>NC_091253.1:8767500-9392500 GCF_042477335.2 Ovis canadensis
GGCAGTGCAGGGAAAACAGGTTCCTCTGGAATGGACTGACACATCTGGGGGACTCTTGGAATGGTGGCACGACCCTGAAGTTCCTCTCGCCTCTCCTGTGGAGAGCGCCTCCTCTTGAGATGCGACGGGAACGCCGGGAATTCTTTCCCTAAGAAACAGGGAAAGGATCCCTCATCTCGAGCTAGGAGCTGGAAACGGGGCTCCCCTGGATGTGTGCGGGACCCCACGTGCTTCCTCTCGAGTGGAGACGGGTATGTCGGGGAACTTCTTGAGTTGCAACAAGGGTGTGAAGGACCCTTTGGAAGTTCCAGTGGTTAGACGTGATTAGCCTCGAGAAGCCTCAGCGGAAATGGGCCTCATCTCGCCTGGAGGGCAAAACCTCCTGAATTTTCTCGAGTTGCGGCAGGTGCTCTCGACTTACGACGGGGACCTCAGGGACCCGCTCTGGTGGCCTCAGGAAAGGCCAGTCCCCATGCGAGTTCCTCGGGGGCCTCTCGGGATTCCTCTCCCGTCGATGCCGGGGCCTAAGACCTTGTGTGGAGTCGGCGCCGGAACCTGAGGATTCCTCTCCAGTGCTGACATGGATCTCGGGGTACTTCTGGAGTCTCCCCAGGGGAGTCAGTCCTCGTCTCGAATGCGGGCATGCACTTGCGCTGTCCTCCAGAGCGGTAGCAGCAGTGTCACGCAGTCCGCCGCGTGGATCAAAGGATCTATGGTTTTCCCTCGAGTCTTTCCCACGAGGCTTTCCCACGAGGCTTTCCCACAGGGCTGTCCCACGTGCACAGGTGGTGGGAGTCGATCCTCGGCTTGAACGTCAAGGCAGTGCAGGGAAAACAGGTTCCTCTGGAATGGACTGACACATCTGGGCGTCTCTTGGAATGGTGGCACGACCCTGGAGTTCCTCTCGCCTCTCCTGTGGAGAGCGCCTCCTCTTGAGATGCGACGGGAACCCCGGGAATTCTTTCCCTAAGAAACAGGGAAAGGATCCCTCATCTCGAGCTAGGAGGCGGAAATGGGGCTCCCCTGGATGTGTGCGGGACCCCACGTGCTTCCTCTCGAATGGAGATGGGTATGTCGGGGAACTTCTTGAGTTGCAGCAAGGGTGTGAAGGACCCTTTGGAAGTTCCAGTGGTTAGATGTGATTAGCCTCGAGAAGCCTCAGCGGAAATGGGCCTCATCTCGCCTGGAGGGCAAAACCTGCTGGATTTTCTCGAGTTGCGGCAGGTGCTCTCGACTTACGACGGGGACGTCAGGGACCCGCTCTGGTGGCCTCAGGAAAGGCCAGTCCCCATGCGAGTTCCTCGGGGGCCTCTCGGCATTCCTCTCCCGTCGATGCCAGGGCCTAAGACCTTGTGTGGAGTCGGGGCCGGAACCTGAGGATTCCTCTCCAGTGCTGACATGGATCTTGGGGTACTTCTGGAGTCTCCCCAGGGGAGTCAGTCCTCGTCTCGAATGCGGGCATGCACTTGCGCTTTCCTCCAGAGCGGTAGCAGCAGTGTCACGCAGTCCGCCGCGTGGATCAAAGGATCTATGGTTTTCCCTCGAGTCTTTCCCACGAGGCTTTCCCACGAGGCTTTCCCACAGGGCTGTCCCACGTGCACACGTGGTGGGAGTCGATCCTCGGCTTGAACGTCAAGGCAGTGCAGGGAAAACAGGTTCCTCTGGAATGGACTGACACATCTGGGGGACTCTTGGAATGGTGGCACGACCCTGGAGTTCCTCTCGCCTTTCCTGTGGAGAGCGCCTCCTCTTGAGATGCGACGGGAACGCCGGGAATTCTTTCCCTACGAAACAGGGAAAGGATCCCTCATCTCGAGCTAGGAGGCGGAAACGGGGCTCCCCTGGATGTGTGCGGGACCCCAGGTGCTTCCTCTCGAGTGGAGACGGGTATGTCGGGGAATTCTTGAGTTGCAGCAAGGGTGTGAAGGACCCTTTGGAAGTTCCAGTGGTTAGACGTGATTCGCCTCGAGAAGCCTCAGCGGAAATGGGCCTCATCTCGCCTGGAGGGCAAAACCTGCTGGATTTTCTCGAGTTGCGGCAGGTGCTCTCGACTTACGACGGGGACCTCAGGGACCCGCTCTGGTGGCCTCAGGAAAGGCCAGTCCCCATGCGAATTCCTCGGGGGCATCTCGGGATTACTCTCCCGTCGATGCCGGGGCCTAAGACCTTGTGTGGAGTCGGGTCCGGAACCTGAGGATTCCTCTCCGGTGCTGACATGGATCTTGGGGTACTTCTGGAGTCTCCCCAGGGGAGTCAGTCCTCGTCTCGAATGCGGACATGCACTTGCCCTTTCCTCCAGAGCGGTAACAGCAGTGTCACGCGGTCCGCCGCGTGGATCAAAGGATCTATGGTTTTCCCTCGAGTCTTTCTCACGAGTCTTTCCCACGAGGCTTTCCCACAGGGCTGTCCCACGTGCACACGTGGTGGGAGTCGATCCTCGGCTTGAACGTCAAAGCAGTGCAGGGAAAACAGGTTCCTCTGTAATGGACTGACACATCTGGGTGTCTCTTGGAATGGTGGCACGACCCTGGAGTTCCTCTCGCCTCTCATGTGGAGAGCCCCTCCTCTTGAGATGCGACGGGAACGCCGGGAATTCTTTCCCTAAGAAACAGGGAAAGGATCCCTCATCTCGAGCTAGGAGGCGGAAAAGGGGCTCCCCTGGATATGTGCGGGACCCCACGTGATTCCTCTCGAGTGGAGACGGGTATGTCGGGGAACTTCTTGAGTTGCAGCAAGGGTGTGAAGGACTCTTTGGAAGTTCCAGTGGTTAGATGTGATTAGCCTCGAGAAGCCTCAGCGGAAATGGGCCTCATCTCGCCTGGAGGGCAAAACCTCCTGGATTTTCTCGAGTTGCGGCAGGTGCTCTCGACTTATGACGCGGACCTCGGGGACCCGCTCTGGTGGCCTCAGGAAAGGCCAGTCCCCATGCGAGTTCCTCGGGGGCCTCTCGGGATTTCTCTCCCGTCGATGCCGGGACCTAAGACCTTGTGTGGAGTCGGGGCCGGAACCTGAGGATTCCTCTCCAGTGATGACATGGATCTTGGGGTACTTCTGGAGTCTCCCCAGGGGAGTCAGTCCTCGTCTCGAATGCGGGCATGCACTTGCGCTTTCCTCCAGAGCGGTAGCAGCAGTGTCACGCAGTCCGCCCAATGGATCAAAGGATCTATGGTTTTCCCTCGAGTCTTTCCCACGAGGCTTTCCCACGAGGCTTTCCCACAGGGCTGTCCCACGTGCACACGTGGTGGGAGTCGATCCTCGGCTTGAACGTCAAGGCAGTGCAGGGAAAACAGGTTCCTCTGGAATGGACTGACACATATGGGGTCTCTTGGAATGGTGGCACGACCCTGGAGATCCTCTCGCCTTTCCTGTGGGAGTGCCTCCTCTTGAGATGCGACGGGAACGCCGGGAATTCTTTCCCTACGAAACAGGGAAAGGATCCCTCATCTCGAGCTAGGAGGCGGAAATGGGGCTCCCTGGATGTTTGCGGGACCCCACGTGCTTCCTCTCGAGTGGAGACGGGTATGTCGGGGAACTTCTTGAGTTGCAGCAAGGGTGTGAAGGACCCTTTGGAAGTTCCAGTGGTTAGATGTGATTGGCCTCGAGAAGCCTCAGCGGAAATGGGCCTCATCTCGCCTGGAGGGCAAAACCTCCTGGATTTTCTCGAGTTGCATCATGTGCTCTCGACTTACGACGGGGACCTCGGGGACCCGCTCTGGTGACCTCAGGAAAGGCCAGTCCCCATGCGAGTTCCACGGGGGCCTCTCGGGATTCCTCTCTCGTCGATGCTGGGGCCTAAGACCTTGTGTGGAGTCGGGGCCGGAACCTGAGGATTCCTCTGCAGTGCTGACATGGATCTTGGGGTACTTCTGGAGTCTCCCCAGGGGAGTCAGTCCTCGTCTCGAATGCGGGCATGCACTTGCGCTTTCCTCCAGAGCGGTAGCAGCAGTGTCACGCATTCCGCCGCGTGGATCAAAGGATCTATGGTCTTCCCTCGAGTCTTTCCCACGAGGCTTTCCCACGAGGCTTTCCCACAGGGCTGTCCCACGTGCACACGTGGTGGGAGTCGATCCTCGGCTTGAACGTCAAGGCAGTGCAGGGAAAACAGGTTCCTCTGGAATGGACTGACACATCTGGGGGACTCTTGGAATGGTGGCACGACCCTGGAGTTCCTCTCGCCTTTCCTGTGGAGAGCGCCTCCTCTTGAGATGCGACGGGAACGCCGGGAATTCTTTCCCTACGAAACAGGGAAAGGATCCCTCATCTCGAGCTAGGAGGCGGAAACGGGGTTCCCCTGGATGTGTGCGGGACCCCATGTGCTTCCTCTCGAGTGGAGACGGGTATGTCTGGGAACTTCTTGAGTTGCAGCAAGGGTGTGAAGGACCCTTTGGAAGTTCCAGTGGTTAGACGTGATTAGCCTCGAGAAGCCTCAGCGGAAATGGGCCTCATCTCGCCTGGAGGGCAAAACCTCCTGGATTTTCTCGAGTTGCGGCAGGTGCTCTCGACTTACGTCGTGGACCTCAGGGACCCGCTCTGGTGGCCTCAGGAAAGGCCAGTCCCCATGCGAGTTCCTCGGGGGCCTCTCGGGATTCCTCTCCCGTCGATGCCGGGGCCGAAGACCTTGTGTGGAGTCTGGGCCGGAACCTGAGGATTCCTCTCCAGTGCTGACATGGATCTTGGGGTACGTCTGGAGTCTCCCCAGGGGAGTCAGTCCTCGTCTCGAATGCGGGCATGCACTTGCGCTTTCCTCCAGAGCGGTAGCAGCAGTGTCACGCAGTCCGCCGCGTGGATCAAAGGATCTATGGTTTTCCCTCGAGTCTTTCCCACGAGGCTTTCCCACGAGGCTTTCCACAGGGCTGTCCCACCTGCACACGTGGTGGGAGTCGATCCTCGGCTTGAACGTCAAGGCAGTGCAGGGAAAACAGGTTCCTCTGGAATGGACTGACACATCTGGGGGACTCTTGGAATGGTGGCACGACCCTGGAGTTCCTCTCGCCTTTCCTGTGGAGAGCGCCTCCTCTTGAGATGCGAGGGGAACGCCGGGAATTCTTTCCCTACGAAACAGGGAAAGGATCCCTCATCTCGAGCTAGGAGGCGGAAACGGGGCTCCCCTGGATGTGTGCGGGACCCCACGTGCTTCCTCTCGAGTGGAGACGGGTATGTCGGGGAACTTCTTGAGTTGCAGCAAGGGTGTGAAGGACCCTTTGGAAGTTCCAGTGGTTAGACGAGATTAGCCTCGAGAAGCCTCAGCGGAAATGGGCCTCATCTCGCCTGGAGGGCAAAACCTCCTGGATTTTCTCGAGTTGCGGCAGGTGCTCTCGACTTACGACGGGGACCTCAGGGACCCGCTCTGGTGGCCTCAGGAAAGGCCAGTCCCCATGCGAGTTCCTCGGGGGCCTCTCGGCATTCCTCTCCCGTCGATGCCAGGGCCTAAGACCTTGTGTGGAGTCGGGGCCGGAACCTGAGGATTCCTCTCCAGTGCTGACATGGATCTTGGGGTACTTCTGGAGTCTCCCCAGGGGAGTCAGTCCTCGTCTCGAATGCGGGCATGCAGTTGCGCTTTCCTCCAGAGCGGTAGCAGCAGTGTCACGCAGTCCGCCGCGTGGATCAAAGGATCTATGGTTTTCCCTCGAGTCTTTCCCACGAGGCTTTCCCACGAGGCTTTCCCACAGGGCTGTCCCACGTGCACACGTGGTGGGAGTCGATCCTCGGCTTGAACGTCAAGGCAGTGCAGGGAAAACAGGTTCCTCTGGAATGGACTGACACATCTGGGGGACTCTTGGAATGGTGGCACGACCCTGGAGTTCCTCTCGCCTCTCCTGTGGAGAGCGCCTCCTCTTGAGATGCGACGGGAACGCCGGGAATTCTTTCCCTACGAAACAGGGAAAGGATCCCTCATCTCGAGCTAGGAGGCGGAAACGGGGCTCCCCTGGATGTGTGCGGGACCCCACGTGCTTCCTCTCGAGTGGAGACGGGTATGTCGGGGAACTTCTTGAGTTGCAACAAGGTTGTGAAGGACCCTTTGGAAGTTCCAGTGGTTAGACGTGATTAGCCTCGAGAAGCCTCAGCGGAAAAGGGCCTCATCTCGCCTGGAGGGCAAAACCTCCTGAATTTTCTCGAGTTACGGCAGGTGCTCTCGACTTACGACGGGGACCTCAGGGACCGCTCTGGTGGCCTCAGGAAAGGCCAGTCCCCATGCGAGTTCCTCGGGGGCCTCTCGGGATTCCTCTCCCGTCGATGCCGGGGCCTAAGACCTTGTGTGGAGTCTGGGCCGGAACCTGAGGATTCCTCTCCAGTGCTGACATGGATCTTGGGGTACTTCTGGAGTCTCCCCAGGGGAGTCAGTCCTCGTCTCGAATGCGGGCATGCACTTGCGCTTTCCTCCAGAGAGGTAGCAGCAGTGTCACGCAGTCCGCCGCGTGGATCAAAGGATCTATGGTTTTCCCTCGAGTCTTTCCCACGAGGCTTTCCCACGAGGCTTTCCCGCAGGGCTGTCCCACGTGCACACGTGGTGGGAGTCGATCCTCGGCTTGAACGTCAAGGCAGGGCAGGGAAAACAGGTTCCTCTGGAATGGACTGACACATCTAGGGGACTCTTGGAATGGTGGCACGACCCTGGAGTTCCTCTCGCCTTTCCTGTGGAGAGCGCCTCCTCTTGAGATGCGACGGGAACACCGGGAATTCTTTCCCTTCGAAACAGGGAAAGGATCCCTCATCTCGAGCTAGGAGGCGGAAACGGGGCTCCCCTGGATGTGTGCGGGACCCCACGTGCTTCCTCTCGAGTGGAGACGGGTATGTCGGGGAACTTCTTGAGTTGCAGCAAGGGTGTGAAGGACCCTTTGGAAGTTCCAGTGGTTAGACGTGATTAGCCTCGAGAAGCCTCAGCGGAAATGGGCCTCATCTCGCCTGGAGGGCAAAACCTGCTGGATTTTCTCGAGTTGCGGCAGGTGCTCTCGACTTACGACGGGGACCTCAGGGACCCGCTCTGGTGGCCTCAGGAAAGGCCAGTCCCCATGCGAATTCCTCGGGGGCATCTCGGGATTCCTCTCCCGTCGATGCCGGGCCTAAGACCTTGTGTGGAGTCGGGTCCGGAACCTGAGGATTCCTCTCCGGTGCTGACAT
Organism: Ovis canadensis; assembly: GCF_042477335.2. Lineage (NCBI taxonomy): Eukaryota > Metazoa > Chordata > Mammalia > Artiodactyla > Bovidae > Ovis > Ovis canadensis. The sequence continues at coordinate 8,774,620 of NC_091253.1, forward strand.
GGATCTTGGGGTACTTCTGGAGTCTCCCCAGGGGAGTCAGTCCTCGTCTCGAATGCGGACATGCACTTGCCCTTTCCTCCAGAGCGGTAACAGCAGTGTCACGCGGTCCGCCGCGTGGATCAAAGGATCTATGGTTTTCCCTCGAGTCTTTCCCACGAGTCTTTCCCACGAGGCTTTCCCACAGGGCTGTCCCACGTGCACACGTGGTGGGAGTCGATCCTCGGCTTGAACGTCAAAGCAGTGCAGGGAAAACAGGTTCCTCTGTAATGGACTGACACATCTGGGTGTCTCTTGGAATGGTGGCACGACCCTGGAGTTCCTCTCGCCTCTCATGTGGAGAGCCCCTCCTCTTGAGATGCGACGGGAACGCCGGGAATTCTTTCCCTAAGAAACAGGGAAAGGATCCCTCATCTCGAGCTAGGAGGCGGAAAAGGGGCTCCCCTGGATATGTGCGGGACCCCACGTGATTCCTCTCGTGTGGAGACGGGTATGTCGGGGAACTTCTTGAGTTGCAGCAAGGGTGTGAAGGACTCTTTGGAAGTTCCAGTGGTTAGATGTGATTAGCCTCGAGAAGCCTCAGCGGAAATGGGCCTCATCTCGCCTGGAGGGCAAAACCTCCTGGATTTTCTCGAGTTGCGGCAGGTGCTCTCGACTTATGACGCGGACCTCGGGGACCCGCTCTGGTGGCCTCAGGAAAGGCCAGTCCCCATGCGAGTTCCTCGGGGGCCTCTCGGGATTTCTCTCCCGTCGATGCCGGGACCTAAGACCTTGTGTGGAGTCGGGGCCGGAACCTGAGGATTCCTCTCCAGTGATGACATGGATCTTGGGGTACTTCTGGAGTCTCCCCAGGGGAGTCAGTCCTCGTCTCGAATGCGGGCATGCACTTGCGCTTTCCTCCAGAGCGGTAGCAGCAGTGTCACGCAGTCCGCCCAATGGATCAAAGGATCTATGGTTTTCCCTCGAGTCTTTCCCACGAGGCTTTCCCACGAGGCTTTCCCACAGGGCTGTCCCACGTGCACACGTGGTGGGAGTCGATCCTCGGCTTGAACGTCAAGGCAGTGCAGGGAAAACAGGTTCCTCTGGAATGGACTGACACATATGGGGTCTCTTGGAATGGTGGCACGACCCTGGAGATCCTCTCGCCTTTCCTGTGGGAGTGCCTCCTCTTGAGATGCGACAGGAACGCCGGGAATTCTTTCCCTACGAAACAGGGAAAGGATCCCTCATCTCGAGCTAGGAGGCGGAAATGGGGCTCCCTGGATGTTTGCGGGACCCCACGTGCTTCCTCTCGAGTGGAGACGGGTATGTCGGGGAACTTCTTGAGTTGCAGCAAGGGTGTGAAGGACCCTTTGGAAGTTCCAGTGGTTAGATGTGATTGGCCTCGAGAAGCCTCAGCGGAAATGGGCCTCATCTCGCCTGGAGGGCAAAACCTCCTGGATTTTCTCGAGTTGCATCATGTGCTCTCGACTTACGACGGGGACCTCGGGGACCCGCTCTGGTGACCTCATGAAAGGCCAGTCCCCATGCGAGTTCCACGGGGGCCTCTCGGGATTCCTCTCTCGTCGATGCTGGGGCCTAAGACCTTGTGTGGAGTCGGGGCCGGAACCTGAGGATTCCTCTGCAGTGCTGACATGGATCTTGGGGTACTTCTGGAGTCTCCCCAGGGGAGTCAGTCCTCGTCTCGAATGCGGGCATGCACTTGCGCTTTCCTCCAGAGCGGTAGCAGCAGTGTCACGCATTCCGCCGCGTGGATCAAAGGATCTATGGTCTTCCCTCGAGTCTTTCCCACGAGGCTTTCCCACGAGGCTTTCCCACAGGGCTGTCCCACGTGCACACGTGGTGGGAGTCGATCCTCGGCTTGAACGTCAAGGCAGTGCAGGGAAAACAGGTTCCTCTGGAATGGACTGACACATCTGGGGGACTCTTGGAATGGTGGCACGACCCTGGAGTTCCTCTCGCCTTTCCTGTGGAGAGCGCCTCCTCTTGAGATGCGACGGGAACGCCGGGAATTCTTTCCTTACGAAACAGGGAAAGGATCCCTCATCTCGAGCTAGGAGGCGGAAACGGGGTTCCCCTGGATGTGTGCGGGACCCCATGTGCTTCCTCTCGAGTGGAGACGGGTATGTCTGGGAACTTCTTGAGTTGCAGCAAGGGTGTGAAGGACCCTTTGGAAGTTCCAGTGGTTAGACGTGATTAGCCTCGAGAAGCCTCAGCGGAAATGGGCCTCATCTCGCCTGGAGGGCAAAACCTCCTGGATTTTCTCGAGTTGCGGCAGGTGCTCTCGACTTACGTCGTGGACCTCAGGGACCCGCTCTGGTGGCCTCAGGAAAGGCCAGTCCCCATGCGAGTTCCTCGGGGGCCTCTCGGGATTCCTCTCCCGTCGATGCCGGGGCCGAAGACCTTGTGTGGAGTCTGGGCCGGAACCTGAGGATTCCTCTCCAGTGCTGACATGGATCTTGGGGTACGTCTGGAGTCTCCCCAGGGGAGTCAGTCCTCGTCTCGAATGCGGGCATGCACTTGCGCTTTCCTCCAGAGTGGTAGCAGCAGTGTCACGCAGTCCGCCGCGTGGATCAAAGGATCTATGGTTTTCCCTCGAGTCTTTCCCACGAGGCTTTCCCACGAGGCTTTCCACAGGGCTGTCCCACCTGCACACGTGGTGGGAGTCGATCCTCGGCTTGAACGTCAAGGCAGTGCAGGGAAAACAGGTTCCTCTGGAATGGACTGACACATCTGGGGGACTCTTGGAATGGTGGCACGACCCTGGAGTTCCTCTCGCCTTTCCTGTGGAGAGCGCCTCCTCTTGAGATGCGAGGGGAACGCCGGGAATTCTTTCCCTACGAAACAGGGAAAGGATCCCTCATCTCGAGCTAGGAGGCGGAAACGGGGCTCCCCTGGATGTGTGCGGGACCCCACGTGCTTCCTCTCGAGTGGAGACGGGTATGTCGGGGAACTTCTTGAGTTGCAGCAAGGGTGTGAAGGACCCTTTGGAAGTTCCAGTGGTTAGACGAGATTAGCCTCGAGAAGCCTCAGCGGAAATGGGCCTCATCTCGCCTGGAGGGCAAAACCTCCTGGATTTTCTCGAGTTGCGGCAGGTGCTCTCGACTTACGACGGGGACCTCAGGGACCCGCTCTGGTGGCCTCAGGAAAGGCCAGTCCCCATGCGAGTTCCTCGGGGGCCTCTCGGCATTCCTCTCCCGTCGATGCCAGGGCCTAAGACCTTGTGTGGAGTCGGGGCCGGAACCTGAGGATTCCTCTCCAGTGCTGACATGGATCTTGGGGTACTTCTGGAGTCTCCCCAGGGGAGTCAGTCCTCGTCTCGAATGCGGGCATGCAGTTGCGCTTTCCTCCAGAGCGGTAGCAGCAGTGTCACGCAGTCCGCCGCGTGGATCAAAGGATCTATGGTTTTCCCTCGAGTCTTTCCCACGAGGCTTTCCCACGAGGCTTTCCCACAGGGCTGTCCCACGTGCACACGTGGTGGGAGTCGATCCTCGGCTTGAACGTCAAGGCAGTGCAGGGAAAACAGGTTCCTCTGGAATGGACTGACACATCTGGGGGACTCTTGGAATGGTGGCACGACCCTGGAGTTCCTCTCGCCTTTCCTGTGGAGAGCGCCTCCTCTTGAGATGCGATGGGAACGCCGGGAATTCTTTCCCTAGGAAACAGGGAAAGGATCCCTCATCTCGAGCTAGGAGGCGGAAACGGGGTTCCCCTGGATGTGTGCGGGACCCCATGTGTTTCCTCTCGAGTGGAGACGGGTATGTCTGGGAACTTCTTGAGTTGCAGCAAGGGTGTGAAGGACCCTTTGGAAGTTCCAGTGTTTAGACGTGATTAGCCTCGAGAAGCCTCAGCGGAAATGGGCCTCATCTCGCCTGGAGGGCAAAACCTCCTGGATTTTCTCGAGTTGCGGCAGGTGCTCTCGACTTACGACGGGGACCTCAGGGACCCGCTCTGGTGGCCTCAGGAAAGGCCAGTCCCCATGCGAGTTCATCGGGGGCCTCTTGGGATTCCTCTCCCGTCGATGCCGGGGCCTAAGACCTTGTGTGGAGTCGGGGCCGGAACCTGAGGATTCCTCCCCAGTGCTGACATGGATCTTGGGGTACTTCTGGAGTCTCCCCAGGGGAGTCAGTCCTCGTCTCGAATGCGGGCATGCACTTGGGCTTTCCTCCAGAGCGGTAGCAGCAGTGTCACGCAGTCCGCCGCGTGGATCAAAGGATCTATGGTTTTCCCTCGAGTCTTTCCCACGAGGCTTTCCCACAGGGCTGTCCCACGTGCACACGTGGTGGGATCCGATCCTCGGCTTGAACGTCAAGGCAGTGCAGGGAAAACAGGTTCCTCTGGAATGGACTGACACATCTGGGGGAGTCTTGAAATGGTGGCACGACCCTGGAGTTCCTCTCGCCTTTCCTGTGGAGAGTGCCTCCTCTTGAGATGCGACGGGAACGCCGGGAATTCTTTCCCTACGAAACAGGGAAAGGATCCCTCATCTCGAGCTAGGAGGCGGAAACGGGGCTACCCTGGATGTGTGCGGGACCCCACGTGCTTCCTCTCGAGTGGAGACGGGTATGTCGGGGAACTTCTTGAGTTGCAGCAAGGGTGTGAAGGACCCTTTGGAAGTTCCAGTGGTTAGACGAGATTAGCCTCGAGAAGCCTCAGCGGAAATGGGCCTCATCTCGCCTGGAGGGCAAAACCTCCTGGATTTTCTCGAGTTGCGGCAGGTGCTCTCGACTTACGACGGGGACCTCAGGGACCGCTCTGGTGGCCTCAGGAAAGGCCAGTCCCCATGCGAGTTCCTCGGGGGCCTCTCGGGATTCCTCTCTCGTCGATGCCGGGACCTAAGACCTTGTGTGGAGTCTGGGCCGGAACCTGAGGATTCCTCTCCAGTGCTGACATGGATCTTGGGGTACTTCTGGAGTCTCCCCAGGGGAGTCAGTCCTCGTCTCGAATGCGGGCATGCACTTGGGCTTTCCTCCAGAGCGGTAGCAGCAGTGTCACGCAGTCCGCCGCGTGGATCAAAGGATCTATGGTTTTCCCTCGAGTCTTTCCCACGAGGCTTTCCCACGAGGCTTTCCCACAGGGCTGTCCCACGTGCACACGTGGTGGGATTCGATCCTCGGCTTGAACGTCAAGGCAGTGCAGGGAAAACAGGTTCCTCTGGAATGGACTGACACATCTGGGGGAGTCTTGGAATGGTGGCACGACCCTGGAGTTCCTCTCGCCTTTCCTGTGGAGAGTGCCTCCTCTTGAGATGCGACGGGAACGCCGGGAATTCTTTCCCTAAGAAACAGGGAAAGGATCCCTCATCTCGAGCTAGGAGGCGGAAACGGGGCTCCCCTGGATGTGTGCGGGACCCCACGTGCTTCCTCTCGAGTGGAGACGGGTATGTCGGGGAACTTCTTGAGTTGCAGCAAGGGTGTGAAGGACCCTTTGGAAGTTCCAGTGGTTAGACGAGATTAGCCTCGAGAAGCCTCAGCGGAAATGGGCCTCATCTCGCCTGGAGGGCAAAACCTCCTGGATTTTCTCGAGTTGCGGCAGGTGCTCTCGACTTACGACGGGGACCTCAGGGACCGCTCTGGTGGCCTCAGGAAAGGCCAGTCCCCATGCGAGTTCCTCGGGGGCCTCTCGGGATTCCTCTCCCGTCGATGCCGGGGCCTAAGACCTTGTGTGGAGTCTGGGCCGGAACCTGAGGATTCCTCTCCAGTGCTGACATGGATCTTGGGGTACTTCTGGAGTCTCCCCAGGGGAGTCAGTCCTCGTCTCGAATGCGGGCATGCACTTGCGCTTTCCTCCAGAGCGGTAGCAGCAGTGTCACGCAGTCCGCCGCGTGGATCAAAGGATCTATGGTTTTCCCTCGAGTCTTTCCCACGAGGCTTTCCCACGAGGCTTTCCCACAGGGCTGTCCCACGTGCACACGTGGTGGGAGTGGATCCTCGGCTTGAACGTCAAGGCAGTGCAGGGAAAACAGGTTCCTCTGGAATGGACTGACACATCTGGGGGACTCTTGGAATGGTGGCACGACCCTGGAGTTCCTCTCGCCTTTCCTGTGGAGAGCGCCTCCTCTTGAGATGCGACGGGAACGCCGGGAATTCTTTCCCTACGAAACAGGGAAAGGATCCCTCATCTCGAGCTAGGAGGCGGAAACGGGGCTCCCCTGGATGTGTGCGGGACCCCACGTGCTTCCTCTCGAGTGGAGACGGGTATGTCGGGGAACTTCTTGAGTTGCAACAAGGGTGTGAAGGACCCTTTGGAAGTTCCAGTGGTTAGACGTGATTAGCCTCGAGAAGCCTCAGCGGAAATGGGCCTCACCTCGCCTGGAGGGCAAAACCTCCTGGATTTTCTCGAGTTGCGGCAGGTGCTCTCGACTTACGACGGGGACCTCAGGGACCCGCTCTGGTGGCCTCAGGAAAGGCCAGTCCCCATGCGAGTTCCTCGGGGGCCTCTCGGGATTCCTCTCCCGTCGATGCCGGGGCCTAAGACCTTGTGTGGAGTCGGGGCCGCAACCTGAGGATTCCTCTCCAGTGCTGACATGGATCTTGGGGTACTTCTGGAGTCTCCCCAGGGGAGTCAGTCCTCGTCTCGAATGCGGGCATGCACTTGCGCTTTCCTCCAGAGCGGTAGCAGCAGTGTCACGCAGTCCGCCGCGTGGATCAAAGGATCTATGGTTTTCCCTCGAGTCTTTCCCACGAGGCTTTCCCACGAGGCTTTCCCACAGGGCTGTCCCACGTGCACACGTGGTGGGAGTCGATCCTCGGCTTGAACGTCAAGGCAGTGCAGGGAAAACAGGTTCCTCTGGAATGGACTGACACATCTGGGGGACTCTTGGAATGGTGGCACGACCCTGGAGTTCCTCTCGCCTCTCCTGTGGAGAGCGCCTCCTCTTGAGATGCGACGGGAACGCCGGGAATTCTTTCCCTACGAAACAGGGAAAGGATCCCTCATCTCGAGCTAGGAGGCGGAAACGGGGCTCCCCTGGATGTGTGCGGGACCCCACGTGCTTCCTCTCGAGTGGAGACGGGTATGTCGGGGAACTTCTTGAGTTGCAACAAGGTTGTGAAGGACCCTTTGGAAGTTCCAGTGGTTAGACGTGATTAGCCTCGAGAAGCCTCAGCGGAAAAGGGCCTCATCTCGCCTGGAGGGCAAAACCTCCTGAATTTTCTCGAGTTACGGCAGGTGCTCTCGACTTACGACGGGGACCTCAGGGACCGCTCTGGTGGCCTCAGGAAAGGCCAGTCCCCATGCGAGTTCCTCGGGGGCCTCTCGGGATTCCTCTCCCGTCGATGCCGGGGCCTAAGACCTTGTGTGGAGTCTGGGCCGGAACCTGAGGATTCCTCTCCAGTGCTGACATGGATCTTGGGGTACTTCTGGAGTCTCCCCAGGGGAGTCAGTCCTCGTCTCGAATGCGGGCATGCACTTGCGCTTTCCTCCAGAGAGGTAGCAGCAGTGTCAGGCAGTCCGCCGCGTGGATCAAAGGATCTATGGTTTTCCCTCGAGTCTTTCCCACGAGGCTTTCCCACGAGGCTTTCCCGCAGGGCTGTCCCACGTGCACACGTGGTGGGAGTCGATCCTCGGCTTGAACGTCAAGGCAGGGCAGGGAAAACAGGTTCCTCTGGAATGGACTGACACATCTAGGGGACTCTTGGAATGGTGGCACGACCCTGGAGTTCCTCTCGCCTTTCCTGTGGAGAGCGCCTCCTCTTGAGATGCGACGGGAACACCGGGAATTCTTTCCCTTCGAAACAGGGAAAGGATCCCTCATCTCGAGCTAGGAGGCGGAAACGGGGCTCCCCTGGATGTGTGCGGGACCCCACGTGCTTCCTCTCGAGTGGAGACGGGTATGTCGGGGAACTTCTTGAGTTGCAGCAAGGGTGTGAAGGACCCTTTGGAAGTTCCAGTGGTTAGACGTGATTAGCCTCGAGAAGCCTCAGCGGAAATGGGCCTCATCTCGCCTGGAGGGCAAAACCTCCTGGATTTTCTCGAGTTGCGGCAGGTGCTCTCGACTTACGACGGGGACCTCAGGGACCCGCTCTGGTGGCCTCAGGAAAGGCCAGTCCCCATGCGAGTTCCTCGGGGGCCTCTCGGGATTCCTCTCCCGTCGTTACCGGGGCCTAAGACCTTGTGTGGAGTCGGGGCCGGAACCTGAGGATTCCTCTCCAGTGCTGACATGGATCTTGGGGTACTTCTGGAGTCTCCCCAGGGGAGTCAGTCCTCGTCTCGAACGCGGGCATGCACTTGCGCTTTCCTCCAGAGCGGTAGCAGCAGTGTCACGCAGTCCGCCGCGTGGATCAAAGGATCTATGGTTTTCCCTCGAGTCTTTCCCACGAGGCTTTCCCACGAGGCTTTCCCACAGGGCTGTCCCACGTGCACACGTGGTGGGAGTGGATCCTCGGCTTGAACGTCAAGGCAGTGCAGGGAAAACAGGTTCCTCTGGAATGGACTGACACATCTGGGGGACTCTTGGAATGGTGGCACGACCCTGGAGTTCCTCTCGCCTTTCCTGTGGAGAGCGCCTCCTCTTGAGATGCGACAGGAACGCCGGGAATTCTTTCCCTACGAAACAGGGAAAGGATCCCTCATCTCGAGCTAGGAGGCGGAAACGGGGCTCCCCTGGATGTGTGCGGGACCCCACGTGCTTCCTCTCGAGTGGAGACGGGTATGTCGGGGAACTTCTTGAGTTGCAACAAGGGTGTGAAGGACCCTTTGGAAGTTCCAGTGGTTAGACGTGATTAGCCTCGAGAAGCCTCAGCGGAAATGGGCCTCACCTCGCCTGGAGGGCAAAACCTCCTGGATTTTCTCGAGTTGCGGCAGGTGCTCTCGACTTACGACGGGGACCTCAGGGACCCGCTCTGGTGGCCTCAGGAAAGGCCAGTCCCCATGCGAGTTCCTCGGGGGCCTCTCGGGATTCCTCTCCCGTCGATGCCGGGGCCTAAGACCTTGTGTGGAGTCGGGGCCGCAACCTGAGGATTCCTCTCCAGTGCTGACATGGATCTTGGGGTACTTCTGGAGTCTCCCCAGGGGAGTCAGTCCTCGTCTCGAATGCGGGCATGCACTTGCGCTTTCCTCCAGAGCGGTAGCAGCAGTGTCACGCAGTCCGCCGCGTGGATCAAAGGATCCATGGTTTTCCCTCGAGTCTTTCCCACGAGGCTTTCCCACGAGGCTTTCCCACAGGGCTGTCCCACGTGCACACGTGGTGGGAGTCGATCCTCGGCTTGAACGTCAAGGCAGTGCAGGGAAAACAGGTTCCTCTGGAATGGACTGACACATCTGGGGGACTCTTGGAATGGTGGCACGACCATGGAGTTCCTCTCGCCTCTCCTGTGGAGAGCGCCTCCTCTTGAGATGCGACGGGAACGCCGGGAATTCTTTCCCTAAGAAACAGGGAAAGGATCCCTCATCTCGAGCTAGGAGGCGGAAACGGGGCTCCCCTGGATGTGTGCGGGACCCCACGTGCTTCCTCTCGAGTGGAGACGGGTATGTCGGGGAACTTCTTGAGTTGCAACAAGGGTGTGAAGGACCCTTTGGAAGTTCCAGTGGTTAGACGTGATTAGCCTCGAGAAGCCTCAGCGGAAAAGGGCCTCATCTCGCCTGGAGGGCAAAACCTCCTGAATTTTCTCGAGTTACGGCAGGTGCTCTCGACTTACGACGGGGACCTCAGGGACCCGCTCTGGTGGCTTCAGGAAAGGCCAGTCCCCATGCGAGTTCCTCGGGGGCCTCTCGGGATTCCTCTCCCGTCGATGCCGGGGCCTAAGACCTTGTGTGGAGTCGGGGCCGGAACCTGAGGATTCCTCTCCAGTGCTGACATGGATCTTGGGGTACTTCTGGAGTCTCCCCAGGGGAGTCAGTCCTCGTCTCGAATGCGGGCATGCACTTGCGCTTTCCTCCAGAGCGGTAGCAGCAGTGTCACGCAGTCCGCCGCGTGGATCAAAGGATCTATGGTTTTCCCTCGAGTCTTTCCCACGAGGCTTTCCCACGAGGCTTTCCCACAGGACTGTCCCACGTGCACACGTGGTGGGAGTCGATCCTCGGCTTGAACGTCAAGGCAGTGCAGGGAAAACAGGTTCCTCTGGAATGGACTGACACATCTGGGGGACTCTTGGAATGGTGGCACGACCCTGGAGTTCCTCTCGCCTTTCCTGTGGAGAGCGCCTCCTCTTGAGATGCGACGGGAACACCGGGAATTTTTTACCTACGAAACAGGGAAAGGATCCCTCATCTCGAGCTAGGAGGCGGAAACGGGGCTCCCCTGGATGTGTGCGGGACCCCACGTGCTTCCTCTCGAGTGGAGACGGGTATGTCGGGGAACATCTTGAGTTGCAGCAAGGGTGTGAAGGACCCTTTGGAAGTTCCAGTGGTTAGACGTGATTAGCCTCGAGAAGCCTCAGCGGAAATGGGCCTCATCTCGCCTGGAGGGCAAAACCTCCTGGATTTTCTCGAGTTGCGGCAGGTGCTCTCGACTTACGACGGGGACCTCAGGGACCCGCTCTGGTGGCCTCAGGAAAGGCCAGTCCCCATGCGAGTTCCTCTGGGGATTCCTCTCCCGTCGATGCCGGGGCCTAAGACCTTGTGTGGAGTCGGGGCCGGAACCTGATTATTCCTCTCCAGTGCTGACATGGATCATGGGGTACTTCTGGAGTCTCCCCAGGGGAGTCAGTCCTAGTCTCGAATGCGGGCATGTACTTGCGCTTTCCTCCAGAGCGGTAGCAGCAGTGTCACGCAGTCTGCCGCGTGGATCAAAGGATCTATGGTTTTCCCTCGAGTCTTTTCCACGAGGCTTTCCCACGAGGCTTTCCCACAGGGCTGTCCCACGTGCACACGTGGTGGGAGTGGATCCTCGGCTTGAACGTCAAGGCAGTGCAGGGAAAACAGGTTCCTCTGGAATGGACTGACACATCTGGGGGACTCTTGGAATGGTGGCACGACCCTGGAGTTAATCTCGCCTTTCCTGTGGAGAGCGCCTCCTCTTGAGATGCGACAGGAACGCCGGGAATTCTTTCCCTACGAAACAGGGAAAGGATCCCGCATCTCGAGCTAGGAGGCGGAAACGGGGCTCCCCTGGATGTGTGTGGGATACCACGTGCTTCCTCTCGAGTGGAGACGGGTATGTCGGGGAACTTCTTGAGTAGCAGCAAGGGTGTGAAGGACCCTTTGGAAGTTCCGGTGGTTAGATGTGATTGGCCTCGAGAAGCCTCAGCGGAAATGGGCCTCATCTCGCCTGGAGGGCAAAACCTCCTGGATTTTCTCGAGTTGCGGCAGGTGCTCTCGACTTACGACGGGGACCTCAGGGACCCGCTCTGGTGGCCTCAGGAAAGGCCAGTCCCCATGCGAGTTCCTCGGGGGCCTCTCGGGATTCCTCTCCCGTCGTTGCCGGGGCCTAAGACCTTGTGTGGAGTCGGGGCCGGAACCTGAGGATTCCTCTCCAGTGCTGACATGGATCTTGGGGTACTTCTGGAGTCTCCCCAGGGGAGTCAGTCCTCGTCTCGAATGCGGGCATGCACTTGCGCTTTCCTCCAGAGCGGTAGCAGCAGTGTCACGCAGTCCGCCGCGTGGATCAAAGGATCTATGGTTTTCCCTCGAGTCTTTCCCACGAGGCTTTCCCACGAGGCTTTCCCACAGGGCTGTCCCACGTGCACACGTGGTGGGAGTCGATCCTCGGCTTGAACGTCAAGGCAGTGCAGGGAAAACAGGTTCCTCTGGAATGGACTGACACATCTGGGGGTCTCTTGGAATGGTGGCACGACCCTGGAGTTCCTCTCGCCTTTCCTGTGGAGAGCGCCTCCTCTTGAGATGCGACGGGAACGCCGGGAATTCTTTCCCTACGAAACAGGGAAAGGATCCCTCATCTCGAGCTAGGAGGCGGAAACGGGGCTCCCCTGGATGTGTGCGGGACCCCACGTGCTTCCTCTCGAGTGGAGACGGGTATGTCGGGGAACTTCTTGAGTTGCAACAAGGGTGTGAAGGACCCTTTGGAAGTTCCAGTGGTTAGACGTGATTAGCCTCGAGAAGCCTCAGCGGAAATGGGCCTCATCTCGCCTGGATGGCAAAACCTCCTGAATTTTCTCGAGTTGCGGCAGGTGCTCTCGACTTACGACGGGGACCTCAGGGACCCGCTCTGGTGGCCTCAGGAAAGGCCAGTCCCCATGCGAGTTCCTCTGGGGATTCCTCTCCCGTCGATGCCGGGGCCTAAGACCTTGTGTGGAGTCGGGGCCGGAACCTGAGGATTCCTCTCCAGTGCTGACATGGATCTTGGGGTACTTCTGGAGTCTCCCCAGGGGAGTCAGTCCTCGTCTCGAATGCGGGCATGCACTTGGGCTTTCCTCCAGAGCGGTAGCAGCAGTGTCACGCAGTCCGCCGCGTGGATCAAAGGATCTATGGTTTTCCCTCGAGTCTTTCCCACGAGGCTTTCCCACGAGGCTTTCCCACAGGGCTGTCCCACGTGCACACGTGGTGGGAGTCGATCCTCGGCTTGAACGTCAAGGCAGTGCAGGGAAAACAGGTTCCTCTGGAATGGACTGACACATCTGGGGGACTCTTGGAATGGTGGCACGACCCTGGAGTTCCTCTCGCCTTTCCTGTGGAGAGCGCCTCCTCTTGAGATGCGACGGGAACGCCGGGAATTCTTTCCCTACGAAACAGGGAAAGGATCCCTCATCTCGAGCTAGGAGGCGGAAACGGGGCTCCCCTGGATGTGTGCGGGACCCCACGTGCTTCCTCTCGAGTGGAGACGGGTATGTAGGGGAACTTCTTGAGTTGCAGCAAGGGTGTGAAGGACCCTTTGGAAGTTCCAGTGGTTAGACGTGATTAGCCTCGAGAAGCCTCAGCGGAAATGGGCCTCATCTCGCCTGGAGGGCAAAACCTCCTGGATTTTCTCGAGTTGCGGCAGGTGCTCTCGACTTACGTCGTGGACCTCAGGGACCCGCTCTGGTGGCCTCAGGAAAGGCCAGTCCCCATGCGAGTTCCTCGGGGGCCTCTCGGGATTCCTCTCCCGTCGATGCCGGGGCCGAAGACCTTGAGTGGAGTCGGGGCCGAAACCTGAGGATTCCTCTCCAGTGATGACATGGATCTTGGGGTACTTCTGGAGTCTCCCCAGGGGAGTCAGTCCTCGTCTCGAATGCGGGCATGCACTTGCGCTTTCCTCCAGAGCGGTAGCAGCAGTGTCACGCAGTCCGGCGCGTGGATCAAAGGATCTATGGTTTTCCCTCGAGTCTTTCCCACGAGGCTTTCCCACGAGGCTTTCCCACAGGGCTGTCCCACGTGCACACGTGGTGGGAGTCGATCCTCGGCTTGAACGTCAAGGCAGTGCAGGGAAAACAGGTTCCTCTGGAATGGACTGACACATCTTGGGGACTCTTGGAATGGTGGCACGACCCTGGAGTTCCTCTCGCCTTTCCTGTGGAGAGCGCCTCCTCTTGAGATGCGACGGGAACGCCGGGAATTCTTTCCCTACGGAACAGGGAAAGGATCACTCATCTCGAGCTAGGAGGCGGAAACGGGGCTCCCCTGGATGTGTGCGGGACCCCACGTGCTTCCTCTCGAGTGGAGACGGGTATGTCGGGGAACTTCTTGAGTTGCAACAAGGGTGTGAAGGACCCTTTGGAAGTTCTAGTGGTTAGACGTGATTAGCCTCGAGAAGCCTCAGCGGAAATGGGCCTCATCTCGCCTGGAGGGCAAAACCTCCTGAATTTTCTCGAGTTGCGGCAGGTGCTCTCGACTTACGACGGGGACCTCAGGGACCCGCTCTGGTGGCCTCAGGAAAGGCCAGTCCCCATGCGAGTTCCTCGGGGGCCTCTCGGGATTCCTCTCCCGTCGATGCCGGGGCCTAAGACCTTGTGTGGAGTCGGGGCCGGAACCTGAGGATTCCTCTCCAGTGCTGACATGGATCTTGGGGTACTTCTGGAGTCTCCCCAGGGGAGTCAGTCCTCGTCTCGAATGCGGGCATGCACTTGCACTTTCCTCCAGAGCGGTAGCAGCAGTGTCACGCAGTCCGCCGCGTGGATCAAAGGATCTATGGTTTTCCCTCGAGTCTTTCCCACGAGGCTTTCCCACGAGGCTTTCCCACAGGGCTGTCCCACGTGCACACGTGGTGGGAGTCGATCCTCGGCTTGAACGTCAAGGCAGTGCAGGGAAAACAGGTTCCTCTGGAATGGACTGACACATCTGGGGGACTCTTGGAATGGTGGCACGACCCTGGAGTTCCTCTCGCCTTTCCTGTGGAGAGCGCCTCCTCTTGAGATGCGTCGGGAACGCCGGGAATTTTTTACCTACGAAACAGGGAAAGGATCCCTCATCTCGAGCTAGGAGGCGGAAACGGGGCTCCCCTGGATGTGTGCGGGACCCCACGTGCTTCCTCTCGAGTGGAGACGGGTATGTCGGGGAACTTCTTGAGTTGCAGCAAGGGTGTGAAGGACCCTTTGGAAGTTCCAGTGGTTAGACGTGATTAGCCTCGAGAAGCCTCAGCGGAAATGGGCCTCATCTCGCCTGGAGGGCAAAACCTCCTGGATTTTCTCGAGTTGCGGCAGGTGCTCTCGACTTACGACGGGGAACTCAGGGACCGCTCTGGTGGCCTCAGGAAAGGCCAGTCCCCATGCGAGTTCCTCGGGGGCCTCTCGGGATTCCTCTCCCGTCGATGCCGGGGCCTAAGACCTTGTGTGGAGTCGGGGCCGGAACCTGAGGATTCCTCTCCAGTGCTGACATGGATCTTGGGGTACTTCTGGAGTCTCCCCAGGGGAGTCAGTCCTCGTCTCGAATGCGGGCATGCACTTGAGCTTTCCTCCAGAGCGGTAGCAGCAGTGTCACGCAGTCCGCCGCGTGGATCAAAGGATCTATGGTTTTCCCTCGAGTCTTTCCCACGAGGCTTTCCCACGAGGCTTTCCCACAGGGCTGTCACACGTGCACACGTGGTGGGAGTCGATCCTCGGCTTGAACGTCAAGGCAGTGCAGGGATAACAGGTTCCTCTGTAATGGACTGACACATCTGGGTGTCTCTTGGAATGGTGGCACGACCCTGGAGTTCCTCTCGCCTCTCATGTGGAGAGCCCCTCCTCTTGAGATGCGACGGGAACGCCGGGAATTCTTTCCCTACGAAACAGGGAAAGGATCCCTCATCTCGAGCTAGGAGGCGGAAACGGGGTTCCCCTGGATGTGTGCGGGACCCCATGTGCTTCCTCTCGAGTGGAGACGGGTATGTCTGGGAACTTCTTGAGTTGCAGCAAGGGTGTGAAGGACCCTTTGGAAGTTCCAGTGTTTAGACGTGATTAGCCTCGAGAAGCCTCAGCGGAAATGGGCCTCATCTCGCCTGGAGGGCAAATCCTCCTGGATTTTCTCGAGTTGCGGCAGGTGCTCTCGACTTACGACGGGGACCTCAGGGACCCGCTCTGGTGGCCTCAGGAAAGGCCAGTCCCCATGCGAGTTCATCGGGGGCCTCTCGGGATTCCTCTCCCGTCGATGCCGGGGCCTAAGACCTTGTGTGGAGTCGGGGCCGGAACCTGAGGATTCCTCTCCAGTGCTGACATGGATCTTGGGGTACTTCTGGAGTCTCCCCAGGGGAGTCAGTCCTCGTCTCGAATGCGGGCATGCACTTGGGCTTTCCTCCAGAGCGGTAGCAGCAGTGTCACGCAGTCCGCCGCGTGGATCAAAGGATCTATGGTTTTCCCTCGAGTCTTTCCCACGAGGCTTTCCCACGAGGCTTTCCCACAGGGCTGTCCCACGTGCACACGTGGTGGGAGTCGATCCTCGGCTTGAACGTCAAGGCAGTGCAGGGAAAACAGGTTCCTCTGGAATGGACTGACACATCTGGGGGACTCTTGGAATGGTGGCACGACCCTGGAGTTCCTCTCGCCTCTCCTGTGGAGAGTGCCTCCTCTTGAGATGCGACGGGAACGCCGGGAATTCTTTCCCTACGAAACAGGGAAAGGATCCCTCATCTCGAGCTAGGAGGCGGAAACGGGGCTCCCCTGGATGTGTGCGGGACCCCACGTGCTTCCTCTCGAGTGGAGACGGGTATGTAGGGGAACTTCTTGAGTTGCAGCAAGGGTGTGAAGGACCCTTTGGAAGTTCCAGTGGTTAGACGTGATTAGCCTCGAGAAGCCTCAGCGGAAATGGGCCTCATCTCGCCTGGAGGGCAAAACCTCCTGGATTTTCTCGAGTTGCGGCAGGTGCTCTCGACTTACGACGGGGACCTCAGGGACCGCTCTGGTGGCCTCAGGAAAGGCCAGTCCCCATGCGAGTTCCTCGGGGGCCTCTCGGGATTACTCTCCCGTCGATGCCGGGGCCTAAGACCTTGTGTGGAGTCGGGGCCGGAACCTGAGGATTCCACTCCAGTGCTGACATGGATCTTTGGGTACTTCTGTAGTCTCCCCAGGGGAGTAAGTCCTCGTCTCGAATGCGGGCTTGCACTTGCGCTTTCCTCCAGAGCGGTAGCAGCAGTGTCACGCAGTCCGCCGCGTGGATCAAAGGATCTATGGTTTTCCCTCGAGTCTTTCCCACGAGGCTTTCCCACGAGTCTTTCCCACAGGGCTGTCCCACGTGCACACGTGGTGGGAGTCGATCCTCGGCTTGAACGTCAAGGCAGTGCAGGGAAAACAGGTTCCTCTGGAATGGACTGACACATCTGGGCGTCTCTTGGAATGGTGGCACGACCCTGGAGTTCCTCTCGCCTCTCCTGTGGAGAGTGCCTCCTCTTGAGATGCGACGGGAACCCCGGGAATTCTTTCCCTAAGAAACAGGGAAAGGATCCCTCATCTCGAGCTAGGAGGCGGAAACGGGGCTCCCCTGGATGTGTGCGGGACCCCACGTGCTTCCTCTCGAGTGGAGACGGGTATGTCGGGGAACTTCTTGAGTTGCAGCAAGGGTGTGAAGGACCCTTTGGAAGTTCCAGTGGTTAGATGTGATTAGCCTCGAGAAGCCTCAGCGGAAATGGGCCTCATCTCGCCTGGAGGGCAAAACCTCCTGGATTTTCTCGAGTTGCTGCATGTGCTCTCGACTTACGACGGGGACCTCAGGGACCCGCTCTGGTGGCCTCAGGAAAGGCCAGTCCCCATGCGAGTTCCTCGGGGGCCTCTCGGGATTCCTCTCCCGTCGATGCCGGGGCCTAAGACCTTGTGTGGAGTCGGGGCCGGAACCTGAGGATTCCTCTCCAGTGCTGACATGGATCTTGGGGTACTTCTGGAGTCTCCCCAGGGGAGTCAGTCCTCGTCTCGAATGCGGGCATGCACTTGGGCTTTCCTCCAGAGCGGTAGCAGCAGTGTCACGCAGTCCGCCGCGTGGATCAAAGGATCTATGGTTTTCCCTCGAGTCTTTCCCACGAGGCTTTCCCACGAGGCTTTCCCACAGGGCTGTCCCACGTGCACACGTGGTGGGAGTGGATCCTCGGCTTGAACGTCAAGGCAGTGCAGGGAAAACAGGTTCCTCTGGAATGGACTGACACATCTGGGGGACTCTTGGAATGGTGACACGACCCTGGAGTTCCTCTCGCCTTTCCTGTGGAGAGCGCCTCCTCTTGAGATGCTACGGGAACGCCGGGAATTCTTTACCTACGAAACAGGGAAAGGATCCCTCATCTCGAGCTAGGAGGCGGAAACGGGGCTCCCCTGGATGTGTGCGGGACCCCACGTGCTTCCTCTCGAGTGGAGACGGGTATGTCGGGGAACATCTTGAGTTGCAGCAAGGGTGTGAAGGACCCTTTGGAAGTTCCAGTGGTTAGACGTGATTAGCCTCGAGAAGCCTCAGCGGAAATGGGCCTCATCTCGCCTGGAGGGCAAAACCTCCTGGATTTTCTCGAGTTGCGGCAGGTGCTCTCGACTTACGACGGGGACCTCAGGGACCCGCTCTGGTGGCCTCATAAAGGCCAGTCCCCATGCGAGTTCCTCGGGGGCCTCTCGGGATTCCTCTCCCGTCGTTGCCGGGGCCTAAGACCTTGAGTGGAGTCGGGGCCGAAACCTGAGGATTCCTCTCCAGTGCTGACATGGATCTTGGGGTACTTCTGGAGTCTCCCCAGGGGAGTCAGTCCTCGTCTCGAATGCGGGCATGCACTTGCGCTTTCCTCCAGAGCGGTAGCAGCAGTGTCACGCAGTCCGCCGCGTGGATCAAAGGATCTATGGTTTTCCCTCGAGTCTTTCCCACGAGGCTTTCCCACGAGGCTTTCCCACAGGGCTGTCCCACGTGCACACGTGGTGGGAGTCGATCCTCGGCTTGAACGTCAAGGCAGTGCAGGGAAAACAGGTTCCTCTGGAATGGACTGACACATCTTGGGGACTCTTGGAATGGTGGCACGACCCTGGAGTTCCTCTCGCCTTTCCTGTGGAGAGCGCCTCCTCTTGAGATGCGACGGGAACGCCGGGAATTCTTTCCCTACGGAACAGGGAAAGGAGCCCTCATCTCGAGCTAGGAGGCGGAAACGGGGCTCCCCTGGATGTGTGCGGGACCCCACGTGCTTCCTCTCGAGTGGAGACGGGTATGTCGGGGAACTTCTTGAGTTGCAACAAGGGTGTGAAGGACCCTTTGGAAGTTCTAGTGGTTAGACGTGATTAGCCTCGAGAAGCCTCAGCGGAAATGGGCCTCATCTCGCCTGGAGGGCAAAACCTCCTGAATTTTCTCGAGTTGCGGCAGGTGCTCTCGACTTACGACGGGGACCTCAGGGACCCGCTCTGGTGGCCTCAGGAAAGGCCAGTCCCCATGCGAGTTCCTCGGGGGCCTCTCGGGATTCCTCTCCCGTCGATGCCGGGGCCTAAGACCTTGTGTGGAGTCGGGGCCGGAACCTGAGGATTCCTCTCCAGTGCTGATATGGATCTTGGGGTACTTCTGGAGTCTCCCCAGGGGAGTCAGTCCTCGTCTCGAATGCGGGCATGCACTTGCACTTTCCTCCAGAGCGGTAGCAGCAGTGTCACGCAGTCCGCCGCGTGGATCAAAGGATCTATGGTTTTCCCTCGAGTCTTTCCCACGAGGCTTTCCCACGAGGCTTTCCCACAGGGCTGTCCCACGTGCACACGTGGTGGGAGTCGATCCTCGGCTTGAACGTCAAGGCAGTGCAGGGAAAACAGGTTCCTCTGGAATGGACTGACACATCTGGGGGACTCTTGGAATGGTGGCACGACCCTGGAGTTCCTCTCGCCTTTCCTGTGGAGAGCGCCTCCTCTTGAGATGCGTCGGGAACGCCGGGAATTTTTTACCTACGAAACAGGGAAAGGATCCCTCATCTCGAGCTAGGAGGCGGAAACGGGGCTCCCCTGGATGTGTGCGGGACCCCACGTGCTTCCTCTCGAGTGGAGACGGGTATGTCGGGGAACTTCTTGAGTTGCAGCAAGGGTGTGAAGGACCCTTTGGAAGTTCCAGTGGTTAGACGTGATTCGCCTCGAGAAGCCTAAGCGGAAATGGGCCTCATCTCGCCTGGAGGGCAAAACCTCCTGGATTTTCTCGAGTTGCGGCAGGTGCTCTCGACTTACGATGGGGACCTCAGGGACCCGCTCTGGTGGCCTCAGGAAAGGCCAGTCCCCATGCGAATTCCTCGGGGGCCTCTCGGGATTCCTCTCCCGTCGATGCCGGGGCCTAAGACCTTGTGGGAGTCGGGGCCGGAACCTGAGGATTCCTCTCCAGTGCTGACATGGATCTTGGGGTACTTCTGGAGTCTCCCCAGGGGAGTCAGTCCTCGTCTCGAATGCGGGCATGCACTTGAGCTTTCCTCCAGAGCGGTAGCAGCAGTGTCACGCAGTCCGCCGCGTGGATCAAAGGATCTATGGTTTTCCCTCGAGTCTTTCCCACGAGGCTTTCCCACGAGGCTTTCCCACAGGGCTGTCACACGTGCACACGTGGTGGGAGTCGATCCTCGGCTTGAACGTCAAGGCAGTGCAGGGATAACAGGTTCCTCTGTAATGGACTGACACATCTGGGTGTCTCTTGGAATGGTGGCACGACCCTGGAGTTCCTCTCGCCTCTCGTGTGGAGAGCCCCTCCTCTTGAAATGCGACGGGAACGCCGGGAATTCTTTCCCTAAGAAACAGGGAAAGGATCCCTCATCTCGAGCTAGGAGGCGGAAACGGGGCTCCCCTGGATGTGTGCGGGACCCCACGTGCTTCCTCTCGAGTGGAGACGGGTATGTCGGGGAACTTCTTGAGTTGCAGCAAGGGTGTGAAGCACCCTTTGGAAGTTCCAGTGGTTAGACGTGATTAGCCTCGAGAAGCCTCAGCGGAAATGGGCCTCATCTCGCCTGGAGGGCAAAACCTCCTGGATTTTCTCGAGTTGCGGCAGGTGCTCTCGACTTACGACGGGGACCTCAGGGACCCGCTCTGGTGGCATCAGGAAAGGCCAGTCCCCATGCGAGTTCCTCGGGGGCCTCTCGGGATTCCTCTCCCGTCGATGCCGGGGCCTAAGACCTTGTGTGGAGTCGGGGACGGAACCTGAGGATTCCTCTCCAGTGCTGACATGGATCTTGGGGTAATTCTGGAGTCTTTCCAGGGGAGTCAGTCCTCGTCTCGAATGCGGGCATGCACTTGCGCTTTCCTCCAGAGCGGTAGCAGCAGTGTCACGCAGTCCGCCGCGTGGATCAAAGGATCTATGGTTTTCCCTCGAGTCTTTCCCACGAGGCTTTCCCACGAGGCTTTCCCACAGGGCTGTCCCACGTGCACACGTGGTGGGAGTCGATCCTCGGCTTGAACGTCAAGGCAGTGCAGGGAAAACAGGTTCCTCTGGAATGGACTGACACATCTGGGGGACTCTTGGAATGGTGGCACGACCCTGGAGTTCCTCTCGCCTCTCCTGTGGAGAGCCCCTCCTCTTGAGATGCGACGGGAACGCCGGGAATTCTTTCCCTAAGAAACAGGGAAAGGATCCCTCATCTCGAGCTAGGAGGCGGAAACGGGGCTCCCCTGAATGTGTGCGGGACCCCACGTGCTTCCTCTCGAGTGGAGACGGGTATGTCGGGGAACTTCTTGAGTTGCAGCAAGGGTGTGAAGGACCCTTTGGAAGTTCCAGTGGTTAGACGTGATTAGCCTCGAGAAGCCTCAGCGGAAATGGGCCTCATCTCGCCTGGAGGGCAAAACCTCCTGGATTTTCTCGAGTTGCGGCAGGTGCTCTCGACTTACGATGGGGACCTCAGGGACCCGCTCTGGTGGCCTCAGGAAAGGCCAGTCCCCATGCGAGTTCCTCGGGGGCCTCTCGGCATTCCTCTCCGTTCGATGCCGGGGCCTAAGACCTTGTGTGGAGTCGGGGCCGGAACCTGAGGATTCCTCTGCAGTGCTGACATGGATCTTGGGGTACTTCTGGAGTCTCCCCAGGGGAGTCAGTCCTCGTCTCGAATGCGGGCATGCACTTGCGCTTTCTTCCAGAGCGGTAGCAGCAGTGTCACGCAGTCCGCCGCGTGGATCAAAGGATCTATGGTTTTCCCTCGAGTCTTTCCCACGAGGCTTTCCCACGAGGCTTTCCCACAGGGCTGTCCCACGTGCACACGTGGTGGGAGTCGATCCTCGGCTTGAACGTCAAGGCAGTGCAGGGAGAACAGGCTCCTCTGGAATGGACTGACACATCTGGGGGACTCTTGGAATGGTGGCACGACCCTGGAGTTCCTCTCGCCTTTCCTGTGGAGAGCGCCTCCTCTTGAGATGCGACGGGAACGCCGGGAAATCTTTCCCTACGAAACAGGGAAAGGATCCCTCATCTCGAGTTAGGAGGCGGAAACGGGGCTCCCCTGGATGTGTGCAGGACCCCACGTGCTTCCTCTCGAGTGGAGACGGGTATGTCGGGGAACTTCTTGAGTTGCAGCAAGGGTGTGAAGGACCCTTTGGAAGTTCCAGTGGTTAGACCTGATTAGCCTCGAGAAGCCTCACCGGAAATGGGCCTCATCTCGCCTGGAGGGCAAAACCTCCTGGATTTTCTCGAGTAGCGGCAGGCGCTCTCGACTTACGACGGGGACCTCAGGGACCCGCTCTGGTGGCCTCAGGAAAGGCCAGTCCCCATGCGAGTTCCTCGGGGGCCTCTCGGGATTCCTCTCCCGTCGATGTCGGGGCCTAAGACCTTGTGTGGAGTCGGGGCCGGAACCTGAGGATTCCTCTGCAGTGCTGACATGGATCTTGGGGTACTTCTGGAGTCTCCCCAGGGGAGTCAGTCCCCGTCTCGAATGTGGGCATGCGCTTGCGCTTTCCTCCAGAGCGGTAGCAGCAGTGTCACGCAGTCCGCCGCGTGGATCAAAGGATCTATGGTTTTCCCTCGAGTCTTTCCCACGAGGCTTTCCCACGAGGCTTTCCCACAGGGCTGTCCCACGTGCACACGTGGTGGGAGTCGATCCTCGGCTTGAACGTCAAGGCAGTGCAGG
Organism: Ovis canadensis; assembly: GCF_042477335.2. Taxonomy (NCBI): domain Eukaryota; kingdom Metazoa; phylum Chordata; class Mammalia; order Artiodactyla; family Bovidae; genus Ovis; species Ovis canadensis. Next base: position 8,796,911 of record NC_091253.1, read on the forward strand.
GAAAACAGGTTCCTCTGGAATGGACTGACACATCTGGGGGACTCTTGGAATGGTGGCACGACCCTTCAGTTCCTCTCGCCTTTCCTGTGGAGAGCGCCTCCTCTTGAGATGCGACGGGAACGCCGGGAATTCTTTCCCTACGAAACAGGGAAAGGATCCCTCATCTCGAGCTAGGAGGCGGAAACGGGGCACCCCTGGATGTGTGCGGGACCCCACGTGCTTCCTCTCGAGTGGAGACGGGTATGTCGGGGAACTTCTTGAGTTGCAGCAAGGGTGTGAAGGACCCTTTGGAAGTTCCAGTGGTTACACGTGATTCGCTTCGAGAAGCCTCAGCGGAAATGGGCCTCATCTCGCCTGGAGGTCAAAACCTCCTGGATTTTCTCGAGGTACGGCAGGTGCTCTCGACTTACGACGGGGACCTCAGGGACCCGCTCTGGTGGCCTCAGGAAAGGCCAGTCCCCATGCGAGTTCCTCGGGGGCCTCTCGGGATTCCTCTCCCGTCGATGCCGGGGCCTAAGACCTTGTGTGGAGTCGGGGCCGGAACCTGAGGATTCCTCTCCAGTGCTGACATGGATCTTGGGGTACTTCTGGAGTCTCCCCAGGGGAGTCAGTCCTCGTCTCGAATGCGGACATGCACTTGCGCTTTCCTCCAGAGCGGTAGCAGCAGTGTCACGCAGTCCGCCGCGTGGATCAAAGGATCTATGGTTTTCCCTCGAGTCTTTCCCACGAGGCTTTCCCACGAGGCTTTCCCACAGGGCTGTCCCACGTGCACACGTGGTGGGAGTCGATCCTCGGTTTGAACGTCAGGCAGTGCAGGGAAAACAGTTTCCTCTGGAATGGACTGACACATCTGGGGGTCTCTTGGAATGGTGCCACGACCCTGGAGTTCCTCTCGCCTTTCCTGTGGAGAGCGCCACCTCTTGAGATGCGACGGGAACGCCGGGAATTCTTTCCCTACGAAACAGGGAAAGGATCCCTCATCTCGAGCTAGGAGGCGGAAACGGGGCTCCCCTGGATGGGTGCGGGACCCCACGTGCTTCCTCTCGAGTGGAGAAGGGTATGTCGCAGAACTGCTTGAGTTGCAGCAATGGTTGAAGGACCCTTTGGAAGTTCCAGCGGTTAGATGTGATTCGCCTTGAGAAGCCTCAGCGGAAATGGGCCTCATCTCGCCTGGAGGGCAAAACCTCCTGGATTTTCTCGAGTTGCGGCAGGTGCTCTCGACTTACGCTGGGGACCTCAGGGACCCGCTCTGGTGGCCTCAGGAAAGGCCAGTCCCCATGCGAGTTCCTCGGGGGCCTCTCGGCATTCCTCTCCCGTCGATGCCGGTGCCTAAGACCTTGTGTGGAGTCGGGGCCGGAACCTGAGGATTCCTCTCCACTGCTGACATGGATCTTGGGGTACTTCTGGAGTCTCCCCAGGGGAGTCAGTCCTCGTCTCGAATGCGGTCATGCACTTGCGCTTTCCTCCAGAGCGGTAGCAGCAGTGTCACGCAGTCCGCCGGTGGATCAAAGGATCTATGGTTTTCCCTCGAGTCTTTCCCACGAGGCTTTCCCACGAGGCTTTCCCACAGGGCTGTCCCACGTGCACACGTGGTGGGAGTCGATCCTCGGCTTGAACGTCAAGGCAGTGCAGGGAAAACAGGTTCCTCTGAAATGGACTGACACATCTGGGGGACTCTTGGAATGCTGGCACGACCCTGGAGTTCCTCTCGCCTTTCCTGTGGAGAGCGCCTCCTCTTGAGATGCGACGGGAACGCCGGGAATTCTTTCCCTACGAAACAGGGAAAGGATCCCTCATCTCGAGCTAGGAGGCGGAAACGGGGCTCCCCTGGATGTGTGCGGGACACCACGTGCTTCCTCTCGAGTGGAGACGGGTATGTCGGGGAACTTCTTGAGTTGCAGCAAGGGTGTGAAGGACCCTTTGGAAGTTCCAGTGGTTAGACGTGATTAGCCTCGAGAAGCCTCAGCGGAAATGGGCCTCATCTCGCCTGGAGGGCAAAACTTCCTGGATTTTCTCGAGTTGCGGCAGGTGCTCTCGACTTACGACGGGGACCTCAGAGACCCTCTCTGCTGGCCTCAGGAAAGGCCAGTCCCCATGCGAGTTCCTCGGGGGCCTCTCGGCATTCCTCTCCCGTCGATGCCGGGGCCTAAGACCTTGTGTGGAGTCGGGGCCGCAACCTGAGGATTCCTCTCCAGTGCTGACATGGATCTTGGGGTACTTCTGGAGTCTCCCCAGGGGAGTCAGTCCTCGTCTCGAATGCGGGCATGCGCTTGCTCTTTCCTCCAGAGCGGTAGCAGCAGTGTCACCCAGTCCGCCGCGTGGATCAAAGGATCTATGGTTTTCCCTCGAGTCTTTCCCACGAGGCTTTCCCACGAGGCTTTCCCACAGGGCTGTCCCACGTGCACACGTGGTGGGAGTCGATCCTCGGCTTGAACGTCAAGGCAGTGCAGGGAAAACAGGTTCCTCTGGAATGGACTGACACATCTGGGGGACTCTTGGAATGGTGTCACGACCCTTCAGTTCCTCTCGCCTTTCCTGTGGAGAGCGCCTCCTCTTGAGATGCGACGGGAACGCCGGGAATTCTTTCCCTATGAAACAGGGAAAGGATCCCTCATCTCGAGCTAGGAGGCGGAAACGGGGCACCCCTGGATGTGTGCGGGACCCCACGTGCTTCCTCTCGAGTGGAGACGGGTATGTCGGGGAACTTCTTGAGTTGCAGCAAGGGTGTGAAGGACCCTTTGGAAGTTCCAGTGGTTAGACGTGATTCGCCTCGAGAAGCCTCAGCGGAAATGGGCCTCATCTCGCCTGGAGGTCAAAACCTCCTGGATTTTCTCGAGTTACGGCAGGTGCTCTCGACTTACGACGGGGACCTCAGGGACCCGCTCTGGTGGCCTCAGGAAAGGCCAGTCCCCATGCGAGTTCCTCGGGGGCCTCTCGGGATTCCTCTCCCGTCGATGCCGGGGCCTAAGACCTTGTGTGGAGTCGGGGCCGGAACCTGAGGATTCCTCTCCAGTGCTGACATGGATCTTGGGGTACTTCTGGAGTCTCCCCAGGGGAGTCAGTCCTCGTCTCGAATGCGGACATGCACTTGCGCTTTCCTCCAGAGCGGTAGCAGCAGTGTCACGCAGTCCGCCGCTTGGATCAAAGGATCTATGGTTTTCCCTCGAGTCTTTCCCACGAGGCTTTCCCACGAAGCTTTCCCACAGGGCTGTCCCACGTGCACACGTGGTGGGAGTCGATCCTCGGCTTGAACGTCAGGCAGTGCAGGGAAAACAGGTTCCTCTGGAATGGACTGACACATCTGGGGGTCTCTTGGAATGGTGCCACGACCCTGGAGTTCCTCTCGCCTTTCCTGTGGAGAGCGCCACCTCTTGAGATGCGACGGGAACGCCGGGAAATCTTTCCCTACGAAACAGGGAAAGGATCCCTCATCTCGAGCTAGGAGGCGGAAACGGGGCTCCCCTGGATGGGTGCGGGACCCCACGTGCTTCCTCTCGAGTGGAGAAGGGTATGTCGCAGAACTGCTTGAGTTGCAGCAATGGTTGAAGGACCCTTTGCAAGTTCCAGCGTTTAGATGTGATTCGCCTTGAGAAGCCTCAGCGGAAATGGGCCTCATCTCGCCTGGAGGGCAAAACCTCCTGGATTTTCTCGAGTTGCGGCAGGTGCTCTCGACTTACGCTGGGGACCTCAGGGACCCGCTCTGGTGGCCTCAGGAAATGCCAGTCCCCATGCGAGTTCCTCGGGGGCCTCTCGGCATTCCTCTCCCGTCGATGCCGGTGCCTAAGACCTTGTGTGGAGTCGGGGCCGGAACCTGAGGATTCCTCTCCACTGCTGACATGGATCTTGGGGTACTTCTGGAGTCTCCCCAGGGGAGTCAGTCCTCGTCTCGAATGCGGTCATGCACTTGCGCTTTCCTCCAGAGCGGTAGCAGCAGTGTCACGCAGTCCGCCGGTGGATCAAAGGATCTATGGTTTTCCCTCGAGTCTTTCCCACGAGGCTTTCCCACGAGGCTTTCCCACAGGGCTGTCCCACGTGCACACGTGGTGGGAGTCGATCCTCGGCTTGAACGTCAAGGCAGTGCAGGGAAAACAGGTTCCTCTGGAATGAACTGACACATCTGGTGGACTCTTGGAATGGTGGCACGACCCTGGAGTTCCTCTCGCCTTTCCTGTGGAGAGGGCCTCCTCTTGAGATGCGACGGGAACGCCTGGAATTCTTTCCCTACGAAACAGGGAAAGGATCCCTCATCTCGAGCTAGGAGGCGGAAACGGGGCTCCCCTGGATGTGTGCGGGACCCCACGTGCTTCCTCTCGAGTGGAGACGGGTATGTCGGGGAACTTCTTGAGTTGCAGCAAGGGTGTGAAGGACCCTTTGGAAGTTCCAGTGGTTAGACGTGATTAGCCTCGAGAAGCCTCAGCGGAAATGGGCCTCATCTCGCCTGGAGGGCAAAACCTCCTGGATTTTCTCGAGTTGCGGCAGGTGCTCTCGACTTACGACGGGGACCTCAGGGACCCGCTCTGGTGGCCTCAGGAAAGGCCAGTCCCCATGCGAGTTCCTCGGGGGCCTCTCGGCATTCCTCTCCCGTCGATGCCGGGGCCTAAGACCTTGTGTGGAGTCGGGGCCGGAACCTGAGGATTCCTCTCCAGTGCTGACATGGATCTTGGGGTACTTCTGGAGCCTCCCCAGGGGAGTCAGTCCTCGTCTCGAATGCGGGCATGCACTTGCGCTTTCCTCCAGAGCGGTAGCAGCAGTGTCACGCAGTCCGCCGAGTGGATCAAAGGATCTATGGTTTTCCCTCGAGTCTTTCCCACGAGGCTTTCCCACGAGGCTTTCCCACAGGGCTGTCTCACGTGCACACGTGGTGGGAGTGGATCCTCGGCTTGAACGTCAAGGCAGTGAAGGGAAAACAGGTTCCTCTGGAATGGACTGACACATCTGGGGGACTCTTGGAATGGTGGCACGACCCTGGAGTTCCTCTCGCCTTTCCTGTGGAGAGCGCCTCCTCTTGAGATGCGACGGGAACGCCGGGAATTCTTTCCCTACGAAACAGGGAAAGGATCCCTCATCTCGAGCTAGGAGGCGGAAACGGGGCTCCCCTGGATGTGTGCGGGACACCACGTGCTTCCTCTCGAGTGGAGACGGGTATGTCGGGGAACTTCTTGAGTTGCAGCAAGGGTGTGAAGGACCCTTTGGAAGTTCCAGTGGTTAGACGTGATTAGCCTCGAGAAGCCTCAGCGGAAATGGGCCTCATCTCGCCTGGAGGGCAAAACTTCCTGGATTTTCTCGAGTTGCGGCAGGTGCTCTCGACTTACGACGGGGACCTCAGAGACCCGCTCTGCTGGCCTCAGGAAAGGCCAGTCCCCATGCGAGTTCCTCGGGGGCCTCTCGGCATTCCTCTCCCGTCGATGCCGGGGCCTAAGACCTTGTGTGGAGTCGGGGCCGGAACCTGAGGATTCCTCTCCAGTGCTGACATGGATCTTGGGGTACTTCTGGAGTCTCCCCAGGGGAGTCAGTCCTCGTCTCGAATGCGGGCATGCGCTTGCTCTTTCCTCCAGAGCGGTAGCAGCAGTGTCACCCAGTCCTCCGCGTGGATCAAAGGATCTATGGTTTTCCCTCGAGTCTTTCCCACGAGGCTTTCCCACGAGGCTTTCCCACAGGGCTGTCCCACGTGCACACGTGGTGGGAGTCGATCCTCGGCTTGAACGTCAAGGCAGTGCAGGGAAAACAGGTTCCTCTGGAATGGACTGACACATCTGGGGGACTCTTGGAATGGTGTCACGACCCTTCAGTTCCTCTCGCCTTTCCTGTGGAGAGCGCCTCCTCTTGAGATGCGACGGGAACGCCGGGAATTCTTTCCCTATGAAACAGGGAAAGGATCCCTCATCTCGAGCTAGGAGGCGGAAACGGGGCACCCCTGGATGTGTGCGGGACCCCACGTGCTTCCTCTCGAGTGGAGACGGGTATGTCGGGGAACTTCTTGAGTTGCAGCAAGGGTGTGAAGGACCCTTTGGAAGTTCCAGTGGTTAGACGTGATTCGCCTCGAGAAGCCTCAGCGGAAATGGGCCTCATCTCGCCTGGAGGTCAAAACCTCCTGGATTTTCTCGAGTTACGGCAGGTGCTCTCGACTTACGACGGGGACCTCAGGGACCCGCTCTGGTGGCCTCAGGAAAGGCCAGTCCCCATGCGAGTTCCTCGGGGGCCTCTCGGGATTCCTCTCCCGTCGATGCCGGGGCCTAAGACCTTGTGTGGAGTCGGGGCCGGAACCTGAGGATTCCTCTCCAGTGCTGACATGGATCTTGGGGTACTTCTGGAGTCTCCCCAGGGGAGTCAGTCCTCGTCTCGAATGCGGACATGCACTTGCGCTTTCCTCTAGAGCGGAAGCAGCAGTGTCACGCAGTCCGCCGCTTGGATCAAAGGATCTATGGTTTTCCCTCGAGTCTTTCCCACGAGGCTTTCCCACGAAGCTTTCCCACAGGGCTGTCCCACGTGCACACGTGGTGGGAGTCGATCCTCGGCTTGAACGTCAGGCAGTGCAGGGAAAACAGGTTCCTCTGGAATGGACTGACACATCTGGGGGTCTCTTGGAATGGTGCCACGACCCTGGAGTTCCTCTCGCCTTTCCTGTGGAGAGCGCCACCTCTTGAGATGCGACGGGAACGCCGGGAAATCTTTCCCTACGAAACAGGGAAAGGATCCCTCATCTCGAGCTAGGAGGCGGAAACGGGGCTCCCCTGGATGGGTGCGGGACCCCACGTGCTTCCTCTCGAGTGGAGAAGGGTATGTCGCAGAACTGCTTGAGTTGCAGCAATGGTTGAAGGACCCTTTGGAAGTTCCAGCGTTTAGATGTGATTCGCCTTGAGAAGCCTCAGCGGAAATGGGCCTCATCTCGCCTGGAGGGCAAAACCTCCTGGATTTTCTCGAGTTGCGGCAGGTGCTCTCGACTTACGCTGGGGACCTCAGGGACCCGCTCTGGTGGCCTCAGGAAATGCCAGTCCCCATGCGAGTTCCTCGGGGGCCTCTCGGCATTCCTCTCCCGTCGATGCCGGTGCCTAAGACCTTGTGTGGAGTCGGGGCCGGAACCTGAGGATTCCTCTCCACTGCTGACATGGATCTTGGGGTACTTCTGGAGTCTCCCCAGGGGAGTCAGTCCTCGTCTCGAATGCGGTCATGCACTTGCGCTTTCCTCCAGAGCGGTAGCAGCAGTGTCACGCAGTCCGCCGGTGGATCAAAGGATCTATGGTTTTCCCTCGAGTCTTTCCCACGAGGCTTTCCCACGAGGCTTTCCCACAGGGCTGTCCCACGTGCACACGTGGTGGGAGTCGATCCTCGGCTTGAACGTCAAGGCAGTGCAGGGAAAACAGGTTCCTCTGGAATGAACTGACACATCTGGGGGACTCTTGGAATGGTGGCACGACCCTGGAGTTCCTCTCGCCTTTCCTGTGGAGAGGGCCTCCTCTTGAGATGCGACGGGAACGCCTGGAATTCTTTCCCTACGAAACAGGGAAAGGATCCCTCATCTCGAGCTAGGAGGCGGAAACGGGGCTCCCCTGGATGTGTGCGGGACCCCACGTGCTTCCTCTCGAGTGGAGACGGGTATGTCGGGGAACTTCTTGAGTTGCAGCAAGGGTGTGAAGGACCCTTTGGAAGTTCCAGTGGTTAGACGTGATTAGCCTCGAGAAGCCTCAGCGGAAATGGGCCTCATCTCGCCTGGAGGGCAAAACCTCCTGGATTTTCTCGAGTTGCGGCAGGTGCTCTCGACTTACGACGGGGACCTCAGGGACCCGCTCTGGTGGCCTCAGGAAAGGCCAGTCCCCATGCGAGTTCCTCGGGGGCCTCTCGGCATTCCTCTCCCGTCGATGCCGGGGCCTAAGACCTTGTGTGGAGTCGGGGCCGGAACCTGAGGATTCCTCTCCAGTGCTGACATGGATCTTGGGGTACTTCTGGAGCCTCCCCAGGGGAGTCAGTCCTCGTCTCGAATGCGGGCATGCACTTGCGCTTTCCTCCAGAGCGGTAGCAGCAGTGTCACGCAGTCCGCCGCGTGGATCAAAGGATCTATGGTTTTCCCTCGAGTCTTTCCCACGAGGCTTTCCCACGAGGCTTTCCCACAGGGCTGTCTCACGTGCACACGTGGTGGGAGTGGATCCTCTGCTTGAACGTCAAGGCAGTGAAGGGAAAACAGGTTCCTCTGGAATGGACTGACACATCTGGGGGACTCTTGGAATGGTGGCACGACCCTGGAGTTCCTCTCGCCTTTCCTGTGGAGAGCGCCTCCTCTTGAGATGCGACGGGAACGCCGGGAATTCTTTCCCTACGAAACAGGGAAAGGATCCCTCATCTCGAGCTAGGAGGCGGAAACGGGGCTCCCCTGGATGTGTGCGGGACCCCACGTGCTTCCTCTCGAGTGGAGACGGGTATGTCGGGGAACTTCTTGAGTTGCAGCAAGGGTGTGAAGGACCCTTTGGAAGTTCCAGTGGTTAGACGTGATTAGCCTCGAGAAGCCTCAGCGGAAATGGGCCTCATCTCGCCTGGAGGGCAAAACCTCCTGGATTTTCTCGAGTTGCGGCAGGTGCTCTCGACTTACGACGGGGACCTCAGGGACCCGCTCTGGTGGCCTCAGGAAAGGCCAGTCCCCATGCGAGTTCCTCGGGGGCCTCTCGGCATTCCTCTCCCGTCGATGCCGGGGCCTAAGACCTTGTGTGGAGTCGGGGCCGGAACCTGAGGATTCCTCTCCAGTGCTGACATGGATCTTGGGGTACTTCTGGAGCCTCCCCAGGGGAGTCAGTCCTCGTCTCGAATGCGGGCATGCACTTGCGCTTTCCTCCAGAGCGGTAGCAGCAGTGTCACGCAGTCCGCCGAGTGGATCAAAGGATCTATGGTTTTCCCTCGAGTCTTTCCCACGAGGCTTTCCCACGAGGCTTTCCCACAGGGCTGTCTCACGTGCACACGTGGTGGGAGTGGATCCTCGGCTTGAACGTCAAGGCAGTGAAGGGAAAACAGGTTCCTCTGGAATGGACTGACACATCTGGGGGACTCTTGGAATGGTGGCACGACCCTGGAGTTCCTCTCGCCTTTCCTGTGGAGAGCGCCTCCTCTTGAGATGCGACGGGAACGCCGGGAATTCTTTCCCTACGAAACAGGGAAAGGATCCCTCATCTCGAGCTAGGAGGCGGAAACGGGGCTCCCCTGGATGTGTGCGGGACACCACGTGCTTCCTCTCGAGTGGAGACGGGTATGTCGGGGAACTTCTTGAGTTGCAGCAAGGGTGTGAAGGACCCTTTGGAAGTTCCAGTGGTTAGACGTGATTAGCCTCGAGAAGCCTCAGCGGAAATGGGCCTCATCTCGCCTGGAGGGCAAAACTTCCTGGATTTTCTCGAGTTGCGGCAGGTGCTCTCGACTTACGACGGGGACCTCAGAGACCCGCTCTGCTGGCCTCAGGAAAGGCCAGTCCCCATGCGAGTTCCTCGGGGGCCTCTCGGCATTCCTCTCCCGTCGATGCCGGGGCCTAAGACCTTGTGTGGAGTCGGGGCCGGAACCTGAGGATTCCTCTCCAGTGCTGACATGGATCTTGGGGTACTTCTGGAGTCTCCCCAGGGGAGTCAGTCCTCGTCTCGAATGCGGGCATGGGCTTGCTCTTTCCTCCAGAGCGGTAGCAGCAGTGTCACCCAGTCCTCCGCGTGGATCAAAGGATCTATGGTTTTCCCTCGAGTCTTTCCCACGAGGCTTTCCCACGAGGCTTTCCCACAGGGCTGTCCCACGTGCACACGTGGTGGGAGTCGATCCTCGGCTTGAACGTCAAGGCAGTGCAGGGAAAACAGGTTCCTCTGGAATGGACTGACACATCTGGGGGACTCTTGGAATGGTGTCACGACCCTTCAGTTCCTCTCGCCTTTCCTGTGGAGAGCGCCTCCTCTTGAGATGCGACGGGAACGCCGGGAATTCTTTCCCTATGAAACAGGGAAAGGATCCCTCATCTCGAGCTAGGAGGCGGAAACGGGGCACCCCTGGATGTGTGCGGGACCCCACGTGCTTCCTCTCGAGTGGAGACGGGTATGTCGGGGAACTTCTTGAGTTGCAGCAAGGGTGTGAAGGACCCTTTGGAAGTTCCAGTGGTTAGACGTGATTCGCCTCGAGAAGCCTCAGCGGAAATGGGCCTCATCTCGCCTGGAGGTCAAAACCTCCTGGATTTTCTCGAGTTACGGCAGGTGCTCTCGACTTACGACGGGGACCTCAGGGACCCGCTCTGGTGGCCTCAGGAAAGGCCAGTCCCCATGCGAGTTCCTCGGGGGCCTCTCGGGATTCCTCTCCCGTCGATGCCGGGGCCTAAGACCTTGTGTGGAGTCGGGGCCGGAACCTGAGGATTCCTCTCCAGTGCTGACATGGATCTTGGGGTACTTCTGGAGTCTCCCCAGGGGAGTCAGTCCTCGTCTCGAATGCGGACATGCACTTGCGCTTTCCTCCAGAGCGGTAGCAGCAGTGTCACGCAGTCCGCCGCTTGGATCAAAGGATCTCTGGTTTTCCCTCGAGTCTTTCCCACGAGGCTTTCCCACGAAGCTTTCCCACAGGGCTGTCCCACGTGCACACGTGGTGGGAGTCGATCCTCGGCTTGAACGTCAGGCAGTGCAGGGAAAACAGGTTCCTCTGGAATGGACTGACACATCTGGGGGACTCTTGGAATGGTGGCACGACCCTGGAGTTCCTCTCGCCTTTCCTGTGGAGAGCGCCTCCTCTTGAGATGCGACGGGAACGCCGGGAATTCTTTCCCTACGAAACAGGGAAAGGATCCCTCATCTCGAGCTAGGAGGCGGAAACGGGGCTCCCCTGGATGTGTGCGGGACCCCACGTGCTTCCTCTCGAGTGGAGACGGGTATGTCGGGGAACTTCTTGAGTTGCAGCAAGGGTGTGAAGGACCCTTTGGAAGTTCCAGTGGTTAGACGTGATTAGCCTCGAGAAGCCTCAGCGGAAATGGGCCTCATCTCGCCTGGAGGGCAAAACTTCCTGGATTTTCTCGAGTTGCGGCAGGTGCTCTCGACTTACGACGGGGACCTCAGAGACCCGCTCTGCTGGCCTCAGGAAAGGCCAGTCCCCATGCGAGTTCCTCGGGGGCCTCTCGGCATTCCTCTCCCGTCGATGCCGGGGCCTAAGACCTTGTGTGGAGTCGGGGCCGGAACCTGAGGATTCCTCTCCAGTGCTGACATGGATCTTGGGGTACTTCTGGAGTCTCCCCAGGGGAGTCAGTCCTCGTCTCGAATGCGGGCATGGGCTTGCTCTTTCCTCCAGAGCGGTAGCAGCAGTGTCACCCAGTCCTCCGCGTGGATCAAAGGATCTATGGTTTTCCCTCGAGTCTTTCCCACGAGGCTTTCCCACGAGGCTTTCCCACAGGGCTGTCCCACGTGCACACGTGGTGGGAGTCGATCCTCGGCTTGAACGTCAAGGCAGTGCAGGGAAAACAGGTTCCTCTGGAATGGACTGACACATCTGGGGGACTCTTGGAATGGTGTCACGACCCTTCAGTTCCTCTCGCCTTTCCTGTGGAGAGCGCCTCCTCTTGAGATGCGACGGGAACGCCGGGAATTCTTTCCCTATGAAACAGGGAAAGGATCCCTCATCTCGAGCTAGGAGGCGGAAACGGGGCACCCCTGGATGTGTGCGGGACCCCACGTGCTTCCTCTCGAGTGGAGACGGGTATGTCGGGGAACTTCTTGAGTTGCAGCAAGGGTGTGAAGGACCCTTTGGAAGTTCCAGTGGTTAGACGTGATTCGCCTCGAGAAGCCTCAGCGGAAATGGGCCTCATCTCGCCTGGAGGTCAAAACCTCCTGGATTTTCTCGAGTTGCGGCAGGTGCTCTCGACTTACGACGGGGACCTCAGGGACCCGCTCTGGTGGCCTCAGGAAAGGCCAGTCCCCATGCGAGTTCCTCGGGGGCCTCTCGGGATTCCTCTCCCGTCGATGCCGGGGCCTAAGACCTTGTGTGGAGTCGGGGCCGGAACCTGAGGATTCCTCTCCAGTGCTGACATGGATCTTGGGGTACTTCTGGAGTCTCCCCAGGGGAGTCAGTCCTCGTCTCGAATGCGGACATGCACTTGCGCTTTCCTCCAGAGCGGTAGCAGCAGTGTCACGCAGTCCGCCGCTTGGATCAAAGGATCTCTGGTTTTCCCTCGAGTCTTTCCCACGAGGCTTTCCCACGAAGCTTTCCCACAGGGCTGTCCCACGTGCACACGTGGTGGGAGTCGATCCTCGGCTTGAACGTCAGGCAGTGCAGGGAAAACAGGTTCCTCTGGAATGGACTGACACATCTGGGGGTCTCTTGGAATGGTGCCACGACCCTGGAGTTCCTCTCGCCTTTCCTGTGGAGAGCGCCACCTCTTGAGATGCGACGGGAACGCCGGGAAATCTTTCCCTACGAAACAGGGAAAGGATCCCTCATCTCGAGCTAGGAGGCGGAAACGGGGCTCCCCTGGATGGGTGCGGGACCCCACGTGCTTCCTCTCGAGTGGAGAAGGGTATGTCGCAGAACTGCTTGAGTTGCAGCAAGGGTGTGAAGGACCCTTTGGAATTTCCAGTGGTTAGATGTGATTGGCCTCGAGAAGCCTCAGCGGAAATGGACCTCATCTCGCCTGGAGGGCAAAACCTCCTGGATTTTCTCGAGTTGCGGCAGGTGCTCTCGACTTACGACGGGGACCTCAGGGACCCGCTCTGGTGGCCTCAGGAAAGGCCAGTCCCCATGCGAGTTCCTCGGGGGCCTCTCGGCATTCCTCTCCCGTCGATGCCGGGGCCTAAGACCTTGTGTGGAGTCGGGGCCGGAACCTGAGGATTCCTCTCCAGTGCAGACATGGATCTTGGGGTACTTCTGGAGTCTCCCCAGGGGAGTCAGTCCTCGTCTCGAAAGCGGGCATGCACTTGCGCTTTCCTCCAGAGCGGTAGCAGCAGTGTCACGCAGTCCGCCGCGTGGATCAAAGGATCTATGGTTTTCTCTCGAGTCTTTCCCACGAGGCTTTCCCACGAGGCTTTCCCACAGGGCTGTCCCACGTGCACACGTGGTGGGAGTGGATCCTCGGCTTGAACGTCAAGGCAGTGCAGGGAAAACAGGTTCCTCTGGAATGGACTGACACATCTGGGGGACTCTTGGAATGGTGGCACGACCCTTCAGTTCCTCTCGCCTTTCCTGTGGAGAGCGCCTCCTCTTGAGATGCGACGGGAACGCCGGGAATTCTTTCCCTACGAAACAGGGAAAGGATCCCTCATCTCGAGCTAGGAGGCGGAAACGGGGCACCCCTGGATGTGTGCGGGACCCCACGTGCTTCCTCTCGAGTGGAGACGGGTATGTCGGGGAACTTCTTGAGTTGCAGCAAGGGTGTGAAGGACCCTTTGGAAGTTCCAGCGGTTAGATGTGATTCGCCTTGAGAAGCCTCAGCGGAAATGGGCCTCATCTCGCCTGGAGGGCAAAACCTCCTGGATTTTCTCGAGTTGCGGCAGGTGCTCTCGACTTACGCTGGGGACCTCAGGGACCCGCTCTGGTGGCCTCAGGAAAGGCCAGTCCCCATGCGAGTTCCTCGGGGGCCTCTCGGCATTCCTCTCCCGTCGATGCCGGTGCCTAAGACCTTGTGTGGAGTCGGGGCCGGAACCTGAGGATTCCTCTCCAGTGCTGACATGGATCTTGGGGTACTTCTGGAGTCTCCCCAGGGGAGTCAGTCCTCGTCTCGAATGCGGTCATGCACTTGCGCTTTCCTCCAGAGCGGTAGCAGCAGTGTCACGCAGTCCGCCGGTGGATCAAAGGATCTATGGTTTTCCCTCGAGTCTTTCCCACGAGGCTTTCCCACGAGGCTTTCCCACAGGGCTGTCCCACGTGCACACGTGGTGGGAGTCGATCCTCGGCTTGAACGTCAAGGCAGTGCAGGGAAAACAGGTTCCTCTGAAATGGACTGACACATCTGGGGGACTCTTGGAATGCTGGCACGACCCTGGAGTTCCTCTCGCCTTTCCTGTGGAGAGCGCCTCCTCTTGAGATGCGACGGGAACGCCGGGAATTCTTTCCCTACGAAACAGGGAAAGGATCCCTCATCTCGAGCTAGGAGGCGGAAACGGGGCTCCCCTGGATGTGTGCGGGACACCACGTGCTTCCTCTCGAGTGGAGACGGGTATGTCGGGGAACTTCTTGAGTTGCAGCAAGGGTGTGAAGGACCCTTTGGAAGTTCCAGTGGTTAGACGTGATTAGCCTCGAGAAGCCTCAGCGGAAATGGGCCTCATCTCGCCTGGAGGGCAAAACTTCCTGGATTTTCTCGAGTTGCGGCAGGTGCTCTCGACTTTCGACGGGGACCTCAGAGACCCTCTCTGCTGGCCTCAGGAAAGGCCAGTCCCCATGCGAGTTCCTCGGGGGCCTCTCGGCATTCCTCTCCCGTCGATGCCGGGGCCTAAGACCTTGTGTGGAGTCGGGGCCGCAACCTGAGGATTCCTCTCCAGTGCTGACATGGATCTTGGGGTACTTCTGGAGTCTCCCCAGGGGAGTCAGTCCTCGTCTCGAATGCGGGCATGCGCTTGCTCTTTCCTCCAGAGCGGTAGCAGCAGTGTCACCCAGTCCGCCGCGTGGATCAAAGGATCTATGGTTTTCCCTCGAGTCTTTCCCACGAGGCTTTCCCACGAGGCTTTCCCACAGGGCTGTCCCACGTGCACACGTGGTGGGAGTCGATCCTCGGCTTGAACGTCAAGGCAGTGCAGGGAAAATAGGTTCCTCTGGAATGGACTGACACATCTGGGGGACTCTTGGAATGGTGTCACGACCCTGGAGTTCCTCTCGCCTTTCCTGTGGAGAGCGCCTCCTCTTGAGATGCGACGGGAACGCCGGGAATTCTTTCCCTATGAAACAGGGAAAGGATCCCTCATCTCGAGCTAGGAGGCGGAAACGGGGCACCCCTGGATGTGTGCGGGACCCCACGTGCTTCCTCTCGAGTGGAGACGGGTATGTCGGGGAACTTCTTGAGTTGCAGCAAGGGTGTGAAGGACCCTTTGGAAGTTCCAGTGGTTAGACGTGATTCGCCTCGAGAAGCCTCAGCGGAAATGGGCCTCATCTCGCCTGGAGGTCAAAACCTCCTGGATTTTCTCGAGTTACGGCAGGTGCTCTCGACTTACGACGGGGACCTCAGGGACCCGCTCTGGTGGCCTCAGGAAAGGCCAGTCCCCATGCGAGTTCCTCGGGGGCCTCTCGGGATTCCTCTCCCGTCGATGCCGGGGCCTAAGACCTTGTGTGGAGTCGGGGCCGGAACCTGAGGATTCCTCTCCAGTGCTGACATGGATCTTGGGGTACTTCTGGAGTCTCCCCAGGGGAGTCAGTCCTCGTCTCGAATGCGGACATGCACTTGCGCTTTCCTCCAGAGCGGTAGCAGCAGTGTCACGCAGTCCGCCGCTTGGATCAAAGGATCTATGGTTTTCCCTCGAGTCTTTCCCACGAGGCTTTCCCACGAAGCTTTCCCACAGGGCTGTCCCACGTGCACACGTGGTGGGAGTCGATCCTCGGCTTGAACGTCAGGCAGTGCAGGGAAAACAGGTTCCTCTGGAATGGACTGACACATTTGGGGGTCTCTTGGAATGGTGCCACGACCCTGGAGTTCCTCTCGCCTTTCCTGTGGAAAGCGCCACCTCTTGAGATGCGACGGGAACGCCGGGAAATCTTTCCCTACGAAACAGGGAAAGGATCCCTCATCTCGAGCTAGGAGGCGGAAACGGGGCTCCCCTGGATGGGTGCGGGACCCCACGTGCTTCCTCTCGAGTGGAGAAGGGTATGTCGCAGAACTGCTTGAGTTGCAGCAATGGTTGAAGGACCCTTTGCAAGTTCCAGCGTTTAGATGTGATTCGCCTTGAGAAGCCTCAGCGGAAATGGGCCTCATCTCGCCTGGAGGGCAAAACCTCCTGGATTTTCTCGAGTTGCGGCAGGTGCTCTCGACTTACGCTGGGGACCTCAGGGACCCGCTCTGGTGGCCTCAGGAAATGCCAGTCCCCATGCGAGTTCCTCGGGGGCCTCTCGGCATTCCTCTCCCGTCGATGCCGGTGCCTAAGACCTTGTGTGGAGTCGGGGCCGGAACCTGAGGATTCCTCTCCACTGCTGACATGGATCTTGGGGTACTTCTGGAGTCTCCCCAGGGGAGTCAGTCCTCGTCTCGAATGCGGTCATGCACTTGCGCTTTCCTCCAGAGCGGTAGCAGCAGTGTCACGCAGTCCGCCGGTGGATCAAAGGATCTATGGTTTTCCCTCGAGTCTTTCCCACGAGGCTTTCCCACGAGGCTTTCCCACAGGGCTGTCCCACGTGCACACGTGGTGGGAGTCGATCCTCGGCTTGAACGTCAAGGCAGTGCAGGGAAAACAGGTTCCTCTGGAATGAACTGACACATCTGGGGGACTCTTGGAATGGTGGCACGACCCTGGAGTTCCTCTCGCCTTTCCTGTGGAGAGGGCCTCCTCTTGAGATGCGACGGGAACGCCTGGAATTCTTTCCCTACGAAACAGGGAAAGGATCCCTCATCTCGAGCTAGGAGGCGGAAACGGGGCTCCCCTGGATGTGTGCGGGACCCCACGTGCTTCCTCTCGAGTGGAGACGGGTATGTCGGGGAACTTCTTGAGTTGCAGCAAGGGTGTGAAGGACCCTTTGGAAGTTCCAGTGGTTAGACGTGATTAGCCTTGAGAAGCCTCAGCGGAAATGGGCCTCATCTCGCCTGGAGGGCAAAACCTCCTGGATTTTCTCGAGTTGCGGCAGGTGCTCTCGACTTACGACGGGGACCTCAGGGACCCGCTCTGGTGGCCTCAGGAAAGGCCAGTCCCCATGCGAGTTCCTCGGGGGCCTCTCGGCATTCCTCTCCCGTCGATGCCGGGGCCTAAGACCTTGTGTGGAGTCGGGGCCGGAACCTGAGGATTCCTCTCCAGTGCTGACATGAATCTTGGGGTACTTCTGGAGCCTCCCCAGGGGAGTCAGTCCTCGTCTCGAATGCGGGCATGCACTTGCGCTTTCCTCCAGAGCGGTAGCAGCAGTGTCACGCAGTCCGCCGAGTGGATCAAAGGATCTATGGTTTTCCCTCGAGTCTTTCCCACGAGGCTTTCCCACGAGGCTTTCCCACAGGGCTGTCTCACGTGCACACGTGGTGGGAGTGGATCCTCGGCTTGAACGTCAAGGCAGTGAAGGGAAAACAGGTTCCTCTGGAATGGACTGACACATCTGGGGGACTCTTGGAATGGTGGCACGACCCTGGAGTTCCTCTCGCCTTTCCTGTGGAGAGCGCCTCCTCTTGAGATGCGACGGGAACGCCGGGAATTCTTTCCCTACGAAACAGGGAAAGGATCCCTCATCTCGAGCTAGGAGGCGGAAACGGGGCTCCCCTGGATGTGTGCGGGACACCACGTGCTTCCTCTCGAGTGGAGACGGGTATGTCGGGGAACTTCTTGAGTTGCAGCAAGGGTGTGAAGGACCCTTTGGAAGTTCCAGTGGTTAGACGTGATTAGCCTCGAGAAGCCTCAGCGGAAATGGGCCTCATCTCGCCTGGAGGGCAAAACTTCCTGGATTTTCTCGAGTTGCGGCAGGTGCTCTCGACTTACGACGGGGACCTCAGAGACCCGCTCTGCTGGCCTCAGGAAAGGCCAGTCCCCATGCGAGTTCCTCGGGGGCCTCTCGGCATTCCTCTCCCGTCGATGCCGGGGCCTAAGACCTTGTGTGGAGTCGGGGCCGGAACCTGAGGATTCCTCTCCAGTGCTGACATGGATCTTGGGGTACTTCTGGAGTCTCCCCAGGGGAGTCAGTCCTCGTCTCGAATGCGGGCATGCGCTTGCTCTTTCCTCCAGAGCGGTAGCAGCAGTGTCACCCAGTCCGCCGCGTGGATCAAAGGATCTATGGTTTTCCCTCGAGTCTTTCCCACGAGGCTTTCCCACGAGGCTTTCCCACAGGGCTGTCCCACGTGCACACGTTGTGGGAGTCGATCCTCGGCTTGAACGTCAAGGCAGTGCAGGGAAAACAGGTTCCTCTGGAATGGACTGACACATCTGGGGGACTCTTGGAATGGTGTCACGACCCTTCAGTTCCTCTCGCCTTTCCTGTGGAGAGCGCCTCCTCTTGAGATGCGACGGGAACGCCGGGAATTCTTTCCCTATGAAACAGGGAAAGGATCCCTCATCTCGAGCTAGGAGGCGGAAACGGGGCACCCCTGGATGTGTGCGGGACCCCACGTGCTTCCTCTCGAGTGGAGACGGGTATGTCGGGGAACTTCTTGAGTTGCAGCAAGGGTGTGAAGGACCCTTTGGAAGTTCCAGTGGTTAGACGTGATTCGCCTCGAGAAGCCTCAGCGGAAATGGGCCTCATCTCGCCTGGAGGTCAAAACCTCCTGGATTTTCTCGAGTTACGGCAGGTGCTCTCGACTTACGACGGGGACCTCAGGGACCCGCTCTGGTGGCCTCAGGAAAGGCCAGTCCCCATGCGAGTTCCTCGGGGGCCTCTCGGGATTCCTCTCCCGTCGATGCCGGGGCCTAAGACCTTGTGTGGAGTCGGGGCCGGAACCTGAGGATTCCTCTCCAGTGCTGACATGGATCTTGGGGTACTTCTGGAGTCTCCCCAGGGGAGTCAGTCCTCGTCTCGAATGCGGACATGCACTTGCGCTTTCCTCCAGAGCGGTAGCAGCAGTGTCACGCAGTCCGCCGCTTGGATCAAAGGATCTATGGTTTTCCCTCGAGTCTTTCCCACGAGGCTTTCCCACGAAGCTTTCCCACAGGGCTGTCCCACGTGCACACGTGGTGGGAGTCGATCCTCGGCTTGAACGTCAGGCAGTGCAGGGAAAACAGGTTCCTCTGGAATGGACTGACACATCTGGGGGTCTCTTGGAATGGTGCCACGACCCTGGAGTTCCTCTCGCCTTTCCTGTGGAGAGCGCCACCTCTTGAGATGCGACGGGAACGCCGGGAAATCTTTCCCTACGAAACAGGGAAAGGATCCCTCATCTCGAGCTAGGAGGCGGAAACGGGGCTCCCCTGGATGGGTGCGGGACCCCACGTGCTTCCTCTCGAGTGGAGAAGGGTATGTCGCAGAACTGCTTGAGTTGCAGCAATGGTTGAAGGACCCTTTGGAAGTTCCAGCGTTTAGATGTGATTCGCCTTGAGAAGCCTCAGCGGAAATGGGCCTCATCTCGCCTGGAGGGCAAAACCTCCTGGATTTTCTCGAGTTGCGGCAGGTGCTCTCGACTTACGCTGGGGACCTCAGGGACCCGCTCTGGTGGCCTCAGGAAATGCCAGTCCCCATGCGAGTTCCTCGGGGGCCTCTCGGCATTCCTCTCCCGTCGATGCCGGTGCCTAAGACCTTGTGTGGAGTCGGGGCCGGAACCTGAGGATTCCTCTCCACTGCTGACATGGATCTTGGGGTACTTCTGGAGTCTCCCCAGGGGAGTCAGTCCTCGTCTCGAATGCGGTCATGCACTTGCGCTTTCCTCCAGAGCGGTAGCAGCAGTGTCACGCAGTCCGCCGGTGGATCAAAGGATCTATGGTTTTCCCTCGAGTCTTTCCCACGAGGCTTTCCCACGAGGCTTTCCCACAGGGCTGTCCCTCGTGCACACGTGGTGGGAGTCGATCCTCGGCTTGAACGTCAAGGCAGTGCAGGGAAAACAGGTTCCTCTGGAATGAACTGACACATCTGGGGGACTCTTGGAATGGTGGCACGACCCTGGAGTTCCTCTCGCCTTTCCTGTGGAGAGGGCCTCCTCTTGAGATGCGACGGGAACGCCTGGAATTCTTTCCCTACGAAACAGGGAAAGGATCCCTCATCTCGAGCTAGGAGGCGGAAACGGGGCTCCCCTGGAAGTGTGCGGGACCCCACGTGCTTCCTCTCGAGTGGAGACGGGTATGTCGGGGAACTTCTTGAGTTGCAGCAAGGGTGTGAAGGACCCTTTGGAAGTTCCAGTGGTTAGACGTGATTAGCCTCGAGAAGCCTCAGCGGAAATGGGCCTCATCTCGCCTGGAGGGCAAAACCTCCTGGATTTTCTCGAGTTGCGGCAGGTGCTCTCGACTTACGACGGGGACCTCAGGGACCCGCTCTGGTGGCCTCAGGAAAGGCCAGTCCCCATGCGAGTTCCTCGGGGGCCTCTCGGCATTCCTCTCCCGTCGATGCTGGGGCCTAAGACCTTGTGTGGAGTCGGGGCCGGAACCTGAGGATTCCTCTCCAGTGCTGACATGGATCTTGGGGTACTTCTGGAGTCTCCCCAGGGGAGTCAGTCCTTGTCTCGAATGCGGGCATGCACTTGCGCTTTCCTCCAGAGCGGTAGCAGCAGTGTCACGCAGTCCGCCGCGTGGATCAAAGGATCTATGGTTTTCCCTCGAGTCTTTCCCACGAGGCTTTCCCACGAGGGTTTCCCACAGGGCTGTCCCACGTGCACACGTGGTGGGAGTCGATCCTCGGCTTGAACGTCAAGGCAGTGCAGGGAAAACAGGTTCCTCTGGAATGAACTGACACATCTGGGGGACTCTTGGAATGGTGGCACGACCCTGGAGTTCCTCTCGCCTTTCCTGTGGAGAGGGCCTCCTCTTGAGATGCGACGGGAACGCCTGGAATTCTTTCCCTACAAAACAGGGAAAGGATCCCTCATCTCGAGCTAGGAGGCGGAAACGGGGCTCCCCTGGATGTGTGCGGGACCCCACGTGCTTCCTCTCGAGTGGAGACGGGTATGTCGGGGAACTTCTTGAGTTGCAGCAAGGGTGTGAAGGACCCTTTGGAAGTTCCAGTGGTTAGACGTGATTAGCCTCGAGAAGCCTCAGCGGAAATGGGCCTCATCTCGCCTGGAGGGCAAAACCTCCTGGATTTTCTCGAGTTGCGGCAGGTGCTCTCGACTTACGACGGGGACCTCAGGGACCCGCTCTGGTGGCCTCAGGAAAGGCCAGTCCCCATGCGAGTTCCTCGGGGGCCTCTCGGCATTCCTCTCCCGTCGATGCCGGGGCCTAAGACCTTGTGTGGAGTCGGGGCCGGAACCTGAGGATTCCTCTCCAGTGCTGACATGAATCTTGGGGTACTTCTGGAGCCTCCCCAGGGGAGTCAGTCCTCGTCTCGAATGCGGGCATGCACTTGCGCTTTCCTCCAGAGCGGTAGCAGCAGTGTCACGCAGTCCGCCGCGTGGATCAAAGGATCTATGGTTTTCCCTCGAGTCTTTCCCACGAGGCTTTCCCACGAGGCTTTCCCACAGGGCTGTCTCACGTGCACACGTGGTGGGAGTGGATCCTCGGCTTGAACGTCAAGGCAGTGAAGGGAAAACAGGTTCCTCTGGAATGGACTGACACATCTGGGGGACTCTTGGAATGGTGGCACGACCCAGGAGTTCCTCTCGCCTTTCCTGTGGAGAGCGCCTCCTCTTGAGATGCGACGGGAACGCCGGGAATTCTTTCCCTACGAAACAGGGAAAGGATCCCTCATCTCGAGCTAGGAGGCGGAAACGGGGCTCCCCTGGATGTGTGCGGGACACCACGTGCTTCCTCTCGAGTGGAGACGGGTATGTCGGGGAACTTCTTGAGTTGCAGCAAGGGTGTGAAGGACCCTTTGGAAGTTCCAGTGGTTAGACGTGATTAGCCTCGAGAAGCCTCAGCGGAAATGGGCCTCATCTCGCCTGGAGGGCAAAACTTCCTGGATTTTCTCGAGTTGCGGCAGGTGCTCTCGACTTACGACGGGGACCTCAGAGACCCGCTCTGCTGGCCTCAGGAAAGGCCAGTCCCCATGCGAGTTCCTCGGGGGCCTCTCGGCATTCCTCTCCCGTCGATGCCGGGGCCTAAGACCTTGTGTGGAGTCGGGGCCGGAACCTGAGGATTCCTCTCCAGTGCTGACATGGATCTTGGGGTACTTCTGGAGTCTCCCCAGGGGAGTCAGTCCTCGTCTCGAATGCGGGTATGCGCTTGCTCTTTCCTCCAGAGCGGTAGCAGCAGTGTCACCCAGTCCGCCGCGTGGATCAAAGGATCTATGGTTTTCCCTCGAGTCTTTCCCACGAGGCTTTCCCACGAGGCTTTCCCACAGGGCTGTCCCACGTGCACACGTGGTGGGAGTCGATCCTCGGCTTGAACGTCAAGGCAGTGCAGGGAAAACAGGTTCCTCTGGAATGGACTGACACATCTGGGGGACTCTTGGAATGGTGTCACGACCCTTCAGTTCCTCTCGCCTTTCCTGTGGAGAGCGCCTCCTCTTGAGATGCGACGGGAACGCCGGGAATTCTTTCCCTATGAAACAGGGAAAGGATCCCTCATCTCGAGCTAGGAGGCGGAAACGGGGCACCCCTGGATGTGTGCGGGACCCCACGTGCTTCCTCTCGAGTGGAGACGGGTATGTCGGGGAACTTCTTGAGTTGCAGCAAGGGTGTGAAGGACCCTTTGGAAGTTCCAGTGGTTAGACGTGATTCGCCTCGAGAAGCCTCAGCGGAAATGGGCCTCATCTCGCCTGGAGGTCAAAACCTCCTGGATTTTCTCGAGTTACGGCAGGTGCTCTCGACTTACGACGGGGACCTCAGGGACCCGCTCTGGTGGCCTCAGGAAAGGCCAGTCCCCATGCGAGTTCCTCGGGGGCCTCTCGGGATTCCTCTCCCGTCGATGCCGGGGCCTAAGACCTTGTGTGGAGTCGGGGCCGGAACCTGAGGATTCCTCTCCAGTGCTGACATGGATCTTGGGGTACTTCTGGAGTCTCCCCAGGGGAGTCAGTCCTTGTCTCGAATGCGGGCATGCACTTGCGCTTTCCTCCAGAGCGGTAGCAGCAGTGTCACGCAGTCCGCCGCGTGGATCAAAGGATCTATGGTTTTCCCTCGAGTCTTTCCCACGAGGCTTTCCCACGAGGCTTTCCCGCAGGGCTGTCCCACGTGCACACGTGGTGGGAGTCGATCCTCGGCTTGAACGTCAAGGCAGTGCAGGGATAACAGGTTCCTCTGGAATGGACTGACACATCTGGGGGACTCGTGGAATGGTGGCACGACCCTGGAGTTCCTCTCGCCTTTCCTGTGGAGAGCGCCTCCTCTTGAGATGCGACGGGAACGCCTGGAATTCTTTCCCTACGAAACAGGGAAAGGATCCCTCATCTCGAGCTAGGAGGCGGAAACGGGGATCCCCTGGATGTGTGCGGGACCCCACGTGCTTCCTCTCGAGTGGAGACGGGTATGTCGGGGAACTTCTTGAGTTGCAGCAAGGGTGTGAAGGACCCTTTGGAATTTCCAGTGGTTAGATGTGATTGGCCTCGAGAAGCCTCAGCGGAAATGGACCTCATCTCGCCTGGAGGGCAAAACCTCCTGGATTTTCTCGAGTTGCGGCAGGTGCTCTCGACTTACGACGGGGACCTCAGGGACCCGCTCTGGTGGCCTCAGGAAAGGCCAGTCCCCATGCGAGTTCCTCGGGGGCCTCTCGGCATTCCTCTCCCGTCGATGCCGGGGCCTAAGACCTTGTGTGGAGTCGGGGCCGGAACCTGAGGATTCCTCTCCAGTGCAGACATGGATCTTGGGGTACTTCTGGAGTCTCCCCAGGGGAGTCAGTCCTCGTCTCGAAAGCGGGCATGCACTTGCGCTTTCCTCCAGAGCGGTAGCAGCAGTGTCACGCAGTCCGCCCACTGGATCAAAGGATCTATGGTTTTCTCTCGAGTCTTTCCCACGAGGCTTTCCCACGAGGCTTTCCCACAGGGCTGTCCCACGTGCACACGTGGTGGGAGTGGATCCTCGGCTTGAACGTCAAGGCAGTGCAGGGAAAACAGGTTCCTCTGGAATGGACTGACACATCTGGGGGACTCTTGGAATTGTGGCACGACCCTGGAGTTCCTCTCGCCTTTCCTGTGGAGAGCGCCTCCTCTTGAGATGCGACGGGAACGCCGGGAATTCTTTCCCTACGGAACAGGGAAAGGATCCCTCATCTCGAGCTAGGAGGCGGAAACGGGGCTCCCCTGGATGTGTGCGGGACCCCACGTGCTTCCTCTCGAGTGGAGACGGGTATATCGGGGAACTTCTTGAGTTGCAGCAAGGATGTGAAGGACCCTTTGGAAGTTACAGTGGTTAGACTTGATTAGCCTCGAGATGCCTCAGCGGAAATGGGCCTCATCTCGCCTGGAGGGCAAAACCTCCTGGATTTTCTCGAGTTGCGGCAGGTTCTCTCGACTTACGATGGGGACCTCAGGGACCCGCTCTGGTGGACTCAGGAAAGGCCAGTCCCCATGCGAGTTCCTCGGGGGCCTCTCGGCATTCCTCTCCCGTCGATGCCGGGGCCTAAGACCTTGTGTGGAGTCGGGACCGGAACCTGAGGATTCCTCTCCAGTGCTGACATGGATCTTGGGGTACTTCTGGAGCCTCCCCAGGGGAGTCAGTCCTCGTCTCGAATGCGGGCATGCACTTGCGCTTTCCTCCAGAGCGGTAGCAGCAGTGTCACGCAGTCCGCCGCGTGGATCAAAGGATCTATGATTTTCCCTCGAGTCTTTCCCACGAGGCTTTCCCACGAGGCTTTCCCACAGGGCTGTCCCACGTGCACACGTGGTGGGAGTGGATCCTCGGCTTGAACGTCAAGGCAGTGAAGGGAAAACAGGTTCCTCTGGAATGGACTGACACATCTGGGGGACTCTTGGAATGGTGGCACGACCCTGGAGTTCCTCTCGCCTTTCCTGTGGAGAGCGCCTCCTCTTGAGATGCGACGGGAACGCCGGGAATTCTTTCCCTACGAAACAGGGAAAGGATCCCTCATCTCGAGCTAGGAGGCGGAAACGGGGCTCCCCTGGATGTGTGCGGGACCCCACGTGCTTCCTCTCGAGTGGAGACGGGTATGTCGGGGAACTTCTTGAGTTGCAGCAAGGGTGTGAAGGACCCTTTGGAAGTTCCAGTGGTTAGACGTGATTAGCCTCGAGAAGCCTAAGCGGAAATGGGCCTCATCTCGCCTGGAGGGCAAAACCTCCTGGATTTTCTCGAGTTGCGGCAGGTGCTCTCGACTTACGACGGGGACCTCAGGGACCCGCTCTGGTGGCCTCAGGAAAGGCCAGTCCCCATGCGAGTTCCTCGGGGGCCTCTCGGGATTCCTCTCCCGTCGATGCCGGGGCCTAAGACCTTGTGTGGAGTCGGGGCCGGAACCTGAGCATTCTTCTCCAGTGCTGACATGGATCTTGGGGTACTTCTGGAGTCTCCCCAGGGGAGTCAGTCCTCGTCTCGAATGCGGGCATGCACTTGCGCTTTCCTCCAGAGCGGTAGCAGCAGTGTCACGCAGTCCGCCGCGTGGATCAAAGGATCTATGGTTTTCCCTCGAGTCTTTCCCACGAGGCTTTCCCACGAGGCTTTCCCACAGGGCTGTCCCACGTGCACACGTGGTGGGAGTCGATCCTCGGCTTGAACGTCAAGGCAGTGCAGGGAAAACAGGTTCCTCTGGAATGGACTGACACATCTGGGGGACTCTTGGAATGGTGGCACGACCCTGGAGTTCCTCTCGCCTTTCCTGTGGAGAGCGCCTCCTCTTGAGATGCGACGGGAACGCCGGGAATTCTTTCCCTACGAAACAGGGAAAGGATCCCTCATCTCGAGCTAGGAGGCGGAAACGGGGCTCCCCTGGATGTGTGCGGGACCCCACGTGCTTCCTCTCGAGTGGAGACGGGTATGTCGGGGAACTTCTTGAGTTGCAGCAAGGGTGTGAAGGACCCTTTGGAAGTTCCAGTGGTTAGACGTGATTAGCCTCGAGAAGCCTCAGCGGAAATGGGCCTCATCTCGCCTGGAGGGCAAAACCTCCTGGATTTTCTCGAGTTGCGGCAGGTGCTCTCGACTTACGACGGGGACCTCAGGGACCCGCTCTGGTGGCCTCAGGAAAGGCCAGTCCCCATGCGAGTTCCTCGGGGGCCTCTCGGGATTCCTCTCCCGTCGATGCCGGGGCCTAAGACCTTGTGTGGAGTCGGGGCCGGAACCTGAGGATTCCTCTCCAGTGCTGACATGGATCTTGGGGTACTTCTGGAGTCTCCCCAGGGGAGTCAGTCCTTGTCTCGAATGCGGGCATGCACTTGCGCTTTCCTCCAGAGCGGTAGCAGCAGTGTCACGCAGTCCGCCGCGTGGATCAAAGGATCTATGGTTTTCCCTCGAGTTTTTCCCACGAGGCTTTCCCACGAGGCTTTCCCGCAGGGCTGTCCCACGTGCACACGTGGTGGGAGTCGATCCTCGGCTTGAACGTCAAGGCAGTGCAGGGATAACAGGTTCCTCTGGAATGGACTGACACATCTGGGGGACTCGTGGAATGGTGGCACGACCCTGGAGTTCCTCTCGCCTTTCCTGTGGAGAGCGCCTCCTCTTGAGATGCGACGGGAACGCCGGGAATTCTTTCCCTACGAAACAGGGAAAGGATCCCTCATCTCGAGCTAGGAGGCGGAAACGGGGCTCCCCTGGATGTGTGCGGGACCCCACGTGCTTCCTCTCGAGTGGAGACGGGTATGTCGGGGAACTTCTTGAGTTGCAGCAAGGATGTGAAGGACCCTTTGGAAGTTCCAGTGGTTAGACGTGATTAGTCTCGAGAAGCCTCAGCGGAAATGGGCCTCATCTCGCCTGGAGGGCAAAACCTCCTGGATTTTCTCGAGTTGCGGCAGGTTCTCTCGACTTACGATGGGGACCTCAGGGACCCGCTCTGGTGGCCTCAGGAAAGGCCAGTCCCCATGCGAGTTCCTCGGGGGCCTCTCGGCATTCCTCTCCCGTCGATGCCGGGGCCTAAGACCTTGTGTGGAGTCGGGGCCGGAACCTGAGGATTCCTCTCCAGTGCTGACATGGATCTTGGGGTACTTCTGGAGCCTCCCCAGGGGAGTCAGTCCTCGTCTCGAATGCGGGCATGCACTTGCGCTTTCCTCCAGAGCGGTAGCAGCAGTGTCACGCAGTCCGCCGCGTGGATCAAAGGATCTATGGTTTTCCCTCGAGTCTTTCCCACGAGGCTTTCCCACGAGGCTTTCCCACAGGGCTGTCTCACGTGCACACGTGGTGGGAGTGGATCCTCGGCTTGAACGTCAAGGCAGTGAAGGGAAAACAGGTTCCTCTGGAATGGACTGACATGTCTGGGGGACTCTTGGAATGGTGGCACGACCCTGGAGTTCCTCTCGCCTTTCCTGTGGAGAGCGCCTCCTCTTGAGATGCGACGGGAACGCCGGGAATTCTTTCCCTACGAAACAGGGAAAGGATCCCTCATCTCGAGCTAGGAGGCGGAAACGGGGCTCCCCTGGATGTGTGCGGGACCCCACGTGCTTCCTCTCGAGTGGAGACGGGTATGTCGGGGGACTTCTTGAGTTGCAGCAAGGGTGTGAAGGACCCTTTGGAAGTTCCAGTGGTTAGACGTGATTAGACTCGAGAAGCCTCAGCGGAAATGGGCCTCATCTCGCCTGGAGGGCAAAACCTCCTGGATTTTCTCGAGTTGCGGCAGGTGCTCTCGACTTACGACGGGGACCTCAGGGACCCGCTCTGGTGGCCTCAGGAAAGGCCAGTCCCCATGCGAGTTCCTCGGGGGCCTCTCGGCATTCCTCTCCCGTCGATGCCGGGGCCTAAGACCTTGTGTGGAGTCGGGGCCGGAACCTGAGCATTCCTCTCCAGTGCTGACATGGTTCTTGGGGTACTTCTGGAGTCTCCCCAGGGGAGTCAGTCCTCGTCTCGAATGCGGGCATGCACTTGCGCTTTCCTCCAGAGCGGTAGCAGCAGTGTCACGCAGTCCGCCGCGTGGATCAAAGGATCTATGGTTTTCCCTCGAGTCTTTCCCACGAGGCTTTCCCACGAGGCTTTCCCACAGGGCTGTCCCACGTGCACACGTGGTGGGAGTGGATCCTCGGCTTGAACGTCAAGGCAGTGCAGGGAAAACAGGTTCCTCTGGAATGGACTGACACATCTGGGGGACTCTTGGAATGGTGGCACGACCCTGGAGTTCCTCTCGCCTTTCCTGTGGAGAGCGCCTCCTCTTGAGATGCGACGGGAACGCCGGGAATTCTTTCCCTACGAAACAGGGAAAGGATCGCTCATCTCGAGCTAGGAGGCGGAAACGGGGCTCCCCTGGATGTGTGCGGGACCCCACGTGCTTCCTCTCGAGTGGAGACGGGTATGTCGGGGAACTTCTTGAGTTGCAGCAAGGGTGTGAAGGATCCTTTCGAATTTCCAGTGGTTAGATGTGATTGGCCTCGAGAAGCCTCAGCGGAAATGGCCCTCATCTCGCCTGGAGGGCAAAACCTCCTGGATTATCTCGAGTTGCGGCAGGTGCTCTCGACTTACGACGGGGACCTCAGGGACCCGCTCTGGTGGCCTCAGGAAAGGCCAGTCCCCATGCGAGTTCCTCGGGGGCCTCTCGGCATTCCTCTCCCGTCGATGCCGGGGCCTAAGACCTTGTGTGGAGTCGGGGCCGGAACCTGAGGATTCCTCTCCAGTGCTGACATGGATCTTGGGGTACTTCTGGAGTCTCCCCAGGGGAGTCAGTCCTCGTCTCGAATGCGGGCATGCACTTTTGCTTTCCTCCAGAGCGGTAGCAGCAGTGTCACGCAGTCCGCAGCGTGGATCAAAGGATCTATGGTTTTCTCTCGAGTCTTTCCCACGAGGCTTTCCCACGAGGCTTTCCCACAGGGCTGTCCCACGTGCACACGTGGTGGGAGTGGATCCTCGGCTTGAACGTCAAGGCAGTGCAGGGAAAACAGGTTCCTCTGGAATGGACTGACACATCTGGGGGACTCTTGGAATGGTGGCACGACCCTGGAGTTCCTCTCGCCTTTCCTGTGGAGAGCGCCTCCTCTTGAGATGCGACGGGAACGCCGGGAATTCTTTCCCTACGAAACAGGGAAAGGATCCCTCATCTCGAGCTAGGAGGCGGAAACGGGGCTCCCCTGGATGTGTGCGGGACCCCACGTGCTTCCTCTCGAGTGGAGACGGGTATGTCGGGGAACTTCTTGAGTTGCAGCAAGGGTGTGAAGGACCCTTTGGAAGTTCCAGTGGTTAGACGTGATTAGCCTCGAGAAGCCTCAGCGGAAATGGGCCTCATCTCGCCTGGAGGGCAAAACCTCCTGGATTTTCTCGAGTTGCGGCAGGTGCTCTCGACTTACGACGGGGACCTCAGGGACCCGCTCTGGTGGCCTCAGGAAAGGCCAGTCCCCATGCGAGTTCCTCGGGGGCCTCTCGGGAATCCTCTCCCGTCGATGCTGGAGACTAAAACCTTGTGTGGAGTCGGGGCCAGAACCTGAGGATTCCTCTCCAGTACTGACATGGATCTTGGGGTACTTCTGGAGTCTCCCCAGGGGAGTCAGTCCTCGTCTCGAATGCGGGCATGCACTTGTGCTTTCCTCCAGAGCGGTAGCAGCAGTGTCACGCAGTCCGCCCAATGGATCAAAGGATCTATGGTTTTCCCTCGAGTCTTTCCCACGAGGCTTTCCCACGAGGCTTTCCCACAGGGCTGTCCCACGTGCACACGTGGTGGGAGTCGATCCTCGGTTTGAACGTCAAGGCAGTGCAGGGAAAACAGGTTCCTCTGGAATGGACTGACACATCTGGGGGACTCTTGGAATGGTGGCACGACCCTGGAGTTCCTCTCGCCTTTCCTGTGGAGAGCGCCTCCTCTTGAGATGCGACGGGAACGCCGGGAATTCTTTCCCTACTAAACAGGGAAAGGATCCCTCATCTCGAGCTAGGAGGCGGAAACGGGGCTCCCCTGGATGTGTGCGGGACCCCACGTGCTTCCTCTCGAGTGGAGACGGGTATGTCGGGGAACTTCTTGAGTTGCAGCAAGGGTGTGAAAGACCCTTTGGAAGTTTCAGTGGTTAGACGTGATTAGCCTCGAGAAGCCTCAGCGGAAATGGGCCTCATCTCGCCTGGAGGGCAAAACCTCCTGGATTTTCTCGAGTTGCCGCAGGTGCTCTCGACTTACGACGGGGACCACAGGGAGCCGCTCTGGTGGCCTCAGGAAAGGCCAGTCCCCATGCGAGTTCCTCGGGGGCCTCTCGGGAATCCTCTCCCGTCGATGCCGGAGACTAAGACCTTGTGTGGAGTCGGGGCCGGAACCTGAGGATTCCTCTCCAGTACTGACATGGATCTTGGGGTACTTCTGGAGTCTCCCCAGGGGAGTCAGTCCTCGTCTCGAATGCGGGCATGCACTTGCGCTTTCCTCCAGAGCGGTAGCAGCAGTGTCACGCAGTCCGCCCAATGGATCAAAGGATCTATGGTTTTCCCTCGAGTCTTTCCCACGAGGCTTTCCCACGAGGCTTTCCCACAGGGCTGTCCCACGTGCACACGTGGTGGGAGTGGATCCTCGGCTTGAACGTCAAGGCAGTGCAGGGAAAACAGGTTCCTCTGGAATGGACTGACACATCTGGGGGACTCTTGGAATGGTGGCACGACCCTGGAGTTCCTCTCGCTTTTCCTGTGGAGAGCGCCTCCTCTTGAGATGCGACGGGAACGGCGGGAATTCTTTCCCTACGAAACAGGGAAAGGATCCCTCATCTCGAGGTGGGAGGCGGAAACGGGGCTCCCCTGGATGTGTGCGGGACCCCACGTGCTTCCTCTCGAGTGGAGACGGGTATGTCGGGGAACTTCTTGAGTTGCAGCAAGGGTGTGAAGGACCCTTTGGAAGTTCCAGTGGTTAGACGTGATTAGGCTCCAGAAGCTTCAGCGGAAATCGGCCTCATCTCGCCTGGAGGGCAAAACCTCCTGGATTTTCTCGAGTTGCGGCAGGTGCTCTCGACTTACGATGGGGACCTCAGGGACCCGCTCTGGTGGCCTCAGGAAAGGCCAGTCCCCATGCGAGTTCCTCGGGGGCCTCTCGGCATTCCTCTCCCGTCGATGCTGGTGCCTAAGACCTTGTGTGGAGTCGGGGCCGGAACCTGAGGATTCCTCTCCAGTGCTGACATGGATCTTGGGGTACTTCTGGAGTCTCCCCAGGGGAGTCAGTCCTCGTCTCGAATGCGGGCATGCACTTGCGCTTTCCTCCAGAGTGGTAGCAGCAGTGTCACGCGGTCCGCCGCGTGGATCAAATGATCTATGGTTTTACCTCGAGTCTTTCCCACGAGGCTTTCCCACGAGGCTTTCCCGCAGGGCTGTCCCACGTGCACACGTGGTGGGAGTCGATCCTTGGCTTGAACGTCAAGGCAGTGCAGGGAAAACAGGTTCCTCTGGAATGGACTGACACATCTGGGGGACTCTTGGAATGGTGGCACGACCCTGGAGTTCCTCTCGCCTTTCCTGTGGAGAGCGCCTCCTCTTGAGATGCGACGGGAACGCCGGGAATTCTTTCCCTACGAAACAGGGAAAGGATCCCTCATCTCGAGCTAGGAGGCGGAAACGGGGCTCCCCTGGATGTGTGCGGGACCCCACGTGCTTCCTCTCGAGTGGAGACGGGTATGTCGGGGAACTTCTTGATTTGCAGCAAGGGTGTGAAGGGCCCTTTGGAAGTTCCAGTTGTTAGACGTGATTAGGCTCCAGAAGCCTCAGCGGAAATGGGCCTCATCTCGCCTGGAGGGCAAAACCTCCTGGATTTTCTCGAGTTGCGGCAGGTGCTCTCGACTTACGACGGGGACCTCAGGGACCCGCTCTGGTGGCCTCAGGAAAGGCCAGTCCCCATGCGAGTTCCTCGGGGGCCTCTCGGCATTCCTCTCCCGTCGATGCCGGTGCCTAAGACCTTGTGTGGAGTCGGGGCCGGAACCTGAGGATTCCTCTCCAGTGCTGACATGGATCTTGGGGTACTTCTGGAGTCTCCCCAGGGGAGTCAGTCCTCGTCTCGAATGCGGGCATGCACTTGCGCTTTCCTCCAGAGCGGTAGCAGCAGTGTCACGCGGTCCGCCGCGTGGATCAAAGGATCTATGGTTTTCCCTGGAGTCTTTCCCACGAGGCTTTCCCACGAGGCTTTCCCGCAGGGCTGTCCCACGTGCACACGTGGTGGGAGTCGATCCTTGGCTTGAACGTCAAGGCAGTGCAGGGAAAACAGGTTCCTCTGGAATGGACTGACACATCTGGGGGACTCTTGGAATGGTGGCACGACCCTGGAGTTCCTCTCGCCTTTCCTGTGGAGAGCGCCTCCTCTTGAGATGCGACGGGAACGCCGGGAATTCTTTCCCTACGAAACAGGGAAAGGATCCCTCATCTCGAGCTAGGAGGCGGAAACGGGGCTCCCCTGGATGTGTGCGGGACCCCACGTGCTTCCTCTCGAGTGGAGACGGGTATGTCGGGGAACTTCTTGATTTGCAGCAAGGGTGTGAAGGACAGTTTGGAAGTTCCAGTTGTTAGACGTGATTAGGCTCCAGAAGCCTCAGCGGAAATGGGCCTCATCTCGCCTGGAGGGCAAAACCTCCTGGATTTTCTCGAGTTGCGGCAGGTGCTCTCGACTTACGACGGGGACCTCAGGGACCCGCTCTGGTGGCCTCAGGAAAGGCCAGTCCCCATGCGAGTTCCTCGGGGGCCTCTCGGCATTCCTCTCCCGTCGATGCCGGGGCCTAAGACCTTGTGTGCAGTCGGGGCCGGAACCTGAGGATTCCTCTCCAGTGCTGACATGGATCTTGGGGTACTTCTGGAGTCTCCCCAGGGGAGTCAGTCCTCGTCTCGAATGCGGGCATGTACTTGCGCTTTCCTCCAGAGCGGTAGCAGCAGTGTCACGCAGTCCGCCGCGTGGATCAAAGGATCTATGGTTTTCCCTCGAGTCTTTCCCACGAGGCTTTCCCACGAGGCTTTCCCGCAGGGCTGTCCCACGTGCACACGTGGTGGGATTCGATCCTCGGCTTGAACGTCAAGGCAGTGCAGGGAAAACAGGTTCCTCTGGAATGGACTGACACATCTGGGGGACTCTTGGAATGGTGGCACGACCCTGGAGTTCCTCTCGCCTTTCCTGTGGAGAGCGCCTCCTCTTGAGATGCGACGGGAACGCCGGGAATTCTTTCCCTACGAAACAGGGAAAGGATCCCTCATCTCGAGCTAGGAGGCGGAAACGGGGCTCCCCTGGATGTGTGCGGGACCCCACGTGCTTCCTCTCGAGTGGAGACGGGTATGTAGGGGAACTTCTTGAGTTTCAGCAAGGGTGTGAAGGATCCTTTGGAATTTCCAGTGGTTAGATGTGATTGGCCTCGAGAAGCCTCAGCGGAAATGGCCCTCATCTCGCCTGGAGGGCAAAACCTCCTGGATTTTCTCGAGTTGCGGAAGGTGCTCTCGACTTACGACGGGGACCTCAGGGACCCGCTCTAGTGGCCTCAGGAAAGGCCAGTCCCCATGCGAGTTCCTCGGGGGCCTCTCGGCATTCCTCTCCCGTCGATGCCGGTGCCTAAGACCTTGTGTGGAGTCGGGGCCGGAACCTGAGGATTGCTCTCCAGTGCTGACATGGATCTTGGGGTACTTCTGGAGTCTCCCCAGGGGAGTCAGTCCTCGTCTCGAATGCGGGCATGCACTTTCGCTTTCCTCCAGAGCGGTAGCAGCAGTGTCACGCAGTCCGCCCAATGGATCAAAGGATCTATGGTTTTCCCTCGTGTCTTTCCCACGAGGCTTTCCCACGAGGCTTTCCCACAGGGCTGTCCCACGTGCACACGTGGTGGGAGTCGATCCTCGGCTTGAACGTCAAGGCAGTGCAGGGAAAACAGGTTCCTCTGGAATGGACTGACACATCTGGGGGACTCTTGGAATGGTGGCACGACCCTGGAGTTCCTCTCGCCTTTCCTGTGGAGAGCGCCTCCTCTTGAGATGCGACGGGAACGCCGGGAATTCTTTCCCTACGAAACAGGGAAAGGATCCCTCATCTCGAGCTAGGAGGCGGAAACAGGGCTCCCCTGGATGTGTGCGGGACCCCACGTGCTTCCTCTCGAGTGGAGACGGGTATGTCGGGGAAATTCTTGAGTTGCAGCAAGGGTGTGAAGGACCCTTTGGAAGTTCCAGTGGTTAGACGTGATTAGGCTCCAGAAGCCTCAGCGGAAATGGGCCTCATCTAGCCTGGAGGGCAAAACCTCCTGGATTTTCTCGAGTTGCGGCAGGTGCTCTCGACTTACGATGGGGACCTCAGGGACCCGCTCTGTTGGCCTCAGGAAAGGCCAGTCCCCATGCGAGTTCCTCGGGGGCCTCTCGGCATTCCTCTCCCGTCGATGCCGGGGCCTAAGACCTTGTGTGGAGTCGGGGCCGGAACCTGAGGATTCCTCTCCCGTGCTGACATGGATCTTGGGGTACTTCTGGAGTCTCCCCAGGGGAGTCAGTCCTCGTCTCGAATGCGGGCATGCACTTGCGCTTTCCTCCAGAGCGGTAGCAGCAGTGTCACGCAGTCCGCCGCGTGGATCAAAGGATCTATGGTTTTCCCTCGAGTCTTTCCCACGAGGCTTTCCCACGAGGCTTTCCCGCAGGGCTGTCCCACGTGCACACGTGGTGGGAGTCGATCCTTGGCTTGAACGTCAAGGCAGTGCAGGGAAAACAGGTTCCTCTGGAATGGACTGACACATCTGGGGGACTCTTGGAATGGTGGCACGACCCTGGAGTTCCTCTCGCCTTTCCTGTGGAGAGCGCCTCCTCTTGAGATGCGACGGGAACGCCGGGAATTCTTTCCCTACGAAACAGGGAAAGGATCCCTCATCTCGAGCTAGGAGGCGGAAACGGGGCTCCCCTGGATGTGTGCGGGACCCCACGTGCTTCCTCTCGAGTGGAGACGGGTATGTTGGGGAACTTCTTGAGTTGGAGCAAGGGTGTGAAGGACCCTTTGGAAGTTCCAGTGGTTAGACGTGATTAGGCTCCAGAAGCCTCAGCGGAAATGGGCCTCATCTTGCCTGGAGGGCAAAACCTCCTGGATTTTCTCGAGTTGCGGCAGGTGCTCTCGACTTACGACGGGGACCTCAGGGACCCGCTCTGGTGGCCTCAGGAAAGGCCAGTCCCCATGCGAGTTCCTCGGGGGCCTCTCGGGATTCCTCTCCCGTCGATGCCGGGGCCTAAGACCTTGTGTGGAGTCGGGGCCGGAACCTGAGGATTCCTCTCCCGTGCTGACATGGATCTTGGGGTACTTCTGGAGTCTCCCCAGGGGAGTCAGTCCTCGTCTCGAATGCGGGCATGCACTTGCGCTTTCCTCCAGAGCGGTAGCAGCAGTGTCACGCAGTCCGCCGCGTGGATCAAAGGATCTATGGTTTTCCCTCGAGTCTTTCCCACGAGGCTTTCCCACGAGGCTTTCCCACAGGGCTGTCCCACGTGCACACGTGGTGGGAGTCGATCCTCGGCTTGAACGTCAAGGCAGTGCAGGGAAAACAGGTTCCTCTGGAATGGACTGACACATCTGGGGGACTCTTGGAATGGTGGCACGACCCTGGAGTTCCTCTCGCCTTTCCTGTGGAGAGCGCCTCCTCTTGAGATGCGACGGGAACGCCGGGAATTCTTTCCCTACGAAACAGGGAAAGGATCCCTCATCTCGAGCTAGGAGGCGGAAACGGGGCTCCCCTGGATGTGTGCGGGACCCCACGTGCTTCCTCTCGAGTGGAGACGGGTATGTTGGGGAACTTCTTGAGTTGGAGCAAGGGTGTGAAGGACCCTTTGGAAGTTCCAGTGGTTAGACGTGATTAGACTCCAGAAGCCTCAGCGGAAATGGGCCTCATCTTGCCTGGAGGGCAAAACCTCCTGGATTTTCTCGAGTTGCGGCAGGTGCTCTCGACTTACGACGGGGACCTCAGGGACCCGCTCTGGTGGCCTCAGGAAAGGCCAGTCCCCATGCGAGTTCCTCGGGGGCCTCTCGGCATTCCTCTCCCGTCGATGCCGGGGCCTAAGACCTTGTGTGCAGTCGGGGCCGGAACCTGAGGATTCCTCTCCAGTGCTGACATGGATCTTGGGGTACTTCTGGAGTCTCCCCAGGGGAGTCAGTCCTCGTCTCGAATGCGGGCATGCACTTGCGCTTTCCTCCAGAGCGGTAGCAGCAGTGTCACGCAGTCCGCCGCGTGGATCAAAGGATCTATGGTTTTCCCTCGAGTCTTTCCCATGAGGCTTTCCCACGAGGCTTTCCCACAGGGCTGTCCCACGTGCACACGTGGTGGGAGTCGATCCTCGGCTTGAACGTCAAGGCAGTGCAGGGAAAACAGGTTCCTCTGGAATGGACTGACACATCTGGGGGACTCTTGGAATGGTGGCACGACCCTGGAGTTCCTCTCGCCTTTCCTGTGGAGAGCGCCTCCTCTTGAGATGCGACGGGAACGCCGGGAATTCTTTCCCTACGAAACAGGGAAAGGATCCCTCATCTCGAGCTAAGAGGCGGAAACGGGGCTCCCCTGGATGTGTGCGGGACCCCACGTGCTTCCTCTCGAGTGGAGACGGGTATGTCGGGGAACTTCTTGAGTTGCAGCAAGGGTGTGAAGGACCCTTTGGAATTTCCAGTGGTTAGATGTGATTGGCCTCGAGAAGCCTCAGCGGAAATGGCCCTCATCTCGCCTGGAGGGCAAAACCTCCTGGATTTTCTCGAGTTGCGGAAGGTGCTCTCGACTTACGACGGGGACCTCAGGGACCCGCTCTGGTGGCCTCAGGAAAGGCCAGTCCCCATGCGAGTTCCTCGGGGGCCTCTCGGGATTCCTCTCCCGTCGATGCCGGGGCCTAAGACCTTGTGTGGAGTCGGGGCCGGAACCTGAGGATTCCTCTCCAGTGCTGACATGGATCTTGGGGTACTTCTGGAGTCTCCCCAGGGGAGTCAGTCCTCGTCTCGAATGCGGGCATGCACTTTCGCTTTCCTCAGAGCGGTAGCAGCAGTGTCACGCAGCCCGCCGCGTGGATCAAAGGATCTATGGTTTTCTCTCGAGTCTTTCCCACGAGGCTTTCCCACGAGGCTTTCCCACAGGGCTGTCCCACGTGCACACGTGGTGGGAGTGGATCCTCGGCTTGAACGTCAAGGCAGTGCAGGGAAAACAGGTTCCTCTGGAATGGACTGACACATCTGGGGGACTCTTGGAATGGTGGCACGACCCTGGAGTTCCTCTCGC
The DNA here is from genome assembly GCF_042477335.2 of Ovis canadensis. Taxonomy (NCBI): domain Eukaryota; kingdom Metazoa; phylum Chordata; class Mammalia; order Artiodactyla; family Bovidae; genus Ovis; species Ovis canadensis. Next base: position 8,833,781 of record NC_091253.1, read on the forward strand.
CTTTCCTGTGGAGAGCGCCTCCTCTTGAGATGCGACGGGAACGCCGGGAATTCTTTCCCTACGAAACAGGGAAAGGATCCCTCATCTCGAGCTAGGAGGCGGAAACGGGGCTCCCATGGATGTGTGCGGGACCCCACGTGCTTCCTCTCGAGTGGAGACGGGTATGTCGGGGAACTTCTTGAGTTGCAGCAAGGGTGTGAAGGACCCTTTGGAAGTTCCAGTGGTTAGATGTGATTAGCCTCGAGAAGCCTCAATGGAAATGGGCCTCATCTCGCCTGGAGGGCAAAACCTCCTGGATTTTCTCGAGTTGCCGCAGGTGCTCTCGACTTACGACGGGGACCACAGGGACCCGCTCTGGTGGCCTCAGGAAAGGCCAGTCCCCATGCGAGTTCCTCGGGGGCCTCTCGGGAATCCTCTCCAGTCGATGCCGGAGCCTAAGACCTTGTGTGGAGTCGGGGCCGGAACCTGAGGATTCCTCTCCAGTACTGACATGGATCTTGGGGTACTTCTGGAGTCTCCCCAGGGGAGTCAGTCCTCGTCTCGAATGCGGGCATGCACTTGCGCTTTCCTCCAGAGCGGTAGCAGTAGTGTCACGCAGTCCGCCCAATGGATCAAAGGATGTATGGTTTTCCCTCGTGTCTTTCCCACGAGGCTTTCCCACGAGGCTTTCCCACAGGGCTGTCCCACGTGCACACGTGGTGGGAGTCGATCCTCGGCTTGAACGTCAAGGCAGTGCAGGGAAAACAGGTTCCTCTGGAATGGACTGACACATCTGGGGGACTCTTGGAATGGTGGCACGACCCTGGAGTTCCTCTCGCCTTTCCTGTGGAGAGCGCCTCCTCTTGAGATGCGACGGGAACGCCGGGAATTCTTTCCCTACGAAACAGGGAAAGGATCCCTCATCTCGAGCTAGGAGGCGGAAACGGGGCTCCCCTGGATGTGTGCGGGACCCCACGTGCTTCCTCTCGAGTGGAGACGGGTATGTCGGGGAACTTCTTGAGTTGCAGCAAGGGTGTGAAGGACCCTTTGGAAGTTCCAGTGGTTAGACGTGATTAGCCTCGAGAAGCCTCAGCGGAAATGGGCCTCATCTCGCCTGGAGGGCAAAACCTCCTGGATTTTCTCGAGTTGCCGCAGGTGCTCTCGACTTACGACGGGGACCACAGGGACCCGCTCTGGTGGCCTCAGGAAAGGCCAGTCCCCATGCGAGTTCCTCGGGGGCCTCTCGGGAATCCTCTCCAGTCGATGCCGGAGCCTAAGACCTTGTGTGGAGTCGGGGCCGGAACCTGAGGATTCCTCTCCAGTACTGACATGGATCTTGGGGTACTTCTGGAGTCTCCCCAGGGGAGTCAGTCCTCGTCTCGAATGCGGGCATGCACTTGCGCTTTCCTCCAGAGCGGTAGCAGCAGTGTCACGCAGTTCGCCAAATGGATCAAAGGATCTATGGTTTTCCCTCGTGTCTTTCCCACGAGGCTTTCCCACGAGGCTTTCCCACAGGGCTGTCCCACGTGCACACGTGGTGGGAGTCGATCCTCGGCTTGAACGTCAAGGCAGTGCAGGGAAAACAGGTTCCTCTGGAATGGACTGACACATCTGGGGGACTCTTGGAATGGTGGCACGACCCTGGAGTTCCTCTCGCCTTTCCTGTGGAGAGCGCCTCCTCTTGAGATGCGACGGGAACGCAGGGAATTCTTTCCCTACGAAACAGGGAAAGGATCCCTCATCTCGAGCTAGGAGGCGGAAACAGGGCTCCCCTGGATGTGTGCGGGACCCCACGTGCTTCCTCTCGAGTGGAGACGGGTATGTCGGGGAACTTCTTGAGTTGCAGCAAGGGTGTGAAGGACCCTTTGGAAGTTCCAGTGGTTAGACGTGATTAGGCTCCAGAAGCCTCAGCGGAAATGGGCCTCATCTAGCCTGGAGGGCAAAACCTCCTGGATTTTCTCGAGTTGCGGCAGGTGCTCTCGACTTACGATGGGGACCTCAGGGACCCGCTCTGTTGGCCTCAGGAAAGGCCAGTCCCCATGCGAGTTCCTCGGGGGCCTCTCGGCATTCCTCTCCCGTCGATGCCGGTGCCTAAGACCTTGTGTGGAGTCGGGGCCGGAACCTGAGGATTCCTCTCCCGTGCTGACATGGATCTTGGGGTACTTCTGGAGTCTCCCCAGGGGAGTCAGTCCTCGTCTCGAATGCGGGCATGCACTTGCGCTTTCCTCCAGAGCGGTAGCAGCAGTGTCACGCAGTCCGCCGCGTGGATCAAAGGATCTATGGTTTTCCCTCGAGTCTTTCCCACGAGGCTTTCCCACGAGGCTTTCCCACAGGGCTGTCCCACGTGCACACGTGGTGAGAGTCGATCCTCGGCTTGAACGTCAAGGCAGTGCAGGGAAAACAGGTTCCTCTGGAATGGACTGACACATCTGGGGGAGTCTTGGAATGGTGGCACGACCCTGGAGTTCCTCTCGCCTTTCCTGTGGAGAGCGCCTCCTCTTGAGATGCGACGGGAACGCCGGGAATTCTTTCCCTACGAAACAGGGAAAGGATCCCTCATCTCGAGCTAGGAGGCGGAAACGGGGCTCCCCTGGATGTGTGCGGGACCCCACGTGCTTCCTCTCGAGTGGAGACGGATATGTCGGGGAACTTCTTGAGTTACAGCAAGGGTGTGAAGGATCCTTTGGAATTTCCAGTGGTTAGATGTGATTGGCCTCGAGAAGCCTCAGCGGAAATGGCCCTCATCTCGCCTGGAGGGCAAAACCTCCTGGATTTTCTCGAGTTGCGGAAGGTGCTCTCGACTTACGACGGGGACCTCAGGGACCCGCTCTGGTGGCCTCAGGAAAGGCCAGTCCCCATGCGAGTTCCTCGGGGGCCTCTCGGGATTCCACTCCCGTCGATGCCGGGGCCTAAGACCTTGTGTGGAGTCGGGGCCGGAACCTGAGGATTCCTCTCCAGTGCTGACATGGATCTTGGGGTACTTCTGGAGTCTCCCCAGGGGAGTCAGTCCTCGTCTCGAATGCGGGCATGCACTTGCGCTTTCCTCCAGAGCGGTAGCAGCAGTGTCACGCAGTCCGCCGCGTGGATCAAAGGATCTATGGTTTTCCCTCGAGTCTTTCCCACGAGGCTTTCCCACGAGGCTTTCCCACAGGGCTGTCCCACGTGCACACGTGGTGGGAGTCGATCCTCGGCTTGAACGTCAAGGCAGTGCAGGGAAAACAGGTTCCTCTGGAATGGACTGACACATCTGGGGGACTCTTGGAATGCTGGCACGACCCTGGAGTTCCTCTCGCCTTTCCTGTGCAGAGCGCCTCCTCTTGAGATGCGACGGGAACGCCGGGAATTCTTTCCCTACGAAACAGGGAAAGGATCCCTCATCTCGAGCTAGGAGGCGGAAACGGGGCTCCCCTGGATGTGTGCGGGAACCTCGTGCTTCCTCTCGAGTGGAGACGGGTATGTCGGGGAACTTCTTGAGTTGCAGCAAGGGTGTGAAGAATCCTTTGGAATTTCCAGTGGTTAGATGTGATTGGCCTCGAGAAGCCTCAGCGGAAATGGCCCTCATCTCGCCTGGAGGGCAAAACCTCCTGGATTTTCTCGAGTTGCGGAAGGTGCTCTCGACTTACGACGGGGACCTCAGGGACCCGCTCTGGTGGCCTCAGGAAAGGCCAGTCCCCATGCGAGTTCCTCGGGGGCCTCTCGGGATTCCTCTCCCGTCGATGCCGGGGCCTAAGACCTTGTGTGGAGTCGGGGCCGGAACCTGAGGATTCCTCTCCAGTGCTGACATGGATCTTGGGGTACTTCTGGAGTCTCCCCAGGGGAGTCAGTCCTCGTCTTGAATGCGGGCATGCACTTTCGCTTTCCTCAGAGCGGTAGCAGCAGTGTCACGCAGTCCGCCGCGTGGATCAAAGGATCTATGGTTTTCTCTCGAGTCTTTCCCACGAGGCTTTCCCACGAGGCTTTCCCACAGGGCTGTCCCACGTGCACACGTGGTGGGAGTGGATCCTCGGCTTGAACGTCAAGGCAGTGCAGGGAAAACAGGTTCCTCTGGAATGGACTGACACATCTGGGGGACTCTTGGAATGGTGGCACGACCCTGGAGTTCCTCTCGCCTTTCCTGTGGAGAGCGCCTCCTCTTGAGATGCGACGGGAACGCCGGGAATTCTTTCCCTACGAAACAGGGAAAGGATCCCTCATCTCGAGCTAGGAGGCGGAAACGGGGCTCCCCTGGATGTGTGCGGGACCCCACGTGCTTCCTCTCGAGTGGAGACGGGTATGTCGGGGAACTTCTTGAGTTGCAGCAAGGGTGTGAAGGACCCTTTGGAAGTTCCAGTGGTTAGACGTGATTAGGCTCGAGAAGCCTCAGCGGAAATGGGCCTCATCTCGCCTGGAGGGCAAAACCTCCTGGATTTTCTCGAGTTGCGGCAGTTGCTCTCGACTTACGATGGGGACCTCAGGGACCCTCTCTGTTGGCCTCAGGAAAGGCCAGTCCCCATGCGAGTTCCTCGGGGGCCTCTCGGGATTCCTCTCCCGTCGATGCCGGTGCATAAGACCTTGTGTGGAGTCGGGGCCGGAACCTGAGGATTCCTCTCCCGTGCTGACATGGATCTTGGGGTACTTCTGGAGTCTCCCCAGGGGAGTCAGTCCTCGTCTCGAATGCGGGCATGCACTTGCGCTTTCCTCCAGAGCGGTAGCAGCAGTGTCACGCAGTCCGCCGCGTGGATCAAAGGATCTATGGTTTTCCTTCGAGTCTTTCCCACGAGGCTTTCCCACGAGGCTTTCCCGCAGGGCTGTCCCACGTGCACACGTGGTGGGAGTCGATCCTTGGCTTGAACGTCAAGGCAGTGCAGGGAAAACAAGTTCCTCTGGAATGGACTGACACATCTGAGGGACTCTTGGAATGGTGGCAAGACCCTGGAGTTCCTCTCGCCTTTCCTGTGGAGAGCGCCTCCTCTTGAGATGCGACGGGAACGCCGGGACTTCTTTCCCTTCGAAACAGGGACAGGATCCCTCATCTCGAGCTAGGAGGCAGAAACGGGGCTCCCCTGGATGTGTGCGGGACCCCACGTGCTTCCTCTCGAGTGGAGACGGGTATGTCGGGGAACTTCTTGATTTGCAGCAAGGGTGTGAAGGACCCTTTGGAATTTCCAGTGGTTAGATGTGATTGGCCTCGAGAAGCCTCAGCGGAAATGGCCCTCATCTCGCCTGGAGGGCAAAACCTCCTGGATTTTCTCGAGTTGCGGCAGGTGCTCTCGACTTACGACGGGGACCTCAGGGACCCGCTCTGGTGGCCTCAGGAAAGGCCAGTCCCCATGCGAGTTCCTCGGGGGCCTCTCGGGATTCCTCTCCCGTCGATGCCGGAGCCTAAGACCTTGTGTGGAGTCGGGGCCGGAACCTGAGGATTCCTCTCCAGTGCTGACATGGATCTTGGGGTACTTCTGGAGTCTCCCCAGGGGAGTCAGTCCTCGTCTCGAATGCGGGCATGCACTTGCCCTTTCCTCCAGAGCGGTAGCAGCAGTGTCACGCAGTCCGCCCACTGGATCAAAGGATCTATGGTTTTCCCTCGAGTCTTTCCCACGAGGCTTTCCCACGAGGCTTTCCCACAGTGCTGTCCCACGTGCACACGTGGTGGGAGTCGATCCTCGGCTTAAACGTCAAGGCAGTGCAGGGAAAACAGGTTCCTCTGGAATGGACTGACACATCTGGGGGACTCTTGGAATGGTGGCACGACCCTGGAGTTCCTCTCGCCTTTCCTGTGGAGAGCGCCTCCTCTTGAGATGCGACGGGAACGCCTGGAATTCTTTCCCTACGAAACAGGGAAAGGATCCCTCATCTCGAGCTAGGAGGCGGAAACGGGGCTCCCCTGGATGTGTGCGGGACCCCACGTGCTTCCTCTCGAGTGGAGACGGGTATGTCGGGGAACTTCTTGAGTTGCAGCAAGGGTGTGAAGGACCCTTTGGAGGTTCCAGTGGTTAGACGTGATTAGGCTCGAGAAGCCTCAGCGGAAATGGGCCTCATCTCGCCTGGAGGGCAAAACCTCCTGGATTTTCTCGAGTTGCGGCAGGTGTTCTCGACTTACGACGGGGACCTCAGGGACCCGCTCTGGTGGCCTCAGGAAAGGCCAGTCCCCATGCGAGTTCCTCGGGGGCCTCTCGGCATTCCTCTCCCGTCGATGCCGGTGCCTAAGACCTTGTGTGGAGTCGGGGCCGGAACCTGAGGATTCCTCTCCCGTGCTGACATGGATCTTGGGGTACTTCTGGAGTCTCCCCAGGGGAGTCAGTCCTCGTCTCGAATGCGGGCATGCACTTGCGCTTTCCTCCAGAGCGGTAGCAGCAGTGTCACGCAGTCCGCCGCGTGGATCAAAGGATCTATGGTTTTCCCTCGAGTCTTTCCCACGAGGCTTTCCCACGAGGCTTTCCCGCAGGGCTGTCCCACGTGCACACGTGGTGGGAGTCGATCTTTGGCTTGAACGTCAAGGCAGTGCAGGGAAAACAGGTTCCTCTGGAATGGACTGACACATCTGGGGGACTCTTGGAATGGTGGCACGACCCTGGAGTTCCTCTCGCCTTTCCTGTGGAGAGCGCCTCCTCTTGAGATGCGACGGGAACGCCGGGAATTCTTTCCCTACCAAACAGGGAAAGGATCCCTCATCTCGAGCTAGGAGGCGGAAACGGGGCTCCCCTGGATGTGTGCGGGACCCCACGTGCTTCCTCTCGAGTGGAGACGGGTATGTCGGGGAACTTCTTGATTTGCAGCAAGGGTGTGAAGGACCCTTTGGAAGTTCCAGTGGTTAGACGTGATTAGGCTCCAGAAGCCTCAGCGGAAATGGGCCTCATCTCGCCTGGAGGGCAAAACCTCCTGGATTTTCTCGAGTTGCGGCAGGTGCTCCCGACTTACGACGGGGACCTCAGGGACCCGCTCTGGTGGCCTCAGGAAAGGCCAGTCCCCATGCGAGTTCCTCGGGGGCCTCTCGGGATTCCTCTCCCGTCGATGCCGGGGCCTAAGACCTTGTGTGGAGTCGGGGCCGGAACCTGAGGATTCCTCTCCAGTGCTGACATGGATCTTGGGGTACTTCTGGAGTCTCCCCAGGGGAGTCAGTCCTCGTCTCGAATGCGGGCATGCACTTGCGCTTTCCTCCAGAGCGGTAGCAGCAGTGTCACGCAGTCCGCCGCGTGGATCAAAGGATCTATGGTTTTCCCTCGAGTCTTTCCCACGAGGCTTTCCCACGAGGCTTTCCCACAGGTCTGTCCCACGTGCACACGTGGTGGGAGTCGATCCTCGGCTTGAACGTCAAGGCAGTGCAGGGAAAACAGGTTCCTCTGGAATGGACTGACACATCTGGGGGTCTCTTGGAATGGTGCCACGACCCTGGAGTTCCTCTCTCCTTTCCTGTGGAGAGCGCCACCTCTTGAGTTGCGACGGGAACGCCGGGAATTCTTTCCCTACGAAACGGGGAAAGGATCCCTCATCACGAGCTAGGAGGCGGAAACGGGGCTCCCCTGGATGTGTGCGGGACCCCACGTGCTTCCTCTCGAGTGGAGACGGGTATGTCGGGGAAATTCTTGAGTTGCAGCAAGGGTGTGAAGGACCCTTTGGAAGTTCCAGTGGTTAGACGTGATTATCCTCGAGAAGCCTCAGCGGAAATGGGCCTCATCTCGCCTGGAGGGCAAAACCTCCTGGATTTTCTCGAGTTGCGGCAGGTGCTCTCGACTTACGACGGGGACCTCAGGGACCCGCTCTGGTGGCCTCAGGAAAGGCCAGTCCCCATGCGAGTTCCTCGGGGGCCTCTCGGGATTCCTCTCCCATCGATGCCGGAGCCTAAGACCTTGTGTGGAGTCGGGGCCGGAACCTGAGGATTCCTCTCCAGTGCTGACATGGATCTTGGGGTACTTCTGGAGTCTCCCCAGGGGAGTCAGTCCTCGTCTCGAATGCGGGCATGCACTTGCGCTTTCCTCCAGAGCGGTAGTAGCAGTGTCACGCAGTCCGCCCACTGGATCAAAGGATCTATGGTTTTCCCTCGAGTCTTTCCCACGAGGCTTTCCCACGAGGCTTTCCCACAGGGCTGTCCCACGTGCACACGTGGTGGGAGTCGATCCTCGGCTTGAACGTCAAGGCAGTGCAGGGAAAACAGGTTCCTCTGGAATGGACTGACACATCTGGGGTACTCTTGGAATGGTGGCACGACCCTGGAGTTCCTCTCGCCTTTCCTGTGGAGAGCGCCTCCTCTTGAGATGCGACGGGAACGCCTGGAATTCTTTCCCTACGAAACAGGGAAAGGATCCCTCATCTCGAGCTAGGAGGCGGAAACGGGGCTCCCCTGGATGTGTGCGGGACCCCACGTGCTTCCTCTCGAGTGGAGACGGGTATGTCGGGGAACTTCTTGAGTTGCAGCAAGGGTGTGAAGGACCCTTTGGAGGTTCCAGTGATTAGACGTGATTAGGCTCGAGAAGCCTCAGCGGAAATGGGCCTCATCTCGCCTGGAGGGCAAAACCTCCTGGATTTTCTCGAGTTGCGGCAGGTGTTCTCGACTTACGACGGGGACCTCAGGGACCCGCTCTGGTGGCCTCAGGAAAGGCCAGTCCCCATGCGAGTTCCTCGGGGGCCTCTCGGCATTCCTCTCCCGTCGATGTCGGGGCCTAAGACCTTGTGTGGAGTCGGGGCCGGAACCTGAGGATTCCTCTCCCGTGCTGACATGGATCTTGGGGTACTTCTGGAGTCTCCCCAGGGGAGTCAGTCCTCGTCTCGAATGCGGGCATGCACTTGCGCTTTCCTCCAGAGCGGTAGCAGCAGTGTCACGCAGTCCGCCGCGTGGATCAAAGGATCTATGGTTTTCCCTCGAGTCTTTCCCACGAGGCTTTCCCACGAGGCTTTCCCGCAGGGCTGTCCCACGTGCACACGTGGTGGGAGTCGATCTTTGGCTTGAACGTCAAGGCAGTGCAGGGAAAACAGGTTCCTCTGGAATGGACTGACACATCTGGGGGACTCTTGGAATGGTGGCACGACCCTGGAGTTCCTCTCGCCTTTCCTGTGGAGAGCGCCTCCTCTTGAGATGCGACGGGAACGCCGGGAATTCTTTCCCTACCAAACAGGGAAAGGATCCCTCATCTCGAGCTAGGAGGCGGAAACGGGGCTCCCCTGGATGTGTGCGGGACCCCACGTGCTTCCTCTCGAGTGGAGACGGGTATGTCGGGGAAGTTCTTGATTTGCAGCAAGGGTGTGAAGGACCCTTTGGAAGTTCCAGTGGTTAGACGTGATTAGGCTCCAGAAGCCTCAGCGGAAATGGGCCTCATCTCGCCTGGAGGGCAAAACCTCCTGGATTTTCTCGAGTTGCGGCAGGTGCTCTCGACTTACGACGGGGACCTCAGGGACCCGCTCTGGTGGCCTCAGGAAAGGCCAGTCCCCATGCGAGTTCCTCGGGGGCCTCTCGGGATTCCTCTCCCGTCGATGCCGGGGCCTAAGACCTTGTGTGGAGTCGGGGCCGGAACCTGAGGATTCCTCTCCAGTGCTGACATGGATCTTGGGGTACTTCTGGAGTCTCCCCAGGGGAGTCAGTCCTCGTCTCGAATGCGGGCATGCACTTGCGCTTTCCTCCAGAGCGGTAGCAGCAGTGTCACGCAGTCCGCCGCGTGGATCAAAGGATCTATGGTTTTCCCTCGAGTCTTTCCCACGAGGCTTTCCCACGAGGCTTTCCCACAGGTCTGTCCCACGTGCACACGTGGTGGGAGTCGATCCTCGGCTTGAACGTCAAGGCAGTGCAGGGAAAACAGGTTCCTCTGGAATGGACTGACACATCTGGGGGTCTCTTGGAATGGTGCCACGACCCTGGAGTTCCTCTCTCCTTTCCTGTGGAGAGCGCCACCTCTTGAGTTGCGACGGGAACGCCGGGAATTCTTTCCCTACGAAACGGGGAAAGGATCCCTCATCACGAGCTAGGAGGCGGAAACGGGGCTCCCCTGGATGTGTGCGGGACCCCACGTGCTTCCTCTCGAGTGGAGACGGGTATGTCGGGGAAATTCTGGAGTTGCAGCAAGGGTGTGAAGGACCCTTTGGAAGTTCCAGTGGTTAGACGTGATTATCCTCGAGAAGCCTCAGCGGAAATGGGCCTCATCTCGCCTGGAGGGCAAAACCTCCTGGATTTTCTCGAGTTGCGGCAGGTGCTCTCGACTTACGACGGGGACCTCAGGGACCCGCTCTGGTGGCCTCAGGAAAGGCCAGTCCCCATGCGAGTTCCTCGGGGGCCTCTCGGGATTCCTCTCCCATCGATGCCGGAGCCTAAGACCTTGTGTGGAGTCGGGGCCGGAACCTGAGGATTCCTCTCCAGTGCTGACATGGATCTTGGGGTACTTCTGGAGTCTCCCCAGGGGAGTCAGTCCTCGTCTCGAATGCGGGCATGCACTTGCGCTTTCCTCCAGAGCGGTAGTAGCAGTGTCACGCAGTCCGCCCACTGGATCAAAGGATCTATGGTTTTCCCTCGAGTCTTTCCCACGAGGCTTTCCCACGAGGCTTTCCCACAGGGCTGTCCCACGTGCACACGTGGTGGGAGTCGATCCTCGGCTTGAACGTCAAGGCAGTGCAGGGAAAACAGGTTCCTCTGGAATGGACTGACACATCTGGGGTACTCTTGGAATGGTGGCACGACCCTGGAGTTCCTCTCGCCTTTCCTGTGGAGAGCGCCTCCTCTTGAGATGCGACGGGAACGCCTGGAATTCTTTCCCTACGAAACAGGGAAAGGATCCCTCATCTCGAGCTAGGAGGCGGAAACGGGGCTCCCCTGGATGTGTGCGGGACCCCACGTGCTTCCTCTCGAGTGGAGACGGGTATGTCGGGGAACTTCTTGAGTTGCAGCAAGGGTGTGAAGGACCCTTTGGAGGTTCCAGTGATTAGACGTGATTAGGCTCGAGAAGCCTCAGCGGAAATGGGCCTCATCTCGCCTGGAGGGCAAAACCTCCTGGATTTTCTCGAGTTGCGGCAGGTGTTCTCGACTTACGACGGGGACCTCAGGGACCCGCTCTGGTGGCCTCAGGAAAGGCCAGTCCCCATGCGAGTTCCTCGGGGGCCTCTCGGCATTCCTCTCCCGTCGATGTCGGGGCCTAAGACCTTGTGTGGAGTCGGGGCCGGAACCTGAGGATTCCTCTCCCGTGCTGACATGGATCTTGGGGTACTTCTGGAGTCTCCCCAGGGGAGTCAGTCCTCGTCTCGAATGCGGGCATGCACTTGCGCTTTCCTCCAGAGCGGTAGCAGCAGTGTCACGCAGTCCGCCGCGTGGATCAAAGGATCTATGGTTTTCCCTCGAGTCTTTCCCACGAGGCTTTCCCACGAGGCTTTCCCGCAGGGCTGTCCCACGTGCACACGTGGTGGGAGTCGATCTTTGGCTTGAACGTCAAGGCAGTGCAGGGAAAACAGGTTCCTCTGGAATGGACTGACACATCTGGGGGACTCTTGGAATGGTGGCACGACCCTGGAGTTCCTCTCGCCTTTCCTGTGGAGAGCGCCTCCTCTTGAGATGCGACGGGAACGCCGGGAATTCTTTCCCTACCAAACAGGGAAAGGATCCCTCATCTCGAGCTAGGAGGCGGAAACGGGGCTCCCCTGGATGTGTGCGGGACCCCACGTGCTTCCTCTCGAGTGGAGACGGGTATGTCGGGGAACTTCTTGATTTGCAGCAAGGGTGTGAAGGACCCTTTGGAAGTTCCAGTGGTTAGACGTGATTAGGCTCCAGAAGCCTCAGCGGAAATGGGCCTCATCTCGCCTGGAGGGCAAAACCTCCTGGATTTTCTCGAGTTGCGGCAGGTGCTCTCGACTTACGACGGGGACCTCAGGGACCCGCTCTGGTGGCCTCAGGAAAGGCCAGTCCCCATGCGAGTTCCTCGGGGGCCTCTCGGGATTCCTCTCCCGTCGATGCCGGGGCCTAAGACCTTGTGTGGAGTCGGGGCCGGAACCTGAGGATTCCTCTCCAGTGCTGACATGGATCTTGGGGTACTTCTGGAGTCTCCCCAGGGGAGTCAGTCCTCGTCTCGAATGCGGGCATGCACTTGCGCTTTCCTCCAGAGCGGTAGCAGCAGTGTCACGCAGTCCGCCGCGTGGATCAAAGGATCTATGGTTTTCCCTCGAGTCTTTCCCACGAGGCTTTCCCACGAGGCTTTCCCACAGGTCTGTCCCACGTGCACACGTGGTGGGAGTCGATCCTCGGCTTGAACGTCAAGGCAGTGCAGGGAAAACAGGTTCCTCTGGAATGGACTGACACATCTGGGGGTCTCTTGGAATGGTGCCACGACCCTGGAGTTCCTCTCTCCTTTCCTGTGGAGAGCGCCACCTCTTGAGTTGCGACGGGAACGCCGGGAATTCTTTCCCTACGAAACGGGGAAAGGATCCCTCATCACGAGCTAGGAGGCGGAAACGGGGCTCCCCTGGATGTGTGCGGGACCCCACGTGCTTCCTCTCGAGTGGAGACGGGTATGTCGGGGAAATTCTTGAGTTGCAGCAAGGGTGTGAAGGACCCTTTGGAAGTTCCAGTGGTTAGACGTGATTATCCTCGAGAAGCCTCAGCGGAAATGGGCCTCATCTCGCCTGGAGGGCAAAAGCTCCTGGATTTTCTCGAGTTGCGGCAGGTGCTCTCGACTTACGACGGGGACCTCAGGGACCCGCTCTGGTGGCCTCAGGAAAGGCCAGTCCCCATGCGAGTTCCTCGGGGGCCTCTCGGGATTCCTCTCCCGTCGATGCCGGAGCCTAAGACCTTGTGTGGAGTCGGGGCCGGAACCTGAGGATTCCTCTCCAGTGCTGACATGGATCTTGGGGTACTTCTGGAGTCTCCCCAGGGGAGTCAGTCCTCGTCTCGAATGCGGGCATGCACTTGCGCTTTCCTCCAGAGCGGTAGTAGCAGTGTCACGCAGTCCGCCCACTGGATCAAAGGATCTATGGTTTTCCCTCGAGTCTTTCCCACGAGGCTTTCCCACGAGGCTTTCCCACAGGGCTGTCCCACGTGCACACGTGGTGGGAGTCGATCCTCGGCTTGAACGTCAAGGCAGTGCAGGGAAAACAGGTTCCTCTGGAATGGACTGACACATCTGGGGGACTCTTGGAATGGTGGCACGACCCTGGAGTTCCTCTCGCCTTTCCTGTGGAGAGCGCCTCCTCTTGAGATGCGACGGGAACGCCTGGAATTCTTTCCCTACGAAACAGGGAAAGGATCCCTCATCTCGAGCTAGGAGGCGGAAACGGGGCTCCCCTGGATGTGTGCGGGACCCCACGTGCTTCCTCTCGAGTGGAGACGGGTATGTCGGGGAACTTCTTGAGTTGCAGCAAGGGTGTGAAGGACCCTTTGGAGGTTCCAGTGGTTAGACGTGATTAGGCTCGAGAAGCCTCAGCGGAAATGGGCCTCATCTCGCCTGGAGGGCAAAACCTCCTGGATTTTCTCGAGTTGCGGCAGGTGTTCTCGACTTACGACGGGGACCTCAGGGACCCGCTCTGGTGGCCTCAGGAAAGGCCAGTCCCCATGCGAGTTCCTCGGGGGCCTCTCGGCATTCCTCTCCCGTCGATGCCGGTGCCTAAGACCTTGTGTGGAGTCGGGGCCCTAACCTGAGGATTCCTCTCCCGTGCTGACATGGATCTTGGGGTACTTCTGGAGTCTCCCCAGGGGAGTCAGTCCTCGTCTCGAATGCGGGCATGCACTTGCGCTTTCCTCCAGAGCGGTAGCAGCAGTGTCACGCAGTCCGCCGCGTGGATCAAAGGATCTATGGTTTTCCCTCGAGTCTTTCCCACGAGGCTTTCCCACGAGGCTTTCCCGCAGGGCTGTCCCACGTGCACACGTGGTGGGAGTCGATCCTCGGCTTGAACGTCAAGGCAGTGCACGGAAAACAGGTTCCTCTGGAATGGACTGACACATCTGGGGGACTCTTGGAATGGTGGCACGACCCTGGAGTTCCTCTCGCCTTTCCTGTGGAGAGCGCCTCCTCTTGAGATGCGACGGGAACGCCGGGAATTCTTTCCCTACCAAACAGGGAAAGGATCCCTCATCTCGAGCTAGGAGGCGGAAACGGGGCTCCCCTGGATGTGTGCGGGACCCCACGTGCTTCCTCTCGAGTGGAGACGGGTATGTCGGGGAACTTCTTGATTTGCAGCAAGGGTGTGAAGGACCCTTTGGAAGTTCCAGTGGTTAGACGTGATTAGGCTCCAGAAGCCTCAGCGGAAATGGGCCTCATCTCGCCTGGAGGGCAAAACCTCCTGGATTTTCTCGAGTTGCGGCAGGTGCTCTCGACTTACGACGGGGACCTCAGGGACCCGCTCTGGTGGCCTCAGGAAAGGCCAGTCCCCATGCGAGTTCCTCGGGGGCCTCTCGGGATTCCTCTCCCGTCGATGCCGGGGCCTAAGACCTTGTGTGGAGTCGGGGCCGGAACCTGAGGATTCCTCTCCAGTGCTGACATGGATCTTGGGGTACTTCTGGAGTCTCCCCAGGGGAGTCAGTCCTCGTCTCGAATGCGGGCATGCACTTGCGCTTTCCTCCAGAGCGGTAGCAGCAGTGTCACGCAGTCCGCCGCGTGGATCAAAGGATCTATGGTTTTCCCTCGAGTCTTTCCCACGAGGCTTTCCCACGAGGCTTTCCCACAGGTCTGTCCCACGTGCACACGTGGTGGGAGTCGATCCTCGGCTTGAACGTCAAGGCAGTGCAGGGAAAACAGGTTCCTCTGGAATGGACTGACACATCTGGGGGTCTCTTGGAATGGTGCCACGACCCTGGAGTTCCTCTCTCCTTTCCTGTGGAGAGCGCCACCTCTTGAGTTGCGACGGGAACGCCGGGAATTCTTTCCCTACGAAACGGGGAAAGGATCCCTCATCACGAGCTAGGAGGCGGAAACGGGGCTCCCCTGGATGTGTGCGGGACCCCACGTGCTTCCTCTCGAGTGGAGACGGGTATGTCGGGGAAATTCTTGAGTTGCAGCAAGGGTGTGAAGGACCCTTTGGAAGTTCCAGTGGTTAGACGTGATTATCCTCGAGAAGCCTCAGCGGAAATGGGCCTCATCTCGCCTGGAGGGCAAAACCTCCTGGATTTTCTCGAGTTGCGGCAGGTGCTCTCGACTTACGACGGGGACCTCAGGGACCCGCTCTGGTGGCCTCAGGAAAGGCCAGTCCCCATGCGAGTTCCTCGGGGGCCTCTCGGCATTCCTCTCCCTTCGATGCCGGGGCCTAAGTCCTTGTGTGGAGTCGGGGCCGGAACCTGAGGATTCCTCTCCAGTGCTGACATGGATCTTGGGGTACTTCTGGAGTCTCCCCAGGGGAGTCAGTCCTCGTCTCGAATGCGGGCATGCACTTGCGCTTTCCTCCAGAGCGGTAGCAGCAGTGTCACGCAGTCCGCCGCGTGGATCAAAGGATCTATGGTTTTCCCTCGAGTCTTTCCCACGAGGCTTTCCCACGAGGCTTTCCCGCAGGGCTGTCCCACGTGCACACGTGGTGGGAGTCGATCCTCGGCTTGAACGTCAAGGCAGTGCAGGGAAAACAGGTTCCTCTGGAATGGACTGACACATCTGGGGGACTCTTGGAATGGTGGCACGACCCTGGAGTTCCTCTCGCCTTTCCTGTGGAGAGCGCCTCCTCTTGAGATGCGACGGGAACGCCGGGAATTCTTTCCCTACGAAACAGGGAAAGGATCCCTCATCTCGAGCTAGGAGGCGGAAACGGGGCTCCCCTGGATGTGTGCGGGACCCCACGTGCTTCCTCTCGAGTGGAGACGGGTATGTCGGGGAACTTCTTGAGTTGCAGCAAGGGTGTGAAAGACCCTATGGAAGTTCCAGTGGTTAGATGTGATTAGCCTCGAGAAGCCTCAGCGGAAATGGGCCTCATCTCGCCTGGAGGGCAAATCCTCCTGGATTTTCTCGAGTTGCGGCAGGTGCTCTCGACTTACGATGGGGACCTCAGGGACCCGCTCTGGTGGCCTCAGGAAAGGCCAGTCCCCATGCGAGTTCCTCGGGGGCCTCTCGGGATTCCTCTCCTGTCGATGAGGGGCCTAAGACCTTCTGTGGAGTCGGGGCCGGAACCTGAGGATTCCTCTCCAGTGCTGACATGGATCTTGGGGTACTTCTGGAGTCTCCCCAGGGGAGTCAGTCCTCGTCTCGAATGCGGGCATGCACTTGCGCTTTCCTCCAGAGCGGTAGCAGCAGTGTCACGCAGTCCGCCGCGTGGATCAAAGGATCTATTGTTTTCCCTCGAGTCTTTCCAACGAGGCTTTCCCACGAGGTTTTCCCACAGGGCTGTCCCACGTGCACACGTGGTGGGAGTCGAACCTCGGCTTGAACGTCAAGGCATTGCAGGGAAAACAGGTTCCTCTGGAATGGACTGACACATCTGGGGGACTCTTGGAATGGTGGCACGACCCTGGAGTTCCTCTCGCCTTTCCTGTGGAGAGCGCCTCCTCTTGAGATGCGACGGGAACGCCGGAATTCTTTCCCTATGAAACAGGGAAAGGATCCCTCATCTCGAGCTAGGAGGCGGAAACGGGGCTCCCCTGGATGTGTGCGGGACCCCACGTGCTTCCTCTCGAGTGGAGACTGGTATGTCGCGGAAATGCTTGAGTTGCAGCAAGGGTGTGAAGGACCCTTTGGAAGTTCCAGTGGTTAGATGTGATTAGCCTCGAGAAGCCTCAGCGGAAATGGGCCTCATCTCGCCTGGAGGGCAAAACCTCCTGGATTTTCTCGAGTTGCGGCAGGTGCTCTCGACTTACGACGGGGACCTCAGGGACCCGCTCTGGTGGCCTCAGGAAAGGCCAGTCCCCATGCGAGTTCCTCGGGGGCCTCTCGGGATTCCTCTCCCGTCGATGTCGGGGCCTAAGACCTTGCGTGGAGTCGGGGCCGGAACCTGAGGATTCCTCTCCAGTGCTGACATGGATCTTGGGGTACTTCTGGAGTCTCCCCAGGGGAGTCAGTCCTCGTCTCGAATGCGGGCATGCACTTGCGGTTTCCTCCAGAGCGGTAGCAGCAGTGTCACGCTGACCACCGCGTGGATCAAAGGATCTATGGTTTTCCCTCGAGTCTTTCCCACGAGGCTTTCCCACGAGGCTTTCCTACAGGGCTGTCCCACGAGCACACGTGGTGGGAGTCGATCCTCGGCTTGAACGTCAAGGCAGTGCAGGGAAAACAGGTTCCTCTGTAATGGACAGACACATCTGGGGTCTCTTGGAATGGTCGCACGACCCTGGAGTTCCTCTCGCCTTTTCTGTGGGAGCGCCTGCTCTTGAGATGCGACGGTAACGCCGGGAATGCTTTCCCTACGAAACGGGGAAAGGATCCCTCATCTCGAGCTAGGAGGCGGAAACGGGGCTCCCCTGGATGTGTGAGGGACCCTCGTGCTTCCTCTTGAGTGAAGACGGGTATGTCGGGGAACTTCTTGAGTTGCAGCAAGGGTGTGAAGGACCCTTTGGAAGTTCCAGTGGTTAGACGTGATTAGGCTCGAGAAGCCTCAGCGGAAATGGGCCTCATCTCGCCTGGAGGGCAAAACCTCCTGGATTTTCTCGAGTTGCGGCAGGTGCTCTCGACTTACGACGGGGACCTCAGGGACCCGCTCTGGTGGCCTCAGGAAAGGCCAGTCCCCATGCGAGTTCCTCGGGGGCCTCTCGGCATTCCTCTCCCGTCGATGCCGGTGCCTAAAACCTTGTGTGGAGTCGGGGCCGGAACCTGAGGATTCCTCTCCAGTGCTGACATGGATCTTGGGGTACTTCTGGAGTCTCCCCAGGGGAGTCAGTCCTCGTCTCGAATGAGGGCATGCACTTGCGCTTTCCTCCAGAGCGGTAGCAGCAGTGTCACGCAGTCCGCCGCGTGGATCAAAGGATCTATGGTTTTCCCTCGAGTCTTTCACACGAGGCTTTCCCACGAGGCTTTCCGCAGGGCTGTCCCACGTGCACACGTGGTGGGAGTCGATCCTCGGCTTGAACGTCAAGGCAGTGCAGGGAAAACAGGTTCCTCTGGAATGGACTGACACATCTGGGGGACTCTTGGAATGGTGGCACGACCCTGGAGTTCCTCTCGCCTTTCCTGTGGAGAGCGCCTCCTCTTGAGATGCGACGGGAACGCCGGGAATTCTTACCCTACGAAACAGGGAAAGGATCCTTCATCTCGAGCTAGGAGGCGGAAACGGGGCTCCCCTGGATGTGTGCGGGACCCCACGTGCTTCCTCTCGAGTGGAGACGGGTATGTCGGGGAACTTCTTGATTTGCAGCAAGGGTGTGAAGGACCCTTTGGAAGTTCCAGTGGTTAGACGTGATTAGGCTCCAGAAGCCTCAGCGGAAATGGGCCTCATCTCGCCTGGAGGGCAAAACCTCCTGGATTTTCTCGAGTTGCGGCAGGTGCTCTCGACTTACGACGGGGACCTCAGGGACCCGCTCTGGTGGCCTCAGGAAAGGCCAGTCCCCAGGCGAGTTCCTCGGGGGCCTCTCGGGATTCCTCTCCCGTAGATGCCGGGGCCTAAGACCTTGTGTGGAGTCGGGGCCGGAACCTGAGGATTCCTCTCCAGTGCTGACATGGATCTTGGGGTACTTCTGGAGTCTCCCCAGGGGAGTCAGTCCTCGTCTCGAATGCGGGCATGCACTTGCGCTTTCCTCCAGAGCGGTAGCAGCAGTGTCACGCAGTCCGCCGCGTGGATCAAAGGATCTATGGTTTTCCCTCGAGTCTTTCCCACGAGGCTTTCCCACGAGGCTTTCCCACAGGGCTGTCCCACGTGCACACGTGGTGGGAGTCGATCCTCGGCTTGAACGTCAAGGCAGTGCAGGGAAAACAGGTTCCTCTGGAATGGACTGACACATCTGGCGGTCTCTTGGAATGGTGCCACGACCCTGGAGTTCCTCTCACCTTTCCTGTGGAGAGCGCCACCTCTTGACTTGCGACGGGAACGCCGGGAATTCTTTCCGTACGAAACAGGGCAAGGATCCCTCATCTCGATCTAGGAGGCGGAAACGGGGCTCCCCTGGATGTGTGCGGGACCCCACGTGCTTCCTCTCGAGTGGAGACGGGTATGTCGCGGAACAGCTTGAGTTGCAGCAAGGGTGTGAAGGACCCTATGGAAGTTCCAGTGGTTAGATGTGATTGGCCTCGAGAAGCCTCAGCGGAAATGGGCCTCATCTCGCCTGGAGGGCAAAACCTCCTGGATTTTCTCGAGGTGCGGCAGGTGCTCTCGACTTACGACGGGGACCTCAGGGACCCGTTCTGGTGGCCTCAGGAAAGGCCAGTCCCCATGCGAGTTCCTCGGGGGCCTCTCGGGATTACTCTCCCGTTGATGCCGGGGCCTAAGACCTTGTGTGGAGTCGGGGCCGGAACCTGAGGATTCCTCTCCAGTGCTGACATGGATCTTGGGGTACTTCTGGAGTCTCCCCAGGGGAGTCAGTCCTCGTCTCGAATGCGGGCATGCACTTGCGCTTTCCTCCAGAGCGGTAGCAGCAGTGTCCGCAGTCCGCCGCGTGGATCAAAGGATCTATGGTTTTCCCTCGAGTCTTTCCCACGAGGCTTTCCCACGAGGCTTTCCCACAGGGCTGTCCCACGTGCACAGGTGGTGGGAGTCGATCCTCGGCTTGAACGTCAAGGCAGTGCAGGGAAAACTGGTTCCTCTGGAATGGACTGACACATCTGGGGGACTCTTGGAATGGTGGCACGACCCTGGAGTTCCTCTCGCCTTTCCTGTGGAGAGCGCCTCCTCTTTAGATGCGACGGGAACGCCGGGAATTCTTTCCCTACGAAACAGGGAAAGGATCCCTCATCTCGAGCTAGGAGGCGGGAACGGGGCTCCCCTGGATGTGTGCGGGACACCACGTGCTTCCACTCGAGTGGAGACGGGTATGTCGGGGAACTTCTTGAGTTGCAGCAAGGGTGTGAAGGACCCTTTGGAAGTTCCAGTGGTTAGACGTGATTAGCCTCGAGAAGCCTCAGCGGAAATGGGCCTCATCTCGCCTGGAGGGCAAAACCTCCTGGATTTTCTAGAGTTGCGGCAGGTGCTCTCGACGTACGACGGGGACCTCAGGGACCCGCTCGGGTGGCCTCAGGAAAGGCCAGTCCCCATGCGAGTTCCTCGGGGGCCTCTCGGCATTCCTCTCCCGTGGATGCCAGGGCCTAAGACCTTGTGTGGAGTCGGGGCCGGAACCTGAGGATTCCTCTCCAGTGCTGACATGGATCTTGGGGTACTTCTGGTGTCTCCCCAGGGGAGTCAGTCCTCGTCTCGAATGCGGGCATGCACTTGCGCTTTCCTCCCGAGCGGTAGCAGCAGTGTCACGCAGTCCGCCGCGTGGATCAAAGGATCTATGGTTTTCCCTCGAGTCTTTCCCACGAGGCTTTCCCACGAGGCTTTCCCACAGGGCTGTCCCACGTGCACACGTGGTGGGAGTGGATCCTCGGCTTGAACGTCAAGGCAGTGCAGGGAAAACAGGTTCCTCTGGAATGGACTGACACATCTGGGGGACTCTTGGAATGGTGCCACGACCCTGGAGTTTCTCTCGCCTTTCCTGTGGAGAGTCCCACCTCTTGAGATGCGACGGGAACGCTGGGAATTCTTTCCCTACGAAACGGGGAAAGGATCCCTCATCTCGAGCTAGGAGGCGGAAACGGGGCTCCCCTGGATGTGTGCGGGACCCCACGTGCTTCCTCTCGAGTGTAGACGGGTATGTCGCGGAACTGCTTTAGTTGCAGCAAGGGTGTGAAGGACCCTTTGGAAGTTCCAGTGGTTAGATGTGATTAGGCTCGAGAAGCCTCAGCGGAAATGGGCCTCACCTTGCCTGGAGGGCAAAACCTCCTGGATTTTCTCGAGTTGTGGCAGGTGCTCTCGACTTACGATGGGGACCTCAGGGACCCGCTCTGGTGGCCTCAGGAAAGGCCAGTCCCCATTCGAGTTCCTAGGGGGCCCTTAGGGAATCCTCTCCCGTCGATGCCGGGGCCTAAGACCTTGTGTGGATTCGGGTTCCGAAAGTGAGGATTCCTCTCCAGTACTGACATGGATCTTGGGGTACTTCTAGAGTCTCCCCAGGGGAGTCAGTCCTCGTCTCGAATGTGGGCATGCACTTGCGCTTTCCTTCAGAGCTGTAGCAGCAGTGTCACGCACTCCGCCGCGTGGATCAAAGGATCTATGGTTTTCCCTCGAGGCTTTCCCACGAGGCTTTCCCACGAGGCTTTACCACAGGGCTGTCTAACGTGCAAACGTGGTGGGAGTCGATCCTCGGCTTGAACGTCAAGGCAGTGCAGGCAAACAGGTTCCTCTGGAATGGACTGACACAGCTGGGGGACTCTTGGAATGGTGGCACGACCCTGGAGTTCCTCTCGCCTTTCCTGTGGAGAGCGCCTTCTCTTGAGATGCGACGGGAACGCTGGGAATTCTTTCCCTAGGAAACAGGGAAAGGATCCCTCATCTCGAGCTAGGAGGCGGAAACGGGGCTCCCCTGGATGTGTGCGGGACCCTCGTGCTTCCTCTCGAGTGGAGACGGGTATGTCGGGGAACTTCTTGAGTTGCAGCAAGGGTGTGAAGGAGCCTTTGGAAGTTCCAGTGGTTAGATGTGATTAGCTTCGAGAAGCCTCAGCGGAAATGGGCCTCATCTCGCCTGGAGGGCAAAACCTCCTGGATTTTCTCGAGTTGCGGCAGGTGCTCTCGACTTACGACGGGGACCTCGGGGACCCGCTCTGGTGGCCTCAGGAAATTCCAGTCCCCATGCGAGTTCCTCGGGGGCCTCTCGGGATTCCTCTCCCGTCGATGCCGGGGCCTAAGACCTTGTGTGGAGTCGGGGCCGGAACATGAGGTTTCCGCTCCAGTGCTGACATGGATCTTGGGGTACTTCTGGAGTCTCCCCAGGGGAGTCAGTCCTCGTCTCGAATGCGGGAATGCCCTTGCGCGTTCCTCCAGAGCGGTAGGAGCAGTGTCACGCAGTCCGCCGCGTGGATCAAAGGATCTATGGTTTCCCTCGCGTCTTTCCCACGATGCTTTCCCACGAGTCTTTCCCACAGGGCTGTCCCACGTGCACACGTGGTGGGAGTCGATCCTCGGCTTGAACGTCAAGGCAGTGCAGGGAAAACAGGTTCCTCTGGAATGGACTGACACATCTGGGGGACTCTTGGAATGGCGGCACGACCCTGGAGTTCCTCTCGCCTTTCCTGTGGAGAGCGCCTCCTCTTGAGATGCGACGGGAACGCCGGGAATTCTTTCCCTACGAAACAGGGAAAGGATCCCTCACCTCGAGCTAGGAGGCAGAAACGGGGCTCCCCTGGATGTGTGCGGGACCCCACGTGCTTCCTCTCGAGTGGAGACGGGTATGTCGGGGAACTTCTTGAGTTGCAGCAAGGGTGTGAAGGACCCTTTGGAAGTTCCAGTGGTTAGACGTGATTAGCCTCGAGAAGCCTCAGCGGAAATGGGCCTCATCTCCCCGGGAGGGCAAAACCTCCTGGATTTTCTCGAGTTGCGGCATGTGCTCTCGACTTACGACGGGGACCTCGGGGACCCGCTCTGGTGGCCTCAGGAAAGGCCAGTCCCCATGCGAGTTCCTCGGGGGCCTCTCGGGATTTCTCTCCCGACGATGCCGGGGCCTAAGACCTTGTGTGGAGTCGGGGCCGGAACCTGAGGTTTCCTCTCCACTGCTTACATGGATCTTGGGGTACTTCTGGAGTCTCCCCAGGGGAGTCTGTCCTCGTCTTGAATGCGGGCATGCAATTGCGCTTTCCTCCAGAGCGGTAGCAGCAGTGTCACGCAGTCCGCTGCGTAGATCAAAGGATCTATGATTTTCCCTCAAGTCTTTCCCACGAGGCTTTCCCACGAGGCTTTCCCACAGGGCTGTTCCACGTGCACACGTGTTGGGAGTCGATCCTCGGCTTGAACATCAAGGCAGTGCAGGGAAAACAGGTTCCTCTGGAATGGACTGACACATCTGGGGGACTCTTGGAATTGTGGCACGACCCTAGAGTTCCTCTCGCCTTTGCTGTGGAGAGCGCCTCCTCTTGAGATGCGATGGGAACGCCGGGAATTCTTTCCCTACGAAACAGGGAAAGGATCCCACATCTCGAGCTAGGAGGCGGAAACGGGGCTCCCCTGGATGTGTGCGGGACCCTCGTGCTTCCTCTCGAGTGGAGATGGGTATGTCGGGGAACTTCTTGAGTTGCAGCAAGGGTGTGAAGGACCCTTTGGAAGTTCCAGAGGTTAGATGTGATTAGCCTCGAGAAGCCTCAGCGGAAATGGGCCACATCTCGCCTGGAGGGCACAACCTCCTAGATTTTCTCGAGTTGCGGCAGGTGCCCTCGACTTACGACGGGGAACTCGGGGACCCGCTCTGGTGGCCTCAGGAAAGGCCAGTCCCCATGCGAGTTGCTCGGGGGCCTCTCGGGATTCCTCTCCCGTCGATGCCGGGGCCTAAGACCTTGTGTGGAGTCGGGGCCGGAACCTGAGGATTCCTCTGCAGTGCTGACATGGATTTGGGGTACTTCTGGAGTCTCCCCAGGGGAGTCAGTCCTCGTCTCGAATGCGGGCATGCACTTGCGCTTTCCTCCAGAGCGGTAGCAGCAGTGTCACGCAGTCAGCCCAATGGATCAAAGGATCTATGGTTTTCCCTCGAGTCTTTCCCACGAGGCTTTCCCACGAGGCTTTCCCACAGGGCTGTCCCACGTGCACACGTGGTGGGAGTCGATCCTCAGCTTGAACGTCAAGGCAGTGCAGGGAAAACAGGTTCCTCTGGAATGGACTGACACATCTGGGGGACTATTGGAATGGTGGCACGACCCTGGAGTTCCTCTCGCCTTTCCAGTGGAGAGCGCCTCCTCTTGAGATGCGACGGGAACGCCGGGAATTCTTTCCCTACGAAACAGGGAAAGGATCCCTCATCTCGAGCAAGGAGGCGGAAACGGGGCTCCTCTGGATGTGTGCGGGACCCCACGTGCTTCCTCTCGAGTGGAGACGGGTATGTCGGGGAACTTCTTGAGTTGCAGCAAGGGTGTGAAGGACCCTTTGGAAGTTCCAGTGGTTAGATGTTATTAGCCTCGAGAAGCCTCAGCGGAAATGGGCCTCCTCTCGCCTGGAGGGCAAAACCTCCTGGATTTTCTTGAGTTGCGGCAGGTGCTCTCGACTTAAGACGGGGACCTCAGGGACCCGCTCTGATGGCCTCAGGAAAGGCCAGTCCCCATGCGAGTTCCTCGGGGGCCTCTCAGGATTCCTCTCCCGTCCATGCCGGGGCCTAAGACCTTCTGTGGAGTCGGGGCCGGAACCTGAGGATTCCTCTCCAGTGCTGACATGGATCTTGGGGTACTTCTGGAGTCTCCCCAGGGGAGTCAGTCCTCGGCTAGCATGCGGGCATGCACTTGCGCTTTTCTCCAGAGCGGTAGCAGCAGTGTCACGCAGTCCGCCGCGTGGATCAAAGGATCTATGGTTTTCCCTCGAGTCTTTCCCACGAGGCTTTCCCACGAGGCTTTCCCACAGGGCTGTCCCACGTGCACACGTGGTGGGAGTCGATCCTCGGCTTGAACGTCAAGGCAGTGCAGGGAAAACAGGTTCCTCTGGAATGGACTGACACATCTGGGGGACTCTTGGAATGGTGGCACGACCCTGGAGTTCCTCTCGCCTTTCCTGTGGAGTGCGCCTCCTCTTGAGATGCGACGGGAACGCCGGGAATTCTTTCCCTAGGAAACAGGGAAAGGATCCCTCATCTCGAGCTAGGAGGCGGAAACGGGGCTCCCCTGGATGTGTGCGGGACCCTGGTGCTTCTTCTCGAGTGGAGACGGCTATGTCGGGAACTTCTTGAGTTGCAGCAAGGGTGTGAAGGACCCTTTGGAAGTTCCAGTGGTTAGATGTGATTAGCCTCGAGAAGCCTCAGCGGAAATGGGCCTCATCTCGCCTGGAGGGCAAAACCTCCTGGATTTTCTCGAGTTGCGGCAGGTGCTCTCGACTTACGACGGGGACCTCAGGGACCCGCTCTGGTGGCCTCAGGAAAGGCCAGTCCCCATGCGAGTTCCTCGGGGGCCTCTCGGGATTCCTCTCCCGTCGATGCCGGGGCGTAAGACCTTGTGTGGATTCGGGGCCTGAACCTGAGGATTCCTCTCCAGTGCTGACATGGATCTTGGGGTACTTCTGGAGTCTCCCCAGGGGAGTCAGTCCTCGTCTCGAATGCGGGCATGCACTTGCGCTTTCCTCCAGAGCAGTAGCAGCAGTGTCACGCAGTCCGCCGCGTGGATCAAAGGATCTATGGTTTTCCCTCGAGTCTTTCCCACGAGGCTTTTCCACGAGGCTTTCCCACAGGGCTGTCCCACGTGCACACGTGGTGGGAGTCGATCCTCGGCTTGAACGTCAAGGCAGTGCAGGGAAAACAGGTTCCTCTGGAATGGACTGACACGTCTGGGGGACTCTTGGAATGGTGGCACGACCCTGTAGTTCCTCTCGCCTTTCCTGTGGAGAGCGACTCCTTTTGAGATGCGCCGGGAACGCCGGAAATTCTTTCCCTACGAAACAGGGAAAGGATCCCTCATCTCGAGCTAGGCGGCGGAAACGGGGCTCCCTTGGATGTGTGCGGGACCCTCGTGCTTCCTCTCGAGTGGAGACGGGTATGTCGGGTAACTTCTTGAGTTGCAGCAAGGGTGTGAAGGACCCTTTGGAAGTTCCAGTGGTTAGATGTGATTAGCCTCGAGAAGTCTCAGCGGAAATGGGCCTCATCTCGCCTGGAGGGCAAAACCTCCTGGATTTTCTCGAGTTGCGGCATGTGATCTCGACCTTCGACGGGGACCTCGGGGACGCGCTCTGGTGGCCTCAGGAAAGGCCAGTCCCCATGCGAGTTCCTCGGGGGCCTCTCGGGATTTCTCTCCCGACGATGCCGGGGCCTAAGACCTTGTGTGGAGTCGGGGCCGGAACCTGAGGATTCCTCTCCACTGCTGACATGGATCGTGGGCTACTTCTGGAGTCTCCCCAGGGGAGTCAGTCGTCGTCTCGAATGCGGGCATGCAATTGCGCTTTCCTCCAGAGCGGTAGCAGCAGTGTCACGCAGTCCGCTGCGTAGATCAAAGGATCTATGATTTTCCCTCGAGTCTTTCCCACGAGGCTTTCCCACGAGGCTTTCCCACAGGGCTGTTCCACGTGCACACGTGGTGGGAGTCGATCCTCGGCTTGAACGTCAAGGCAGTGCAGGGAAAACAGGTTCCTCTGGAATGGACTGACACATCTGGGGGACTCTTGGAATGGTGGCACGACCCTGGAGTTCCTCTCGCCTTTCCTGTGGAGAGCGCCTCCTCTTGAGATGCGACGGGAACGCCGGGAATTCTTTCCCTACGAAACAGGGAAAGGATCCTTCATCTCGAGCTAGGAGGCGGAAATGGGGCTCCCCTGGATGTGTCCGGGACCCTCGTGCTTCCTCTCGAGTGGAGAAGGGTATGTCGGGGAACTTCTTGAGTTGCAGCAAGGGTGTGAAGGACCCTTTGGACGTTCCAGTGTTTAGATGTGATTAGCCTTGAGAAGCCTCAGCGGAAATGGGCCATATCTCGCCTGGAGGGCAAAACCTCCTGAATTTTCTCGAGTTGCGGCAGGTGCTCTCGACTTACGACGGGGAACTCGGGGACCCGCTCTGGTGGCCTCAGGAAAGGCCAGTCCCCATGCGAGTTCCTCGGGGGCCTCTCGGGATTCCTCTCCCGTGGATGCCGGGGCCTAAGACCTTGTGTGGAGTCGGGGCCGGAACCTGAGGATTCCTCTCCAGTGCTGACATGGATCTTGGGGTACTTCTGGAGTCTCCCCAGGGGAGGGAGTCCTCGTCTCGAATTCGGACATGCACTTGCGCTTTCCTCCAGAGTGGTAGCAGCAGTGTCACGCAGTCCGCCGCGTGGATCAAAGGATCTATGGTTTTCCCACGAGTCTTTCCCACGAGGCTTTCCCACGAGGCTTTCCCACAGGGCTGTCCCACGTGCACACGTGGTGGGAGTCGATCCTCGGCTTGAACGTCAAGGTAGTGCAGGGAAAACAGGTTCCTCTGGAATGGACTGACACATCTGGGGGACTCTTGGAATGGTGGCACGACCCTGGAGTTCCTCTCGCCTTTCCTGTGGAGAGTGCCTCCTCTTAAGATGCGACGGGAACGCCGGGAATTCTTTCCCTACGAAACAGGGAAAGGATCCCTCATCTCGAGCTAGGAGGCGGAAACGGGGCTCCCCTGGATGTGTGCGGGACCCTCGTGCTTCCTCTCGAGTGGAGACGGGTATGTCGGGGAACTTCTTGAGTTGCAGCAAGGGTGTGAAGGACCCTTTGGAAGTTCCAGTGGTTAGATGTGATTAGCCTAGAGAAGCCTCAGCGGAAATGGGCCTCATCTCGCCTGGAGGGCAAAACCTCCTGGATTTTCTCGAGTTGCGGCAGGTGCTCTCGCCTTACGACGGGGACCTCAGGGACCCGCTCTGGTGGCCTCAGGAAAGGCCAGTCATCATGCGAGTTCCTCGGGGGCCTCTCGGGATTCCTCTCCCGTCGATGCCGGGGCCTAAGACCTTGTGTGGAGTCGGGGCCGGAACCTAAGGATTCCTCTCCAGTGCTGACATGGATCTTGGGGTACTTCTGGAGTCTCCCCAGGGGAGTCAGTCCTCGTCTCGAATGCGGGCATGCACTTGCGCTTTCCTCCAGAGCGGTATCAGCAGTGTCACGCAGTCCGCCGCGTGGATTAAAGGATCTATGGTTTTACCTCGAGTCTTTCCCACGAGGCTTTTCCACGAGGCTTTCCCACAGGGTTGTCCCACGTACACACGTGGTGGCAGTCGATCCTCGGTTTGAACGTCAAGGCAGTGCAGGGAAAACAGATTCCTCTGGAATGGACTGACACATCTGGGGGACTCTTGGAATGGTGGCACGACCCTGGAGTTCCTCTCGCCTTTCCTGTGGAGAGCGCCTTCTCTTGAGATGCGACGGGAACGCTGGGAATTCTTTCCCTACGAAACAGGGAAAGGATCCCTCATCTCGAGCTAGGAGGCGGAAACGGGGCTCCCCTGGATGTGTGCGGGACCCTCGTGCTTCCTCTCGAGTGGAGACGGGTATGTCGGGGAACTTCTTGAGTTGCAGCAAGGGTGTGAAGGACCCTTTGGAAGTTCCAGTGGTTAGATGTGATTAGCCTCGAGAAGCCTCAGCGGAAATGGGCCTCATCTCGCCTGGAGGGCAAAACCTCCTGGATTTTCTCGAGTTGCGGCAGGTGCTCTCGACTTACGACGGGGACCTCGGGGACCCGCTCTGGTGGCCTCAGGAAAGGCCAGTCCCCATGCGAGTTCCTCGGGGGCCTCTCGGGATTCCTCTCCCGTCGATGCCGGGGCCTAAGCCCTTGTGTGGAGTCGGGGCCGGAACCTGAGGTTTCCGCTCCAGTGCTGACATGGATCTTGGGGTACTTCTGGAGTCTCCCCAGGGGAGTCAGTCCTCGTCTCGAATGCGGGAATGCCCTTGCGCTTTCCTCCAGAGCGGTAGGAGCAGTGTCACGCAGTCCGCCGCGTGGATAAAAGGATCTACGGTTTCCCTCGCGTCTTTCCCACGATGCTTTCCCACGAGTCTTTCCCACAGGGCTGTATCACGTGCACACGTGGTGGGAGTCGATCCTCGGCTTGAACGTCAAGGCAGTGCAGGGAAAACAGGTTCCTCTGGAATGGACTGACACATCTGGGGGACTCTTGGAATGGTGGCACGACCCTGGAGTTCCTCTCGCCTTTCCTGTGGAGAGCGCCTCCTCTTGAGATGCGATGGGAACGCCGGGAATTCTTTCCCTACGAAACAGGGAAAGGATCCCACATCTCGAGCTAGGAGGCGGAAACGGGGCTCCCCTGGATGTGTGCGGGACCCTCGTGCTTCCTCTCGAGTGGAGACGGGAATGTCGGGTAACTTCTTGAGTTGCAGCAAGGGTGTGAAGGACCCTTTGGAAGTTCCAGTGGTTAGATGTGATTAGCCTCCAGAAGCCTCAGCGGAAATGGGCCTCATCTCGCCTGGAGGGCAAAACCTCCTGGATTTTCTCGAGTTGCGGCATGTGCTCTCGACTTACGACGGGGACCTCAGGGACCCGCTCTGGTGGCCTCAGGAAAGGCCAGTCCCCATGCGAGTTCCTCGGGGGCCTCTCGGGATTCCTCTCCCGTCGATGCCGGGGTGTAAGACCTTGTGTGGATTCGGGGCCGGAACCTGAGGATTCCTCTCCAGTGCTGACATGGATATTGGGGTACTTCTGGAGTCTCCCCAGGGGAGTCAGTCCTCGTCTCGAATGCGGGCATGCACTTGCGCTTTCCTCCAGAGCAGTAGCAGCAGTGTCACCCAGTCCGCCGCGTGGATCAAAGGATCTATGGTTTTCCCTCGAGTCTTTCCCACGAGGCTTTTCCACGAGGCTTTCCCACAGGGCTGTCCCACGTGCACACGTGGTGGGAGTCGATCCTCGGCTTGAACGTCAAGGCAGTGCAGGGAAAACAGGTTCCTCTGGAATGGACTGACACGTCTGGGGGACTCTTGGAATGGTGGCACGACCCTGTAGTTGCTCTCGCCTTTCCTGTGGAGAGCGACTCCTTTTGAGATGCGCCGGGAACGCCGGAAATTCTTTCCCTACGAAACAGGGAAAGGATCCCTCATCTCGAGCTAGGAGGCGGAAACGGGGCTCCCTTGGATGTGTGCGGGACCCTCGTGCTTCCTCTCGAGTGGAGACGGGTATGTCGGGTAACTTCTTGATTTGCAACAAGGGTGTGAAGGACCCTTTGGAAGTTCCAGTGGTTAGATGTGATTAGCCTCGAGAAGTCTCAGCGGAAATGGGCCTCATCTCGCCTGGAGGGCAAAACCTCCTGGATTTTCTCGAGTTGCGGCATGTGCTCTCGACTTACGACGGGGACCTCGGGGACGCGCTCTGGTGGCCTCAGGAAAGGCCAGTCCCCATGCGAGTTCCTCGGGGGCCTCTCGGGATTTCTCTCCCGACGATGCCGGGGCCTAAGACCTTGTGTGGAGTCGGGGCCGGAACCTGAGGATTCCTCTCCACTGCTGACATGGATCGTGGGCTACTTCTGGAGTCTCCCCAGGGGAGTCAGTCCTCGTCTCGAATGCGTCATGCAATTGCGCTTTCCTCCAGAGCGGTAGCAGCAGTGTCACGCAGTCCGCTGCGTAGATCAAAGGATCTATGATTTTCCCTCGAGTCTTTCCCACGAGGCTTTCCCACGAGGCTTTCCCACAGGGCTGTTCCACGTGCACACGTGGTGGGAGTCGATCCTCGGCTTGAACGTCAAGGCAGTGCAGGGAAAACAGGTTCCTCTGGAATGGACTGACACATCTGGGGGACTCTTGGAATGGTGGCACGACCCTGGAGTTCCTCTCGCCTTTCCTGTGGAGAGCGCGTCCTCTTGAGATGCGATGGGAACGCCGGGAATTCTTTCCCTACGAAACAGGGTAAGGATCCTTCATCTCGAGCTAGGAGGCGGAAACGGGGCTCCCCTGGATGTGTCCGGGACCCTCGTGCTTCCTCTCGAGTGGAGACGGGTATGTCGGGGAACTTCTTGAGTTGCAGCAAGGGTGTGAAGGACCCTTTGGAAGTTCCAGTGTTTAGATGTGATTAGCCTTGAGAAGCCTCAGCGGAAATGGGCCATATCTCGCCTGGAGGGCAAAACCTCCTGAATTTTCTCGAGTTGCGGCAGGTGCTCTCGACTTACGACGGGGAACTCGGGGACCCGCTCTGGTGGCCTCAGGAAAGGCCAGTCCCCATGCGAGTTCCTCGGGGGCCTCTCGGGATTCCTCTCCCGTCGATGCCGGGGCCTAAGACCTTGTGTGGAGTCGGGGCCGGAACCTGAGGATTCCTCTCCAGTGCTGACATGGATCTTGGGGTACTTCTGGAGTCTCCCCAGGGGAGTCAGTCCTCGTCTCGAATGCGGGCATGCAATTGCGCTTTCCTCCAGAGCGGTAGCAGCAGTGTCACGCATTCCGCCGCATGGATTAAAGGATCTATGGTTTTCCCTCGAGACTTTCCACGAGGCTTTCCCACGAGGCTTTCCCACAGGTCTGTCCCACGTGCACACGTGGTGGGAGTCGATTCTCGTCTTGAACGTCAAGGCAGTGTAGCGAAAACAGGTTCCTCTGGAATGGACTGACACATCTGGGGGACTCTTGGAGTTGTGGCACGACCCTGGAGTTCCTCTCGCCTTTCCTGTGGAGAGCGCCTCCTCTTGAGATGCGACGGGAACGCTGGGAATTCTTTCCCTACGAAACAGGGAAAGGATCCCTCATCTCGAGCTAGGAGGCGGAAACGGGGCTCCCCTGGATGTGTGCGGGCCCCTGGTGCTACCTCTCGAGTGGAGACGGCTAT
Organism: Ovis canadensis; assembly: GCF_042477335.2. NCBI lineage: Eukaryota > Metazoa > Chordata > Mammalia > Artiodactyla > Bovidae > Ovis > Ovis canadensis. The sequence continues at coordinate 8,865,003 of NC_091253.1, forward strand.
GTCGGGGAACTTCTTGAGTTGCAGCAAGGGTGTGAAGGACCCTTTGGAAGTTCCAGTGGTTAGATGTGATTAGCCTCGAGAAGCCTCAGCGGAAATGGGCCTCATCTCGCCTGGAGGGCAAAACCTCCTGGATTTTCTCGAGTTGCGGCAGGTGCTCTCGATTTACGACGGGGACCTCGGGGACCCGCTCTGGTGGCCTCAGGAAAGGCCAGTCCCCATGCGAGTTCCTCGGGGGCCTCTCGGTATTCCTCTCCCGTCCATGCCGGGGCCTACGACCTTGTGTGGAGTCGGGGCCGGAACCTGAGGATTCCTCTCCAGTGCTGACATGGATCTTGGGGTACTTCTGGAGTCTCCCCAGGGGAGTCAGTCCTGGTCTCGAATGGGGGCATGCACTTGCGCTTTACTCCAGAGCGGTAGCAGCAGTGTCACGCAGTCTGCCGCGTGGATCAAAGGATCTATAGTTTTCCCTCGAGTCTTTCCCACGAGGCTTTCCCACGAGGCTTTCCCACAGGGCTGTCCCACGTGCACACGTGGTGGGAGTCGATCCTCGGCTTGAACGTCAAGGCAGTGCAGGGAAAACAGGTTTCTCTGGAATGGACTGACACATCTGGGGGACTCTTGGAATGGTGGCACGACCCTGGAGTTCCTCTCGCCTTTCCTGTGGAGAGAGCCTCCTCTTGAGATGCGACGGGAACGCTGGGAATTCTTTCCCTACGAAACAGGGAAAGGATCCCTCATCTCGAGCTAGGAGGCGGAAACGGGGCTCCCCTGGATGTGTGTGGGACCCTCGTGCTTCCTCTCGAGTGGAGACGTGTATGTCGGGGAACTTCTTGAGTTGCAGCACGGGTGTGAAGGACCCTTTGGAAGTTCCAGAGGTTAGATGTGATTAGCCTCGAGAAGCCTCAGCGGAAATGGGCCTCATCTCGCCTGGAGGGCAAAACCTCCTGGATTTTCTCGAGTTGCGGCAGGTGCTCTCGACTTACGACGCGGTCTCGGGGACCCGCTCTGGTGGCCTCAGGAAAGGCCAGTCCCCATGCGAGTTCCTCGGGGGCCTCTCGGGATTACTCTCCCGACGATGCCGGGGCCTAAGACCTTGTGTGGAGTCGGGGCCGGAACCTGAGGATTCCTCTCCACTGCTGACATGGATCGTGGGCTACTTCTGGAGTCTCCCCAGGGGAGTCAGTCCTCGTCTCGAATGCGGGCATACAATTGCGCTTTCCTCCAGAGCGGTAGCAGCAGTGTCACGCAGTCCACTGCGTGGATCAAAGGATCTATGATTTTCCCTCGAGTCTTTCCCTCGAGTCTTTCCCACGAGGCTTTCCCACAGGGCTGTCCCACGTGCACACGTGGTGGGAGTCGATCCTCGGCTTGAACGTCAAGGCAGTGCAGGGTAAACAGGTTCCTCTGGAATGGACTGACATATCTGGGGGACTCTTGGAATGGTGGCACGACCCTGGAGTTCCTCTCGCCTTTCCTGTGGAGAGCGCCTCCTCTTGAGATGCGATGGGAACGCCGGGAATTCTTTCCCTACGAAACAGGGAAAGGATCCCTCATCTCGAGCTAGGAGGCGGAAACGGGGCTCCCCTGGATGTGTGCGGGACACTCGTGCTTCCTCTCGAGTGGAGATGGGTATGTCGGGGAACTTCTTGAGTTGCAGCAAGGGTGTGAAGGACCCTTTGGAAGTTGCAGAGGTTAGATGTGATTAGCCTCGAGAAGCCTCAGCGGAAATGGGCCACATCTCGCCTGGAGGGCAAAACCTCCTAGATTTTCTCGAGTTGCGGCAAGTGCCCTCGACTTACGACGGGGACCTCGGGGACCCGCTCTGGTGGCCTCAGGAAAGGCCAGTCCCCATGCGAGTTGCTCGGGGGCCTCTCGAGATTCCTCTCCCGTCGATGCCGGGGCCTAAGACCTTGTGTGGAGTCGGGGCCGGAACCTGAGGATTCCTCTGCAGTGCTGACATGGATCTTGGGGTACTTCTGGAGTCTCCCCAGGGGAGTCAGTCCTCGTCTCGAATGCGGGCATGCACTTGCGCTTTCCTCCAGAGCGGTAGCAGCAGTGTCACGCAGTCCGCCGCGTGGATCAAAGGATCTATGGTTTTCCCTCGAGTCTTTCCCACGAGGCTTTCCCACGAGGCTTTCCCACAGGGCTGTCCCACGTGCACACGTGGTGGGAGTCGATCCTCGGCTTGAACGTCAAGGCAGTGCAGGGAAAACAGGTTCCTCTGGAATGGACTGACACATCTGGGGGACTCTTGGAATGGTGGCACGACCCTGGAGTTCCTCTTGCCTTTCCAGTGGAGAGCGCCTCCTCTTGAGATGCGACGGGAACGCCGGGAATTCTTTCCCTACGAAACAGGGAAAGGATCCCTCATCTCGAGCTAGGAGGCGGAAACGGGGCTCCTCTGGATGTGTGCGGGACCCCACGTGCTTCCTCTCGAATGGAGACGGGTATGTCGGGGAACTTCTTGAGTTGCAGCAAGGGTGTGAAGGACCCTTTGGAAGTTCTAGTGGTTAGATGTGATTAGCCTCGTGAAGCCTCAGCGGAAATGAGCCTCCTCTCGCCTGGAGGGCAAAACCTCCTGGATTTTCTTGAGTTGCGGCAGGTGCTCTCGACTTAAGACGGGGACCTCAGGGACCCGCTCTGATGGCCTCAGGAAAGGCCAGTCCCCATGCGAGTTCCTCGGGGGCCTCTCAGGATTCCTCTCCCGTCGATGCCGGGGCCTAAGACCTTCTGTGGAGTCGGGGCCGGAACCTGAGGATTCCTCTCCAGTGCTGACGTGGATCTTGGGGTACTTCTGGAGTCTCCCCATGGGAGTCAGTCCTCGTCTCGCATGCGGACCTGCACTTGCGCTTTTCTCCAGAGCGGTAGCAGCAGAGTCACGCAGTCCGCCGCGTGGATCAAAGGATCTATGTTTTTCCCTCGAGTCTTTCCCACGAGGCTTTCCCACGAGGCTTTCCCACAGGGCTGTCCCACGTGCACACGTGGTGGGAGTCGATCCTCGGCTTGAACGTAAAGGCAGTGCAGGGAAAAGAGGTTCCTCTGCAATGGACTGACACATCTGGGGGACTCTTGGAATGGTGGCACGACCCTGGAGTTCCTCTCGCCTTTCCTGTGGAGAGCGCCTTCTCTTGAGATGCGACGGGAACGCCGGGAATTCTTTCCCTACGAAACAGGGAAAGGATCCCTCATCTCGAGCTAGGAGGCGGAAACGGGTCTCCCCTGGATGTGTGCGGGACCCTCGTGCTTCCTCTCGAGTGGAGACGGGTATGTCGGGGAACTTCTTGAGTTGCAGCAAGGGTGTGAAGGACCCTTTGGAAGTTCCACTGGTTAGATGTGATTAGCCTCGAGAAGCCTCAGCGGAAATGGGCCTCATCTCGCCTGGAGGGCAAAACCTCCTGGATTTTCTCGAGTTGCGGCAGGTGCTCCCGACTTACGACGGGGACCTCAGGGACCCGCTCTGGAGGCCTCAGGAAAGGCCAGTCCCCATGCGAGTTCCTCGGGGGCCTCTCGGGATTCCTCTCCCGTCGATACCGGGGCCTAAGACCTTGTGTGGAGTCGGGGCCGGAACCTGAGGATTCCTCTCCAGTGCTGACATGGATCTTGGGGTACTTCTGGAGTCTCCCCAGGGGAGTCAGTCCTCGTCTCGAATGCGGGAATGCCCTTGTGCTTTCCTCCAGAGCGGTAGGAGCAGTGTCACGCAGTCCGCCGCGTGGATCAAAGGATCTATGGTTTCCCTCGAGTCTTTCCCACGAGGCTTTCCCACGAGGCTTTCCCACAGGGCTGTCCCACGTGCACACGTGGTGGGAGTCGATCCTCGGCTTGATCGTCAAGGCAGTGCAGGGAAAAGAGGTTCCTCTGCAATGGACTGACACATCTGGGGGACTCTTGGAATGGTGGCACGACCCTGGAGTTCCTCTCGCCTTTCCTGTGGAGAGCGCCTCCTCTTGAGATGCGACGGGAACGCCGGGAATTCTTTCCCTACGAAACAGGGAAAGGATCCCTCATCTCGAGCTAGGCGGCGGAAACGGGGCTCCCCTGGATGTGTGCGCGACCCTTGTGCTTCCTCTCGAGTGGAGACGTGTATGTCGCGGAACTTCTTGAGTTGCAGCAAGGGTGTGAAGGACCCTTTGGACGTTCCAGTGGTTAGATGTGATTAGCCTCGAGAAGCCTCAGCGGAAATGTGCCTCATCTCCCCTGGAGGGCAAAACCTCCTGGATTTTCTCGAGTTGCGGGAGGTGCTCTCGACTTACGACGGGGACCTCAGGGACCCGCTCTGGTGGCCTCAAGAAAGGCCAGTCCCAATGCGAGTTCCTCGGAGGCCTTTCGGGATTCCTCTCCCGTCGATGCCGGGGCCTAAGACCTTGTGTGGAGTCGGGGCCGGAACCTGAGGATTCCTCTCCAGTGCTGACATGGATCCTGGGATACTTCTGGAGTCTCCCCAGGGGAGTCAGTCCTCGTCTCGAATGCGGACATGCACTTGCGCTTTCCTTCAGAGCGGTAGCAGCAGTGTCACGCAGTCCGCTGCGTGGATCAAAGGATCAAGGTTTTCCCTCGAGACTATCCCACGAGGCTTTCCCACGAGTCTTTCCCAGAGGGCTGTCCCACGTGCACACGTGGTGGAAGTCGATCCTCGGCTTGAACGTCAAGGCAGTGCAGGGAAAACAGGTTCCTCTGGAATGGACTGACACATCTGGGGGACTCTTGGAATGGTGGCACGACCCTGGAGTTCCTCTCGCCTTTCCTGTGGAGAGCGCCTCCTCTTGAGATGCGACGGGAACGCAGGGAATTCTTTCCCTACGAAACAGGGAAAGGATCCCTCATCTCGAGCTAGGAGGCGGAAACGGGGCTCCCCTGGATGTGTGCGGGAACCTCGTGCTTCCTCTCGAGTGGAGACGGGTATGTCGGGGAACTTCTTGAGTTGCAGCAAGGGTGTGAAGGACCCTTTGGAAGTTCCAGTGGTTAGATGTGATTAGCCTAGAGAAGCCTCAGCGAAAATGGGCCTCATCTCGCCTGGAGGGAAAAACCTCCTGGATTTTCTCGAGTTGCGGCAGGTGCTCTCGACTTACGAACGGGACCTCAGGGACCCGCTCTGGTGGCCTCAGGAAAGGCCAGTCCCCATGCGAGTTCCTCGGGGGCCTCTCGGGATTCCTCTCCCGTCGATGCCGGGGCCTAAGACCTTGTGTGGAGTCGGGGCCGGAACCTGAGGATTCCTCTCCAGTGCTGACATGGATCTTGGGGTACTTCTGGAGTCTCCCCAGGGGAGTCAGTCCTCGTCTCGAATGCGGGCATGCACTTGCGCTTTCCTCCAGAGCGGTAGCAACAGTGTCACGCAGTCCGCCGCGTGGATCAAAGGATCTATGATTTTCCCTCGAGGCTTTCCCACGAGGCTTTCCCACGAGGCTTTCCCACAGGGCTGTCCCACGTGCACACGTGGTGGGAGTCGATCCTCGGCTTGAACGTCAAGGCAGTGCAGGGAAAACAGGTTCCTCTGGAATGGACTGACACATCTGGGGGACTCTTGGAATGGTGTCACGACCCTGGAGTTCCTCTCGCCTTTCCTGTGGAGAGCGCCTCCTCTTGAGATGCGACGGGAACGCCGGGAATCTTTCCCTACGAAACAGGGAAAGGATCCGTCATCTCGAGCTAGGATGCGGAAACGGGGCTCCCCTGGATGTGTGCGGGACCCCACGTGCTTCCTCTCGAGTGGAGACGGGTATGTCGGGGAACTTCTTGAGTTGCAGCAAGGGTGTGAAGGACCCTTTGGAAGTTCCAGTGGTTAGACGTGATTCGCCTCGAGAAGCTTCAGTGGAAATGGGCCTCATCTCGCCTGGAGGGCAAAACCTCCTGGATTTTCTCGAGTTGAGGCAGGTGCTCTCGACTTACGACGGGGACCTCAGGGACCCGCTCTGGTGGCCTCAGGCAAGGCCAGTCCCCATGCGAGTTCCTCGGGGGCCTCTCGGGATTCCTCTCCCGTCGATGCCGGGGCCTAAGACCTTGTGTGGAGTCGGGGCCGGAACCTGAGGATTCCTCTCCAGTGCTGACATGGATCTTGGGGTACTTCCGGAGTCTCCCCAGGGGAGTCAGTCCTCGTCGAATGCGGGCATGCACTTGCGCTTTCCTCCAGAGCGGTAGCAGCAGTGTCATGCAGTCCGCCGCGTGGATCAAAGGATCAAGGTTTTCCCTCGAGACTATCCCACGAGGCTTTCCCACGAGGCTTTCCCAGAGGGCTGTCCCACGTGCACACGTGGTGGGAGTGGATCCTCGGCTTGAACGTCAAGGCAGTGCAGGGAAAACAGGTTCCTCTGGAATGGAGTGACACATCTGGGGGACTCTTGGAATGGTGGCACGACCCTGGAGTTCCTCTCGCCTTTCCTGTGGAGAGCGCCTCCTCTTGAGATGCGACGGGAACGCCGGGAATTCTTTCCCTACGAAACAGGGAAAGGATCCCTCATCTCGAGCTAGGAGGCGGAAACGGGGCTCCCCTGGATGTGTGCGGGACACTCGTGCTTCCTCTCGAGTGGAGATGGGTATGTCGGGGAACTTCTTGAGTTGCAGCAAGGGTGTGAAGGACCCTTTGGAAGTTGCAGAGGTTAGATGTGATTAGCCTCGAGAAGCCTCAGCGGAAATGGGCCACATCTCGCCTGGAGGGCAAAACCTCCTTGATTTTCTCGAGTTGCGGCAAGTGCCCTCGACTTACGACGGGGACCTCGGGGACCCGCTCTGGTGGCCTCAGGAAAGGCCAGTCCCCATGCGAGTTGCTCGGGGGCCTCTCGAGATACCTCTCCCGTCGATGCCGGGGCCTAAGACCTTGTGTGGAGTCGGGGCCGGAACCTGAGGATTCCTCTGCAGTGCTGACATGGATCTTGGGGTACTTCTGGAGTCTCCCCAGGGGAGTCAGTCCTCGTCTCGAATGCGGGCATGCACTTGCGCTTTCCTCCAGAGCGGTAGCAGCAGTGTCACGCAGTCCGCCGCGTGGATCAAAGGATCTATGGTTTTCCCTCGAGTCTTTCCCACGAGGCTTTCCCACGAGGCTTTCCCACAGGGCTGTCCCACGTGCACACGTGGTGGGAGTCGATCCTCGGCTTGAACGTCAAGGCAGTGCAGGGAAAAGAGGTTCCTCTGGAATGGACTGACACATCTGGGGGACTCTTGGAATGGTGGCACGACCCTGGAGTTCCTCTTGCCTTTCCAGTGGAGAGCGCCTCCTCTTGAGATGCGACGGGAACGCCGGGAATTCTTTCCCTACGAAACAGGGAAAGGATCCCTCATCTCGAGCTAGGAAGCGGAAACGGGGCTCCTCTGGATGTGTGCGGGACCCCACGTGCTTCCTCTCTAGTGGAGACGGGTATGTCGGGGAACTTCTTGAGTTGCAGCAAGGGTGTGAAGGACCCTTTGGAAGTTCCAGTGGTTAGATGTTATTAGCCTCGAGAAGCCTCAGCGGAAATGAGCCTCCTCTCGCCTGGAGGGCAAAACCTCCTGGATTTTCTTGAGTTGCGGCAGGTGCTCTCGACTTAAGACGGGGACCTCAGGGACCCGCTCTGATGGCCTCAGGAAAGGCCAGTCCCCATGCGAGTTCCTCGGGGGCCTCTCAGGATTCCTCTCCCGTCGATGCCGGGGCCTAAGACCTTCTGTGGAGTCGGGGCCGGAACCTGAGGATTCCTCTCCAGTGCTGACATGGATCTTGGGGTACTTCTGGAGTCTCCCCATGGGAGTCAGTCCTCGTCTCGCATGCGGGCCTGCACTTGCGCTTTTCTCCAGAGCGGTAGCAGCAGAGTCACGCAGTCCGCCGCGTGGATCAAAGGATCTATGGTTTTCCCTCGAGTCTTTCCCACGAGGCTTTCCCACGAGGCTTTCCCACAGGGCTGTCCCACGTGCACACGTGGTGGGAGTCGATCCTCGGCTTGAACGTAAAGGCAGTGCAGGGAAAAGAGGTTCCTCTGCAATGGACTGACACATCTGGGGGACTCTTGGAATGGTGGCACGACCCTGGAGTTCCTCTCGCCTTTCCTGTGGAGAGCGCCTTCTCTTGAGATGCGACGGGAACGCCGGGAATTCTTTCCCTACGAAACAGGGAAAGGATCCCTCATCTCGAGCTAGGAGGCGGAAACGGGTCTCCCCTGGATGTGTGCGGGACCCTCGTGCTTCCTTTCGAGTGGAGACGGGTATGTCGGGGAACTTCTTGAGTTGCAGCAAGGGTGTGAAGGACCCTTTGGAAGTTCCACTGGTTAGATGTGATTAGCCTCGAGAAGCCTCAGCGGAAATGGGCCTCATCTCGCCTGGAGGGCAAAACCTCCTGGATTTTCTCAAGTTGCGGCAGGTGCTCCCGACTTACGACGGGGACCTCAGGGACCCGCTCTGGAGGCCTCAGGAAAGGCCAGTCCCCATGCGAGTTCCTCGGGGGCCTCTCGGGATTCCTCTCCCGTCGATACCGGGGCCTAAGACCTTGTGTGGAGTCGGGGCCGGAACCTGAGGATTCCTCTCCAGTGCTGACATGGATCTTGGGGTACTTCTGGAGTCTCCCCAGGGGAGTCAGTCCTCGTCTCGAATGCGGGAATGCCCTTGTGCTTTCCTCCAGAGCGGTAGGAGCAGTGTCACGCAGTCCGCCGCGTGGATCAAAGGATCTATGGTTTCCCTCGAGTCTTTCCCACGAGGCTTTCCCACGAGGCTTTCCCACAGGGCTGTCCCACGTGCACACGTGGTGGGAGTCGATCCTCGGCTTGAACGTCAAGGCAGTGCAGGGAAAACAGGTTCCTCTGGAATGGACTGACACATCTGGGGGACTCTTGGAATGGTGGCACGACCCTGGAGTTCCTCTCGCCTTTCCTGTGGAGAGCGCCTCCTCTTGAGATGCGACGGGAAAGCCGGGAATTCTTTCCCTACGAAACAGGGAAAGGATCCCTCATCTCGAGCTAGGCGGCGGAAACGGGGCTCCCCTGGATGTGTGCGCGACCCTTGTGCTTCCTCTCGAGTGGAGACGTGTATGTCGCGGAACTTCTTGAGTTGCAGCAAGGGTGTGAAGGACCCTTTGGAAGTTCCAGTGGTTAGATGTGATTAGCCTCGAGAAGCCTCAGCGGAAATGTGCCTCATCTCCCCTGGAGGGCAAAACCTCCTGGATTTTCTCGAGTTGCGGGAGGTGCTCTCGACTTACGACGGGGACCTCAGGGACCCGCTCTGGTGGCCTCAAGAAAGGCCAGTCCCAATGCGAGTTCCTCGGAGGCCTTTCGGGATTCCTCTCCCGTCGATGCCGGGGCCTAAGACCTTGTGTGGAGTCGGGGCCGGAACCTGAGGATTCCTCTCCAGTGCTGACATGGATCCTGGGGTACTTCTGGAGTCTCCCCAGGGGAGTCAGTCCTCGTCTCGAATGCGGACATGCACTTGCGCTTTCCTTCAGAGCGGTAGCAGCAGTGTCGCGCAGTCCGCCGCGTGGATCAAAGGATCTATGGTTTTCCCTCGAGTCTTTCCCTCGAGGCTTTCCCACGAGGCTTTCCCACAGGGCTGTCCCACGTGCACACGTGGTGGGACTCGATCCTCGGCTTGAACGTCAAGGCAGTGCAGGGAAAACAGGTTCCTCTGGAATGGACTGACACATCTGGGGGACTCTTGGAATGGTGGCACGACCCTGGAGTTCATCTTTCCTTTCCAGTGGAGAGCGCCTCCTCTTGAGATGCGACGGGAACGCCGGGAATTCTTTCCCTATGAAACAGGGAAAGGATCCCTCATCTCGAGCTAGGAGGCGGAAACGGGGCTCCCCTGGATGTGTGCGGGACCCCACGTGCTTCCTCTCGAGTGGAGACGGGTATGTCGGGGAACTTCTTGAGTTGCAGCAAGGGTGTGAAGGACCCTTTGGAAGTTCCAGTGGTTAGACGTGATTGGCCTCGAGAAGCCTCAGCTGAAATGGGCCTCATCTCGCCTGGAGGGCAAAACCTCCTGGATTTTCTCGAGTTGAGGCAGGTGCTCTCGACTTACGACGGGGACCTCAGGGACCCGCTCTGGTGGCCTCAGGAAAGGCCAGTCCCCATGCGAGTTCCACGGGGGCCTCTCGGGATTCCTCTCCCGTCGATGCCGGGGCCTAAGACCTTGTGTGGAGTCGGGGCCGGAACCTGAGGATTCCTCTCCAGTGCTGACATGGATCTTGGGGTACTTCCGGAGTCTCCCCAGGGGAGTCAGTCCTCGTCTCGAATGCGGGCATGCACTTGCGCTTTCCTCCAGAGCGGTAGCAGCAGTGTCACGCAGTCCGCTGCGTGGATCAAAGGATCAAGGTTTTCCCTCGAGACTATCCCACGAGGCTTTCCCACGAGTCTTTCCCAGAGGGCTGTCCCACGTGCACACGTGGTGGAAGTCGATCCTCCGCTTGAACGTCAAGGCAGTGCAGGGAAAACAGGTTCCTCTGGAATGGACTGACACATCTGGGGGACTCTTGGAATGGTGGCACGACCCTGGAGTTCCTCTCGCCTTTCCTGTGGAGAGCGCCTCCTCTTGAGATGCGACGGGAACGCCGGGAATTCTTTCCCTACGAAACAGGGAAAGGATCCCTCATCTCGAGCTAGGAGGCGGAAACGGGGCTCCCCTGGATGTGTGCGGGAACCTCGTGCTTCCTCTCGAGTGGAGACGGGTATGTCGGGGAACTTCTTGAGTTGCAGCAAGGGTGTGAAGGACCCTTTGGAAGTTCCAGTGGTTAGATGTGATTAGCCTAGAGAAGCCTCAGCGAAAATGGGCCTCATCTCGCCTGGAGGGCAAAACCTCCTGGATTTTCTCGAGTTGCGGCAGGTGCTCTCGACTTACGAAGGGGACCTCAGGGACCCGCTCTGGTGGCCTCAGGAAAGGCCAGTCCCCATGCGAGTTCCTCGGGGGCCTCTCGGGATTCCTCTCCCGTCGATGCCGGGGCCTACGACCTTGTGTGGAGTCGGGGCCGGAACCTGAGGATTCCTCTCCAGTGCTGACATGGATCTTGGGGTACTTCTGGAGTCTCCCCAGGGGAGTCAGTCCTCGTCTCGAATGCGGGCATGCACTTGCGCTTTCCTCCAGAGCGGTAGCAACAGTGTCACGCAGTCCGCCGCGTGGATCAAAGGATCTATGATTTTCCCTCGAGGCTTTCCCACGAGGCTTTCCCACGAGGCTTTCCCACAGGGCTGTCCCACGTGCACACGTGGTGGGAGTCGATCCTCGGCTTGAACGTCAAGGCAGTGCAGGGAAAACAGGTTCCTCTGGAATGGACTGACACATCTGGGGGACTCTTGGAATGGTGGCACGACCCTGGAGTTCCTCTCGCCTTTCCTGTGGAGAGCGCCTCCTCTTGAGATGCGACGGGAACGCCGGGAATCTTTCCCTACGAAACAGGGAAAGGATCCGTCATCTCGAGCTAGGAGGCGGAAAAGGGGCTCCCCTGGATTTTTGCGGGACCCCACGTGCTTCCTCTCGAGTGGAGACGGGTATGTCGGGGAACTTCTTGAGTTGCAGCAAGGGTGTGAAGGACCCTTTGGAAGTTCCAGTGGTTAGACGTGATTGGCCTCGAGAAGCTTCAGTGGAAATGGGCCTCATCTCGCCTGGAGGGCAAAACCTCCTGGATTTTCTCGAGTTGAGGCAGGTGCTCTCGACTTACGACGGGGACCTCAGGGACCCGCTCTGGTGGCCTCAGGAAAGGCCAGTCCCCATGCGAGTTCCTCGGGGGCCTCTCGGGATTCCTCTCCCGTCGATGCCGGGGCCTAAGACCTTGTGTGGAGTCGGGGCCGGAACCTGAGGATTCCTCTCCAGTGCTGACATGGATCTTGGGGTACTTCCGGAGTCTCCCCAGGGGAGTCAGTCCTCGTCGAATGCGGGCATGCACTTGCGCTTTCCTCCAGAGCGGTAGCAGCAGTGTCACGCAGTCCGCCGCGTGGATCAAAGGATCAAGGTTTTCCCTCGAGACTATCCCACGAGGCTTTCCCACGAGGCTTTCCCAGAGGGCTGTCCCACGTGCACACGTGGTGGGAGTCGATCCTCGGCTTGAACGTCAAGGCAGTGCAGGGAAAACAGGTTCCTCTGGAATGGACTGACACATCTGGGGGACTCTTGGAATGGTGGCACGACCCTGGAGTTCCTCTCGCCTTTCCTGTGGAGAGCGCCTCCTCTTGAGATGCGACGGGAACGCCGGGAATTCTTTCCTTACGAAACAGGGAAAGGATCCCTCATCTCGAGCTAGGAGGCGGAAACGGGGCTCCCCTGGATGTGTGCGGGACCCCACGTGCTTCCTCTCGAGTCGAGACGGGTATGTTGGGGAACTTCTTGAGTTGGAGCAAGGGTGTGAAGGACCTTTTGGAAGTTCCAGTGGTTAGATGTGATTAGCCTCGAGAAGCCTCAGCGGAAATGGGCCTCATCTCGCCTGGAGGGCAAAACCTCCTGGATTTTCTCGAGTTGCGGCAGGTTCTCTCGACTTACGTCTGAGACCTCAGGGACCCGCTCTGGTGGCCTCAGGAAAGGCCAGTCCCCATGCGAGTTCCTCGGGGGCCTCTCGGGATTCCTCTCCCGTCGATGCCGGGGCCTAAGACCTTGTGTGGAGTCGGGGCCGGAACCTGAGGATTCCTCTCCAGTGCTGACATGGATCTTGGGGTACTTCCGGAGTCTCCCCAGGGGAGTCAGTCCTCGTCTCGAATGCGGGCATGCACTTGCGCTTTCCTCCAGAGCGGTAGCGGCAGTGTCACGCAGTCCGCCGCGTGGATCAAAGATCAAGGTTTTCCCTCGAGACTATCCCACGAGGCTTTCCCACGAGGCTTTCCCAGAGGGCTGTCCCACGTGCACACGTGGTGGGAGTCGATCCTCGGCTTGAACGTCAAGGCAGTGCAGGGAAAACAGGTTCCTCTGGAATGGACTGACACATCTGGGGGACTCTTGGAATGGTGGCACGACACTGGAGTTCCTCTTGCCTTTCCTGTGGAGAGCGCCTCCTCTTGAGATGCGACGGGAACGCCGGGAATTCTTTCCCTACGAAACAGGGAAAGGATCCCTCATCTCGAGCTAGGAGGCGGAAACGGGGCTCCCCTGGATGTGTGCGGGACCCCCGTGCTTCCTCTCGAGTGGAGACGGGTATGTCGCGGAACTGCTTGAGTTGCAGCAAAGGGTGTGAAGGACCCTTTGGAAGTTCCAGTGTTTTGATGTGATTAGCCTCGAGAAGCCTCAGCGGAAATGGGCCTCATCTCGCCTGGAGGGCAAAACCTCCTCGATTGTCTCGAGTTGCGGCAGGTGCTCTCGACTTACGACGGGGACCACAGGGACCCACTCTGGTGGCCTCAGGAAAGGCCAGTCCCCATGCGAGTTCCACGGGGGCCTCTCGGGATTCCTCTCCCGTCGATGCTGGGGCCTAAGACCTTGTGTGGTGTCGGGGCCGGAAACTGAGGATTCCTCTCCAGTGCAGACATGGATCTTGGGGTACTTCTGGAGTCTCCCCAGGGAAGTCAGTCCTCGTCTCGAATGCGGGCATGCACTTGCGCTTTCCTCCAGAGCGGTAGCAGCAGTGTCACGCAGTCCGCCGCGTGCATCAAAGGATCTATGGTTTTCCCTCGAGTCTTTCCCACGAGGCTTTCCCACGAGGCTTTCCCACAGGGCTGTCCCACGTGCACACGTGGTGGGAGTCGATCCTCGGCTTGAACGTCAAGGCAGTGCAGGGAAAACAGGTTCCTCTGGAATGGACTGACACATCTGGGGGACTCTTGGAATGGTGGCACGACCCTGGAGTTCCTCTCGCCTTTCCTGTGGAGAGAGCCTCCTCTTGAGATGCGACGGGAACGCTGGGAATTCTTTCCCTACGAAACAGGGAAAGGATCCCTCATCTCGAGCTAGGAGGCGGAAACGGGGCTCCCCTGGATGTGTGTGGGACCCTCGTGCTTCCTCTCGAGTGGAGACGTGTATGTCGGGGAACTTCTTGAGTTGCAGCACGGGTGTGAAGGACCCTTTGGAAGTTCCAGAGGTTAGATGTGATTAGCCTCGAGAAGCCTCAGCGGAAATGGGCCTCATCTCGCCTGGAGGGCAAAACCTCCTGGATTTTCTCGAGTTGCGGCAGGTGCTCTCGACTTACGACGCGGTCTCGGGGACCCGCTCTGGTGGCCTCAGGAAAGGCCAGTCCCCATGCGAGTTCCTCGGGGGCCTCTAGGGATTTCTCTCCCGACGATGCCGGGGCCTAAGACCTTGTGTGGAGTCGGGGCCGGAACCTGAGGATTCCTCTCCACTGCTGACATGGATCGTGGGCTACTTCTGGAGTCTCCCCAGGGGAGTCAGTCCTCGTCTCGAATGCGGGCATACAATTGCGCTTTCCTCCAGAGCGGTAGCAGCAGTGTCACGCAGTCCGCTGCGTGGATCAAAGGATCTATGATTTTCCCTCGAGTCTTTCCCTCGAGTCTTTCCCACGAGGCTTTCCCACAGGGCTGTCCCACGTGCACACGTGGTGGGAGTCGATCCTCGGCTTGAACGTCAAGGCAGTGCAGGGTAAACAGGTTCCTCTGGAATGGACTGACATATCTGGGGGACTCTTGGAATGGTGGCACGACCCTGGAGTTCCTCTCGCCTTTCCTGTGGAGAGCGCCTCCTCTTGAGATGCGATGGGAACGCCGGGAATTCTTTCCCTACGAAACAGGGAAAGGATCCCTCATCTCGAGCAAGGAGGCGGAAACGGGGCTCCCCTGGATGTGTGCGGGACACTCGTGCTTCCTCTCGAGTGGAGATGGGTATGTCGGGGAACTTCTTGAGTTGCAGCAAGGGTGTGAAGGACCCTTTGGAAGTTGCAGAGGTTAGATGTGATTAGCCTCGAGAAGCCTCAGCGGAAATGGGCCACATCTCGCCTGGAGGGCAAAACCTCCTAGATTTTCTCGAGTTGCGGCAAGTGCCCTCGACTTACGACGGGGACCTCGGGGACCCGCTCTGGTGGCCTCAGGAAAGGCCAGTCCCCATGCGAGTTGCTCGGGGGCCTCTCGAGATTCCTCTCCCGTCGATGCCGGGGCCTAATACCTTGTGTGGATTCGGGGCCGGAACCTGAGGATTCCTCTCCAGTGCTGACATGGATCATGGGGTACTTCTGGAGTCTCCCCAGGGGAGTCAGTCCTCGTCTCGAATGCGGGCATGCACTTGCGCTTTCCTCCAGAGCGGTAGCAGCAGTGTCACGCAGTCCACCGCGTGGATCAAAGGATCTATGGTTTTCCTTCGAGTCTTTCCCACGAGGCTTTCCCACGAGGCTTTCCCACAGGGCTGTCCCACGTGCACACGTGGTGGGAGTGGATCCTCGGCTTGAATGTCAAGGCAGTGCAGGGAAAACAGGTTCCTCTGGAATGGACTGACACATCTGGGGGACTCTTGGAATGGTGGCACGACACTGGAGTTCCTCTCGCCTTTCCTGTGGAGAGCGCCTCCTCTTGAGATGCGACGGGAACGCCGGGAATTCTTTCCCTACGAAACAGGGAAAGGATCCCTCATCTCTAGCTAGGAGGCGGAAACGGGGCTCCCTTGGATGTGTGCGGGATACCACGTGCTTCCTATCGAGTGGAGACGGGTATGTCGGGGAACTTCTTGAGTAGCAGCAAGGGTGTGAAGGACCCTTTGGAAGTTCCAGTGGTTAGATGTGATTGGCCTCGAGAAGCCTCAGCGGAAATGGGCCTCATCTTGCCTGGAGGGCAAAACCTCCTGGAGTTTCTCGAGTTGCGGCATGTGCTCTCGACTTACGACGGGGACCTCAGGGACCCGCTCTGGTCGCCTCAGGAAAGGCCAGTCCCCATGCGAGTTCCTCGGGGGCCTCTCGGGATTCCTCTCCCGTCGATGCCGGGGCCTAAGACCTTGTGTGGAGTCGGGGCCGGAAACTGAGGATTCCTCTCCAGTGCTGACATGGATCTTGGGGTACTTCTGGAGTCTCCCCAGGGGAGTCAGTCCTCGTCTCGAATGCGGGCATGCACTTGCGCTTTCCTCCAGAGCGGTAGCAGCAGTGTCACGCAGTCCGCCGCGTGGATCAAAGGATCTATGGTTTTCCCTCGAGTCTTTCCCACGAGGCTTTCCCACGAGGCTTTCCCACAGGGCTGTCCCACGTGCACACGTGGTGGGAGTCGATCCTCGGCTTGAACGTCAAGGCAGTGCAGGGAAAACAGGTTCCTCTGGAATGGACTGACACATCTGGGGGACTCTTGGAATGGTGGCACGACCCTGGAGTTCCTCTCGCCTTTCCTGTGGAGAGCGCCTCCTCTTGAGATGCGTCGGGAACGCCGGGAATTCTTTCCCTACGAAACAGGGAAAGATCCCTCATCTCGAGCTAGAAGGCGGAAACGGGGCTCCCCTGGATGTGTGCGGGACCCCACGTGCTTCCTCTCGAGTGGAGACGGGTATGTAGGGGAACTTCTTGAGTTGCAGCAAGGGTGTGAAGGACCCTTTGGAAGTTCCAGTGGTTAGACGTGATTCGCCTCGAGAAGCCTCAACGGAAATGGGCCTCATCTCGCCTGGAGGGCAAAACCTCCTGGATTTTCTCGAGTTGCGGCATGTGCTCTCGACTTACGACGGGGACGTCAGGGACCCGCTCTGGTGGCCTCAGGAAAGGCCAGTCCCCATGCGAGTTCCTCGGGGGCCTCTCGGGATTCCTCTCCCGTCG
Source organism: Ovis canadensis (assembly GCF_042477335.2). NCBI lineage: Eukaryota > Metazoa > Chordata > Mammalia > Artiodactyla > Bovidae > Ovis > Ovis canadensis. The sequence goes on from NC_091253.1 coordinate 8,881,594, forward strand.
ATTCCAGGGCCTAAGACCTTGTGTGGAGTCGGCGCCGGAACCTGAGGATTCCTCTCCAGTGCTGACATGGATCTTGGGGTACTTCTGGAGTCTCCCCAGGGGAGTCAGTCCTCGTCTCGAATGCGGGCATGCACTTGCGCTTTCCTCCAGAGCGGTAGCAGCAGTGTCACGCAGTCCGCCGCGTGGATCAAAGGATCTATGGTTTTCCCTCGAGTCTTTCCCACGAGGCTTTCCCACGAGGCTTTCCCACAGGGCTGTTCCACGTGCACACGTGGTGGGAGTGGATCCTCGGCTTGAACGTCAAGGCAGTGCAGGGAAAACAGGTTCCTCTGGAATGGACTGACACATCTGGGGGACTCTTGGAATGGTGTCACGACCCTGGAGTTCCTCTCGCCTTTCCTGTGGAGAGCGCCTCCTCTTGAGATGCGACGGGAACGCCGGGAATTCTTTCCCTACGAAACAGGGAAAGGATCCCTCATCTCGAGCTAGGAGGCGGAAACGGGGCTCCCCTGGATGTGTGCGGGACCCCACGTGCTTCCTCTCGAGTGGAGACGGGTATGTCGGGGAATTCTTGAGTTGCAGCAAGGGTGTGAAGGACCCTTTGGAAGTTCCAGTGGTTAGACGTGATTCGCCTCGAGAAGCCTCAGCGGAAATGGGCCTCATCTCGCCTGGAGGGCAAAACCTGCTGGATTTTCTCGAGTTGCGGCAGGTGCTCTCGACTTACGACGGGGACCTCAGGGACCCGCTCTGGTGGCCTCAGGAAAGGCCAGTCCCCATGCGAATTCCTCGGGGGCCTCTCGGGATTACTCTCCCGTCGATGCCGGTGCCTAAGACCTTGTGTGGAGTCGGGTCCGGAACCTGAGGATTCCTCTCCGGTGCTGACATGGATCTTGGGGTACTTCTGGAGTCTCCCCAGGGGAGTCAGTCCTCGTCTCGAATGCGGACATGCACTTGCGCTTTCCTCCAGAGCGGTAACAGCAGTGTCACGCGGTCCGCCGCGTGGATCAAAGGATCTATGGTTTTCCCTCGAGTCTTTCCCAAGAGGCTTTCCCACGAGGCTTTCCCACAGGGCTGTCCCACGTGCACACGTGGTGGGAGTCAATCCTCGGCTTGAACGTCAAGGCAGTGCAGGGAAAACAGGTTCCTCTGGAATGGACTGACACATCTGGGGGTCTCTTGGAATGGTGCCACGACCCTGGAGTTCCTCTCGCCTTTCCTGTGGAGAGCGCCTCCTCTTGAGATGCGACGGGAACGCCGGGAATTCTTTCCCTACGAAACAGGGAAAGGATCCCTCATCTCGAGCTAGGAGGCGGAAACGGGGCTCCCCTGGATGTGTGCGGGAACCCACGTGCTTCCTCTCGAGTGGAGACGGGTATGTCGGGGAACTTCTTGATTTGCAGCAAGGGTATGAAGCACCCTTTGGAAGTTCCAGTGGTTAGACGTGATTAGCCTCGAGAAGCCTCAGCGGAAATGGGCCTCATCTCGCCTGGAGGGCAAAACCTCCTGGATTTTCTCGAGTTGCGGCAGGTGCTCTCGACTTACGACGGGGACCTCAGGGACCCGCTCTGTTGGCCTCAAGAAAGGCCAGTCCCCATGCGAGTTTCTCGGGGGCCTCTCGGGATTCCTCTCCCGTCGATGCCGGGGCCTAAGACCTTGTGTGGAGTCGGGGCCGGAACCTGAGGATTCCTCTCCAGTGCTGACATGGATCTTGGGGTACTTCTGGAGTCTCCCCAGGGGAGTCAGTCCTCGTCTCGAATGCGGGCATGCATTTGCGCTTTCCTCCATAGCGGTAGCAGCAGTGTCACGCAGTCTGCCGCGTGGATCAAAGGATCTATGGTTTTCCCTCGAGTCTTTCCCACGAGGCTTTCCCACGAGGCTTTCCCACAGGGCTGTCCCACGTGCACACGTGGTGGGAGTGGATCCTCGGCTTGAACGTCAAGGCAGTGCAGGGAAAACAGGTTCCTCTGGAATGGACTGACACATCTGGGGGACTCTTGTCATGGTGGCACGACCCTGGAGTTCCTCTCGCCTTTCTTGTGGAGAGCGCCTCCTCTTGAGATGCGACGGGAACGCCGGGAATTCTTTCCCTACGAAACAGGGAAAGGATCCCTCATCTCGAGCTAGGAGGCGGAAACGGGGCTCCCCTGGATGTGTGCGGGACACCACGTGCTTCCTCTCGAGTGGAGACGGGTATGTCGGGGAACTTCTTGAGTTGCAGCAAGGGTGTGAAGGACCCTTTGGAAGTTCCAGTGGTTAGACGTGATTCGCCTCGAGAAGCCTCAGCGGAAATGGGCCTCATATCGCCTGGAGGGCAAAACCTCCTGGATTTTCTCGAGTTGAGGCAGGTGCTCTCGACTTACGACGGGGACCTCAGGGACCCGCTCTGGTGGCCTCAGGAAAGGCCAGTCCCCATGCGAATTCCTCGGGGGCCTCTCGGGATTCCTCTCCCGTCGATGCCGGGGCCTAAGTCCTTGTGTGGATTCGGGGCCGGAACCTGAGGATTCCTCTCCAGTGCTGACATGGATCTTGGGGTACTTCTAGAGTCTCCCCAGGGGAGTCAGTCCTCGTCTCGAATGCGGGCATGCACTTGCGCTTTCCTCCAGAGCGGTAGCAGCAGTGTCACGCAGTCCGCCGCGTGGATCAAAGGATCTATGGTTTTCCCTCGAGTCTTTCCCACGAGGTTTTCCCACGAGGCTTTCCCACAGGGCTGTCCCACGTGCACAGGTGGTGGGAGTCGATCCTCGGCTTGAACGTCAAGGCAGTGCAGGGAAAACAGGTTCCTCTGTAATGGACTGACACATCTGGGTGTCTCTTGGAATGGTGGCACGACCCTGGAGTTCCTCTCGCCTCTCCAGTGGAGAGCCCCTCATCTTGAGATGCGACGGGAACGCCGGGAATTCTTTCCCTACGAAACAGGGAAAGGATCCCTCATCTCGAGCTAGGAGGCGGAAACGGGGCTCCCCTGGATGTATGAGGGACACCACGTGCTTCCTTTCGAGTGGAGACGGGTATGTCGGGGAACTTCTTGAGTAGCAGCAAGGGTGTGAAGGACCCTTTGGAAGTTCCAGTGTTTAGATGTGATTGGCCTCGAGAAGCCTCAGCGGAAATGGGCCTCATCTCGCCTGGAGGGCAAAACCTCCTGGATTTTCTCGAGTTACGGCAGGTGTTCTCGACTTACGACGGGGACCTCAAGGACCCGCTCTGGTGGCCTCAGGAAAGGCCAGTCCCCATGCGAGTTCCTCGGGGGCCTCTCGGGATTCCTCTCCCGTCGATGCCGGGGCCTAAGACCTTGTGTGGAGTCGGGGCCGGAACCTGAGGATTCCTCTCCAGTGCTGACATGGATCTTGGGGTACTTCTGGAGTCTCCCCAGGGGAGTCAGTGCTCGTCTCGAATGCGGGCATGCACTTGCGCTTTCCTCCAGAGCGTTAGCAGCAGTGTCACGCGGTCCGCCGCGTGGATCAAAGGATCTATGGTTTTCCCTCGAGTCTTTCCCACGAGGCTTTCCCACGAGGCTTTCCCACAGGGTTGTCCCACGTGCACACGTGGTGGGAGTCGATCCTCGGCTTGAACGTCAGGCAGTGCAGGGAAAACAGGTTCCTCTGGAATGGACTGACACATCTGGGGGACTCTTGGAATGGTGGCACGACCCTGGAGTTCCTCTCGCCTTTCCTGTGGAGAGCGCCTCCTCTTGAGAATCGACGGGAACGCCGGGAATTCTTTCCCTACGAAACAGGGAAAGGATCCCTCATCTCGAGCTAGGAGGCGGAAACGGGGCTCCCCTGGATGTGTGCGGGACCCCACGTGCTTCCTCTCGAGTGGAGACGGGTATGTCGGGGAACTTCTTGATTTGCAGCAAGGGTGTGAAGCACCCTTTGGAAGTTCCAGTGGTTAGACGTGATTAGCCTCGAGAAGCCTCAGCGGAAATGGGCCTCATCTCGCCTGGAGGGCAAAACCTCCTGGATTTTCTCGAGTTGCGGCAGGTGCTCTCGACTTACGACGGGGACCACAGGGACCCGCTCTGGTGGCCTCAAGAAAGGCCAGTCCCCATGCGAGTTCCTCGGGGGCCTCTCGGGATTCCTCTCCCGTCGATGCCGGGGCCTAAGACCTTGTGTGGATTCGGGGCCGGAACCTGAGGATTCCTCTCCAGTGCTTACATGGATCTTGGGGTACTTCTGGAGTCTCCCCAGGGGAGTCAGTCCTTGTCTCGAATGCGGGCATGCACTTGCGCTTTCCTCCAGAGCGGTAGCAACAGTGTCACGCAGTCCGCCGCGTGGATCAAAGGATCTATGATTTTCCCTCGAGGCTTTCCCACGAGGCTTTCCCACGAGGCTTTCCCACAGGGCTGTCCCACGTGCACACGTGTTGGGAGTCTATCCTCGGCTTGAACGTCAAGGCAGTGCAGGGAAAACAGGTTCCTCTGGAATGGACTGACACATCTGGGGGACTCTTGGAATGGTGGCACGGCCCTGGAGTTCCTCTCGCCTTTCCTGTGGAGAGCGCCTCCTCTTGAGATGCGACGGGAACGCCGGGAATCTTTCCCTACGAAACAGGGAAAGGATCCGTCATCTCGAGCTAGGAGGCGGAAACGGGGCTCCCCTGGATGTGTGCGGGACCCCACGTGCTTCCTCTTGAGTGGAGACGGGTATGTCGGGGAACTTCTTGAGTTGCAGCAAGGGTGTGAAGGACCCTTTGGAAGTTCCAGTGGTTAGACGTGATTGGCCTCGAGAAGCTTCAGTGGAAATGGGCCTAATCTCGCCTGGAGGGCAAAACCTCCTGGATTTTCTCGAGTTGAGGCAGGTGCTCTCGACTTACGACGGGGACCTCAGGGACCCGCTCTGGTGGCCTCAGGAAAGGCCAGTCCCCATGCGAGTTCCTCGGGGGCCTCTCGGGATTCCTCTCCCGTCGATGCCGGGGCCTAAGACCTTGTGTGGAGTCGGGGCCGGAACCTGAGGATTCCTCTCCAGTGCTGACATGGATCTTGGGGTACTTCCGGAGTCTCCCCAGGGGAGTCAGTCCTCGTCGAATGCGGGCATGCACTTGCGCTTTCCTCCAGAGCGGTAGCAGCAGTGTCACCAAGTCCGCTGCGGGGATCAAAGGATCTATGGTTTTCCCTCGAGTCTTTCCCACGAGGCTTTCCCACGAGGCTTTCCCACAGGGCTGTCCCACGTGCACACGAGGTGGGACTCGATCCTCGGCTTGAACGTCAAGGCAGTGCAGGGAAAACAGGTTCCTCTGGAATGGACTGACACATCTGGGTGTCACTTGGAATGGTGGCACGACCCTGGAGTTCCTCTCGCCTTTCCTGTGGAGAGTGCCTCCTCTTGAGATGCGACGGGAACGTCGGGAATCTTTCCCTACGAAACAGGGAAAGGATCCGTCATCTCGAGCTAGGAGGCGGAAACGGGGCTCCCCAGGATGTGTGCGGGACCCCACGTGCTTCCTCTTGAGTGGAGACGGGTATGTCGGGGAACTTCTTTAGTTGCAGCAAGGGTGTGAAGGACCCTTTGGAAGTTCCAGTGGTTAGATGTGATTAGCCTCGAGAAGCCACAGCGGAAATGGGCCTCATCTCGCCTGGAGGGCAAAACCTCCTCGATTGTCTCGAGTTGCGGCAGGTGCTCTCGACTTACGACGGGGACCACAGGGACCCGCTCTGGTGGCCTCAGGAAAGGCCAGTACCCATGCGAGTTCCTCGGGGGCCTCAGGGGATTCCTCTCCCGTCGATGCTGGGGCCTAAGACCTTGTGTGGTGTCAGGGCCGGAAACTGAGGATTCCTCTCCAGTGCAGACATGGATCTTGGGGTACTTCTGGAGTCTCCCCAGGGGAGTCAGTCCTCGTCTCGAATGCGGGCATGCACTTGCGCTTTCCTCCAGAGCGGTAGCAGCAGTGTCACGCAGTCCGCCGCGTGGATCAAAGGATCTATGTTTTTTCCTCGAGTCTTTCCCACGAGGCTTTCCCACGAGGCTTTCCCACAGGGCTGTCCCACGTGCACACGTGGTGGGAGTCGATCCTCGGCTTGAACGTCAAGGCAGTGCAGGGAAAACAGGTTCCTCTGGAATGGACTGACACATCTGGGGGACTCTTGGAATGGTGGCACGACCCTGGAGTTCCTCTCGCCTTTCCTGTGGAGAGCGCCTCCTCTTGAGATGCGACGGGAACGCCGGGAATTCTTTCCCTACGAAACAGGGAAAGGATCCCTCATCTCGAGCTAGGAGGCGGAAACGGGGCTCCCCTGGATGTGTGCGGGAACCTCGTGCTTCCTCTCGAGTGGAGACGGGTATGTCGGGGAACTTCTTGAGTTGCAGCAAGGGTGTGAAGGACCCTTTGGAAGTTCCAGTGGTTAGATGTGATTAGCCTAGAGAAGCCTCAGCGAAAATGGGCCTCATCTCGCCTGGAGGGCAAAACCTCCTGGATTTTCTCGAGTTGCGGCAGGTGCTCTCGACTTCGAAGGGGACCTCAGGGACCCGCTCTGGTGGCCTCAGGAAAGGCCAGTCCCCATGCGAGTTCCTCGGGGGCCTCTCGGGATTCCTCTCCCGTCGATGCCGGGGCCTAAGACCTTGTGTGGAGTCGGGGCCGGAACCTGAGGATTCCTCTCCAGTGCTGACATGGATCTTGGGGTACTTCCGGAGTCTCCCCAGGGGAGTCAGTCCTCGTCTCGAATGCGGGCATGCACTTGCGCTTTCCTCCAGAGCGGTAGCGGCAGTGTCACGCAGTCCGCCGCGTGGATCAAAGATCAAGGTTTTCCCTCGAGACTATCCCACGAGGCTTTCCCACGAGGCTTTCCCAGAGGGCTGTCCCACGTGCACACGTGGTGGGAGTCGATCCTCGGCTTGAACGTCAAGGCAGTGCAGGGAAAACAGGTTCCTCTGGAATGGACTGACACATCTGGGGGACTCTTGGAATGGTGGCACGACACTGGAGTTCCTCTTGCCTTTCCTGTGGAGAGCGCCTCCTCTTGAGATGCGACGGGAACGCCGGGAATTCTTTCCCTACGAAACAGGGAAAGGATCCCTCATCTCGAGCTAGGAGGCGGAAACGGGGCTCCCCTGGATGTGTGCGGGACCCCACGTGCTTCCTCTCGAGTGGAGACGGGTATGTCGCGGAACTGCTTGAGTTGCAGCAAAGGGTGTGAAGGACCCTTTGGAAGTTCCAGTGTTTTGATGTGATTAGCCTCGAGAAGCCTCAGCGGAAATGGGCCTCATCTCGCCTGGAGGGCAAAACCTCCTCGATTGTCTCGAGTTGCGGCAGGTGCTCTCGACTTACGACGGGGACCACAGGGACCCACTCTGGTGGCCTCAGGAAAGGCCAGTCCCCATGCGAGTTCCACGGGGGCCTCTCGGGATTCCTCTCCCGTCGATGCTGGGGCCTAAGACCTTGTGTGGTGTCGGGGCCGGAAACTGAGGATTCCTCTCCAGTGCAGACATGGATCTTGGGGTACTTCTGGAGTCTCCCCAGGGAAGTCAGTCCTCGTCTCGAATGCGGGCATGCACTTGCGCTTTCCTCCAGAGCGGTAGCAGCAGTGTCACGCAGTCCGCCGCGTGCATCAAAGGATCTATGGTTTTCCCTCGAGTCTTTCCCACGAGGCTTTCCCACGAGGCTTTCCCACAGGGCTGTCCCACGTGCACACGTGGTGGGAGTCGATCCTCGGCTTGAACGTCAAGGCAGTGCAGGGAAAACAGGTTCCTCTGGAATGGACTGACACATCTGGGGGACTCTTGGAATGGTGGCACGACCCTGGAGTTCCTCTCGCCTTTCCTGTGGAGAGAGCCTCCTCTTGAGATGCGACGGGAACGCTGGGAATTCTTTCCCTACGAAACAGGGAAAGGATCCCTCATCTCGAGCTAGGAGGCGGAAACGGGGCTCCCCTGGATGTGTGTGGGACCCTCGTGCTTCCTCTCGAGTGGAGACGTGTATGTCGGGGAACTTCTTGAGTTGCAGCACGGGTGTGAAGGACCCTTTGGAAGTTCCAGAGGTTAGATGTGATTAGCCTCGAGAAGCCTCAGCGGAAATGGGCCTCATCTCGCCTGGAGGGCAAAACCTCCTGGATTTTCTCGAGTTGCGGCAGGTGCTCTCGACTTACGACGCGGTCTCGGGGACCCGCTCTGGTGGCCTCAGGAAAGGCCAGTCCCCATGCGAGTTCCTCGGGGGCCTCTAGGGATTTCTCTCCCGACGATGCCGGGGCCTAAGACCTTGTGTGGAGTCGGGGCCGGAACCTGAGGATTCCTCTCCACTGCTGACATGGATCGTGGGCTACTTCTGGAGTCTCCCCAGGGGAGTCAGTCCTCGTCTCGAATGCGGGCATACAATTGCGCTTTCCTCCAGAGCGGTAGCAGCAGTGTCACGCAGTCCGCTGCGTGGATCAAAGGATCTATGATTTTCCCTCGAGTCTTTCCCTCGAGTCTTTCCCACGAGGCTTTCCCACAGGGCTGTCCCACGTGCACACGTGGTGGGAGTCGATCCTCGGCTTGAACGTCAAGGCAGTGCAGGGTAAACAGGTTCCTCTGGAATGGACTGACATATCTGGGGGACTCTTGGAATGGTGGCACGACCCTGGAGTTCCTCTCGCCTTTCCTGTGGAGAGCGCCTCCTCTTGAGATGCGATGGGAACGCCGGGAATTCTTTCCCTACGAAACAGGGAAAGGATCCCTCATCTCGAGCAAGGAGGCGGAAACGGGGCTCCCCTGGATGTGTGCGGGACACTCGTGCTTCCTCTCGAGTGGAGATGGGTATGTCGGGGAACTTCTTGAGTTGCAGCAAGGGTGTGAAGGACCCTTTGGAAGTTGCAGAGGTTAGATGTGATTAGCCTCGAGAAGCCTCAGCGGAAATGGGCCACATCTCGCCTGGAGGGCAAAACCTCCTAGATTTTCTCGAGTTGCGGCAAGTGCCCTCGACTTACGACGGGGACCTCGGGGACCCGCTCTGGTGGCCTCAGGAAAGGCCAGTCCCCATGCGAGTTGCTCGGGGGCCTCTCGAGATTCCTCTCCCGTCGATGCCGGGGCCTAATACCTTGTGTGGAGTCGGGGCCGGAACCTGAGGATTCCTCTGCAGTGCTGACATGGATCTTGGGGTACTTCTGGAGTCTCCCCAGAGGAGTCAGTCCTCGTCTCGAATGCGGGCATGCACTTGCGCTTTCCTCCAGAGCGGTAGCAGCAGTGTCACGCAGTCCGCCGCGTGGATCAAAGGATCTATGGTTTTCCCTCGAGTCTTTCCCACGAGGCTTTCCCACGAGGCTTTCCCACAGGGCTGTCCCACGTGCACACGTGGTGGGAGTCGATCCTCGGCTTGAACGTCAAGGCAGTGCAGGGAAAACAGGTTCCTCTGGAATGGACTGACGCATCTGGGGGACTCTTGGAATGGTGGCACGACCCTGGAGTTCCTCTTGCCTTTCCAGTGGAGAGCGCCTCCTCTTGAGATGCGACGGGAACGCCGGGAATTCTTTCCCTACGAAACAGGGAAAGGATCCCTCATCTCGAGCTAGGAGGCGGAAACGGGGCTCCTCTGGATGTGTGCGGGACCCCACGTGCTTCCTCTCGAGTGGAGACGGGTATGTCGGGGAACTTCTTGAGTTGCAGCAAGGGTGTGAAGGACCCTTTGGAAGTTCCAGTGGTTAGATGTTATTAGCCTCGAGAAGCCTCAGCGGAAATGAGCCTCCTCTCGCCTGGAGGGCAAAACCTCCTGGATTTTCTTGAGTTGCGGCAGGTGCTCTCGACTTAAGACGGGGACCTCAGGGACCCGCTCTGATGGCCTCAGGAAAGGCCAGTCCCCATGCGAGTTCCTCGGGGGCCTCTCAGGATTCCTCTCCCGTCGATGCCGGGGCCTAAGACCTTGTGTGGAGTCGGGGCCGGAACCTGAGGATTCCTCTCCAGTGCTGACATGGATCTTGGGGTACTTCTGGAGTCTCCCCATGGGAGTCAGTCCTCGTCTCGCATGCGGGCCTGCACTTGCGGTTTTCTCCAGAGCGGTAGCAGCAGAGTCACGCAGTCCGCCGCGTGGATCAAAGGATCTATGGTTTTCCCTCTAGTCTTTCCCACGAGGCTTTCCCACGAGGCTTTCCCACAGGTCTGTCCCACGTGCACACGTGGTGGGAGTCGATCCTCGGCTTGAACGTAAAGGCAGTGCAGGGAAAAGAGGTTCCTCTGCAATGGACTGACACATCTGGGGGACTCTTGGAATGGTGGCACGACCCTGGAGTTCCTCTCGCCTTTCCTGTGGAGAGCGACTTCTCTTGAGATGCGACGGGAACGCCGGGAATTCTTTCCCTACGAAACAGGGAAAGGATCCCTCATCTCGAGCTAGGAGGCGGAAACGGGTCTCCCCTGGATGTGTGCGGGACCCTCGTGCTTCCTCTCGAGTGGAGACGGGTATGTCGGGGAACTTCTTGAGTTGCAGCAAGGGTGTGAAGGACCCTTTTGAAGTTCCACTGGTTAGATGTGATTAGCCTCGAGAAGCCTCAGCGGAAATGGGCCTCATCTCGCCTGGAGGGCAAAACCTCCTGGATTTTCTCGAGTTGCGGCAGGTGCTCTCGACTTACGACGGGGACGTCAGGGACCCGCTCTGGAGGCCTCAGGAAAGGCCAGTCCCCATGCGAGTTCCTCGGGGGCCTCTCGGGATTCCTCTCCCGTCGATGCCGGGGCCTAAGACCTTGTGTGGAGTCGGGGCCGGAACCTGAGGATTCCTCTCCAGTGCTGACATGGATCTTGGGGTACTTCTGGAGTCTCCCCAGGGGAGTCAGTCCTCGTCTCGAATGCGGGCATGCACTTGCGCTTTCCTCCAGAGCGGTAGCAGCAGTGTCACGCAGTCCGCCGCGTGGATCAAAGGATCTATGGTTTTCCCTCGAGTCTTTCCCACGAGGCTTTCCCACGAGGCTTTCCCACAGGGCTGTCCCACGTGCACACGTGGTGGGAGTCGATCCTCGGCTTGAACGTCAAGGCAGTGCAGGGAAAACAGGTTCCTCTGGAATGGACTGACACATCTGGGGGACTCTTGGAATGGTGGCACGACCCTGGAGTTCCTCTCGCCTTTCCTGTGGAGAGCGCCTCCTCTTGAGATGCGACGGGAACGCCGGGAATTCTTTCCCTACGAAACAGGGAAAGGATCCCTCATCTCGAGCTAGGAGGCGGAAACGGGGCTCCCCTGGATGTGTGCGGGACCCCACGTGCTTCCTCTCGAGTGGAGACGGGTATGTCGGGGAACTTCTTGAGTTGCAGCAAGGGTGTGAAGGACCCTTTGGAAGTTCCAGTGGTTAGACGTGATTAGCCTCGAGAAGCCTCAGCGGAAATGGGCCTCATCTCGCCTGGAGGGCAAAACCTCCTGGATTTTCTCGAGTTGCGGCAGGTGCTCTCGACTTACGACGGGGACGTCAGGGACCCGCTCTGGTGGCCTCAGGAAAGGCCAGTCCCCATGCGAGTTCCTCGGGGGCCTCTCGGGATTCCTCTCCCGTCGATGCCGGGGCCTAAGACCTTGTGTGGAGTCGGGGCCGGAACCTGAGGATTCCTCTCCAGTGCTGACATGGATCTTGGGGTACTTCTGGAGTCTCCCCAGGGGAGTCAGTCCTCGTCTCGAATGCGGGCATGCACTTGCGCTTTCCTCCAGAGCGGTAGCAGCAGTGTCACGCAGTCCGCCGCGTGGATCAAAGGATCTATGGTTTTCCCTCGAGTCTTTCCCACGAGGCTTTCCCACGAGGCTTTCCCACAGGGCTGTCCCACGTGCACACGTGGTGGGAGTGGATCCTCGGCTTTAACGTCAAGGCAGTGCAGGGAAAACAGGTTCCTCTGGAATGGACTGACCCATCTGGGCGTCTCTTGGAATGGTGGCACGACCCTCGAGTTTCTCTCGCCTCTCCTGTGGAGAGCGCCTCCTCTTGAGATGTGACGGGAACGCCGGGAATTCTTTCCCTAAGAAACAGGGAAAGGATCCCTCATCACGAGCTAGGAGGCGGAAACGGGGCTCCCCTGGATGTGTGCGGGACCCCACGTGCTTCCTCTCGAGTGGAGACGGGTATGTAGGGGAACTTCTTGAGTTGCAGCAAGGGTGTGAAGGACCCTTTGGAAGTTCCAGTGGTTAGACGTGATTAGCCTCGAGAAGCCTCAGCGGAAATGGGCCTCATCTCGCCTGGAGGGCAAAACCTCCTGGATTTTCTCGAGTTGCGGCATGTGCTCTCGACTTACGACGGGGACCTCAGTGACCCGATCTGGTGACTTCAGGAAAGGCCAGTCCCCATGCGAGTTCCTCGGGGGCCTCTCGGGATTCCTCTCCCATTGATTCCGGGGCCTAAGACCTTGTGTGGAGTCGGGGCCGGAACCTGAGGATTCCTCTCCAGTGCTGACATGGATCATGGGGTACTTCTGGAGTCTCCCCAGGGGAGTCAGTCCTCGTCTCGAATGCGGGCATGCACTTGCGCTTTCCTCCAGAGCGGTAGCAGCAGTGTCACGCAGTCCACCGCGTGGATCAAAGGATCTATGGTTTTCCTTCGAGTCTTTCCCACGAGGCTTTCCCACGAGGCTTTCCCACAGGGCTGTCCCACGTGCACACGTGGTGGGAGTGGATCCTCGGCTTGAACGTCAAGGCAGTGCAGGGAAAACAGGTTCCTCTGGAATGGACTGACACATCTGGGGGACTCTTGGAATGGTGGCACGACACTGGAGTTCCTCTCGCCTTTCCTGTGGAGAGCGCCTCCTCTTGAGATGCGACGGGAACGCCGGGAATTCTTTCCCTACGAAACAGGGAAAGGATCCCTCATCTCTAGCTAGGAGGCGGAAACGGGGCTCCCTTGGATGTGTGCGGGATACCACGTGCTTCCTATCGAGTGGAGACGGGTATGTCGGGGAACTTCTTGAGTAGCAGCAAGGGTGTGAAGGACCCTTTGGAAGTTCCAGTGGTTAGATGTGATTGGCCTCGAGAAGCCTCAGCGGAAATGGGCCTCATCTTGCCTGGAGGGCAAAACCTCCTGGAGTTTCTCGAGTTGCGGCATGTGCTCTCGACTTACGACGGGGACCTCAGGGACCCGCTCTGGTCGCCTCAGGAAAGGCCAGTCCCCATGCGAGTTCCTCGGGGGCCTCTCGGGATTCCTCTCCCGTCGATGCCGGGGCCTAAGACCTTGTGTGGAGTCGGGGCCGGAAACTGAGGATTCCTCTCCAGTGCTGACATGGATCTTGGGGTACTTCTGGAGTCTCCCCAGGGGAGTCAGTCCTCGTCTCGAATGCGGGCATGCACTTGCGCTTTCCTCCAGAGCGGTAGCAGCAGTGTCACGCAGTCCGCCGCGTGGATCAAAGGATCTATGGTTTTCCCTCGAGTCTTTCCCACGAGGCTTTCCCACGAGGCTTTCCCACAGGGCTGTCCCACGTGCACACGTGGTGGGAGTCGATCCTCGGCTTGAACGTCAAGGTAGTGCAGGGAAAACAGGTTCCTCTGGAATGGACTGACACATCTGGGGGACTCTTGGAATGGTGGCACGACCCTGGAGTTCCTCTCGCCTTTCCTGTGGAGAGCGCCTCCTCTTGAGATGCGTCGGGAACGCCGGGAATTCTTTCCCTACGAAACAGGGAAAGATCCCTCATCTCGAGCTAGAAGGCGGAAACGGGGCTCCCCTGGATGTGTGCGGGACCCCACGTGCTTCCTCTCGAGTGGAGACGGGTATGTAGGGGAACTTCTTGAGTTGCAGCAAGGGTGTGAAGGACCCTTTGGAAGTTCCAGTGGTTAGACGTGATTCGCCTCGAGAAGCCTCAACGGAAATGGGCCTCATCTCGCCTGGAGGGCAAAACCTCCTGGATTTTCTCGAGTTGCGGCAGGTGCTCTCGACTTACGACGGGGACGTCAGGGACCCGCTCTGGTGGCCTCAGGAAAGGCCAGTCCCCATGCGAGTTCCTCGGGGGCCTCTCGGGATTCCTCTCCCGTCGATGCCGGGGCCTAAGACCTTGTGTGGAGTCGGGGCCGGAACCTGAGGATTCCTCTCCAGTGCTGACATGGATCTTGGGGTACTTCTGGAGTCTCCCCAGGGGAGTCAGTCCTCGTCTCGAATGCGGGCATGCACTTGCGCTTTCCTCCAGAGCGGTAGCAGCAGTGTCACGCAGTCCGCCGCGTGGATCAAAGGATCTATGGTTTTCCCTCGAGTCTTTCCCACGAGGCTTTCCCACGAGGCTTTCCCACAGGGCTGTTCCACGTGCACACGTGGTGGGAGTGGATCCTCGGCTTGAACGTCAAGGCAGTGCAGGGAAAACAGGTTCCTCTGGAATGGACTGACACATCTGGGGGACTCTTGGAATGGTGTCACGACCCTGGAGTTCCTCTCGCCTTTCCTGTGGAGAGCGCCTCCTCTTGAGATGCGACGGGAACGCCGGGAATTCTTTCCCTACGAAACAGGGAAAGGATCCCTCATCTCGAGCTAGGAGGCGGAAACGGGGCTCCCCTGGATGTGTGCGGGACCCCACGTGCTTCCTCTCGAGTGGAGACGGGTATGTCGGGGAATTCTTGAGTTGCAGCAAGGGTGTGAAGGACCCTTTGGAAGTTCCAGTGGTTAGACGTGATTCGCCTCGAGAAGCCTCAGCGGAAATGGGCCTCATCTCGCCTGGAGGGCAAAACCTGCTGGATTTTCTCGAGTTGCGGCAGGTGCTCTCGACTTACGACGGGGACCTCAGGGACCCGCTCTGGTGGCCTCAGGAAAGGCCAGTCCCCATGCGAATTCCTCGGGGGCCTCTCGGGATTACTCTCCCGTCGATGCCGGTGCCTAAGACCTTGTGTGGAGTCGGGTCCGGAACCTGAGGATTCCTCTCCGGTGCTGACATGGATCTTGGGGTACTTCTGGAGTCTCCCCAGGGGAGTCAGTCCTCGTCTCGAATGCGGACATGCACTTGCGCTTTCCTCCAGAGCGGTAACAGCAGTGTCACGCGGTCCGCCGCGTGGATCAAAGGATCTATGGTTTTCCCTCGAGTCTTTCCCAAGAGGCTTTCCCACGAGGCTTTCCCACAGGGCTGTCCCACGTGCACACGTGGTGGGAGTCAATCCTCGGCTTGAACGTCAAGGCAGTGCAGGGAAAACAGGTTCCTCTGGAATGGACTGACACATCTGGGGGTCTCTTGGAATGGTGCCACGACCCTGGAGTTCCTCTCGCCTTTCCTGTGGAGAGCGCCTCCTCTTGAGATGCGACGGGAACGCCGGGAATTCTTTCCCTACGAAACAGGGAAAGGATCCCTCATCTCGAGCTAGGAGGCGGAAACGGGGCTCCCCTGGATGTGTGCGGGAACCCACGTGCTTCCTCTCGAGTGGAGACGGGTATGTCGGGGAACTTCTAGAGTTGCAGCAAGGGTATGAAGCACCCTTTGGAAGTTCCAGTGGTTAGACGTGATTAGCCTCGAGAAGCCTCAGCGGAAATGGGCCTCATCTCGCCTGGAGGGCAAAACCTCCTGGATTTTCTCGAGTTGCGGCAGGTGCTCTCGACTTACGACGGGGACCTCAGGGACCCGCTCTGTTGGCCTCAAGAAAGGCCAGTCCCCATGCGAGTTTCTCGGGGGCCTCTCGGGATTCCTCTCCCGTCGATGCCGGGGCCTAAGACCTTGTGTGGAGTCGGGGCCGGAACCTGAGGATTCCTCTCCAGTGCTGACATGGATCTTGGGGTACTTCTGGAGTCTCCCCAGGGGAGTCAGTCCTCGTCTCGAATGCGGGCATGCATTTGCGCTTTCCTCCATAGCGGTAGCAGCAGTGTCACGCAGTCTGCCGCGTGGATCAAAGGATCTATGGTTTTCCCTCGAGTCTTTCCCACGAGGCTTTCCCACGAGGCTTTCCCACAGGGCTGTCCCACGTGCACACGTGGTGGGAGTGGATCCTCGGCTTGAACGTCAAGGCAGTGCAGGGAAAACAGGTTCCTCTGGAATGGACTGACACATCTGGGGGACTCTTGTCATGGTGGCACGACCCTGGAGTTCCTCTCGCCTTTCTTGTGGAGAGCGCCTCCTCTTGAGATGTGACGGGAACGCCGGGAATTCTTTCCCTACGAAACAGGGAAAGGATCCCTCATCTCGAGCTAGGAGGCGGAAACGGGGCTCCCCTGGATGTGTGCGGGACACCACGTGCTTCCTCTCGAGTGGAGACGGGTATGTCGGGGAACTTCTTGAGTTGCAGCAAGGGTGTGAAGGACCCTTTGGAAGTTCCAGTGGTTAGACGTGATTCGCCTCGAGAAGCCTCAGCGGAAATGGGCCTCATATCGCCTGGAGGGCAAAACCTCCTGGATTTTCTCGAGTTGAGGCAGGTGCTCTCGACTTACGACGGGGACCTCAGGGACCCGCTCTGGTGGCCTCAGGAAAGGCCAGTCCCCATGCGAATTCCTCGGGGGCCTCTCGGGATTCCTCTCCCGTCGATGCCGGGGCCTAAGTCCTTGTGTGGATTCGGGGCCGGAACCTGAGGATTCCTCTCCAGTGCTGACATGGATCTTGGGGTACTTCTAGAGTCTCCCCAGGGGAGTCAGTCCTCGTCTCGAATGCGGGCATGCACTTGCGCTTTCCTCCAGAGCGGTAGCAGCAGTGTCACGCAGTCCGCCGCGTGGATCAAAGGATCTATGGTTTTCCCTCGAGTCTTTCCCACGAGGCTTTCCCACGAGGCTTTCCCACAGGCCTGTCCCACGTGCACAGGTGGTGGGAGTCGATCCTCGGCTTGAACGTCAAGGCAGTGCAGGGAAAACAGGGTCCTCTGTAATGGACTGACACATCTGGGTGTCTCTTGGAATGGTGGCACGACCCTGGAGTTCCTCTCGCCTCTCCAGTGGAGAGCCCCTCATCTTGAGATGCGACGGGAACGCCGGGAATTCTTTCCCTACGAAACAGGGAAAGGATCCCTCATCTCGAGCTAGGAGGCGGAAACGGGGCTCCCCTGGATGTATGAGGGACACCACGTGCTTCCTTTCGAGTGGAGACTGGTATGTCGGGGAACTTCTTGAGTAGCAGCAAGGGTGTGAAGGACCCTTTGGAAGTTCCAGTGTTTAGATGTGATTGGCCTCGAGAAGCCTCAGCGGAAATGGGCCTCATCTCGCCTGGAGGGCAAAACCTCCTGGATTTTCTCGAGTTGCGGCAGGTGCTCTCGACTTACGACGGGGACCACAGGGACCCGCTCTGGTGGCCTCAAGAAAGGCCAGTCCCCATGCGAGTTCCTCGGGGGCCTCTCGGGATTCCTCTCCCGTCGATGCCGGGGCCTAAGACCTTGTGTGGATTCGGGGCCGGAACCTGAGGATTCCTCTCCAGTGCTTACATGGATCTTGGGGTACTTCTGGAGTCTCCCCAGGGGAGTCAGTCCTCGTCTCGAATGCGGGCATGCACTTGCGCTTCCCTCCAGTGCGGTAGTAGCAGTGTCACGCAGTCTGCAGCGTGGATCAAAGGATCTATAGTTTTCCCTCGAGTTTTCCCACGAGTCTTTCCCACGAGGCGTTTCCCCAGGGATGTCCCACGTGCACACGTGGTGGGAGTCGATCCTCGGCTTCAACGTCAAGGCAGTGCAGGGAAAACAGGTTCCTCTGGAATGGACTGACACATCTGGGGGACTCTTGGAATGGTGGCACGACCCTGGAGTTCCTCTCGCCTTTCCTGTGGAGAGCGCCTCCTCTTGAGATGCGACGGGAACGCCGGGAATTCTTTCCCTACGAAACAGTGAAAGGATCCCTCATCTCGAGCTAGGAGGCGGAAACGGGGCTCCCCTGGATGTGTGCGGGACCCCACGTGCTTCCTCTCTAGTGGAGACGGGTATGTCGGGGAACTTCTTGAGTTGCAGCAAGGGTGTGAAGGACCCTTTGGAAGTTCCAGTGGTTAGATGTGATTAGCCTCGAGAAGCCTCAGCGGAAATGGGCCTCATCTTTCCTGGAGGGCAAAACCTCCTGGATTTTCTCGAGTTGCGGCAGGTTCTCTCGACTTACGACGGGGACCTCAGGGACCCTCTCTGGTGGCCTCAGGAAAGGCCAGTCCCCATGCGAGTTCCTCGGGGGCCTCTCGGGATTCCTCGCTCAACGATGCCGGGGCCTAAGACCATGTGTGGAGTCGGGGCCGGAACCTGAGGATTCCTCTCCAGTGCTGACATGGATCTTGGGGTACTTCCGGAGTCTCCCCAGGGGAGTCAGTCCTCGTCTCGAATGCGGGCATGCACGTGCGCTTTCCTCAAAAGCGGTAGCAGCAGTGTCACGCAGTCCGCCGCGTGGATCAAAGGATCTATGGTTTTCCCTCGAGTCTTTCCCACGAGGCTTTCCCACGAGGCTTTCCAACAGGGCTGTCCCACGTGCACACGTGGTGGGAGTCGATCCTCGGCTTAAACGTCAAGGCAGTGCAGGGAAAACAGGTTCCTCTGGAATGGACTGACCCATCTGGGGGACTCTTGGAATGGTGGCACGACCCTGGAGTTCCTCTCGACTTTCCTGTGGAGAGGGCCTCCTCTTGAGATGCGACGGGAACGCCGGGAATTCTTTCCCTACGATACAGGGAATGGATCCCTCATCTCGAGCTAGGAGGCGGAAACGGGGGTCCCCTGGATGTGTGCGGGACCCTAGTGCTTCCTCTCGAGTGGAGACGGGTAAGTCGGGGAACTTCTTGAGTTGCAGCAAGGGTGTGAAGGACCCTTTGGAAGTTCCAGTGGTTAGATGTGATTAGCCTCGAGAAGCCTCAGCGGAAATGGGCCTCATCTCGCCTGGAGGGCAAAACCTCCTGGATTTTCTCGAGTTGAGGCAAGTGCTCTCGACTTACGACGGGGACCTCAGGGACCCGCTCTGGTGGCCTCAGGAAAGGCCAGTCCCCATGCGAGTTCCTCGGGGGCCTCTCGGGATTCCTCTCCCGTCGATGCCGCGGCTTAAGACCTTGTGTGGAGTCGGGGCCGGAACCGGAGGATTCCTCTCCAGTGCTGACATGGATCTTGGGGTACTTCTGGAGTCTCCCCAGGGGAGTCAGTCCTCGTCTCGAATGCGGGCATGCACTTGCGCTTTCCTCCAGAGCGGTAGCAGCAGTGTCACGCAGTCCGCCGCGTGGATCAAAGGATCTATGGTTTTCCCTCGAGTCTTTCCCACGAGGCTTTCCCACGAGGCTTTCCCAAGGGCTGTCCCACGTGCACACGTGGTGGGAGTCGATCCTCGGCTTGAACGTCAAGGCAGTGCAGGAAAAACAGGTTCCTCTGGAATGGACCGACACATCTGGGAGACTCTTTGAATGGTGGCATGACCCTGGAGTTCCTCTCGCCTTTCCTGTTGAGAGCGCCTCCTCTTGAGATGCGACGGGAACGCCGGGAATTCTTTCCCTACGATACAGGGAATGGATCCCTCATCTCGAGCTAGAAGGCGGAAACGGGGCTCCCCTGGATGTGTGCGGGACCCCACGTGCTTCCTCTCGAGTGGAGACTGTTATGTCGGGGAACTTCTTGAGTGGCACCAAGGGTGTGAAGGACCCTTTGGAAGTTCCAGTGGTTAGATGTGATTAGCCTCGAGAAGCCTCAGCGGAAATGGGCCTCATCTCGCCTGGAGGGCAAAACCTCCTGGATTTTCTCGAGTTGTGGCAGGTGCTCTCGACTTACGACGGGGACCTCAGGGACCCGCTTTGGTGGCCTCAGGAAAGGCCAATCCCCATGTGAGTTCCTCGGGGGCCTCTCGGGATTCCTCTCCCGTCGATGCCGGGGCCTAAGACCTTGTGTGGACTCGGGGCCGGAACCTGAGGATTCCTCTCCAGTGCTGACATGGATCTTGGGGTAATTCGGGAGTCTCCCCAGGGGAGTCAGTCCTCATTTCGAATGCGGGCATGCACTTGCGCTTTCCTCCAGAGCAGTAGCAGCAGTGTCACGCAGTCCGCCGCGTGGATCAAAGGATCTATGGTTTTCCCTCGAGTCTTTCCCAAGAGGCTTTCCCACGAGGCTTTCCCACAGGGCTGTCTCACGTGCACACCTGGTATGATTCGATCCTCGGCTTGAACGTCAAGGCAGTGCAGGGAAAACACGTTCCTCTTGAATGGACTGACACATCTGGGGGTCTCTTGGAATGGTGCCACGACCCTGGAGTTCCTCTCGCCTTTCCTGTGGAGAGCGCCTCCTCTTGAGATACGACGGGAACGCCGGGAATTCTTTCCCTACGAAACAGGGAAAGGATCCCTCGTTTCGAGCTAGGAGTCGGAAACGGGGCTCCTCTGGATGTGTGCGGGACCCTCGTGATTCCTCTCGAGTGGAGACGGGTATGTCAGGGAATTTCTTGAGTTGCAGCAAGGGTGTGAAGGACCCTTTGGAAGTTCCAGTGGTTAGATGTGATTAGTCTCGAGAAGCCTCAGCGGAAATGGGCCTCATCTCGGCTGGAGGTCAAAACCTCCTGGATTTTCTCGAGTTGCGGCAGGTGCTCTCGACTTACGACGGGGACCTCCGGGACCCGCTCTGGTGGCCTCAGGAAAGGCCAGTCCCCATGCGAGTTCCTCGGGGGCCTCTCCGGATTCCTCTCCCGTCGATGTCGGGGCCTAAGACCTTGTGTGGAGTCGGGGCCGGAACCTGAGGATTCCTCTCCAGTGCTGACATGGATCTTGGGGTACTTCTGGAGTCTCCCCAGGGGAGTCAGTCCTCGTCTCGAATGCGGGCATGCACTTGCGCTTTCCTCCAGAGCGGTAGCAGCAGTGTCACGCAGTCTGCCGCGTGGATCAAAGGATCTATGGTTTTCCCTCGCGTCTTTCCCACGAGGCTTTCCCACGAGGCTTTCCAACAGGGCTGTCCCACGTGCACACGTGGTGGGAGTCGATCCTCGGCTTGAACGTCAAGGCAGTGCAGGGAAAACAGGTTCCTCTGGAATGGACTGACCCATCTGGGGGACTCTTGGAATGGTGGCACGACCCTGGAGTTCCTCTCGACTTTCCTGTGGAGAGCGCCTCCTCTTGAGATGCGACGGGAACGCCGGGAATTCTTTCCCTACGAAACAGGGAAAGGATCCCTCATCTCGAGCTAGGAGGCGGAAACGGGGCTCCCCTGGATGTGTGCGGGACCCTCGTGCTTCCTCTCGAGTGGAGACGGGTAAGTCGGGGAACTTCTTGAGTTGCAGCAAGGGAGTGAAGGACCCTTTGGAAGTTCCAGTGGTTAGATGTGATTAGCCTCGAGAAGCCTCAGCGGAAATGGGCCTCATCTCGCCTGGAGGGCAAAACCTCCTGGATTTTCTCGAGTTGAGGCAAGTGCTCTCGACTTACGACGGGGACCTCAGGGACCCGCTCTGGTGGCCTCAGGAAAGGCCAGTCCCCATGCGAGTTCCTCCGGGGCCACACGGGATTCCTCTCCCTTCGATGCCGGGGACTAAGACCTTGTGTGGAGTCGGGGCCGGAACCTGAGGATTCCTCTCCAGTGCTGACATGGATCTTGGGGTACTTCTGGAGTCTCCCCAGGGGAGTCAGTCCTCGTCTCGAATGCGGGCATGCACTTGCGCTTTCCTCCAGAGCGGTAGCAGCAGTGTCACGCAGTCCGCCCGGTGGATCAAAGGATCTATGGTTTTCCCTCGAGTCTTTCCCACGAGTCTTTCCCACAAGGCTTTCCCACAGGGCTGTCCCACGTGCACACGTGGTGGGAGTCGATCCTCGGCTTGAACGTCAAGGCAGTGCAGGGAAAACAGGTTCCTCTGGAATGGACTGACACATCTGGGGTCTCTTGGAATGGTGGCACGACCCTGGAGTTCCTCTCCCCTTTCCTGTGGAGAGCGCCTCCTCTTGAGATGCGACGGGAACGCCGGGAATTCTTTCCCTACGAAACAGGGAAAGGATCCCTCATCTCGAGCTAGGAGGGGGAAACGGGGCTCCCCTGGATGTGTGCGGGACCCCATGTGCTTCCTATGGAGTGGAGACGGGTATGTCGGGGAACTTCTTGAGTTGCAGCAAGGGTGAGAAGGACCCTTAGGAAGTTCCAGTGGTTAGACGTGATTAGACTCGAGAAGCCTCAGCGGAAATGGGCCTCATCTCGCCTGGAGGGAAAAACCTCCTGGATTTTCTCGAGTTGCGGAGGTGCTCTCGACTTACGACGGGGACCTCAGGGACCCGCTCTGGTGGCCTCAGGAAAGGCCAGTCCCCATGCGAGTTCCTCCGGGGCCTCTCGGGATTCCTCTCCCTTCGATGCCGGGGACTAAGACCTTGTGTGGAGTCGGGGCCGGAACCTGAGGATTCCTCTCCAGTGCTGACATGGATCTTGGGGTACTTCTGGAGTCTCCCCAGGGGAGTCAGTCCTCGTCTCGAATGCGGGCATGCGCTTGCGCTTTCCTCCAGAGCGGTAGCAGCAGTGTCACGCAGTCCGCCGGGTGGATCAAAGGATCTATGGTTTTCCCTCGAGTCTTTCCCACGAGGCTTTCCCACAAGGCTTTCCCACAGGGCTGTCCCACGTGCACAAGTGGTGGGAGTCGATCCTCGGCTTGAACGTCAAGGCAGTGCGGGGAAAACAGGTTCCTCTGGAATGGACTGACACATCTGGGGGACTCTTGGAATGGTGGCACGACCCTGGAGTTCCTCTCGCCTTTCCTGTGGAGAGCGCCTCCTCTTGAGATGCGACGGGAACGCCGGGAATTCTTTCCCTACGAAACAGGGAAAGGATCCCTCATCTCGAGCTAGGAGGTAGAAACGGGGCTCCCCTGGATGAGTGCGGGACCCCACGTGCTTCCTCTCGAGTGGAGACGGGTATTTCGTGGAACTGCTTGAGTTGCAGCAAGGGTGTGAAGGACCCTTTGGAAGTTCCAGTGGTTAGATGTGATTAGCCTTGAGAAGCCTCAGGGGAAATGGGCCTCATCTCGCCTGGAGGGCAAAATCTCCTGGATTTTCTCGAGTTGCGTCATGTGCTCTCGACTTACGTCGTGGACCTCAGGGACCCGCTCTGGTGGCCTCAGGAAAGGCCAGTCCCCATGCAAGTTCCTCGGGGGCCTCTCGGGATTCCTCTCCCGTCGATGCCGGGGCCTAAGACCTTGTGTGGAGTCGGGGCCGGAACCTGAGGATTCCTCTCCAGTGCTGACATGGATCTTGGGGTACTTCTGGAGTCTCCCCAGGGGAGTCAGTCCTCGTCTCGAATGCGGGCATGCACTTGCGCTTTCCTCCAGAGCGGTAGCAGCAGTGTCACGCAGTCCGCCGCGTGGATCAAAGGATCTATGGTTTTCCCTCGAGTCTTTCCCACGAGGCTTTCCCACGAGGCTTTCCACAGGGCTGTCCCACCTGCACACGTGGTGGGACTCGATTCTCGGCTTGAACGTCAAGGCAGTGCAGGGAAAACAGGTTCCTCTGGAATGGACTGACACATCTGGGGGACTCTTGGAATGGTGGCACGACCCTGGAGTTCCTCTCGCCTTTCCTGTGGAGAGCGCCTCCTCTTGAGATGCGACGGGAACGCCGGGAATTCTTTCCCTACGAAACAGGGAAAGGATCCCTCATCTCGAGCTAGGAGGCGGAAATGGGGCTCCCCTGGATTTTTGCGGGACCCCACGTGCTTCCTCTCGAGTGGAGACGGGTATGTCGGGGAACTTCTTGAGTTGCAGCAAGGGTGTGAAGGACCCTTTGGAAGTTCCAGTGGTTAGATGTGATTGGCCTCGAGAAGCCTCAGCGGAAATGGGCCTCATCTCGCCTGGAGGGCAAAACCTCCTGGATTTTCTCGAGTTGCGGCAGGTGCTCTCGACTTACGACGGGGACCTCAGGGACCCGCTCTGGTGGCCTCAGGAAAGGGCAGTCCCCATGCGACTTCCTCGGGGGCCTCTCGGGATTCCTCTCCCGTCGATGCCGGGCCGAAGACCTTGTGTGGAGTCGGGGCCGGAACCAGAAGATTCCTCTCCAGTGCTGACATGGATCTTGGGGTACTTCTGGAGTTTCCCCAGGGGAGTCAGTCCTCGTTTCGAATGCGGGCATGCACTTGCGCTTTCCTCCAGAGCGGTAGCAGCAGTGTCACGCAGTCCGCCGCGTGGATCAAAGGATCTATGGTTTTCCCTCGAGTCTTTCCCACGAGGCTTTCCCACGAGGCTTTCCCACAGGGCTGTCCCACGTGCCCACGTGGTGGGAGTCGATCCTCGGCTTGAACGTCAAGGCAGTGCAGGGAAAACAGGTTCCTCTGGAATGGACTGACACATATGGGGGACTCTTGGAATGGTGGCACGACCCTGGAGTTCCTCTCGCCTTTCCTGTGGGAGTGCCTCCTCTTGAGATGCGACGGGAACGCCGGGAATTCTTTCCCTACGAAACAGGGAAAGGATCCCTCATCTCGAGCTAGGAGGTGGAAACGGGGCTACCCTGGATGTGTGCGGGACCCCACGTGCTTCCTCTCGAGTGGAGACGGGTATGTCGGGGAACTTCTAGAGTTGCAGCAAGGGTGTGAAGGACCGTTTGGAAGTTCCAGTGGTTAGATGTGATTGGCCTCGCGAAGCCTCAGCGGAAATGGGCCTCATCTCGCCTGGAGGGCAAAACCTCCTGGATTTTCTCGAGTTGCGGCAGGTGCTCTCGACTTACGACGGGGACCTCAGGGACCCGCTCTGGTGGCCTCAGTAAAGGGCAGTCCCCATGCGACTTCCTCGGGGGCCTCTCGGGATTCCTCTCCCGTCGATGCCGGGGCCGAAGACCTTGTGTGGAGTCGGGGCCGGAACCAGAAGTTTCCTCTCCAGTGCTGACATGGATCTTGGGGTACTTCTGGAGTCTCCCCAGGGGAGTCAGTCCTCGTTTCGAATGCGGGCATGCACTTGCGCTTTCCTCCAGAGCGGTAGCAGCAGTGTCACGCAGTCCGCCGCGTGGATCAAAGGATCTATGGTTTTCCCTCGAGTCTTTCCCACGAGGCTTTCCCACGAGGCTTTCCCACAGGGCTGTCCCACGTGCACACGTGGTGGGAGTCGATCCTCGGCTTGAACGTCAAGGCAGTGCAGGGAAAACAGGTTCCTCTGGAATGGACTGACACATCTGGGGTCTCTTGGAATGGTGGCACGACCCTGGAGTTCCTCTCGCCTTTCCTGTGGGAGTGCCTCCTCTTGAGATGCGACGGGAACGCCGGGAATTCTTTCCCTACGAAACAGGGAAAGGATCCCTCATCTCGAGCTAGGAGGTGGAAACGGGGCTACCCTGGATGTGTGCGGGACCCCACGTGGTTCCTCTCGAGTGGAGACGGGTATGTCGGGGAACTTCTAGAGTTGCAGCAAGGGTGTGAAGGACCCTTTGGAAGTTTCAGTGGTTAGATGTGATTAGCCTCGAGAAGCCTCAGCGGAAATGGGCTTCATCTCGCCTGGAGGGCAAAATCTCCTGGATTTTCTCGAGTTGCGGCAGGTGCTCTCGACTTACGACGGGGACCTCAGGGACCCACTCTGGTGACATCAGGAAAGGCCAGTCCCCATGCGAGTTCTTCGGGGGCCTCTCGGGATTTCTCTCCCGTCGATGCCGGGGCCTAAGACCTTGTGTGGAGTCGGGGCCGGAACCTGAGGATTCCTCTCCAGTGCTGACATGGATCTTGGGGTACTTCTGGAGTCTCTCCAGGGGAGTCAGTCCTCGTCTCGAATGCGGGCATGCACTTGCGCTTTCCTCCAGAGCGGTAGCAGCAGTGTCACGCAGTCCGCCGCGTGGATCAAAGGATCTATGGTTTTCCCTCGAGTCTTTCCCACGAGGCTTTCCCACGAGGCTTTCCACAGGGCTGTCCCCCGTGCACACGTGGTGGGACTCGATTCTCGGCTTGAACGTCAAGGCAGTGCAGGGAAAACAGGTTCCTCTGGAATGGACTGACACATCTGGGGGACTCTTGGAATGGTGGCACGACCCTGGAGTTCCTCTCGCCTTTCCTGTGGAGAGCGCCTCCTCTTGAGATGCGGCGGGAACGCCGGGAATTCTTTCCCTACGAAACAGGGAAAGGATCCCTCATCTCGAGCTAGGAGGCGGAAATGGGGCTCCCCTGGATGTTTGCGGGACCCCACGTGCTTCCTCTCGAGTGGAGACGGGTATGTCGGGGAACTTCTTGAGTTGCAGTAAGGGTGTGAAGGACCCTTTGGAAGTTCCAGTGGTTAGATGTGATTGGCCTCGAGAAGCCTCAGCGGAAATGGGCCTCATCTCGCCTGGAGGGCAAAACCTCCTGATTTTCTCGAGTTGCGTCATGTGCTCTCGACTTACGACGGGGACCTCGGGGACCCGCTCTGGTAACCTCAGAAAAGGCCAGTCCCCATGCGAGTTCCTCGGGGGCCTCTCGGGATTCCTCTCTCGTCGATGCTGGGGCCTAAGACCTTGTGTGGAGTCGGGGCCGGAACCTGAGGATTCCTCTGCAGTGCTGACATGGATCTTGGGGTACTTCTGGAGTCTCCCCAGGGGAGTCAGTCCTCGTCTCTAATGCGGGCATGCACTTGCGCTTTCCTCCAGAGCGTTAGCAGCAGTGTCACGCATTCCGCCGCGTGGATCAAAGGATCTATGGTTTTCCCTCGAGTCTTTCCCACGAGGCTTTCCCACGAGGCTTTCCCACAGGGCTATCCCACGTGCACACGTGGTGGGAGTCGATCCTCGGCTTGAACGTCAAGGCAGTGCAGGGAAAACAGGTTCCTCTGGAATGGACTGACACATCTGGGGGACTCTTGGAATGGTGGCACGACCCTGGAGTTCCTCTCGCCTTTCCTGTGGAGAGCGCCTCCTCTTGAGATGCGACGGGAACGCCGGGAATTCTTTCCCTACGAAACAGGGAAAGTATCCCTCATCTCGAGCTAGGAGGCGGAAACGGGGCTCCCCTGGATGTGTGCGGGACCCCATGTGCTTCCTCTCGAGTGGAGACGGGTATGTCGGGGAACTTCTTGAGTTGCAGCAAGGGTGTGAAGGACCCTTTGGAAGTTCCAGTGGTTAGACGTGATTAGCCTCGAGAAGCCTCAGCGGAAATGGGCCTCATCTCGCCTGGAGGGCAAAACCTCCTGGATTTTCTCGAGTTGCGGCAGGTGCTTTCGACTTACGTCGTGGACCTCAGGGACCCGCTCTGGTGGCCTCAGGAAAGGCCAGTCCCCATGCGAGTTCCTCGGGGGCCTCTCGGGATTCCTCTCCCGTCGATGCCGGGGCCTAAGACCTTGTGTGGAGTCGGGGCCGCAACCTGAGGATTCCTCTCCAGTGCTGACATGGATCTTGGGGTACTTCTGGAGTCTCCCCAGGGGAGTCAGTCCTCGTCTCGAATGCGGGCATGCACTTGCGCTTTCCTCCAGAGCGGTAGCAGCAGTGTCACGCAGTCCGCCGCGTGGATCAAAGGATCTATGGTTTTCCCTCGAGTCTTTCCCACGAGGCTTTCCCACGAGGCTTTCCACAGGGCTGTCCCACTGCACACGTGGTGGGAGTCGATCCTCGGCTTGAACGTCAAGGCAGTGCAGGGAAAACAGGTTCCTCTGGAATGGACTGACACATATGGGGTCTCTTGGAATGGTGGCACGACCCTGGAGTTCCTCTCGCCTTTCCTGTGGGAGTGCCTCCTCTTGAGATGCGACGGGAACGCCGGGAATTCTTTCCCTACGAAACAGGGAAAGGATCCCTCATCTTGAGCTAGGAGGTGGAAACGGGGCTACCCTGGATGTGTGCGAGACCCCACGTGCTTCCTCTCGAGTGGAGACGGGTATGTCGGGGAACTTCTAGAGTTGCAGCAAGGGTGTGAAGGACCCTTTGGAAGTTCAAGTGGTTAGATGTGATTGGCCTCGAGAAGCCTCAGCGGAAATGGGCCTCATCTCGCCTGGAGGGCAAAACCTCCTGGATTTTCTCGAGTTGCGGCAGGTGCTCTCGACTTACGACGGGGACCTCAGGGACCCGCTCTGGTGGCCTCAGGAAAGGGCAGTCCCCATGCGACTTCCACAGGGGCCTCTCGGGATTCCTCTCCCGTCGATGCCGGGGCCGAAGACCTTGTGTGGAGTCGGGGCCGGAACCAGAAGATTCTTCTCCAGTGCTGACATGGATCTTGGGGTACTTCTGGAGTCTCCCCAGGGGAGTCAGTCCTCGTCTCGAATGCGGGCATGCACTTGCGCTTTCCTCCAGAGCGGTAGCAGCAGTGTCACGCAGTCCGCCCAATGGATCAAAGGATCTTTGGTTTTCCCTCGAGTCTTTCCCACGAGGCTTTCCCACGAGGCTTTCCACAGGGCTGTCCCACGTGCACACGTGGTGGGACTCGATTCTCGGCTTGAACGTCAAGGCAGTGCAGGGAAAACAGGTTCCTCTGGAATGGACTGACACATCTGGGGGACTCTTGGAATGGTGGCACGACCCTGGTGTTCCTCTCGCCTTTCCTGTGGAGAGCGCCTCCTCTTGAGATGCGATGGGAACGCCGGGAATTCTTTCCCTACGAAACAGGGAAAGGATCCCTCATCTCGAGCTAGGAGGCGGAAACGGGGCTCCCCTGGATGTGTGCGGGACCCCACGTGCTTCCTCTCGAGTGGAGACGGGTATGTCGGGGAACTTCTTGAGTTGCAGCAAGGGTGTGAAGGACCCTTTGGACGTTCCAGTGGTTAGATGTGATTGGCCTCGAGAAGCCTCAGCGGAAATGGGCCTCATCTCGCCTGGAGGGCAAAACCTCCTGGATTTTCTCGAGTTGCGTCATGTGCTCTCGACTTACGACGGGGACCTCGGGGACCCGCTCTGGTGGCCTCAGGAAAGGCCAGTCCCCATGCGAGTTCCTCGGGGGCCTCTCGGGATTCCTCTCTCGTCGATGCTGGGGCCTAAGACCTTGTGTGGAGTCGGGGCCGGAACCTGAGGATTCCTCTGCAGTGCTGACATGGATCTTGGGGTACTTCTGGAGTCTCCCCAGGGGAGTCAGTCCTCGTCTCGAATGCGGGCATGCACTTGCGCTTTCCTCCAGAGCGGTAGCAGCAGTGTCACGCAGTCCGCCGCGTGGATCAAAGGATCTATGGTTTTCCCTCGAGTCTTTCCCACGAGGCTTTCCCACGAGGCTTTCCCACAGGGCTGTCCCACGTGCACACGTGGTGGGAGTCGATCCTCGGCTTGAACGTCAAGGCAGTGCAGGGAAAACAGGTTCCTCTGGAATGGACTGACACATCTGGGGGACTCTTGGAATGGTGGCACGACCCTGGAGTTCCTCTCGCCTTTCCAGTGGAGAGCGCCTCCTCTTGAGATGCGACGGGAACGCCGGGAATTCTTTCCCTACGAAACAGGGAAAGGATCCCTCATCTCGAGCTAGGAGGCGGAAACGGGGCTCCCCTGGATGTGTGCGGGACCCCACGTGCTTCATCTCGAGTGGAGACGGGTATGTCGGGGAACTTCTTGAGTTGCAGCAAGGGTGTGAAGGACCCTTTGGAAGTTCCAGTGGTTAGACGTGATTAGCCTCGAGAAGCCTCAGCGGAAATGGGCCTCATCTCGCCTGGAGGGCAAAACCTCCTGGATTTTCTCGAGTTGCGGCAGGTGCTCTCGACTTACGTCGTGGACCTCAGGGACCCGCTCTGGTGGCCTCAGGAAAGGCCAGTCCCCATGCGAGTTCCTCGGGGGCCTCTCGGGATTCCTCTCCCGTCGATGCCGGGGCCTAAGACCTTGTGTGGAGTCGGGGCCGGAACCTGAGGATTCCTCTCCAGTGCTGACATGGATCTTGGGGTACTTCTGGAGTCTCCCCAGGGGAGTCAGTCCTCGTCTCGAATGCGGGCATGCACTTGCGCTTTCCTCCAGAGCGGTAGCAGCAGTGTCACGCAGTCCGCCGCGTGGATAAAAGAATCTATGGTTTTCCCTCGAGTCTTTCCCACGAGGCTTTCCCACGAGGCTTTCCACAGGGCTGTCCCACCTGCACACGTGGTGGGACTCGATTCTCGGCTTGAACGTCAAGGCAGTGCAGGGAAAACAGGTTCCTCTGGAATGGACTGACACATCTGGGGGACTCTTGGAATGGTGGCACGACCCTGGAGTTCCTCTCGCCTTTCCTGTTGAGAGCGCCTCCTCTTGAGATGCGACATGAACGCCGGGAATTCTTTCCCTACGAAACAGGGAAAGGATCCCTCATCTCGAGCTAGGAGGCGGAAATGGGGCTCCCCTGGATTTTTGCGGGACCCCACGTGCTTCCTCTCGAGTGGAGACGGGTATGTCGGGGAACTTCTTGAGTTGCAGCAAGGGTGTGAAGGACCCTTTGGAAGTTCCAGTGGTTAGATGTGATTGGCCTCGAGAAGCCTCAGCGGAAATGGGCCTCATCTCGCCTGGAGGGCAAAACCTCCTGGATTTTCTCGAGTTGCGGCAGGTGCTCTCGACTTACGACGGGGACCTCAGGGACCCGCTCTGGTGGCCTCAGGAAAGGGCAGTCCCCATGCGACTTCCTCGGGGGCCTCTCGGGATTCCTCTCCCGTCGATGCCGGGGCCGAAGACCTTGTGTGGAGTCGGGGCCGGAACCTGAGGATTCCTCTGCAGTGCTGACATGGATCTTGGGGTACTTCTGGAGTCTCCCCAGGGGAGTCAGTCCTCGTCTCTAATGCGGGCATGCACTTGCGCTTTCCTCCAGAGCGTTAGCAGCAGTGTCACGCATTCCGCCGCGTGGATCAAAGGATCTATGGTTTTCCCTCGAGTCTTTCCCACGAGGCTTTCCCACGAGGCTTTCCCACAGGGCTGTCCCACGTGCACACGTGGTGGGAGTCGATCCTCGGCTTGAACGTCAAGGCAGTGCAGGGAAAACAGGTTCCTCTGGAATGGACTGACACATCTGGGGGACTCTTGGAATGGTGGCACGACCCTGGAGTTCCTCTCGCCTTTCCTGTGGAGAGCGCCTCCTCTTGAGATGCGACGGGAACGCCGGGAATTCTTTCCCTACGAAACAGGGAAAGTATCCCTCATCTCGAGCTAGGAGGCGGAAACGGGGCTCCCCTGGATGTGTGCGGGACCCCATGTGCTTCCTCTCGAGTGGAGACGGGTATGTCGGGGAACTTCTTGAGTTGCAGCAAGGGTGTGAAGGACCCTTTGGAAGTTCCAGTGGTTAGACGTGATTAGCCTCGAGAAGCCTCAGCGGAAATGGGCCTCATCTCGCCTGGAGGGCAAAACCTCCTGGATTTTCTCGAGTTGCGGCTGGTGCTCTCGACTTACGTCGTGGACCTCAGGGACCCGCTCTGGTGGCCTCAGGAAAGGCCAGTCCCCATGCGAGTTCCTCGGGGGCCTCTCGGGATTCCTCTCCCGTCGATGCCGGGGCCTAAGACCTTGTGTGGAGTCGGGGCCGCAACCTGAGGATTCCTCTCCAGTGCTGTACATGGATCTTGGGGTACTTCTGGAGTCTCCCCAGGGGAGTCAGTCCTCGTCTCGAATGCGGGCATGCACTTGCGCTTTCCTCCAGAGCGGTAGCAGCAGTGTCACGCAGTCCGCCGCGTGGATCAAAGGATCTATGGTTTTCCCTCGAGGCTTTCCCACGAGGCTTTCCCACGAGGCTTTCCACAGGGCTGTCCCACTGCACACGTGGTGGGAGTCGATCCTCGGCTTGAACGTCAAGGCAGTGCAGGGAAAACAGGTTCCTCTGGAATGGACTGACACATATGGGGTCTCTTGGAATGGTGGCACGACCCTGGAATTCCTCTCGCCTTTCCTGTGGGAGTGCCTCCTCTTGAGATGCGACGGGAACGCCGGGAATTCTTTCCCTACGAAACAGGGAAAGGATCACTCATCTTGAGCTAGGAGGTGGAAACGGGGCTACCCTGGATGTGTGCGGGACCCCACGTGCTTCCTCTCGAGTGGAGACGGGTATGTCGGGGAACTTCTAGAGTTGCAGCAAGGGTGTGAAGGACCCTTTGGAAGTTCAAGTGGTTAGATGTGATTGGCCTCGAGAAGCCTCAGCGGAAATGGGCCTCATCTCGCCTGGAGGGCAAAACCTCCTGGATTTTCTCGAGTTGCGGCAGGTGCTCTCGACTTACGACGGGGACCTCAGGGACCCGCTCTGGTGGCCTCAGGAAAGGGCAGTCCCCATGCGACTTCCACAGGGGCCTCTCGGGATTCCTCTCCCGTCGATGCCGGGGCCGAAGACCTTGTGTGGAGTCGGGGCCGGAACCAGAAGATTCCTCTCCAGTGCTGACATGGATCTTGGGGTACTTCTGGAGTCTCCCCAGGGGAGTCAGTCCTCGTCTCGAATGCGGGCATGCACTTGCGCTTTCCTCCAGAGCGGTAGCAGCAGTGTCACGCAGTCCGCCCAATGGATCAAAGGATCTTTGGTTTTCCCTCGAGTCTTTCCCACGAGGCTTTCCCACGAGGCTTTCCACAGGGCTGTCCCACGTGCACACGTGGTGGGACTCGATTCTCGGCTTGAACGTCAAGGCAGTGCAGGGAAAACAGGTTCCTCTGGAATGGACTGACACATCTGGGGGACTCTTGGAATGGTGGCACGACCCTGGTGTTCCTCTCACCTTTCCTGTGGAGAGCGCCTCCTCTTGAGATGCGACGGGAACGCCGGGAATTCTTTCCCTACGAAACAGGGAAAGGATCCCTCATCTCGAGCTAGGAGGCGGAAACGGGGCTCCCCTGGATGTGTGCGGGACCCCACGTGCTTCCTCTCGAGTGGAGACGGGTATGTCGGGGAACTTCTTGAGTTGCAGCAAGGGTGTGAAGGACCCTTTGGACGTTCCAGTGGTTAGATGTGATTGGCCTCGAGAAGCCTCAGCGGAAATGGGCCTCATCTCGCCTGGAGGGCAAAACCTCCTGGATTTTCTCGAGTTGCGTCATGTGCTCTCGACTTACGACGGGGACCTCGGGGACCCGCTCTGGTGGCCTCCGGAAAGGCCAGTCCCCATGCGAGTTCCTCGGGGGCCTCTCGGGATTCCTCTCTCGTCGATGCTGGGGCCTAAGACCTTGTGTGGAGTCGGGGCCGGAACCTGAGGATTCCTCTGCAGTGCTGACATGGATCTTGGGGTACTTCTGGAGTCTCCCCAGGGGAGTCAGTCCTCGTCTCGAATGCGGGCATGCACTTGCGCTTTCCTCCAGAGCGGTAGCAGCAGTGTCACGCAGTCCGCCGCGTGGATCAAAGGATCTATGGTTTTCCCTCGAGTCTTTCCCACGAGGCTTTCCCACGAGGCTTTCCCACAGGGCTGTCCCACGTGCACACGTGGTGGGAGTCGATCCTCGGCTTGAACGTCAAGGCAGTGCAGGGAAAACAGGTTCCTCTGGAATGGACTGACACATCTGGGGGACTCTTGGAATGGTGTCACGACCCTGGAGTTCCTCTCGCCTTTCCAGTGGAGAGCGCCTCCTCTTGAGATGCGACGGGAACGCCGGGAATTCTTTCCCTACGAAACAGGGAAAGGATCCCTCATCTCGAGCTAGGAGGCGGAAACGGGGCTCCCCTGGATGTGTGCGGGACCCCACGTGCTTCATCTCGAGTGGAGATGGGTATGTCGGGGAACTTCTTGAGTTGCAGCAAGGGTGTGAAGGACCCTTTGGAAGTTCCAGTGGTTAGACGTGATTAGCCTCGAGAAGCCTCAGCGGAAATGGGCCTCATCTCGCCTGGAGGGCAAAACCTCCTGGATTTTCTCGAGTTGCGGCAGGTGCTCTCAACTTACGTCGTGGACCTCAGGGACCCGCTCTGGTGGCCTCAGGAAAGGCCAGTCCCCATGCGAGTTCCTCGGGGGCCTCTCGGGATTCCTGTCCCGTCGATGCCGTGGCCTAAGACCTTGTGTGGAGTCGGGGCCGGAACCTGAGGATTCCTCTCCAGTGCTGACATGGATCTTGGGGTACTTCTGGAGTCTCCCCAGGGGAGTCAGTCCTCGTCTCGAATGCGGGCATGCACTTGCGCTTTCCTCCAGAGCGGTAGCAGCAGTGTCACGCAGTCCGCCGCGTGGATCAAAGGATCTATGGTTTTCCCTCGAGTCTTTCCCACGAGGCTTTCCCACGAGGCTTTCCACAGGGCTGTCCCAACTGCACACGTGGTGGGACTCGATTCTCGGCTTGAACGTCAAGGCAGTGCAGGGAAAACAGGTTCCTCTGGAATGGACTGACACATCTGGGGGACTCTTGGAATGGTGGCACGACCCTGGAGTTCCTCTCGCCTTTCCTGTTGAGAGCGCCTCCTCTTGAGATGCGACGGGAAAGCCGGGAATTCTTTCCCTACGAAACAGGGAAAGGATCCCTCATCTCGAGCTAGGAGGCGGAAATGGGGCTCCCCTGGATTTTTGCGGGACCCCACGTGCTTCCTCTCGAGTGGAGACGGGTATGTCGGGGAACTTCTTGAGTTGCAGCAAGGGTGTGAAGGACCCTTTGGAAGTTCCAGTGGTTAGATGTGATTGGCCTCGAGAAGCCTCAGCGGAAATGGGCCTCATCTCGCCTGGAGGGCAAAACCTCATGGATTTTCTCGAGTTGCGGCAGGTGCTCTCGACTTACGACGGGGACCTCAGGGACCCGCTCTGGTGGCCTCAGGAAAGGGCAGTCCCCATGCGACTTCCTCGGGGGCCTCTCGGGATTCCTCTCCCGTCGATGCCGGGGCCGAAGACCTTGTGTGGAGTCGGGGCCGGAACCAGAAGATTCCTCTCCAGTGCTGACATGGATCTTGGGGTACTTCTGGAGTCTCCCCAGGGGAGTCAGTCCTCGTTTCGAATGCGGGCATGCACTTGCGCTTTCCTCCAGAGCGGTAGCAGCAGTGTCACGCAGTCCGCCGCGTGGATCAAAGGATCTATGTTTTTCCCTCGAGTCTTTCCCACGAGGCTTTCCCACGAGGCTTTCCCACAGGGCTGTCCCACGTGCACACGTGGTGGGAGTCGATCCTCGGCTTGAACGTCAAGGCAGTGCAGGGAAAACAGGTTCCTCTGGAATGGACTGACACATATGGGGTCTCTTGGAATGGTGGCACGACCCTGGAGTTCCTCTCGCCTTTCCTGTGGGAGTGCCTCCTCTTGAGATGCGACGGGAACGCCGGGAATTCTTTCCCTACGAAACAGGGAAAGGATCCCTCATCTCGAGCTAGGAGGTGGAAACGGGGCTACCCTGGATGTGTGCGGGACCCCACGTGCTTCCTCTCGAGTGGAGACGGGTATGTCGGGGAACTTCTAGAGTTGCAGCAAGGGTGTGAAGGACCCTTTGGAAGTTCCAGTGGTTAGATGTGATTGGCCTCGAGAAGCCTCAGCGGAAATGGGCCTCATCTCGCCTGGAGGGCAAAACCTCCTGGATTTTCTCGAGTTGCGGCAGGTGCTCTCGACTTACGACGGGGACCTCAGGGACCCGCTCTGGTGGCCTCAGTAAAGGGCAGTCCCCATGCGACTTCCTCGGGGGCCTCTCGGGATTTCTCTCCCGTCGATGCCGGGGCCTAAGACCTTGTGTGGAGTCGGGGCCGGAACCTGAGGATTCCTCTCCAGTGCTGACATGGATCTTGGGGTACTTCTGGATTCTCCCCAGGGGAGTCAGTCCTCGTCTCGAATGCGGGCATGCACTTGCGCTTTCCTCCAGAGCGGTAGCAGCAGTGTCACGCAGTCCGCCGCGTGGATCAAAGGATCTATGGTTTTCCCTCGAGTCTTTCCCACGAGGCTTTCCCACGAGGCTTTCCACAGGGCTGTCCCCCGTGCACACGTGGTGGGACTCGATTCTCGGCTTGAACGTCAAGGCAGTGCAGGGAAAACAGGTTCCTCTGGAATGGACTGACACATCTGGGGGACTCTTGGAATGGTGGCACGACCCTGGAGTTCCTCTCGCCTTTCCTGTGGAGAGCGCCTCCTCTTGAGATGCGACGGGAACGCCGGGAATTCTTTCCCTACGAAACAGGGAAAGGATCCCTCATCTCGAGCTAGGAGGCGGAAATGGGGCTCCCCTGGATGTTTGCGGGACCCCACGTGCTTCCTCTCGAGTGGAGACGGGTATGTCGGGGAACTTCTTGAGTTGCAGTAAGGGTGTGAAGGACCCTTTGGAAGTTCCAGTGGTTAGATGTCATTGGCCTCGAGAAGCCTCAGCGGAAATGGGCCTCATCTCGCCTGGAGGGCAAAACCTCCTGATTTTCTCGAGTTGCGTCATGTGCTCTCGACTTACGACGGGGACCTCGGGGACCCGCTCTGGTGACCTCAGGAAAGGCCAGTCCCCATGCGAGTTCCTCGGGGGCCTCTCGGGATTCCTCTCTCGTCGATGCTGGGGCCTAAGACCTTGTGTGGAGTCGGGGCCGGAACCTGAGGATTCCTCTGCAGTGCTGACATGGATCTTGGGGTACTTCTGGAGTCTCCCCAGGGGAGTCAGTCCTCGTCTCGAATGCGGGCATGCACTTGCGCTTTCCTCCAGAGCGTTAGCAGCAGTGTCACGCATTCCGCCGCGTGGATCAAAGGATCTATGGTTTTCCCTCGAGTCTTTCCCACGA
Organism: Ovis canadensis; assembly: GCF_042477335.2. Taxonomy (NCBI): domain Eukaryota; kingdom Metazoa; phylum Chordata; class Mammalia; order Artiodactyla; family Bovidae; genus Ovis; species Ovis canadensis. Next base: position 8,917,768 of record NC_091253.1, read on the forward strand.
GGCTTTCCCACGAGGCTTTCCCACAGGGCTGTCCCACGTGCACACGTGGTGGGAGTCGATCCTCGGCTTGAACGTCAAGGCAGTGCAGGGAAAACAGGTTCCTCTGGAATGGACTGACACATCTGGGGGACTCTTGGAATGGTGGCACGACCCTGGAGTTCCTCTCGCCTTTCCTGTGGAGAGCGCCTCCTCTTGAGATGCGACGGGAACGCCGGGAATTCTTTCCCTACGAAACAGGGAAAGGATCCCTCATCTCGAGCTAGGAGGCGGAAACGGGGCTCCCCTGGATGTGTGCGGGACCCCATGTGCTTCCTCTCGAGTGGAGACGGGTATGTCGGGGAACTTCTTGAGTTGCAGCAAGGGTGTGAAGGACCCTTTGGAAGTTCCAGTGGTTAGATGTGATTGGCCTCGAGAAGCCTCAGCGGAAATGGGCCTCATCTCGCCTGGAGGGCAAAACCTCCTGGATTTTCTCGAGTTGCGGCAGGTGCTCTCGACTTACGTCGTGGACCTCAGGGACCCGCTCTGGTGGCCTCAGGAAAGGCCAGTCCCCATGCGAGTTCCTCGGGGGCCTCTCGGGATTCCTCTCCCGTCGATGCCGGGGCCTAAGACCTTGTGTGGAGTCGGGGCCGCACCCTGAGGATTCCTCTGCAGTGCTGACATGGATCTTGGGGTACTTCTGGAGTCTCCCCAGGGGAGTCAGTCCTCGTCTCGAATGCAGGCATGCACTTGCGCTTTCCTCAAGAGCGGTAGCAGCAGTGTCACGCAGTCCGCCGCGTGGATCAAAGGATCTATCGTTTTCCCTCGAGTCTTTCCCACGAGGCTTTCCCACGAGGCTTTCCACAGGGCTGTCCCACGTGCACACGTGGTGGGAGTCGATCCTCGGCTTGAACGTCAAGGCAGTGCAGGGAAAACAGGTTCCTCTGGAATGGACTGACACATATGGGGTCTCTTGGAATGGTGGCACGACCCTGCAGTTCCTCTCGCCTTTCCTGTGGGAGTGCCTCCTCTTGAGATGCGACGGGAACGCCGGGAATTCTTTCCCTACGAAACAGGGAAAGGATCCCTCATCTCGAGCTAGGAGGTGGAAACGGGGCTACCCTGGATGTGTGCGGGACCCCACGTGCTTCCTCTCGAGTGGAGACGGGTATGTCGGGGAACTTCTAGAGTTGCAGCAAGGGTGTGAAGGACCCTTTGGAAGTTCAAGTGGTTAGATGTGATTGGCCTCGAGAAGCCTCAGCGGAAATGGGCCTCATCTCGCCTGGAGGGCAAAACCTCCTGGATTTTCTCGAGTTGCGGCAGGTGCTCTCGACTTACGACGGGGACCTCAGGGACCCGCTCTGGTGGCCTCAGGAAAGGGCAGTCCCCATGCGACTCCACGGGGGCCTCTCGGGATTCCTCTCCCGTCGATGCCGGGGCCGAAGACCTTGTGTGGAGTCGGGGCCGGAACCAGAAGATTCCTCTCCAGTGCTGACATGGATCTTGGGGTACTTCTGGAGTCTCCCCAGGGGAGTCAGTCCTCGTCTCGAATGCGGGCATGCACTTGCGCTTTTCTCCAGAGCGGTAGCAGCAGTGTCACGCAGTCCGCCCAATGGATCAAAGGATCTTTGGTTTTCCCTCGAGTCTTTCCCACGAGGCTTTCCCACGAGGCTTTCCACAGGGCTGTCCCACCTGCACACGTGGTGGGAGTCGATCCTCGGCTTGAACGTCAAGGCAGTGCAGGGAAAACAGGTTCCTCTGGAATGGACTGACACATCTGGGGGACTCTTGGAATGGTGGCACGACCCTGGAGTTCCTCTCGCCTTTCCTGTGGGAGTGCCTCCTCTTGAGATGCGACGGGAACGCCGGGAATTCTTTCCCTACGAAACAGGGAAAGGATCCCTCATCTCGAGCTAGGAGGCGGAAACGGGGCTACCCTGGATGTGTGCGGGACCCCACGTGCTTCTTCTCGAGTGGAGACGGGTATGTCGGGGAACTTCTAGAGTTGCAGCAAGGGTGTGAAGGACCCTTTGGAAGTTCCAGTGGTTAGATGTGATTGGCCTCGAGAAGCCTCAGTGGAAATGGGCCTCATCTCGCCTGGAGGGCAAAACCTCCTGGATTTTCTCGAGTTGCGGCAGGTGCTCTCGACTTACGACGGGGACCTCAGGGACCCGCTCTGGTGGCCTCAGGAAAGGGCAGTCCCCATGCGACTTCCTCGGGGGCCTCTCGGGATTCCTCTCCCGTAGATGCCGGGGCCGAAGACCTTGTGTGGAGTCGGGGCCGGAACCAGAAGATTCCTCTCCAGTGCTGACATGGATCTTGGGGTACTTCTGGAGTCTCCCCAGGGGAGTCAGTCCTCGTTTCGAATGCGGGCATGCACTTGCGCTTTCCTCCAGAGCGGTAGCAGCAGTGTCACGCAGTCCGCCGCGTGGATCAAAGGATCTATGGTTTTCCCTCGAGTCTTTCCCACGAGGCTTTCCCACGAAGCTTTCCCACAGGGCTGTCCCACGTGCACACGTGGTGGGAGTCGATCCTCGGCTTGAACGTCAAGGCAGTGCAGGGAAAACAGGTTCCTCTGGAATGGACTGACACATATGGGGTCTCTTGGAATGGTGGCACGACCCTGGAGTTCCTCTCGCCTTTCCTGTGGGAGTGCCTCCTCTTGAGATGCGACGGGAACGCCGGGAATTCTTTCCCTACGAAACAGGGAAAGGATCCCTCATCTCGAGATAGGAGGTGGAAACGGGGCTACCCTGGATGTGTGCGGGACCCCACGTGCTTCCTCTCGAGTGGAGACGGGTATGTCGGGGAACTTCTAGAGTTGCAGCAAGGGTGTGAAGGAACCTTTGGAAGTTCCAGTTGTTAGATGTGATTAGCCTCGAGAAGCCTCAGCGGAAATGGGCTTCATCTCGCCTGGAGGGCAAAATCTCCTGGATTTTCTCGAGTTGCGGCAGGTGCTCTCGACTTACGACGGGGACCTCAGGGACCCGCTCTGGTGACCTCAGGAAAGGCCAGTCCCCATGCGAGTTCCTCGGGGGCCTCTCGGGATTTCTCTCCCGTCGATGCCGGGGCCTAAGACCTTGTGTGGAGTCGGGGCCGGAACCTGAGGATTCCTCTCCAGTGCTGACATGGATCTTGGGGTACTTCTGGAGTCTCCCCAGGGGAGTCAGTCCTCGTCTCGAATGCGGGCATGCACTTGCGCTTTCCTCCAGAGCGGTAGCAGCAGTGTCACGCAGTCCGCCGCGTGGATCAAAGGATCTATGGTTTTCCCTCGAGTCTTTCCCACGAGGCTTTCCCACGAGGCTTTCCACAAGGCTGTCCCACGTGCACACGTGGTGGGACTCGATTCTTGGCTTGAACGTCAAGGCAGTGCAGGGAAAACAGGTTCCTCTGGAATGGACTGACACATCTGGGGGACTCTTGGAATGGTGGCACGACCCTGGAGTTCCTCTCGCCTTTCCTGTGGAGAGCGCCTCCTCTTGAGATGCGACGGGAACGCCGGGAATTCTTTCCCTACGAAACAGGGAAAGGATCCCTCATCTCGAGCTAGGAGGCGGAAATGGGGCTCCCCTGGATGTGTGCGGGACCCCACGTGCTTCCTCTCGAGTGGAGACGGGTATGTCGGGGAACTTCTTGAGTTGCAGTAAGGGTGTGAAGGTCCCTTTGGAAGTTCCAGTGGTTAGATGTGATTGGCCTCGAGAAGCCTCAGCGGAAATGGGCCTCATCTCGCCTGGAGGGCAAAACCTCCTGGATTTTCTCGAGTTGCGGCAGGTGCTCTCGACTTACGTCGTGGACCTCAGGGATCCGCTCTGGTGGCCTCAGGAAAGGGCAGTCCCCATGCGACTTCCTCGGGGGCCTCTCGGGATTCCTCTCCCGTAGATGCCGGGGCCGAAGACCTTGTGTGGAGTCGGGGCCGGAACCAGAAGATTCCTCTCCAGTGCTGACATGGATCTTGGGGTACTTCTGGAGTCTCCCCAGGGGAGTCAGTCCTCGTTTCGAATTCGGGCATGCACTTGCGCTTTCCTCCAGAGCGGTAGCAGCAGTGTCACGCAGTCCGCCCAATGGATCAAAGGATCTATGGTTTTCCCGCGAGTCTTTCCCACGAGGCTTTCCCACGAGGGTTTCCCACAGGGCTGTCCCACGTGCACACGTGGTGGGAGTCGATCCTCGACTTGAACGTCAAGGCAGTGCAGGGAAAACAGGTTCCTCTGGAATGGACTGACACATCTGGGGGACTCTTGGAATGGTGGCACGACCCTGGAGTTCCTCTCGCCTTTCCTGTGGAGAGCGCCTCCTCTTGAGATGCGACGGGAACGCCGGGAATTCTTTCCCTACGAAACAGGGAAAGGATCCCTCATCTCGAGCTAGGAGGCGGAAACGGGGCTCCCCTGGATGTGTGCGGGACCCCACGTGCTTCCTCTCGAGTGGAGACGGGTATGTCGGGGAACTTCTTGAGTTGCAGCAAGGGTGTGAAGGACCCTTTGGAAGTTCCAGTGGTTAGACGAGATTAGCCTCGAGAAGCCTCAGCGGAAATGGGCCCCATCTCGCCTGGAGGGCAAAACCTCCTGGATTTTCTCGAGTTGCGGCAGGTGCTCTCGACTTACGACGGGGACCTCAGGGACCCGCTCTGGTGGCCTCAGGAAAGGCCAGTCCCCATGCGAGTTCCTCGGGGGCCTCTCGGCATTCCTCTCCCGTCGATGCCAGGGCTTAAGACCTTGTGTGGAGTCGGGGCCGGAACCTGAGGATTCCTCTCCAGTGCTGACATGGATCTTGGGGTACTTCTGGAGTCTCCCCAGGGGAGTCAGTCCTCGTCTCGAATGCGGGCATGCACTTGCGCTTTCCTCCAGAGCGGTAGCAGCAGTGTCACGCAGTCCGCCGCGTGGATCAAAGGATCTATGGTTTTCCCTCGAGTCTTTCCCACGAGGCTTTCCCACGAGGCTTTCCCACAGGGCTGTCCCACGTGCACAGGTGGTGGGAGTCGATCCTCGGCTTGAACGTCAAGGCAGTGCAGGGAAAACAGGTTCCTCTGGAATGGACTGACACATCTGGGCGACTCATGGAATGGTGGCACGACCCTGGAGTTCCTCTTGCCTTTCCTGTGGAGAGCGCCTCCTCTTGAGATGCGACAGGAACGCCGGGAATTCTTTCCATACGAAACAGGGAAAGGATCCCTCATCTCGAGCTAGGAGGCGGAAACGGGGCCCCCCTGGATGTGTGCGGGACCCCACGTGCTTCCTCTCGAGTGGAGACGGGTATGTCGGGGAACTTCTTGAGTTGCAACAAGGGTGTGAAGGACCCTTTGGAAGTTCCAGTGGTTAGACGTGATTAGCCTCGAGAAGCCTCAGCGGAAATGGGCCTCATCTCGCCTGGAGGGCAAAACCTCCTGGATTTTCTCGAGTTGCGGCAGGTGCTCTCGACTTACGACGGGGACCTCAGGGACCCGCTCTGGTGGCCACAGGAAAGGCCAGTCCCCATGCGAGTTCCTCGGGGGCCTCTCGGGATTCCTCTCCCGTCGATGCCGGGGCCTAAGACCTTGTGTGGAGTCGGGGCCGGAACCTGAGGATTCCTCTCCAGTGCTGACATGGATCTTGGGGTACTTCTGGAGTCTCCCCAGGGGAGTCAGTCCTCGTCTCGAATGCGGGCATGCACTTGCGCTTTCCTCCAGAGCGGTAGCAGCAGTGTCACGCAGTCCGCCGCGTGGATCAAAGGATCTATGGTTTTCCCTCGAGTCTTTCCCACGAGGCTTTCCCACGAGGCTTTCCCACAGGGCTGTCCCACGTGCACACGTGGTGGGAGTCGATCCTCGGCTTGAAAGTCAAGGCAGTGCAGGGAAAACAGGTTCCTCTGGAATGGACTGACACATCTGGGGGCCTCTTGGAATGGTGTCACGACCCTGGAGTTCCTCTCTACATTCCTGTGGAGAGCGCCTCCTCTTGAGATGCGACGGGAACGCCGGGAATTCTTTCCCTACGAAACAGGGAAAGGATCCCTCATCTCGAGCTAGGAGGTGGAACCGGGGCTCCCCTGGATGTGTGCGGGAACCCACGTGCTTCTTCTCGAGTGGAGACGAGTATGTCGGGGAACTTCTTGAGTTGCAGCAATGGTGTGAAGGATCCTTTGGAAGATCCAGTGGTTAGATGTGAGTGGCCTCGAGAAGCCTCAGCGGAAATGGGCCTCATCTCGCCTGGAGGGCAAAACCTCCTGGATATTCTCGAGTTGCGGCAGGTGCTCTCGACTTACGACGGGGACCTCAGGGAACCGCTCTGGTGGCCTCAGGAAAGGCCAGTCCCCATGCGAGTACCTCGGGGGCGTCTCGGGATTCCTCTCCCGTCGATGCCGGGGCCTAAGACCTTGTGTGGAGTCGGGGCCGGAACCTGAGGATTCCTCTCCAGTGCTGACATGGATCTTGGGGTACTTCTGGAGTCTCCCCAGGGGAGTCAGTCCTCGTCTCGAATGCGGGCATGCACTTGCGCTTTCCTCCAGAGCTGTAGCAGCAGTGTCACGCAGTCCACCGCGTGGATCAAAGGATCTATGGTTTTCCCTCGAGTCTTTCCAACGAGGCTTTCCCACGAGGCTTTCCCACAGGTCTGTCCCACGTGCACACGTGGTGGGAGTCGATCCTCGGCGTGAACGTCAAGGCAGTGCAGGGAAAACAGGTTCCTCAGGAATGACTGACACATCTGGGGGTCTCTTGAAATGGTGCCACGAACCTGGAGTTCCTCTCGCCTTTCCTGTGGAGAGCGCCTCCTCTTGAGATGCGACGGGAACGCCGGGAATTCTTTCCCTACGAAACAGGGAAAGGATCCCTCATCTCGAGCTAGGAGGCGGAAACGGGGCTCCCCTGGATGTGTTCGGGAACCCACGTGCTTCCTCTCGAGTGGAGACGGGTATGTCGGGGAACTTCTTGAGTTGCAGCAAGGGTGTGAAGAACCCTTTGGAAGTTCCAGTGGTTAGACGTGATTAGCCTCGAGAAGCCTCAGCGGAAATGGGCCTCATCTCGCCTGGAGGGCAAAACCTCCTGGATTTTCTCGAGTTGTGGCAGGTGCTCTCGACTTACGACGGGCACCTCAGGGACCCGCTCTGGTGGCCTCAGGAAAAGCCAGTCCCCATGCGAATTCCTCGGGGGCCTCTCGGGATTATTCTCCCGTCGATGCCGGGGCCTAAGACCTTGTGTGGAGTCGGGGCCGGAACCTGAGGATTCCTCTCCAGTGCTGACATGGATCTTGGGGTACTTCTGGAGTCTCCCCAGGGGAGTCAGTCCTCGTCTCGAATGCGGGCATGCACTTGCGCTTTCCTCCAGAGCGGTAGCAGCAGTGTCACGCAGTCCGCCACGTGGATCAAAGGATCTATGGTTTTCCCTCGAGTCTTTCCCACGAGGCTTTCCCACGAGGCTTTCCACAGGGCTGTCCCACGTGCACACGTGGTGGGAGTCGATCCTCGGCTTGAACGTCAAGGCAGTGCAGGGAAAACAGGTTCCTCTGGAATGGACTGACACATCTGGGGGACTCTTGGAATGGTGGCACGACCCTGGAGTTCCTCTCGCCTTTCCTGTGGAGAGCGCCTCCTCTTGAGATGCGACGGGAACGCCGGAATTCTTTCCATACGAAACAGGGAAAGGATCCCTCATCTCGAGCTTGGAGGCAGAAACGGGGCTCCCCTGGATGTGTGCGGGACCCCACGTGCTTCCTCTCGAGTGGAGACAGGTATGTCGGGGACCTTCTTGAGTTGCAGCAAGGGTGTGAAGGACCCTTTGGAAGTTCCAGTGGTTAGATGTGATCAGCCTCGAGAAGCCTCAGCGGAAATGGGCCTCATCTCGCCTGGAGGGCAAAACCTCCTGGATTTTCTCGAGTTGCGGCAGGTGCTCTCGACTTACGACGGGGACCTCAGAGACCCGCTCTGGTGGCCTCAGGAAAGGCCAGTCCCCATGCGAGTTCCTCGGGTCCTCTCGGGATTCCTCTCCCGTCGATGCTGGGGCCTAATACCTTGTGTGGAGTCGGGGCCGGAACCTGAGGATTCCTCTCCAGTGCTGACATGGATCTTGGGGTACTTCTGGAGTCTCCCCAGGGGAGTCAGTCCTCGTCTCGAATGCGGGCATGCACTTGCGCTTTCCTCCAGAGCGGTAGCAGCAGTGTTACGCAGTCCACCGCGTGGATCAAAGGATCTATGGTTTTCCCTCGAGTCTTTCCCACGAGGCTTTCCCACGAGGCTTTCCCACTGGGTTGTCCCACGTGCACACGTGGTGGGAGTCGATCCTCGGCTTGAACGTCAAGGCAGTGCAGGGAAAACAGGTTCCTCTGGAATGGACTGACACATCTGGGGGTCTCTTGGAATGGTGGCACGACCCTGGAGTTCCTCTCGCCTTTCCTGTGGAGAGCGCCTCCTCTTGAGATGCGACGGGAATGCCGGGAATTCTTTCCTACGAAACAGGGAAAGGATCCCTCATCTCGAGCTAGGAGGCGGAAACGGGGCTACCCTGGATGTGTGCGGGACCCTCGTGCTTCCTCTCGAGTGGAGACGGGTATGTCGGGGAACTTCTAGAGTTGCAGCAAGGGTGTGAAGGACCCTTTGGAAGTTCAAGTGGTTAGATGTGATTAGCCTCGAGAAGCCTCAGCGGAAATGGGCTTCATCTCGCCTGGAGGGCAAAATCTCCTGGATTTTCTCGAGTTGCGGCAGGTGCTCTCGACTTACGACGGGGACCTCAGGGACCCGCTCTGGTGACCTCCGGAAAGGCCAGTCCCCATGCGAGTTCCTCGGGGGCCTCTCGGGATTCCTCTCCCGTCGATGCCGGGGCCTAAGACCTTGTGTGGAGTCGGGGCCGGAACCTGAGGATTCCTCTCCAGTGCTGACATGGATCTTGGGGTACTTCTGGAGTCTCCCCAGGGGAGTCAGTCCTCGTCTCGAATGCGGGCATGCACTTGCGCTTTCCTCCAGAGCGGTAGCAGCAGTGTCACGCAGTCCGCCGCGTGGATCAAAGGATCTATGGTTTTCCCTCGAGTCTTTCCCACGAGGCTTTCCCACGAGGCTTTCCACAGGGCTGTCCCACGTGCACACGTGGTGGGACTCGATCCTCGGCTTGAACGTCAAGGCAGTGCAGGGAAAACAGGTTCCTCTGGAATGGACTGACACATCTGGGGGACTCTTGGAATGGTGGCACGACCCTGGAGTTCCTCTCGCCTTTCCTGTGGAGAGCGCCTCCTCTTGAGATGCGACGGGAACGCCGGGAATTCTTTCCCTACGAAACAGGGAAAGGATCCCTCATCTCGAGCTAGGAGGCGGAAATGGGGCTCCCCTGGATGTTTGCGGGACCCCACGTGCTTCCTCTCGAGTGGAGACGTGTATGTCGGGGAACTTCTTGAGTTGCAGCAAGGGTGTGAAGGACCCTTTGGAAGTTCCAGTGGTTAGATGTGATTGGCCTCGAGAAGCCTCAGCGGAAATGGGGCTCATCTCGCCTGGAGGGCAAAACCTCGTAGATTTTCTCGAGTTGCGGCAGGTGCTCTCGACTTACGACGGGGACCTCAGGGACCCGCTTTGGTGGCCTCAGGAAAGGCCAGTCCCCATGCGAGTTCCTCGGGGGCCTCTCGGGATTCCTCTCCCGTCGATGCCGGGGCCGAAGACCTTGTGTGGAGTCGGGGCCGGAACCTGAGGATTCCTCTCCAGTGCTGACATGGATCTTGGGGTACTTCTGGAGTCTCCCCAGGGGAGTCAGTCCTCGTCTGGGATGCGGGCATGCACTTGCGCTATCCTCCAGAGCGGTAGCAGCAGTGTCAAGCAGTCCGCCGCGTGCATCAAAGGATCTATGATTTTCCCACGAGTCTTTCCCACGAGGCTTTCCCACGAGGCTTTCCCGCAGGGCTGTCCCACGTGCACACGTGGTGGGAGTCGATCCTCGGCTTGAACGTCAAGGGAGTGCAGGGAAAACATGTTCCTCTGGAATGGACTGACATATCTGGGGGACTCTTTGAATGGTGGCACGACGCTGGAGTCCTCTCGCATTTCCTGTGGAGAGCGCCTCCTCTTGAGATGCGACGGGAACGCCGGGAATTCTTTCCCTACGAAACAGGGAAAGGATCCCTCATCTCGAGCTAGGAGGCGGAAATGGGGCTCCCCTGGATGTGTGCGGGACCCCACGTGCTTCCTCTCGAGTGGAGACGGGTATGTCGGGGAACTTCTTGTGTTGCAGCAAGGGTGTGAAGGACCCTTTGGAAGTTCCAGTGGTTAGATGTGATTGGCCTCGAGAAGCCTCAGCGGAAATGGGCCTCATCTCGCCTGGAGGGCAAAACCTCCTGGATTTTCTCGAGTTGCGTCATGTGCTCTCGACTTACGACGGGGACCTCGGGGACCCGCTCTGGTGACCTCAGGAAAGGCCAGTCCCCATGCGAGTTCCTCGGGGGCCTCTCGGGATTCCTCTCTCGTCGATGCTGGGGCCTAAGACCTTGTGTGGAGTCGGGGCCGGAACCTGAGGATTCCTCTGCAGTGCTGACATGGATCTTGGGGTACTTCTGGAGTCTCCCCAGGGTAGTCAGTCCTCGTCTCGAATGCGGGCATGCACTTGCGCTTTCCTCCAGAGCGTTAGCAGCAGTGTCACGCATTCCGCCGCGTGGATCCAAGGATCTATGGTTTTCCCTCGAGTCTTTCCCACGAGGCTTTCCCACGAGGCTTTCCCACAGGGCTGTCCCACGTGCACACGTGGTGGGAGTGGATCCTCGGCTTGAACGTCAAGGCAGTGCAGGGAAAACAGGTTCCTCTGGAATGGACTGACACATCTGGGGGACTCTTGGAATGGTGGCACGACCCTGGAGTTCCTCTCGCCTTTCCTGTGGAGAGCGCCTCCTCTTGAGATGCGACGGGAACGCCGGGAATTCTTTCCCTACGAAACAGGGAAAGGATCCCTCATCTCGAGCTAGGAGGCGGAAACGGGGCTCCCCTGGATGTGTGCGGGACCCCACGTGCTTCCTCTCGAGTGGAGACGGGTATGTCGGGGAACTTCTTGATTTACAGCAAGGGTGTGAAGGACCCTTTGGAAGTTCCAGTGGTTAGATGTGATTGGCCTCGAGAAGCCTCAGCGGAAATGGGCCTCATCTCGCCTGGAGGGCAAAACCTCCTGGATTTTCTCGAGTTGCGGCAGGTGCTCTCGACTTACGACGTGGACCTCAGGGACCCGCTCTGGTGGCCTCAGGAAAGGGCAGTCCCCATGCGACTTCCTCGGGGGCCTTTCGGGATTCCTCTCCCGTCGATGCCGGGGCCGAAGACCTTGTGTGGAGTCGGGGCCGGAACCAGAGGATTCCTCTCCAGTGCTGACATGGATCTTGGGGTACTTCTGGAGTCTCCCCAGGGGAGTCAGTCCTCGTTTCGAATGCGGGCATGCACTTGCGCTTTCCTCCAGAGCGGTAGCAGCAGTGTCACGCAGTCCGCCGCGTGGATCAAAGGATCTATGGTTTTCCCTCGAGTCTTTCCCACGAGGCTTTCCCACGAGGCTTTCCCACAGGGCTGTCCCACGTGCACAGGTGGTGGGAGTCGATCCTCGGCTTGAACGTCAAGGCAGTGCAGGGAAAACAGGTTCCTCTGGAATGGACTGACACATATGGGGTCTCTTGGAATGGTGGCACGACCCTGCAGTTCCTCTCGCCTTTCCTGTGGGAGTGCCTCCTCTTGAGATGCGACGGGAACGCCGGGAATTCTTTCCCTAAGAAACAGGGAAAGGATCCCTCATCTCGAGCTAGGAGGCGGAAACGGGGCTACCCTGGATGTGTGCGGGACCCCAGGTGCTTCCTCTCGAGTGGAGACGGGTATGTCGGGGAACTTCTAGAGTTGCAGCAAGGGTGTGAAGGACCCTTTGGAAGTTCCAGTGGTTAGATGTGATTGGCCTCGAGAAGCCTCAGTGGAAATGGGCCTCATCTCGCCTGGAGGGCAAAACCTCCTGGATTTTCTCGAGTTGCGGCAAGTGCTCTCGACTTACGACGGGGACCTCAGGGACCCGCTCTGGTGGCCTCAGGAAAGGGCAGTCCCCATGCGACTTCCTCGGGGGCCTCTCGGGATTCCTCTCCCGTAGATGCCGGGGCAGAAGACCTTGTGTGGAGTCGGGGCCGGAACCAGAAGATTCCTCTCCAGTGCTGACATGGATCTTGGGGTACTTCTGGAGTCTCCGCAGGGGAGTCAGTCCTCGTTTCGAATGCGGGCATGCACTTGCGCTTTCCTCCAGAGCGGTAGCAGCAGTGTCACGCAGTCCGCCGCGTGGATCAAAGGATCTATGGTTTTCCCTCGAGTCTTTCCCACGAGGCTTTCCCACGAAGCTTTCCCACAGGGCTGTCCCACGTGCACACGTGGTGGGAGTCGATCCTCGGCTTGAACGTCAAGGCAGTGCAGGGAAAACAGGTTCCTCTGGAATGGACTGACACATATGGGGTCTCTTGGAATGGTGGCACTACCCTGGAGTTCCTCTCGCCTTTCCTGTGGGAGTGCCTCCTCTTGAGATGCGACGGGAACGCCGGGAATTCTTTCCCTACGAAACAGGGAAAGGATCCCTCATCTCGAGCTAGGAGGTGGAAACGGGGCTACCCTGGATGTGTGCGGGACCCCACGTGCTTCCTCTCGAGTGGAGACGGGTATGTCGGGGAACTTCTAGAGTTGCAGCAAGGGTGTGAAGGACCCTTTGGAAGTTTCAGTTGTTAGATGTGATTAGCCTCGAGAAGCCTCAGCAGAAATGGGCTTCATCTCGCCTGGAGGGCAAAATCTCCTGGATTTTCTCGAGTTGCGGCAGGTGCTCTCGACTTACGACGGGGACCTCAGGGACCCGCTCTGGTGACCTCAGGAAAGGCCAGTCCCCATGCGAGTTCCTCGGGGGCCTCTCGGGATTTCTCTCCCGTCGATGCCGGGGCCTAAGACCTTGTGTGGAGTCGGGGCCGGAACCTGAGGATTCCTCTCCAGTGCTGACATGGATCTTGGGGTACTTCTGGAGTCTCCCCAGGGGAGTCAGTCCTCGTCTCGAATGCGGGCATGCACTTGCGCTTTCCTCCAGAGCGGTAGCAGCAGTGTCACGCAGTCCGCCGCGTGGATCAAAGGATCTATGGTTTTCCCTCGAGTCTTTCCCACGAGGCTTTCCCACGAGGCTTTCCACAGGGCTGTCCCACGTGCACACGTGGTGGGACTCGATTCTCGGCTTGAACGTCAAGGCAGTGCAGGGAAAACAGGTTCCTCTGGAATGGACTGACACATCTGGGGGACTCTTGGAATGGTGGCACGACCCTGGAGTTCCTCTCGCCTTTCCTGTGGAGAGCGCCTCCTCTTGAGATGCGACGGGAACGCCGGTAATTCTTTCCCTACGAAACAGGGAAAGGATCCCTCATCTCGAGCTAGGAGGCGGAAATGGGGCTCCCCTGGATGTTTGCGGGACCCCACGTGCTTCCTCTCGAGTGGAGACGGGTATGTCGGGGAACTTCTTGAGTTGCAGCAAGGGTGTGAAGGTCCCTTTGGAAGTTCCAGTGGTTAGATGTGATTGGCCTCGAGAAGCCTCAGCGGAAATGGGCCTCATCTCGCCTGGAGGGCAAAACCTCCTGGATTTTCTCGAGTTGCGGCAGGTGCTCTCGACTTACGACGGGGACCTCAGAGACCCGCTCTGGTGGCCTCAGTAAAGGCCAGTCCCCATGCGAGTTCCTCGGGTCCTCTCGGGATTCCTCTCCCGTCGATGCTGGGGCCTAAGACCTTGTGTGGAGTCGGGGCCGGAACCTGAGGATTCCTCTCCAGTGCTGACATGGATCTTGGGGTACTTCTGGAGTCTCCCAAGGGGAGTCAGTCCTCGTCTCGAATGCGGGCATGCACTTGCGCTTTCCTCCAGAGCGGTAGCAGCAGTGTCACGCAGTCCACCGCGTGGATCAAAGGATCTATGGTTTTCCCTCGAGTCTTTCCCACGAGGCTTTCCCACGAGGCTTTCCCACTGGGTTGTCCCACGTGCACACGTGGTGGGAGTCGATCCTCGGCTTGAACGTCAAGGCAGTGCAGGGAAAACAGGTTCCTCTGGAATGGACTGACACATCTGGGGGTCTCTTGGAATGGTGGCACGACCCTGGAGTTCCTCTCGCCTTTCCTGTGGAGAGCGCCTCCTCTTGAGATGCGACGGGAATGCCGGGAATTCTTTCCTACGAAACAGGGAAAGGATCCCTCATCTCGAGCTAGGAGGCGGAAACGGGGCTACCCTGGATGTGTGCGGGACCCTCGTGCTTCCTCTCGAGTGGAGACGGGTATGTCGGGGAACTTCTAGAGTTGCAGCAAGGGTGTGAAGGACCCTTTGGAAGTTCAAGTGGTTAGATGTGATTAGCCTCGAGAAGCCTCAGCGGAAATGGGCTTCATCTCGCCTGGAGGGCAAAATCTCCTGGATTTTCTCGAGTTGCGGCAGGTGCTCTCGACTTACGACGGGGACCTCAGGGACCCGCTCTGGTGACCTCAGGAAAGGCCAGTCCCCATGCGAGTTCCTCGGGGGCCTCTCGGGATTCCTCTCCCGTCGATGCCGGGGCCTAAGACCTTGTGTGGAGTCGGGGCCGGAACCTGAGGATTCCTCTCCAGTGCTGACATGGATCTTGGGGTACTTCTGGAGTCTCCCCAGGGGAGTAAGTCCTCGTCTCGAATGCGGGCATGCACTTGCGCTTTCCTCCAGAGCGGTAGCAGCAGTGTCACGCAGTCCGCCGCGTGGATCAAAGGATCTATGGTTTTCCCTCGAGTCTTTCCCACGAGGCTTTCCCACGAGGCTTTCCACAGGGCTGTCCCATGTGCACACGTGGTGGGACTCGATCCTCGGCTTGAACGTCAAGGCAGTGCAGGGAAAACAGGTTCCTCTGGAATGGACTGACACATCTGGGGGACTCTTGGAATGGTGGCACGACCCTGGAGTTCCTCTCGCCTTTCCTGTGGAGAGCGCCTCCTCTTGAGATGCGACGGGAACGCCGGGAATTCTTTCCCTACGAAACAGGGAAAGGATCCCTCATCTCGAGCTAGGAGGCGGAAATGGGGCTCCCCTGGATGTTTGCGGGACCCCACGTGCTTCCTCTCGAGTGGAGACGTGTATGTCGGGGAACTTCTTGAGTTGCAGCAAGGGTGTGAAGGACCCTTTGGAAGTTCCAGTGGTTAGATGTGATTGGCCTCGAGAAGCCTCAGCGGAAATGGGGCTCATCTCGCCTGGAGGGCAAAACCTCGTAGATTTTCTCGAGTTGCGGCAGGTGCTCTCGACTTACGACGGGGACCTCAGGGACCCGCTTTGGTGGCCTCAGGAAAGGCCAGTCCCCATGCGAGTTCCTCGGGGGCCTCTCGGGATTCCTCTCCCTTCGATGCCGGGGCCGAAGACCTTGTGTGGAGTCGGGGCCGGAACCTGAGGATTCCTCTCCAGTGCTGACATGGATCTTGGGGTACTTCTGGAGTCTCCCCAGGGGAGTCAGTCCTCGTCTGGGATGCGGGCATGCACTTGCGCTATCCTCCAGAGCGATAGCAGCAGTGTCAAGCAGTCCGCCGCGTGCATCAAAGGATCTATGATTTTCCCACGAGTCTTTCCCACGAGGCTTTCCCACGAGGCTTTCCCGCAGGGCTGTCCCACGTGCACACGTGGTGGGAGTCGATCCTCGGCTTGAACGTCAAGGGAGTGCAGGGAAAACATGTTCCTCTGGAATGGACTGACATATCTGGGGGACTCTTTGAATGGTGGCACGACGCTGGAGTCCTCTCGCATTTCCTGTGGAGAGCGCCTCCTCTTGAGATGCGACGGGAACGCCGGGAATTCTTTCCCTACGAAACAGGGAAAGGATCCCTCATCTCGAGCTAGGAGGCGGAAATGGGGCTCCCCTGGATGTGTGCGGGACCCCACGTGCTTCCTCTCGAGTGGAGACGGGGATGTCGGGGAACTTCTTGTGTTGCAGCAAGGGTGTGAAGGACCCTTTGGAAGTTCCAGTGGTTAGATGTGATTGGCCTCGAGAAGCCTCAGCGGAAATGGGCCTCATCTCGCCTGGAGGGCAAAACCTCCTGGATTTTCTCGAGTTGTGGCAGGTGCTCTCGACTTACGACGGGGACCTCAGGGACCCGCTCTGGTGGCCTCAGGAAAGGCCAGTCCCCATGCGACTTCCTCGGGGGCCTCTCGGGATTCCTCTCCCGTCGATGCCGGGGCCGAAGACCTTGTGTGGAGTCGGGGCCGGAACCAGAAGATTCCTCTCCAGTGCTGACATGGATCTTGGGGTACTTCTGGAGTCTCCCCAGGGGAGTCAGTCCTCGTCTCGAATGCGGGCATGCACTTGCGCTTTCCTCCAGAGCGGTAGCAGCAGTGTCACGCAGTCCGCCGCGTGGATCAAAGGATCTATGGTTTTCCCTCGAGTCTTTCCCACGAGGCTTTCCCACGAGGCTTTCCACAGGGCTGTCCCACGTGCACACGTGGTGGGACTCGATTCTCGGCTTGAACGTCAAGGCAGTGCAGGGAAAACAGGTTCCTCTGGAATGGACTGACACATCTGGGGGACTCTTGGAATGGTGGCACGACCCTGGAGTTCCTCTCGCCTTTCCTGTGGAGAGCGCCTCCTCTTGAGATGCGACGGGAACGCCGGGAATTCTTTCCCTACGAAACAGGGAAAGGATCCCTCATCTCGAGCTAGGAGGCGGAAACGGGGCTCCCCTGGATGTGTGCGGGACCCCACGTGCTTCCTCTCGAGTGGAGACGGGTATGTCGGGGAACTTCTTGAGTTGCAGCAAGGGTGTGAAGGACCCTTTGGACGTTCCAGTGGTTAGATGTGATTGGCCTCGAGAAGCCTCAGCGGAAATGGGCCTCATCTCGCCTGGAGGGCAAAACCTCCTGGATTTTCTCGAGTTGCGTCATGTGCTCTCGACTTACGACGGGGACCTCGGGGACCCGCTCTGGTGACCTCAGGAAAGGCCAGTCCCCATGCGAGTTCCTCGGGGGCCTCTCGGGATTCCTCTCTCGTCGATGCTGGGGCCTAAGACCTTGTGTGGAGTCGGGGCCGGAACCTGAGGATTCCTCTGCAGTGCTGACATGGATCTTGGGGTACTTCTGGAGTCTCCCCAGGGGAGTCAGTCCTCGTCTCGAATGCGGGCATGCACTTGCGCTTTCCTCCAGAGCGTTAGCAGCAGTGTCACGCATTCCGCCGCGTGGATCAAAGGATCTATGGTTTTCCCTCGAGTCTTTCCCACGAGGCTTTCCCACGAGGCTTTCCCACAGGGCTGTCCCACGTGCACACGTGGTGGGAGTCGATCCTCGGCTTCAACGTCAAGGCAGTGCAGGGAAAACAGGTTCCTCTGGAATGGACTGACACATCTGGGGGACTCTTGGAATGGTGGCACGACCCTGGAGTTCCTCTCGCCTTTCCTGTGGAGAGCGCCTCCTCTTGAGATGCGACGGGAACGCCGGGAATTCTTTCCCTACGAAACAGGGAAAGGATCCCTCATCTCGAGCTAGGAGGCGGAAACGGGGCTCCCCTGGATGTGTGCGGGACCCCACGTGCTTCCTCTCGAGTGGAGACGGGTATGTCGGGGAACTTCTTGAGTTGCAGCAAGGGTGTGAAGGACCCTTTGGAAGTTCCAGTGGTTAGACGTGATTAGCCTCGAGAAGCCTCAGCGGAAATGGGCCTCATCTCGCCTGGAGGGCAAAACCTCCTGGATTTTCTCGAGTTGCGGCAGGTGCTCTCGACTTACGTCGTGGACCTCAGGGACCCGCTCTGGTGGCCTCAGGAAAGGCCAGTCCCCATGCGAGTTCCTCGGGGGCCTCTCGGGATTCCTC
The DNA here is from genome assembly GCF_042477335.2 of Ovis canadensis. Lineage (NCBI taxonomy): Eukaryota > Metazoa > Chordata > Mammalia > Artiodactyla > Bovidae > Ovis > Ovis canadensis. The sequence goes on from NC_091253.1 coordinate 8,935,502, forward strand.
TCCCGTCGATGCCGGGGCCTAAGACCTTGTGTGGAGTCGGGGCCGGAACCTGAGGATTCCTCTGCAGTGCTGACATGGATCTTGGGGTACTTCTGGAGTCTCCCCAGGGGAGTCAGTCCACGTCTCGAATGCGGGCATGCACTTGCGCTTTCCTCCAGAGCGGTAGCAGCAGTGTCACGCAGTCCGCCGCGTGGATCAAAGGATCTATGGTTTTGCCTCGAGTCTTTCCCACGAGGCTTTCCCACGAGGCTTTCCACAGGGCTGTCCCACGTGCACACGTGGTGGGAGTCGATCCTCGGCTTGAACGTCAAGGCAGTGCAGGGAAAACAGGTTCCTCTGGAATGGACTGACACATATGGGGTCTCTTGGAATGGTGGCACGACCCTGCAGTTCCTCTCGCCTTTCCTGTGGGAGTGCCTCCTCTTGAGATGCGACGGGAACGCCGGGAATTCTTTCCCTACGAAACAGGGAAAGGATCCCTCATCTCGAGCTAGGAGGTGGAAACGGGGCTACCCTGGATGTGTGCGGGACCCCACGTGCTTCCTCTCGAGTGGAGACGGGTATGTCGGGGAACTTCTAGAGTTGCAGCAAGGGTGTGAAGGACCCTTTGGAAGTTTCAGTTGTTAGATGTGATTAGCCTCGAGAAGCCTCAGCGGAAATGGGCTTCATCTCGCCTGGAGGGCAAAATCTCCTGGATTTTCTCGAGTTGCGGCAGGTGCTCTCGACTTACGACGGGGACCTCAGGGACCCGCTCTGGTGACCTCAGGAAAGGCCAGTCCCCATGCGAGTTCCTCGGGGGCCTCTCGGGATTTCTCTCCCGTCGATGCCGGGGCCTAAGACCTTGTGTGGAGTCGGGGCCGGAACCTGAGGATTCCTCTCCAGTGCTGACATGGATCTTGGGGTACTTCTGGAGTCTCCCCAGGGGAGTCAGTCCTCGTCTCGAATGCGGGCATGCACTTGCGCTTTCCTCCAGAGCGGTAGCAGCAGTGTCACGCAGTCCGCCGCGTGGATCAAAGGATCTATGGTTTTCCCTCGAGTCTTTCCCACGAGGCTTTCCCACGAGGCTTTCCACAGGGCTGTCCCACGTGCACACGTGGTGGGAGTCGATCCTCGGCTTGAACGTCAAGGCAGTGCAGGGAAAACAGGTTCCTCTGGAATGGACTGACACATCTGGGGGACTCTTGGAATGGTGGCACGACCCTGGAGTTCCTCTCGCCTTTCCTGTGGAGAGCGCCTCCTCTTGAGATGCGACGGGAACGCCGGTAATTCTTTCACTACGAAACAGGGAAAGGATCCCTCATCTCGAGCTAGGAGGCGGAAATGGGGCTCCCCTGTATGTTTGCGGGACCCCACGTGCTTCCTCTCGAGTGGAGACGGGTATGTCGGGGAACTTCTTGAGTTGCAGCAAGGTTGTGAAGGACCCTTTGGAATTTCCAGTGGTTAGATGTGATTGGCCTCGAGAAGCCTCAGCGGAAATGGGCCTCATCTCGCCTGGAGGGCAAAACCTCCTGGATTTTCTCGAGTTGCGGCAGGTGCTCTCGACTTACGACGGGGACCTCAGGGACCGCTCTGGTGGCCTCAGGAAAGGCCAGTCCCCATGCGAGTTCCTCGGGGGCCTCTCGGGATTCCTCTCCCGTCGATGCCGGGGCCTAAGACCTTCTGTGGAGTCTGGGCCGGAACCTGAGGATTCCTCTCCAGTGCTGACATGGATCTTGGGGTACTTCTGGAGTCTCCCCAGGGGAGTCAGTCCTCGTCTCGAATGCGGGCATGCACTTGCGCTTTCCTCCAGAGCGGTAGCAGCAGTGTCACGCAGTCCGCCGCGTGGATCAAAGGATCTATGGTTTTCCCTCGAGTCTTTCCCACGAGGCTTTCCCACGAGGCTTTCCCGCAGGGCTGTCCCACGTGCACACGTGGTGGGATTCGATCCTCGGCTTGAACGTCAAGGCAGTGCAGGGAAAACAGGTTCCTCTGGAATGGACTGACACATCTGGGGGACTCTTGGAATGGTGGCACGACCCTGGAGTTCCTCTCGCCTTTCCTGTGGAGAGCGCCTCCTCTTGAGATGCGATGGGAACACCGGGAATTCTTTCCCTAAGAAACAGGGAAAGGATCCCTCATCTCGAGCTAGGAGGCGGAAACGGGGCTCCCCTGGATGTGTGCGGGACCCCACGTGCTTCCTCTCGAGTGGAGACGGGTATGTCGGGGAACTTCTTGAGTTGCAGCAAGGGTGTGAAGGACCCTTTGGAAGTTCCAGTGGTTAGACGTGATTAGCCTCGAGAAGCCTCAGCGGAAATGGGCCTCATCTCGCCTGGAGGGCAAAACCTCCTGGATTTTCTCGAGTTGCGGCAGGTGCTCTCGACTTACGACGGGGACCTCAGGGACCCGCTCTGGTGGCCTCAGTAAAGGCCAGTCCCCATGCGAGTTCCTCGGAGGCCTCTCGGGATTCCTCTCCCGTCGTTGCCGGGGCCTAAGACCTTGTGTGGAGTCGGGGCCGGAACCTGAGGATTCCTCTCCAGTGCTGACTTGGATCTTGGGGTACTTCTGGAGTCTCCCCAGGGGAGTCAGTCCTCGTCTCGAATGCGGGCATGCACTTGCGCTTTCCTCCAGAGCGGTAGCAGCAGTGTCACGCAGTCCGCCGCGTGGATCAAAGGATCTATGGTTTTCCCTCGAGTCTTTCCCACGAGGCTTTCCCACGAGGCTTTCCCACAGGGCTGTCCCACGTGCACACGTGGTGGGAGTGGATCCTCGGCTTGAACGTCAAGGCAGTGCAGGGAAAACAGGTTCCTCTGGAATGGACTGACACATCTGGGGGACTCTTGGAATGGTGGCACGACCCTGGAGTTCCTCTCGCCTTTCCTGTGGAGAGCGCCTCCTCTTGAGATGCGACAGGAACGCCGGGAATTCTTTCCCTACGAAACAGGGAAAGGATCCCTCATCTCGAGCTAGGAGGCGGAAACGGGGCTCCCCTGGATGTGTGCGGGACCCCACGTGCTTCCTCTCGAGTGGAGACGGGTATGTCGGGGAACTTCTTGAGTTGCAACAAGGTTGTGAAGGACCCTTTGGAAGTTCCAGTGGTTAGACGTGATTAGCCTCGAGAAGCCTCAGCGGAAATGGGCCTCATCTCGCCTGGAGGGCAAAACCTCCTGGATTTTCTCGAGTTGCGGCAGGTGCTCTCGACTTACGACGGGGACCTCAGGGACCCGCTCTGGTGGCCTCAGGAAAGGCCAGTCCCCATGCGAGTTCCTCGGGGGCCTCTCGGGATTCCTCTCCCGTCGATGCCGGGGCCTAAGACCTTGTGTGGAGTCGGGGCCGCAACCTGAGGATTCCTCTCCAGTGCTGACATGGATCTTGGGGTACTTCTGGAGTCTCCCCAGGGGAGTCAGTCCTCGTCTCGAATGCGGGCATGCACTTGCGCTTTCCTCCAGAGCGGTAGCAGCAGTGTCACGCAGTCCGCCGCGTGGATCAAAGGATCTATGGTTTTCCCTCGAGTCTTTCCCACGAGGCTTTCCCACGAGGCTTTCCCACAGGGCTGTCCCACGTGCACACGTGGTGGGAGTCGATCCTCGGCTTGAACGTCAAGGCAGTGCAGGGAAAACAGGTTCCTCTGGAATGGACTGACACATCTGGGGGACTCTTGGAATGGTGGCACGACCCTGGAGTTCCTCTCGCCTTTCCTGTGGAGAGCGCCTCCTCTTGAGATGCGACAGGAACGCCGGGAATTCTTTCCCTACGAAACAGGGAAAGGATCCCTCATCTCGAGCTAGGAGGCGGAAACGGGGCTCCCCTGGATGTGTGCGGGACCCCACGTGCTTCCTCTCGAGTGGAGACGGGTATGTCGGGGAACTTCTTGAGTTGCAGCAAGGGTGTGAAGGACCCTTTGGAAGTTCCAGTGGTTAGACGTGATTAGCCTCGAGAAGCCTCAGCGGAAATGGGCCTCATCTCGCCTGGAGGGCAAAACCTCCTGGATTTTCTCGAGTTGCGGCAGGTGCTCTCGACTTACGACGGGGACCTCAGGGACCGCTCTGGAGGCCTCAGGAAAGGCCAGTCCCCATGCGAGTTCCTCGGGGGCCTCTCGGGATTCCTCTCCCGTCGATGCCGGGGCCTAAGACCTTCTGTGGAGTCTGGGCCGGAACCTGAGGATTCCTCTCCAGTGCTGACATGGATCTTGGGGTACTTCTGGAGTCTCCCCAGGGGAGTCAGTCCTCGTCTCGAATGCGGGCATGCACTTGCGCTTTCCTCCAGAGCGGTAGCAGCAGTGTCACGCAGTCCGCCCAATGGATCAAAGGATCTATGGTTTTCCCTCGAGTCTTTCCCACGAGGCTTTCCCACGAGGCTTTCCCGCAGGGCTGTCCCACGTGCACACGTGGTGGGATTCGATCCTCGGCTTGAACGTCAAGGCAGTGCAGGGAAAACAGGTTCCTCTGGAATGGACTGACACATCTGGGGGACTCTTGGAATGGTGGCACGACCCTGGAGTTCCTCTCGCCTTTCCTGTGGAGAGCGCCTCCTCTTGAGATGCGATGGGAACACCGGGAATTCTTTCCCTAAGAAACAGGGAAAGGATCCCTCATCTCGAGCTAGGAGGCGGAAACGGGGCTCCCCTGGATGTGTGCGGGACCCCACGTGCTTCCTCTCGAGTGGAGACGGGTATGTCGGGGTACTTCTTGAGTTGCAGCAAGGGTGTGAAGGACCCTTTGGAAGTTCCAGTGGTTAGACGTGATTAGCCTCGAGAAGCCTCAGCAGAAATGGGCCTCATCTCGCCTGGAGGGCAAAACCTCCTGGATTTTCTCGAGTTGCGGCAGGTGCTCTCGACTTACGACGGGGACCTCAGGGACCCGCTCTGGTGGCCTCAGTAAAGGCCAGTCCCCATGCGAGTTCCTCGGAGGCCTCTCGGGATTCCTCTCCCGTCGTTGCCGGGGCCTAAGACCTTGTGTGGAGTAGGGGCCGGAACCTGAGGATTCCTCTCCAGTGCTGACTTGGATCTTGGGGTACTTCTGGAGTCTCCCCAGGGGAGTCAGTCCTCGTCTCGAATGCGGGCATGCACTTGCGCTTTCCTCCAGAGCGGTAGCAGCAGTGTCACGCAGTCCGCCGCGTGGATCAAAGAATCTATGGTTTTCCCTCGAGTCTTTCCCACGAGGCTTTCCCACGAGGCTTTCCCACAGGGCTGTCCCACGTGCACACGTGGTGGGAGTGGATCCTCGGCTTGAACGTCAAGGCAGTGCAGGGAAAACAGGTTCCTCTGGAATGGACTGACACATCTGGGGGACTCTTGGAATGGTGGCACGACCCTGGAGTTCCTCTCGCCTTTCCTGTGGAGAGCGCCTCCTCTTGAGATGCGACAGGAACGCCGGGAATTCTTTCCCTACGAAACAGGGAAAGGATCCCTCATCTCGAGCTAGGAGGCGGAAACGGGGCTCCCCTGGATGTGTGCGGGACCCCACGTGCTTCCTCTCGAGTGGAGACGGGTATGTCGGGGAACTTCTTGAGTTGCAACAAGGTTGTGAAGGACCCTTTGGAAGTTCCAGTGGTTAGACGTGATTAGCCTCGAGAAGCCTCAGCGGAAATGGGCCTCATCTCGCCTGGAGGGCAAAACCTCCTGGATTTTCTCGAGTTGCGGCAGGTGCTCTCGACTTACGACGGGGACCTCAGGGACCCGCTCTGGTGGCTTCAGGAAAGGCCAGTCCCCATGCGAGTTCCTCGGGGGCCTCTCGGGATTCCTCTCCCGTCGATGCCGGGGCCTAAGACCTTGTGTGGAGTCGGGGCCGGAACCTGAGGATTCCTCTCCAGTGCTGACATGGATCTTGGGGTACTTCTGGAGTCTCCCCAGGGGAGTCAGTCCTCGTCTCGAATGCGGGCATGCACTTGCGCTTTCCTCCAGAGCGGTAGCAGCAGTGTCACGCAGTCCGCCGCGTGGATCAAAGGATCTATGGTTTTCCCTCGAGTCTTTCCCACGAGGCTTTCCCACGAGGCTTTCCCACAGGCCTGTCCCACGTGCACACGTGGTGGGAGTCGATCCTCGGCTTGAACGTCAAGGCAGTGCAGGGAAAACAGGTTCCTCTGGAATGGACTGACACATCTGGGGGACTCTTGGAATGGCGGCACGACCCTGGAGTTCCTCTCGCCTTTCCTGTGGAGAGTGCCTCCTCTTGAGATGCGACGGGAACACCGGGAATTTTTTACCTACGAACAGGGAAAGGATCCCTCATCTCGAGCTAGGAGGCGGAAACGGGGCTCCCCTGGATGTGTGCGGGACCCCACGTGCTTCCTCTCGAGTGGAGACGGGTATGTCGGGGGACTTCTTGAGTTGCAGCAAGGGTGTGAAGGACCCTTTGGAAGTTCCAGTGGTTAGACGTGATTAGCCTCGAGAAGCCTCAGCGGAAATGGGCCTCATCTCGCCTGGAGGGCAAAACCTCCTGGATTTTCTCGAGTTGCGGCAGGTGCTCTCGACTTACGACGGGGACCTCAGGGACCCGATCTGGTGGCCTCAGGAAAGGCCAGTCCCCATGCGAGTTCCTCTGGGGATTCCTCTCCCGTCGATGCCGGGGCCTAAGACCTTGTGTGGAGTCGGGGCCGGAACCTGAGGATTCCTCTCCAGTGCTGACATGGATCTCGGGGTACTTCTGGAGTCTCCCCAGGGGAGTCAGTCCTCGTCTCGAATGCGGGCATGCACTTGCGCTTTCCTCCAGAGCGGTAGCAGCAGTGTCACGCAGTCCGCCGCGTGGATCAAAGGATCTATGGTTTTCCCTCGAGTCTTTCCCACGAGGCTTTCCCACGAGGCTTTCCCACAGGGCTGTCCCACGTGCACAGGTGGTGGGAGTCGATCCTCGGCTTGAACGTCAAGGCAGTGCAGGGAAAACAGGTTCCTCTGTAATGGACTGACACATCTGGGCGTCTCTTGGAATGGTGGCACGACCCTGGAGTTCCTCTCGCCTCTCCTGTGGAGAGCGCCTCCTCTTGAGATGCGACGGGAACCCCGGGAATTCTTTCCCTAAGAAACAGGGAAAGGATCCCTCATCTCGAGCTAGGAGGCGGAAACGGGGCTCCCCTGGATGTGTGCGGGACCCCACGTGCTTCCTCTCGAGTGGAGACGGGTATGTCGGGGAACTTCTTGAGTTGCAGCAAGGGTGTGAAGGACCCTTTGGAAGTTCCAGTGGTTAGATGTGATTAGCCTCGAGAAGCCTCAGCGGAAATGGGCCTCATCTCGCCTGGAGGGCAAAACCTCCTGGATTTTCTCGAGTTGCGGCAGGTGCTCTCGACTTACGACGGGGACCTCAGGGACCCGCTCTGGTGGCCTCAGTAAAGGCCAGTCCCCATGCGAGTTCCTCGGGGGCCTCTCGGGATTCCTCTCCCATTGATGCCGGGGCCTAAGACCTTGTGTGGAGTCGGGGCCGGAACCTGATTATTCCTCTCCAGTGCTGACATGGATAATGGGGTACTTCTGGAGTCTCCCCAGGGGAGTCAGTCCTAGTCTCGAATGCGGGCATGTACTTGCGCTTTCCTCCAGAGCGGTAGCAGCAGTGTCACGCAGTCTGCCGCGTGGATCAAAGGATCTATGGTTTTCCCTCGAGTCTTTCCCACGAGGCTTTCCCACGAGGCTTTCCCACAGGGCTGTCCCACGTGCACACGTGGTGGGAGTGGATCCTCGGCTTGAACGTCAAGGCAGTGCAGGGAAAACAGGTTCCTCTGGAATGGACTGACACATCTGGGGGACTCTTGGAATGGTGGCACGACCCTGGAGTTAATCTCGCCTTTCCTGTGGAGAGCGCCTCCTCTTGAGATGCGACAGGAACGTCGGGAATTCTTTCCCTAAGAAACAGGGAAAGGATCCCTCATCTCGAGCTAGGAGGCGGAAACGGGGCTCCCCTGGATGTGTGCGGGATACCACGTGCTTCCTATCGAGTGGAGACGGGTATGTCGGGGAACTTCTTGAGTAGCAGCAAGGGTGTGAAGGACCCTTTGGAAGTTCCAGTGGTTAGATGTGATTGGCCTCGAGAAGCCTCAGCGGAAATGGGCCTCATCTCGCCTGGAGGGCAAAACCTCCTGGATTTTCTCGAGTTCCGGCAGGTGCTCTCGACTTACGACGGGGACCTCAGGGACCCACTCTGGTGGCCTCAGGAAAGGCCAGTCCCCATGCGAGTTCCTCTGGGGATTCCTCTCCCGTCGATGCCGGGGCCTAAGACCTTGTGTGGAGTCGGGGCCGGAACCTGAGGATTCCTCTCCAGTGCTGACATGGATCTTGGGGTACTTCTGGAGTCTCCCCAGGGGAGTCAGTCCTCGTCTCGAATGCGGGCATGCACTTGGGCTTTCCTCCAGAGCGGTAGCAGCAGTGTCACGCAGTCCGCCGCGTGGATCAAAGGATCGATGGTTTTCCCTCGAGTCTTTCCCACGAGGATTTCCCACGAGGCTTTCCCACAGGGCTGTCCCACCTGCACACGTGGTGGGAGTCGATCCTCGGCTTGAACGTCAAGGCAGTGCAGGGAAAACAGGTTCCTCTGGAATGGACTGACCCATCTGGGCGTCTCTTGGAATGGTGGCACGACCCTGGAGTTCCTCTCGCCTCTCCTGTGGAGAGCGCCTCCTCTTGAGATGCGACGGGAACGCCGGGAATTCTTTCCCTAAGAAACAGGGAAAGGATCCCTCATCTCGAGCTAGGAGGCGGAAACGGGGCTCCCCTGGATGTGTGCGGGACCCCACGTGCTTCCTCTCGAGTGGAGACGGGTATGTCGGGGAACTTCTTGAGTTGCAACAAGGGTGTGAAGGACCCTTTGGAAGTTCCAGTGGTTAGACGTGATTAGCCTCGAGAAGCCTCAGCGGAAATGGGCCTCATCTCGCCTGGAGGGCAAAACCTCCTGAATTTTCTCGAGTTGCGGCAGGTGCTCTCGACTTACAACGGGGACCTCAGGGACCCGCTCTGGTGGCTTCAGGAAAGGCCAGTCCCCATGCGAGTTCCTCGTGGGCCTCTCGGGATTCCTCTCCCGTCGATGCCGGGGCCTAAGACCTTGTGTGGAGTCGGGGCCGGAACCTGAGGATTCCTCTCCAGTGCTGACATGGATCTTGGGGTACTTGTGGAGTCTCCCCAGGGGAGTCAGTCCTCGTCTCGAATGCGGGCATGCACTTGCGCTTTCCTCCAGAGCGGTAGCAGCAGTGTCACGCAGTCCGCCGCGTGGATCAAAGGATCTATGGTTTTCCCTCGAGTCTTTCCCACGAGGCTTTCCCACGAGGCTTTCCCACAGGGCTGTCCCACGTGCACACGTGGTGGGAGTGGATCCTCGGCTTGAACGTCAAGGCAGTGCAGGGAAAACAGGTTCCTCTGGAATGGACTGACACATCTGGGGGACTCTTGGAATGGTGGCACGACCCTGGAGTTCCTCTCGCCTTTCCTGTGGAGAGCGCCTCCTCTTGAGATGCGACGGGAACGCCGGGAATTCTTTCCCTACGAAACAGGGAAAGGATCCCTCATCTCGAGCTAGGAGGCGGAAACGGGGCTCCCCTGGATGTGTGCGGGACCCCACGTGCTTCCTCTCGAGTGGAGACGGGTATGTCGGGGAACTTCTTGAGTTGCAGCAAGGGTGTGAAGGACCCTTTGGAAGTTCCAGTGGTTAGACGTGATTAGCCTCGAGAAGCCTCAGCGGAAATGGGCCTCATCTCGCCTGGAGGGCAAAACCTCCTGGATTTTCTCGAGTTGCGGCAGGTGCTCTCGACTTACGACGGGGACCTCAGGGACCCGCTCTGGTGGCCTCAGGAAAGGCCAGTCCCCATGCGAGTTCCTCTGGGGATTCCTCTCCCGTCGATGCCGGGGCCTAAGACCTTGTGTGGAGTCGGGGCCGGAACCTGAGGATTCCTCTCCAGTGCTGACATGGATCTTGGGGTACTTCTGGAGTCTCCCCAGGGGAGTCAGTCCTCGTCTCGAATGCGGGCATGCACTTGGGCTTTCCTCCAGAGCGGTAGCAGCAGTGTCACGCAGTCCGCCGCGTGGATCAAAGGATCTATGGTTTTCCCTCGAGTCTTTCCCACGAGGCTTTCCCACGAGGCTTTCCCACAGGGCTGTCCCACGTGCACACGTGGTGGGAGTCGATCCTCGGCTTGAACGTCAAGGCAGTGCAGGGAAAACAGGTTCCTCTGGAATGGACTGACACATCTGGGGGACTCTTGGAATGGTGGCACGACCCTGGAGTTCCTCTCGCCTTTCCTGTGGAGAGCGCCTCCTCTTGAGATGCGACAGGAACGCCGGGAATTCTTTCCCTACGAAACAGGGAAAGGATCCCTCATCTCGAGCTAGGAGGCGGAAACGGGGCTCCCCTGGATGTGTGCGGGACCCCACGTGCTTCCTCTCGAGTGGAGACGGGTATGTCGGGGAACTTCTTGAGTTGCAGCAAGGGTGTGAAGGACCCTTTGGAAGTTCCAGTGGTTAGACGTGATTAGCCTCGAGAAGCCTCAGCGGAAATGGGCCTCATCTCGCCTGGAGGGCAAAACCTCCTGGATTTTCTCGAGTTGCGGCAGGTGCTCTCGACTTACGACGGGGACGTCAGGGACCCGCTCTGGTGGCCTCAGGAAAGGCCAGTCCCCATGCGAGTTCCTCGGGGGCCTCTCGGGATTCCTCTCCCGTCGATGCCGGGGCCTAAGACCTTGTGTGGAGTCGGGGCCGGAACCTGAGGATTCCTCTCCAGTGCTGACATGGATCTTGGGGTACTTCTGGAGTCTCCCCAGGGGAGTCAGTCCTCGTCTCGAATGCGGGCATGCACTTGCGCTTTCCTCCAGAGCGGTAGCAGCAGTGTCACGCAGTCCGCAGCGTGGATCAAAGGATCTATGGTTTTCCCTCGAGTCTTTCCCACGAGGCTTTCCCACGAGGCTTTCCCACAGGGCTGTCCCACGTGCACACGTGGTGGGAGTGGATCCTCGGCTTGAACGTCAAGGCAGTGCAGGGAAAACAGGTTCCTCTGGAATGGACTGACCCATCTGGGCGTCTCTTGGAATGGTGGCACGACCCTCGAGTTTCTCTCGCCTCTCCTGTGGAGAGCGCCTCCTCTTGAGATGTGACGGGAACGCCGGGAATTCTTTCCCTAAGAAACAGGGAAAGGATCCCTCATCTCGAGCTAGGAGGCGGAAACGGGGCTCCCCTGGATGTGTGCGGGACCCCACGTGCTTCCTCTCGAGTGGAGACGGGTATGTAGGGGAACTTCTTGAGTTGCAGCAAGGGTGTGAAGGACCCTTTGGAAGTTCCAGTGGTTAGACGTGATTAGCCTCGAGAAGCCTCAGCGGAAATGGGCCTCATCTCGCCTGGAGGGCAAAACCTCCTGGATTTTCTCGAGTTACGGCATGTGCTCTCGACTTACGACGGGGACCTCAGTGACCCGATCTGGTGACTTCAGGAAAGGCCAGTCCCCATGCGAGTTTCTCGGGGGCCTCTCGGGATTCCTCTCCCATTGATTCCGGGGCCTAAGACCTTGTGTGGAGTCGGGGCCGGAACCTGAGGATTCCTCTCCAGTGCTGACATGGATCATGGGGTACTTCTGGAGTCTCCCCAGGGGAGTCAGTCCTCGTCTCGAATGCGGGCATGCACTTGCGCTTTCCTCCAGAGCGGTAGCAGCAGTGTCACGCAGTCCACCGCGTGGATCAAAGGATCTATGGTTTTCCTTCGAGTCTTTCCCACGAGGCTTTCCCACGAGGCTTTCCCACAGGGTTGTCCCACGTGCACACGTGGTGGGAGTGGATCCTCGGCTTGAACGTCAAGGCAGTGCAGGGAAAACAGGTTCCTCTGGAATGGACTGACACATCTGGGGGACTCTTGTCATGGTGGCACGACACTGGAGTTCCTCTCGCCTTTCCTGTGGAGAGCGCCTCCTCTTGAGATGCGACGGGAACGCCGGGAATTCTTTCCCTACGAAACAGGGAAAGGATCCCTCATCTCTAGCTAGGAGGCGGAAACGGGGCTCCCTTGGATGTGTGCGGGATACCACGTGCTTCCTATCGAGTGGAGACGGGTATGTCGGGGAACTTCTTGAGTAGCAGCAAGGGTGTGAAGGACCCTTTGGAAGTTCCAGTGGTTAGATGTGATTGGCCTCGAGAAGCCTCAGCGGAAATGGGCCTCATCTTGCCTGGAGGGCAAAACCTCCTGGAGTTTCTCGAGTTGCGGCATGTGCTCTCGACTTACGACGGGGACCTCAGGGACCCGCTCTGGTGGCCTCAGGAAAGGCCAGTCCCCATGCGAGTTCCTCGGGGGCCTCTCGGGATTCCTCTCCCGTCGATGCCGGGGCCTAAGACCTTGTGTGGAGTCGGGGCCGGAAACTGAGGATTCCTCTCCAGTGCTGACATGGATCTTGGGGTACTTCTGGAGTCTCCCCAGGGGAGTCAGTCCTCGTCTCGAATGCGGGCATGCACTTGCGCTTTCCTCCAGAGCGGTAGCAGCAGTGTCACGCAGTCCGCCGCGTGGATCAAAGGATCTATGGTTTTCCCTCGAGTCTTTCCCACGAGGCTTTCCCACGAGGCTTTCCCACAGGGCTGTCCCACGTGCACACGTGGTGGGAGTCGATCCTCGGCTTGAACGTCAAGGCAGTGCAGGGAAAACAGGTTCCTCTGGAATGGACTGACACATCTGGGGGACTCTTGGAATGGTGGCACGACCCTGGATTTCCTCTCGCCTTTCCTGTGGAGAGCGCCTCCTCTTGAGATGCGTCGGGAACGCCGGGAATTCTTTCCCTACGAAACAGGGAAAGATCCCTCATCTTGAGCTAGAAGGCGGAAACGGGGCTCCCCTGGATGTGTGCGGGACCCCACGTGCTTCCTCTCGAGTGGAGACGGGTATGTCGGAGAACTTCTTGAGTTGCAGCAAGGGTGTGAAGGACCCTTTGGAAGTTCCAGTGGTTAGACGTGATTCGCCTCGAGAAGCCTCAACGGAAATGGGCCTCATCTCGCCTGGAGGGCAAAATCTCCTGGATTTTCTCGAGTTGCGGCAGGTGCTCTCTACTTACGACGGGGACGTCAGGGACCCGCTCTGGTGGCCTCAGGAAAGGCCAGTCCCCATGCGAGTTCCTCGGGGGCCTCTCGGGATTCCTCTCCCGTCGATGCCGGGGCCTAAGACCTTGTGTGGAGTCGGGGCCGGAACCTGAGGATTCCTCTCCAGTGCTGACATGGATCTTGGGGTACTTCTGGAGTCTCGCCAGGGGAGTCAGTCCTCGTCTCGAATGCGGGCATGCACTTGCGCTTTCCTCCAGAGCGGTAGCAGCAGTGTCACGCAGTCCGCCGCGTGGATCAAAGGATCTATGGTTTTCCCTCGAGTCTTTCCCACGAGGCTTTCCCACGAGGCTTTCCCACAGGGCTGTTCCACGTGCACACGTGGTGGGAGTGGATCCTCGGCTTGAACGTCAAGGCAGTGCAGGGAAAACAGGTTCCTCTGGAATGGACTGACACATCTGGGGGACTCTTGGAATGGTGTCACGACCCTGGAGTTCCTCTCGCCTTTCCTGTGGAGAGCGCCTCCTCTTGAGATGCGACGGGAACGCCGGGAATTCTTTCCCTACGAAACAGGGAAAGGATCCCTCATCTCGAGCTAGGAGGCGGAAACGGGGCTCCCCTGGATGTGTGCGGGACCCCAGGTGCTTCCTCTCGAGTGGAGACGGGTATGTCGGGGAATTCTTGAGTTGCAGCAAGGGTGTGAAGGACCCTTTGGAAGTTCCAGTGGTTAGACGTGATTCGCCTCGAGAAGCCTCAGCGGAAATGGGCCTCATCTCGCCTGGAGGGCAAAACCTGCTGGATTTTCTCGAGTTGCGGCAGGTGCTCTCGACTTACGACGGGGACCTCAGGGACCCGCTCTGGTGGCCTCAGGAAAGGCCAGTCCCCATGCGAATTCCTCGGGGGCCTCTCGGGATTACTCTCCCGTCGATGCCGGTGCCTAAGACCTTGTGTGGAGTCGGGTCCGGAACCTGAGGATTCCTCTCCGGTGCTGACATGGATCTTGGGGTACTTCTGGAGTCTCCCCAGGGGAGTCAGTCCTCGTCTCGAATGCGGACATGCACTTGCGCTTTCCTCCAGAGCGGTAACAGCAGTGTCACGCGGTCCGCCGCGTGGATCAAAGGATCTATGGTTTTCCCTCGAGTCTTTCCCAAGAGGCTTTCCCACGAGGCTTTCCCACAGGGCTGTCCCACGTGCACACGTGGTGGGAGTCAATCCTCGGCTTGAACGTCAAGGCAGTGCAGGGAAAACAGGTTCCTCTGGAATGGACTGACACATCTGGGGGTCTCTTGGAATGGTGCCACGACCCTGGAGTTCCTCTCGCCTTTCCTGTGGAGAGCGCCTCCTCTTGAGATGCGACGGGAACGCCGGGAATTCTTTCCCTACGAAACAGGGAAAGGATCCCTCATCTCGAGCTAGGAGGCGGAAACGGGGCTCCCCTGGATGTGTGCGGGAACCCACGTGCTTCCTCTCGAGTGGAGACGGGTATGTCGGGGAACTTCTTGATTTGCAGCAAGGGTATGAAGCACCCTTTGGAAGTTCCAGTGGTTAGACGTGATTAGCCTCGAGAAGCCTCAGCGGAAATGGGCCTCATCTCGCCTGGAGGGCAAAACCTCCTGGATTTTCTCGAGTTGCGGCAGGTGCTCTCGACTTACGACGGGGACCTCAGGGACCCGCTCTGTTGGCCTCAAGAAAGGCCAGTCCCCATGCGAGTTTCTCGGGGGCCTCTCGGGATTCCTCTCCCGTCGATGCCGGGGCCTAAGACCTTGTGTGGAGTCGGGGCCGGAACCTGAGGATTCCTCTCCAGTGCTGACATGGATCTTGGGGTACTTCTGGAGTCTCCCCAGGGGAGTCAGTCCTCGTCTCGAATGCGGGCATGCATTTGCGCTTTCCTCCATAGCGGTAGCAGCAGTGTCACGCAGTCTGCCGCGTGGATCAAAGGATCTATGGTTTTCCCTCGAGTCTTTCCCACGAGGCTTTCCCACGAGGCTTTCCCACAGGGCTGTCCCACGTGCACACGTGGTGGGAGTGGATCCTCGGCTTGAACGTCAAGGCAGTGCAGGGAAAACAGGTTCCTCTGGAATGGACTGACACATCTGGGGGACTCTTGTCATGGTGGCACGACCCTGGAGTTCCTCTCGCCTTTCTTGTGGAGAGCGCCTCCTCTTGAGATGCGACGGGAACGCCGGGAATTCTTTCCCTACGAAACAGGGAAAGGATCCCTCATCTCGAGCTAGGAGGCGGAAACGGGGCTCCCCTGGATGTGTGCGGGACACCACGTGCTTCCTCTCGAGTGGAGACGGGTATGTCGGGGAACTTCTTGAGTTGCAGCAAGGGTGTGAAGGACCCTTTGGAAGTTCCAGTGGTTAGACGTGATTCGCCTCGAGAAGCCTCAGCGGAAATGGGCCTCATATCGCCTGGAGGGCAAAACCTCCTGGATTTTCTCGAGTTGAGGCAGGTGCTCTCGACTTACGACGGGGACCTCAGGGACCCGCTCTGGTGGCCTCAGGAAAGGCCAGTCCCCATGCGAATTCCTCGGGGGCCTCTCGGGATTCCTCTCCCGTCGATGCCGGGGCCTAAGTCCTTGTGTGGATTCGGGGCCGGAACCTGAGGATTCCTCTCCAGTGCTGACATGGATCTTGGGGTACTTCTAGAGTCTCCCCAGGGGAGTCAGTCCTCGTCTCGAATGCGGGCATGCACTTGCGCTTTCCTCCAGAGCGGTAGCAGCAGTGTCACGCAGTCCGCCGCGTGGATCAAAGGATCTATGGTTTTCCCTCGAGTCTTTCCCACGAGGCTTTCCCACGAGGCTTTCCCACAGGGCTGTCCCACGTGCACAGGTGGTGGGAGTCGATCCTCGGCTTGAACGTCAAGGCAGTGCAGGGAAAACAGGTTCCTCTGTAATGGACTGACACATCTGGGTGTCTCTTGGAATGGTGGCACGACCCTGGAGTTCCTCTCGCCTCTCCTGTGGAGAGCCCCTCATCTTGAGATGCGACGGGAACGCCGGGAATTCTTTCCCTACGAAACAGGGAAAGGATCCCTCATCTCGAGCTAGGAGGCGGAAACGGGGCTCCCCTGGATGTATGAGGGACACCACGTGCTTCCTTTCGAGTGGAGACGGGTATGTCGGGGAACTTCTTGAGTAGCAGCAAGGGTGTGAAGGACCCTTTGGAAGTTCCAGTGTTTAGATGTGATTGGCCTCGAGAAGCCTCAGCGGAAATGGGCCTCATCTCGCCTGGAGGGCAAAACCTCCTGGATTTTCTCGAGTTACGGCAGGTGTTCTCGACTTACGACGGGGACCTCAGGGACCCGCTCTGGTGGCCTCAGGAAAGGCCAGTCCCCATGCGAGTTCCTCGGGGGCCTCTCGGGATTCCTCTCCCGTCGATGCCGGGGCCTAAGACCTTGTGTGGAGTCGGGGCCGGAACCTGAGGATTCCTCTCCAGTGCTGACATGGATCTTGGGGTACTTCTGGAGTCTCCCCAGGGGAGTCAGTGCTCGTCTCGAATGCGGGCATGCACTTGCGCTTTCCTCCAGAGCGTTAGCAGCAGTGTCACGCGGTCCGCCGCGTGGATCAAAGGATCTATGGTTTTCCCTCGAGTCTTTCCCACGAGGCTTTCCCACGAGGCTTTCCCACAGGGTTGTCCCACGTGCACACGTGGTGGGAGTCGATCCTCGGCTTGAACGTCAGGCAGTGCAGGGAAAACAGGTTCCTCTGGAATGGACTGACACATCTGGGGGTCTCTTGGAATGGTGCCACGACCCTGGAGTTCCTCTCGCCTTTCCTGTGGAGAGCGCCTCCTCTTGAGATGCGACGGGAACGCCGGGAATTCTTTCCCTACGAAACAGGGAAAGGATCCCTCATCTCGAGCTAGGAGGCGGAAACGGGGCTCCCCTGGATGGGTGCGGAACCCCACGTGCTTCCTCTCGAGTGGAGACGGGTATGTCGGGGAACTTCTTGAGTTGCAGCAATGGTGTGAACGACCCTTTGGAAGTTCCAGCGGTTACATGTGATTAGCCTCGAGAAGCCTCAGCGGAAATGGGCCTCATCTCGCCTGGAGGGCAAAACCTCCTGGATTTTCTCGAGTTGCGGCAGGTGCTCTCGACTTACGATGGGGACCTCAGGGACCCGCTCTGGTGGCCTCAGGAAAGGCCAGGCCCCATGCGAGTTTCTCGGGGGCCTCTCGGCATTCCTCTCCCGTCGATGCAGGGGCCTAAGACCTTGTGTGGAGTCGGGGCCGGAACCTGAGGATTCCTCTCCAGTGCTGACATGGATCTTGGGATACTTCTGGAGTCTCCCCAGGGGAGTCAGTCCTCGTCTCGAATGCGGACATGCACTTGCGCTTTCCTCCAGAGCGGTAGCAGCAGTGTCACGCAGTCCGCCGCGTGGATCAAAGGATCTATGGTTTTCCCTCGAGTCTTTCCCACGAGGCTTTCCCACTAGGCTTTCCCACAGGGCTGTCCCACGTGCACACGTGGTGGTAGTGGATCCTCGGCTTGAACGTCAAGGCAGTGCAGGGAAAACAGGTTCCTCTGGAATGGACTGACACATCTGGGGGACTCTTGGAATGGTGTCACGACCCTGGAGTTCCTCTCGCCTTTCCTGTGGAGAGCGCCTCCTCTTGAGATGCGACGGGAACGCCGGGAATTCTTTCCCTAAGAAACAGGGAAAGGATCCCTCATCTCGAGCTAGGAGGCGGAAACGGGGCTCCCCTGGATGTGTGCGGGACCCCACGTGCTTCCTCTCGAGTGGAGACGGGTATGTCGGGGAACTTCTTGAGTTGCAGCAAGGGTGTGAAGGACCCTTTCGAAGTTCCAGTGGTTAGACGTGATTAGCCTCGAGAAGCCTCAGCGGAAATGGGCCTCATCTCGCCTGGAGGGCAAAACCTGCTGGATTTTCTCGAGTTGCGGCAGGTGCTCTCGACGTACGATGGGGACGTCAGGGACCCGCTCTGGTGGCCTCAGGAAAGGCCAGTCCCCATGCGAGTTCCTCGGGGGCCTCTCGGGATTCCTCTCCCGTCGATGCCGGGGCCTAAGACCTTGTGTGGAGTCGGCGCCGGAACCTGAGGATTCCTCTCCAGTGCTGACATGGATCTTGGGGTACTTCTGGAGTCTCCCCAGGGGAGTCAGTCCTCGTCTCGAATGCGGGCATGCACTTGCGCTTTCCTCCAGAGCGGTAGCAGCAGTGTCACGCAGTCCGCCGCGTGGATCAAAGGATCTATGGTTTTCCCTCGAGTCTTTCCCACGAGGCTTTCCCACGAGGCTTTCCCACAGGGCTGTTCCACGTGCACACGTGGTGGGAGTGGATCCTCGGCTTGAACGTCAAGGCAGTGCAGGGAAAACAGGTTCCTCTGGAATGGACTGACACATCTGGGGGACTCTTGGAATGGTGTCACGACCCTGGAGTTCCTCTCGCCTTTCCTGTGGAGAGCGCCTCCTCTTGAGATGCGACGGGAACGCCGGGAATTCTTTCCCTACGAAACAGGGAAAGGATCCCTCATCTCGAGCTAGGAGGCGGAAACGGGGCTCCCCTGGATGTGTGCGGGACCCCAGGTGCTTCCTCTCGAGTGGAGACGGGTATGTCGGGGAATTCTTGAGTTGCAGCAAGGGTGTGAAGGACCCTTTGGAAGTTCCAGTGGTTAGACGTGATTCGCCTCGAGAAGCCTCAGCGGAAATGGGCCTCATCTCGCCTGGAGGGCAAAACCTCCTGGATTTTCTCGAGTTGCGGCAGGTGCTCTCGACTTACGACGGGGACCTCAGGGACCCGCTCTGGTGGCCTCAAGAAAGGCCAGTCCCCATGCGAGTTCCTCGGGGGCCTCTCGGGATTCCTCTCCCGTCGATGCCGGGGCCTAAGACCTTGTGTGGAGTCGGGGCCGGAACCTGAGGATTCCTCTCCAGTGGTGACATGGATCTTGGGGTACTTCTGGAGTCTCCCCAGGGGAGTCAGTCCTCGTCTCGAATGCGGGCATGCATTTGCGCTTTCCTCCATAGCGGTAGCAGCAGTGTCACGCAGTCTGCCGCGTGGATCAAAGGATCTATGGTTTTCCCTCGAGTCTTTCCCACGAGGCTTTCCCACGAGGCTTTCCCACAGGGCTGTCCCACGTGCACACGTGGTGGGAGTGGATCCTCGGCTTGAACGTCAAGGCAGTGCAGGGAAAACAGGTTCCTCTGGAATGGACTGACACATCTGGGGGACTCTTGTCATGGTGGCACGACCCTGGAGTTCCTCTCGCCTTTCTTGTGGAGAGCGCCTCCTCTTGAGATGCGACGGGAACGCCGGGAATTCTTTCCCTACGAAACAGGGAAAGGATCCCTCATCTCGAGCTAGGAGGCGGAAACGGGGCTCCCCTGGATGTGTGCGGGACCCCACGTGCTTCCTCTCGAGTGGAGACGGGTATGTCGGGGAACTTCTTGAGTTGCAGCAAGGGTGTGAAGGACCCTTTGGAAGTTCCAGTGGTTAGACCTGATTCGCCTCGAGAAGCCTCAGCGGAAATGGGCCTCATATCGCCTGGAGGGCAAAACCTCCTGGATTTTCTCGAGTTGCGGCAGGTGCTCTCGACTTACGACGGGGACCTCAGGGACCCGCTCTGGTGGCCTCAGGAAAGGCCAGTCCCCATGCGAATTCCTCGGGGGCCTCTCGGGATTCCTCTCCCGTCGATGCCGGGGCCTAAGTCCTTGTGTGGATTCGGGGCCGGAACCTGAGGATTCCTCTCCAGTGCTGACATGGATCTTGGGGTACTTCTGGAGTCTCCCCAGGGGAGTCAGTCCTCGTCTCGAATGCGGGCATGCACTTGCGCTTTCCTCCAGAGCGGTAGCAGCAGTGTCACGCAGTCCGCCGCGTGGATCAAAGGATCTATGGTTTTCCCTCGAGTCTTTCCCACGAGGCTTTCCCACGAGGCTTTCCCACAGGGCTGTCCCACGTGCACACGTGGTGGTAGTGGATCCTCGGCTTGAACGTCAAGGCAGTGCAGGGAAAACAGGTTCCTCTGGAATGGACTGACACATCTGGGGGACTCTTGGAATGGTGTCACGACCCTGGAGTTCCTCTCGCCTTTCCTGTGGAGAGCGCCTCCTCTTGAGATGCGACGGGAACGCCGGGAATTCTTTCCCTAAGAAACAGGGAAAGGATCCCTCATCTCGAGCTAGGAGGCGGAAACGGGGCTCCCCTGGATGTGTGCGGGACCCCACGTGCTTCCTCTCGAGTGGAGACGGGTATGTCGGGGAACTTCTTGAGTTGCAGCAAGGGTGTGAAGGACCCTTTCGAAGTTCCAGTGGTTAGACGTGATTAGCCTCGAGAAGCCTCAGCGGAAATGGGCCTCATCTCGCCTGGAGGGCAAAACCTGCTGGATTTTCTCGAGTTGCGGCAGGTGCTCTCGACGTACGATGGGGACGTCAGGGACCCGCTCTGGTGGCCTCAGGAAAGGCCAGTCCCCATGCGAGTTCCTCGGGGGCCTCTCGGGATTCCTCTCCCGTCGATGCCGGGGCCTAAGACCTTGTGTGGAGTCGGCGCCGGAACCTGAGGATTCCTCTCCAGTGCTGACATGGATCTTGGGGTACTTCTGGAGTCTCCCCAGGGGAGTCAGTCCTCGTCTCGAATGCGGGCATGCACTTGCGCTTTCCTCCAGAGCGGTAGCAGCAGTGTCACGCAGTCCGCCGCGTGGATCAAAGGATCTATGGTTTTCCCTCGAGTCTTTCCCACGAGGCTTTCCCACGAGGCTTTCCCACAGGGCTGTTCCACGTGCACACGTGGTGGGAGTGGATCCTCGGCTTGAACGTCAAGGCAGTGCAGGGAAAACAGGTTCCTCTGGAATGGACTGACACATCTGGGGGACTCTTGGAATGGTGTCACGACCCTGGAGTTCCTCTCGCCTTTCCTGTGGAGAGCGCCTCCTCTTGAGATGCGACGGGAACGCCGGGAATTCTTTCCCTACGAAACAGGGAAAGGATCCCTCATCTCGAGCTAGGAGGCGGAAACGGGGCTCCCCTGGATGTGTGCGGGACCCCAGGTGCTTCCTCTCGAGTGGAGACGGGTATGTCGGGGAATTCTTGAGTTGCAGCAAGGGTGTGAAGGACACTTTGGAAGTTCCAGTGGTTAGACGTGATTCGCCTCGAGAAGCCTCAGCGGACATGGGCCTCATCTCGCCTGGAGGGCAAAACCTCCTGGATTTTCTCGAGTTGCGGCAGGTGCTCTCGACTTACGACGGGGACCTCAGGGACCCGCTCTGGTGGCCTCAAGAAAGGCCAGTCCCCATGCGAGTTCCTCGGGGGCCTCTCGGGATTCCTCTCCCGTCGATGCCGGGGCCTAAGACCTTGTGTGGAGTCGGGGCCGGAACCTGAGGATTCCTCTCCAGTGGTGACATGGATCTTGGGGTACTTCTGGAGTCTCCCCAGGGGAGTCAGTCCTCGTCTCGAATGCGGGCATGCATTTGCGCTTTCCTCCATAGCGGTAGCAGCAGTGTCACGCAGTCTGCCGCGTGGATCAAAGGATCTATGGTTTTCCCTCGAGTCTTTCCCACGAGGCTTTCCCACGAGGCTTTCCCACAGGGCTGTCCCACGTGCACACGTGGTGGGAGTGGATCCTCGGCTTGAACGTCAAGGCAGTGCAGGGAAAACAGGTTCCTCTGGAATGGACTGACACATCTGGGGGACTCTTGTCATGGTGGCACGACCCTGGAGTTCCTCTCGCCTTTCTTGTGGAGAGCGCCTCCTCTTGAGATGCGACGGGAACGCCGGGAATTCTTTCCCTACGAAACAGGGAAAGGATCCCTCATCTCGAGCTAGGAGGCGGAAACGGGGCTCCCCTGGATGTGTGCGGGACCCCACGTGCTTCCTCTCGAGTGGAGACGGGTATGTCGGGGAACTTCTTGAGTTGCAGCAAGGGTGTGAAGGACCCTTTGGAAGTTCCAGTGGTTAGACCTGATTCGCCTCGAGAAGCCTCAGCGGAAATGGGCCTCATATCGCCTGGAGGGCAAAACCTCCTGGATTTTCTCGAGTTGCGGCAGGTGCTCTCGACTTACGACGGGGACCTCAGGGACCCGCTCTGGTGGCCTCAGGAAAGGCCAGTCCCCATGCGAATTCCTCGGGGGCCTCTCGGGATTCCTCTCCCGTCGATGCCGGGGCCTAAGTCCTTGTGTGGATTCGGGGCCGGAACCTGAGGATTCCTCTCCAGTGCTGACATGGATCTTGGGGTACTTCTGGAGTCTCCCCAGGGGAGTCAGTCCTCGTCTCGAATGCGGGCATGCACTTGCGCTTTCCTCCAGAGCGGTAGCAGCAGTGTCACGCAGTCCGCCGCGTGGATCAAAGGATCTATGGTTTTCCCTCGAGTCTTTCCCACGAGGCTTTCCCACGAGGCTTTCCCACAGGGCTGTCCCACGTGCACAGGTGGTGGGAGTCGATCCTCGGCTTGAACGTCAAGGCAGTGCAGGGAAAACAGGTTCCTCTGGAATGGACTGACACATCTGGGTGTCTCTTGGAATGGTGGCACGACCCTGGAGTTCCTCTCGCCTCTCCTGTGGAGAGCCCCTCCTCTTGAGATGCGACGGGAACGCCGGGAATTCTTTCCCTAAGAAACAGGGAAAGGATCCCTCATCTCGAGCTAGGAGGCGGAAAAGGGGCTCCCCTGGAGATGTGCGGGACCCCACGTGATTCCTCTCGAGTGGAGACGGGTATGTCGGGGAACTTCTTGAGTTGCAGCAAGGGTGTGAAGGACTCTTTGGAAGTTCCAGTGGTTAGATGTGATTAGCCTCGAGAAGCCTCAGCGGAAATGGGCCTCATCTCGCCTGGAGGGCAAAACCTCCTGGATTTTCTCGAGTTGCGGCCTGTGCTCTCGACTTACGACGGGGACCTCGGGGACCCGCTCTGGTGACCTCAGGAAATGCCAGTCCCCATGCGAGTTCCTCGGGGGCCTCTCGGCATTCCTCTCCCATCGATGCCGGGGCCTAAGACCTTGTGTGGAGTCGGGGCCGGAACCTGAGGATTCCTCTCCAGTGCTGACATGGATCTTGGGGTACTTCTGGAGTCTCCCCAGGGGAGTCAGTCCTCGTCTCGAATGCGGGCATGCACTTGCGCTTTCCTCCAGAGCGGTAGCAGCAGTGTCACGCATTCCGCCGCGTGGATCAAAGGATCTATGGTTTTCCCTCGAGTCTTTCCCACGAGGCTTTCCCACGAGGCTTTCCCACAGGGCTGTCCCACGTGCACACGTGGTGGGAGTGGATCCTCGGCTTGAACGTCAAGGCAGTGCAGGGAAAACAGGTTCCTCTGGAATGGACTGACACATCAGGGGGACTCTTGGAATGGTGGCACGACCCTGGAGTTCCTCTCGCCTTTCCTGTGGAGAGCGCCTCCTCTTGAGATGCGACGGGAACGCCGGGAATTCTTTCCCTACGAAACAGGGCAAGGATCCCTCATCTCGAGCTAGGAGGCGGAAACGGGGCTCCCCTGGATGTGTGCGGGACCCCACGTGCTTCCTCTCGAGTGGAGACGGGTATGTCGGGGAACTTCTTGAGTTGCAGCAAGGGTGTGAAGGACCCTTTGGAAGTTCCAGTGGTTAGACGTGATTAGCCTCGAGAAGCCTCAGCGGAAATGGGCCTCATCTCGCCTGGAGGGCAAAACCTCCTGGATTTTCTCGAGTTGCGGCAGGTGCTCTCGACTTACGACGGGGACCTCAGGGACCCGCTCTGGTGGCCTCAGGAAAGGCCAGTCCCCATGCGAGTTCCTCGGGGGCCTCTCGGCATTCCTCTCCCGTCGATGCCGGGGCCTAAGACCTTGTGTGGAGTCGGGGCCGGAACCTGAGGATTCCTCTCCAGTGCTGACATGGATCTTGGGGTACTTCTGGAGTCTCCCCAGGGGAGTCAGTCCTCGTCTCGAATGCGGGCATGCACTTGGGCTTTCCTCCAGAGCGGTAGCAGCAGTGTCACGCAGTCCGCCGCGTGGATCAAAGGATCTATGGTTTTCCCTCGAGTCTTTCCCACGAGGCTTTCCCACGAGGCTTTCCCACAGGGCTGTCCCACGTGCACACGTGGTGGGAGTCGATCCTCGGCTTGAACGTCAAGGCAGTGCAGGGAAAACAGGTTCCTCTGGAATGGACTGACACATCTGGGGGACTCTTGGAATGGTGGCACGACCCTTGAGTTCCTCTCGCCTTTCCTGTGGAGAGCGCCTCCTCTTGAGATGCGACGGGAACGCCGGGAATTCTTTACCTACGAAACAGGGAAAGGATCCCTCATCTCGAGCTAGGAGGCGGAAACGGGGCTCCCCTGGATGTGTGCGGGACCCCACGTGCTTCCTCTCGAGTGGAGACGGGTATGTAGGGGAACTTCTGGAGTTGCAGCAAGGGTGTGAAGGACCCTTTGGAAGTTCCAGTGGTTAGACGTGATTAGCCTCGAGAAGCCTCAGCGGAAATGGGCCTCATCTCGCCTGGAGGGCAAAACCTCCTGGATTTTCTCGAGTTGCGGCAGGTGCTCTCGACTTACGACGGGGACCTCAGGGACCGCTCTGGTGGCCTCAGGAAAGGCCAGTCCCCATGCGAGTTCCTCGGGGGCCTCTCGGGATTCCTCTCCCGTCGATGCCGGGGCCTAAGACCTTGTGTGGAGTCGGGGCCGGAACCTGAGGATTCCTCTCCAGTGCTGACATGGATCTTGGGGTACTTCTGGAGTCTCCCCAGGGGAGTCAGTCCTCGTCTCGAATGCGGGCATGCACTTGCGCTTTCCTCCAGAGCGGTAGCAGCAGTGTCACGCAGTCCGCCGCGTGGATCAAAGGATCTATGGTTTTCCCTCGAGTCTTTCCCACGAGGCTTTCCCACGAGGCTTTCCACAGGGCTGTCCCACGTGCACACGTGGTGGGACTCGATTCTCGGCTTTAACGTCAAGGCAGTGCAGGGAAAACAGGTTCCTCTGGAATGGACTGACACAACTGGGGGACTCTTGGAATGGTGGCACGACCCTGGAGTTCCTCTCGCCTTTCCTGTGGAGAGCGCCTCCTCTTGAGATGCGACGGGAACGCCGGGAATTCTTTACCTACGAAACAGGGAAAGGATCCCTCATCTCGAGCTAGGAGGCGGAAATGGGGCTCCCCTGGATGTTTGCGGGACCCCACGTGCTTCCTCTCGAGTGGAGACGGGTATGTCGGGGAACTTCTTGAGTTGCAGCAAGGGTGTGAAGGACCATTTGGAAGTTCCAGTGGTTAGATGTGATTGGCCTCGAGAAGCCTCAGCGGAAATGGGCCTCATCTCGCCTGGAGGGCAAAACCTCCTGGATTTTCTCGAGTTGCGGCAGGTGCTCTCGACTTACGACGGGGACCTCAGGGACCCGCTCTGGTGGCCTCAGTAAAGGGCAGTCCCCATGCGACTTCCTCGGGGGCCTCTCGGGACTCCTCTCCCGTAGATGCCGGGGCCGAAGACCTTGTGTGGAGTCGGGGCCGGAACCAGAAGATTCCTCTCCAGTGCTGACATGGATCTTGGGGTACTTCTGGAGTCTCCCCAGGGGAGTCAGTCCTCGTGTCGAATGCGGGCATGCACTTGCGCTTTCCTCCAGAGCGGTAGCAGCAGTGTCACGCAGTCCGCCCAATGGATCAAAGGATCTATGGTTTTCCCTCGAGTCTTTCCCACGAGGCTTTCCCACGAGGCTTTCCCACAGGGCTGTCCCACGTGCACACGTGGTGGGAGTGGATCCTCGGCTTGAACGTCAAGGCAGTGCAGGGAAAACAGGTTCCTCTGGAATGGACTGACACATATGGGGTCTCTTGGAATGGTGGCACGACCCTGGAGTTCCTCTCGCCTTTCCTGTGGGAGTGCCTCCTCTTGAGATGCGACGGGAACGCCGGGAATTCTTTCCCTACGAAACAGGGAAAGGATCCCTCATCTCGAGCTAGGAGGTGGAAACGGGGCTACCCTGGATGTGTGCGGGACCCCACGTGCTTCCTCTCGATTGGAGACGGGTATGTCGGGGAAATTCTAGAGTTGCAGCAAGGGTGTGAAGGACCCTTTGGAAGTTCCAGTTGTTAGATGTGATTAGCCTCGAGAAGCCTCAGCGGAAATGGGCTTCATCTCGCCTGGAGGGCAAAATCTCCTGGATTTTCTCGAGTTGCGGCAGGTGCTCTCGACTTACGACGGGGACCTCAGGGCCCCGCTCTGGTGACCTCAGGAAAGGCCAGTCCCCATGCGAGTTCCTCGGGGGCCTCTCGGGATTTCTCTCCCATCGATGCCGGGACCTAAGACCTTGTGTGGAGTCGGGGCCGGAACCTGAGGATTCCTCTCCAGTGCTGACATGGATCTTGGGGTACTTCTGGAGACTCCCCAGGGGAGTCAGTCCTCGTCTCGAATGCGGGCATGCACTTGCGCTTTCCTCCAGAGCGGTAGCAGCAGTGTCACGCAGTCCGCCGCGTGGATCAAAGGATCTATGGTTTTCCCTCGAGTCTTTCCCACGAGGCTTTCCCACGAGGCTTTCCACAGGGCTGTCCCACGTGCACACGTGGTGGGACTCGATTCTCGGCTTGAACGTCAAGGCAGTGCAGGGAAAACAGGTTCCTCTGGAATGGACTGACACATCTGGGGGACTCTTGGAATGGTGGCACGACCCTGGAGTTCCTCTCGCCTTTCCTGTGGAGAGCGCCTCCTCTTGAGATGCGACGGGAACGCCGGGAATTCTTTCCCTACGAAACAGGGAAAGGATCCCTCATCTCGAGCTAGGAGGCGGAAACGGGGCTCCCCTGGATGTGTGCGGGACCCCACGTGCTTCCTCTCGAGTGGAGACGGGTATGTCGGGGAACTTCTTGAGTTGCAGCAAGGGTGTGAAGGACCCTTTGGAAGTTCCAGTGGTTAGACGAGATTAGCCTCGAGAGGCCTCAGCGGAAATGGGCCTCATCTCGCCTGGAGGGCAAAACCTCCTGGATTTTCTCGAGTTGCGGCAGGTGCTCTCGACTTACGACGGGGACCTCAGGGACCCGCTCTGGTGGCCTCAGGAAAGGCCAGTCCCCATGCGAGTTCCTCGGGGGCCTCTCGGGATTCCTCTCCCGTCGATGCCGGGGCCTAAGACCTTGTGTGGAGTCTGGGCCGGAACCTGAGGATTCCTCTCCAGTGCTGACATGGATCTTGGGGTACTTCTGGAGTCTCCCCAGGGGAGTCAGTCCTCGTCTCGAATGCGGGCATGCACTTGCGCTTTCCTCCAGAGCGGTAGCAGCAGTGTCACGCAGTCCGCCGCGTGGATCAAAGGATCTATGGTTTTCCCTCGAGTCTTTCCCACGAGGCTTTCCCACGAGGCTTTCCCGCAGGGCTGTCCCACGTGCACACGTGGTGGGAGTCGATCCTCGGCTTGAACGTCAAGGCAGTGCAGGGAAAACAGGTTCCTCTGGAATGGACTGACACATCTGGGGGACTCTTGGAATGGTGGCACGACCCTGGAGTTCCTCTCGCCTTTCCTGTGGAGAGCGCCTCCTCTTGAGATGCGACGGGAACACCGGGAATTCTTTCCCTACGAAACAGGGAAAGGATCCCTCATCTCGAGCTAGGAGGCGGAAACGGGGCTCCCCTGGATGTGTGCGGGACCCCACGTGCTTCCTCTCGAGTGGAGACGGGTATGTCGGGGAACTTCTTGAGTTGCAGCAAGGGTGTGAAGGACCCTTTGGAAGTTCCAGTGGTTAGACGTGATTAGCCTCGAGAAGCCTCAGCGGAAATGGGCCTCATCTCGCCTGGAGGGCAAAACCTCCTGGATTTTCTCGAGTTGCGGCAGGTGCTCTCGACTTACGACGGGGACCTCAGGGACCCGCTCTGGTGGCCTCAGGAAAGGCCAGTCCCCATGCGAGTTCCTCTGGGGATTCCTCTCCCGTCGATGCCGGGGCCTAAGACCTTGTGTGGAGTCGGGGCCGGAACCTGAGGATTCCTCTCCAGTGCTGACATGGATCTTGGGGTACTTCTGGAGTCTCCCCAGGGGAGTCAGTCCTCGTCTCGAATGCGGGCATGCACTTGCGCTTTCCTCCAGAGCGGTAGCAGCAGTGTCACGCAGTCCGCCGCGTGGATCAAAGGATCTATGGTTTTCCCTCGAGTCTTTCCCACGAGGCTTTCCCACGAGGCTTTCCCACAGGGCTGTCCCACGTGCACACGTGGTGGGAGTCGATCCTCGGCTTGAACGTCAAGGCAGTGCAGGGAAAACAGGTTCCTCTGGAATGGACTGACACATCTGGGGGACTCTTGGAATGGTGGCACGACCCTGGAGTTCCTCTCGCCTTTCCTGTGGAGAGCGCCTCCTCTTGAGATGCGACGGGAACGCCGGGAATTCTTTCCCTACGAAACAGGGAAAGGATCCCTCATCTCGAGCTAGGAGGCGGAAACGGGGCTCCCCTGGATGTGTGCGGGACCCCACGTGCTTCCTCTCGAGTGGAGACGGGTATGTCGGGGAACTTCTTGAGTTGCAGCAAGGGTGTGAAGGACCCTTTGGAAGTTCCAGTGGTTAGACGTGATTAGCCTCGAGAAGCCTCAGCGGAAATGGGCCTCATCTCGCCTGGAGGGCAAAACCTCCTGGATTTTCTCGAGTTGCGGCAGGTGCTCTCGACTTACGACGGGGACGTCAGGGACCCGCTCTGGTGGCCTCAGGAAAGGCCAGTCCCCATGCGAGTTCCTCGGGGGCCTCTCGGGATTCCTCTCCCGTCGATGCCGGGGCCTAAGACCTTGTGTGGAGTCGGGGCCGGAACCTGAGGATTCCTCTCCAGTGCTGACATGGATCTTGGGGTACTTCTGGAGTCTCCCCAGGGGAGTCAGTCCTCGTCTCGAATGCGGGCATGCACTTGCGCTTTCCTCCAGAGCGGTAGCAGCAGTGTCACGCAGTCCGCCGCGTGGATCAAAGGATCTATGGTTTTCCCTCGAGTCTTTCCCACGAGGCTTTCCCACGAGGCTTTCCCACAGGGCTGTCCCACGTGCACACGTGGTGGGAGTGGATCCTCGGCTTGAACGTCAAGGCAGTGCAGGGAAAACAGGTTCCTCTGGAATGGACTGACCCATCTGGGCGTCTCTTGGAATGGTGGCACGACCCTCGAGTTTCTCTCGCCTCTCCTGTGGAGAGCGCCTCCTCTTGAGATGTGACGGGAACGCCGGGAATTCTTTCCCTAAGAAACAGGGAAAGGATCCCTCATCTCGAGCTAGGAGGCGGAAACGGGGCTCCCCTGGATGTGTGCGGGACCCCACGTGCTTCCTCTCGAGTGGAGACGGGTATGTAGGGGAACTTCTTGAGTTGCAGCAAGGGTGTGAAGGACCCTTTGGAAGTTCCAGTGGTTAGACGTGATTAGCCTCGAGAAGCCTCAGCGGAAATGGGCCTCATCTCGCCTGGAGGGCAAAACCTCCTGGATTTTCTCGAGTTGCGGCATGTGCTCTCGACTTACGACGGGGACCTCAGTGACCCGATCTGGTGACTTCAGGAAAGGCCAGTCCCCATGCGAGTTCCTCGGGGGCCTCTCGGGATTCCTCTCCCATTGATTCCGGGGCCTAAGACCTTGTGTGGAGTCGGGGCCGGAACCTGAGGATTCCTCTCCAGTGCTGACATGGATCATGGGGTACTTCTGGAGTCTCCCCAGGGGAGTCAGTCCTCGTCTCGAATGCGGGCATGCACTTGCGCTTTCCTCCAGAGCGGTAGCAGCAGTGTCACGCAGTCCACCGCGTGGATCAAAGGATCTATGGTTTTCCTTCGAGTCTTTCCCACGAGGCTTTCCCACGAGGCTTTCCCACAGGGCTGTCCCACGTGCACACGTGGTGGGAGTGGATCCTCGGCTTGAACGTCAAGGCAGTGCAGGGAAAACAGGTTCCTCTGGAATGGACTGACACATCTGGGGGACTCTTGGAATGGTGGCACGACACTGGAGTTCCTCTCGCCTTTCCTGTGGAGAGCGCCTCCTCTTGAGATGCGACGGGAACGCCGGGAATTCTTTCCCTACGAAACAGGGAAAGGATCCCTCATCTCTAGCTAGGAGGCGGAAACGGGGCTCCCTTGGATGTGTGCGGGATACCACGTGCTTCCTATCGAGTGGAGACGGGTATGTCGGGGAACTTCTTGAGTAGCAGCAAGGGTGTGAAGGACCCTTTGGAAGTTCCAGTGGTTACATGTGATTGGCCTCGAGAAGCCTCAGCGGAAATGGGCCTCATCTCGCCTGGAGGGCAAAACCTCCTGGAGTTTCTCGAGTTGCGGCAGGTGCTCTCGACTTACGACGGGGACCTCAGGGACCCGCTCTGGTCGCCTCAGGAAAGGCCAGTCCCCATGCGAGTTCCTCGGGGGCCTCTCGGGATTCCTCTCCCGTCGATGCCGGGGCCTAAGACCTTGTGTGGAGTCGGGGCCGGAAACTGAGGATTCCTCTCCAGTGCTGACATGGATCTTGGGGTACTTCTGGAGTCTCCCCAGGGGAGTCAGTCCTCGTCTCGAATGCGGGCATGCACTTGCGCTTTCCTCCAGAGCGGTAGCAGCAGTGTCACGCAGTCCGCCGCGTGGATCAAAGGATCTATGGTTTTCCCTCGAGTCTTTCCCACGAGGCTTTCCCACGAGGCTTTCCCACAGGGCTGTCCCACGTGCACACGTGGTGGGAGTCGATCCTCGGCTTGAACGTCAAGGCAGTGCAGGGAAAACAGGTTCCTCTGGAATGGACTGACACATCTGGGGGACTCTTGGAATGGTGGCACGACCCTGGAGTTCCTCTCGCCTTTCCTGTGGAGAGCGCCTCCTCTTGAGATGCGTCGGGAACGCCGGGAATTCTTTCCCTACGAAACAGGGAAAGATCCCTCATCTCGAGCTAGAAGGCGGAAACGGGGCTCCCCTGGATGTGTGCGGGACCCCACGTGCTTCCTCTCGAGTGGAGACGGGTATGTAGGGGAACTTCTTGAGTTGCAGCAAGGGTGTGAAGGACCCTTTGGAAGTTCCAGTGGTTAGACGTGATTCGCCTCGAGAAGCCTCAACGGAAATGGGCCTCATCTCGCCTGGAGGGCAAAACCTCCTGGATTTTCTCGAGTTGCGGCAGGTGCTCTCGACTTACGACGGGGACGTCAGGGACCCGCTCTGGTGGCCTCAGGAAAGGCCAGTCCCCATGCGAGTTCCTCGGGGGCCTCTCGGGATTCCTCTCCCGTCGATGCCGGGGCCTAAGACCTTGTGTGGAGTCGGGGCCGGAACCTGAGGATTCCTCTCCAGTGCTGACATGGATCTTGGGGTACTTCTGGAGTCTCCCCAGGGGAGTCAGTCCTCGTCTCGAATGCGGGCATGCACTTGCGCTTTCCTCCAGAGCGGTAGCAGCAGTGTCACGCAGTCCGCCGCGTGGATCAAAGGATCTATGGTTTTCCCTCGAGTCTTTCCCACGAGGCTTTCCCACGAGGCTTTCCCACAGGGCTGTTCCACGTGCACACGTGGTGGGAGTGGATCCTCGGCTTTAACGTCAAGGCAGTGCAGGGAAAACAGGTTCCTCTGGAATGGACTGACACATCTGGGGGACTCTTGGAATGGTGTCACGACCCTGGAGTTCCTCTCGCCTTTCCTGTGGAGAGCGCCTCCTCTTGAGATGCGACGGGAACGCCGGGAATTCTTTCCCTACGAAACAGGGAAAGGATCCCTCATCTCGAGCTAGGAGGCGGAAACGGGGCTCCCCTGGATGTGTGCGGGACCCCACGTGCTTCCTCTCGAGTGGAGACGGGTATGTCGGGGAATTCTTGAGTTGCAGCAAGGGTGTGAAGGACCCTTTGGAAGTTCCAGTGGTTAGACGTGATTCGCCTCGAGAAGCCTCAGCGGAAATGGGCCTCATCTCGCCTGGAGGGCAAAACCTGCTGGATTTTCTCGAGTTGCGGCAGGTGCTCTCGACTTACGACGGGGACCTCAGGGACCCGCTCTGGTGGCCTCAGGAAAGGCCAGTCCCCATGCGAATTCCTCGGGGGCCTCTCGGGATTACTCTCCCGTCGATGCCGGTGCCTAAGACCTTGTGTGGAGTCGGGTCCGGAACCTGAGGATTCCTCTCCGGTGCTGACATGGATCTTGGGGTACTTCTGGAGTCTCCCCAGGGGAGTCAGTCCTCGTCTCGAATGCGGACATGCACTTGCGCTTTCCTCCAGAGCGGTAACAGCAGTGTCACGCGGTCCGCCGCGTGGATCAAAGGATCTATGGTTTTCCCTCGAGTCTTTCCCAAGAGGCTTTCCCACGAGGCTTTCCCACAGGGCTGTCCCACGTGCACACGTGGTGGGAGTCAATCCTCGGCTTGAACGTCAAGGCAGTGCAGGGAAAACAGGTTCCTCTGGAATGGACTGACACATCTGGGGGTCTCTTGGAATGGTGCCACGACCCTGGAGTTCCTCTCGCCTTTCCTGTGGAGAGCGCCTCCTCTTGAGATGCGACGGGAACGCCGGGAATTCTTTCCCTACGAAACAGGGAAAGGATCCCTCATCTCGAGCTAGGAGGCGGAAACGGGGCTCCCCTGGATGTGTGCGGGAACCCACGTGCTTCCTCTCGAGTGGAGACGGGTATGTCGGGGAACTTCTTGATTTGCAGCAAGGGTATGAAGCACCCTTTGGAAGTTCCAGTGGTTAGACGTGATTAGCCTCGAGAAGCCTCAGCGGAAATGGGCCTCATCTCGCCTGGAGGGCAAAACCTCCTGGATTTTCTCGAGTTGCGGCAGGTGCTCTCGACTTACGACGGGGACCTCAGGGACCCGCTCTGTTGGCCTCAAGAAAGGCCAGTCCCCATGCGAGTTTCTCGGGGGCCTCTCGGGATTCCTCTCCCGTCGATGCCGGGGCCTAAGACCTTGTGTGGAGTCGGGGCCGGAACCTGAGGATTCCTCTCCAGTGCTGACATGGATCTTGGGGTACTTCTGGAGTCTCCCCAGGGGAGTCAGTCCTCGTCTCGAATGCGGGCATGCATTTGCGCTTTCCTCCATAGCGGTAGCAGCAGTGTCACGCAGTCTGCCGCGTGGATCAAAGGATCTATGGTTTTCCCTCGAGTCTTTCCCACGAGGCTTTCCCACGAGGCTTTCCCACAGGGCTGTCCCACGTGCACACGTGGTGGGAGTGGATCCTCGGCTTGAACGTCAAGGCAGTGCAGGGAAAACAGGTTCCTCTGGAATGGACTGACACATCTGGGGGACTCTTGTCATGGTGGCACGACCCTGGAGTTCCTCTCGCCTTTCTTGTGGAGAGCGCCTCCTCTTGAGATGCGACGGGAACGCCGGGAATTCTTTCCCTACGAAACAGGGAAAGGATCCCTCATCTCGAGCTAGGAGGCGGAAACGGGGCTCCCCTGGATATGTGCGGGACCCCACGTGATTCCTCTCGAGTGGAGACGGGTATGTCGGGGAACTTCTTGAGTTGCAGCAAGGGTGTGAAGGACTCTTTGGAAGTTCCAGTGGTTAGATGTGATTAGCCTCGAGAAGCCTCAGCGGAAATGGGCCTCATCTCGCCTGGAGGGCAAAACCTCCTGGATTTTCTCGAGTTGCGGCCTGTGCTCTCGACTTACGACGGGGACCTCGGGGACCCGCTCTGGTGACCTCAGGAAATGCCAGTCCCCATGCGAGTTCCTCGGGGGCCTCTCGGCATTCCTCTCCCATCGATGCCGGGGCCTAAGACCTTGTGTGGAGTCGGGGCCGGAA
The DNA here is from genome assembly GCF_042477335.2 of Ovis canadensis. Lineage (NCBI taxonomy): Eukaryota > Metazoa > Chordata > Mammalia > Artiodactyla > Bovidae > Ovis > Ovis canadensis. The sequence goes on from NC_091253.1 coordinate 8,969,033, forward strand.
CCTGAGGATTCCTCTCCAGTGCTGACATGGATCTTGGGGTACTTCTGGAGTCTCCCCAGGGGAGTCAGTCCTCGTCTCGAATGCGGGCATGCACTTGCGCTTTCCTCCAGAGCGGTAGCAGCAGTGTCACGCATTCCGCCGCGTGGATCAAAGGATCTATGGTTTTCCCTCGAGTCTTTCCCACGAGGCTTTCCCACGAGGCTTTCCCACAGGGCTGTCCCACGTGCACACGTGGTGGGAGTGGATCCTCGGCTTGAACGTCAAGGCAGTGCAGGGAAAACAGGTTCCTCTGGAATGGACTGACACATCAGGGGGACTCTTGGAATGGTGGCACGACCCTGGAGTTCCTCTCGCCTTTCCTGTGGAGAGCGCCTCCTCTTGAGATGCGACGGGAACGCCGGGAATTCTTTCCCTACGAAACAGGGAAAGGATCCCTCATCTCGAGCTAGGAGGCGGAAACGGGGCTCCCCTGGATGTGTGCGGGACCCCACGTGCTTCCTCTCGAGGGGAGACGGGTATGTCGGGGAACTTCTTGAGTTGCAGCAAGGGTGTGAAGGACCCTTTGGAAGTTCCAGTGGTTAGACGTGATTAGCCTCGAGAAGCCTCAGCGGAAATGGGCCTCATCTCGCCTGGAGGGCAAAACCTCCTGGATTTTCTCGAGTTGCGGCAGGTGCTCTCGACTTACGACGGGGACCTCAGGGACCCGCTCTGGTGGCCTCAGGAAAGGCCAGTCCCCATGCGAGTTCCTCGGGGGCCTCTCGGCATTCCTCTCCCGTCGATGCCGGGGCCTAAGACCTTGTGTGGAGTCGGGGCCGGAACCTGAGGATTCCTCTCCAGTGCTGACATGGATCTTGGGGTACTTCTGGAGTCTCCCCAGGGGAGTCAGTCCTCGTCTCGAATGCGGGCATGCACTTGGGCTTTCCTCCAGAGCGGTAGCAGCAGTGTCACGCAGTCCGCCGCGTGGATCAAAGGATCTATGGTTTTCCCTCGAGTCTTTCCCACGAGGCTTTCCCACGAGGCTTTCCCACAGGGCTGTCCCACGTGCACACGTGGTGGGAGTCGATCCTCGGCTTGAACGTCAAGGCAGTGCAGGGAAAACAGGTTCCTCTGGAATGGACTGACACATCTGGGGGACTCTTGGAATGGTGGCACGACCCTTGAGTTCCTCTCGCCTTTCCTGTGGAGAGCGCCTCCTCTTGAGATGCGACGGGAACGCCGGGAATTCTTTACCTACGAAACAGGGAAAGGATCCCTCATCTCGAGCTAGGAGGCGGAAACGGGGCTCCCCTGGATGTGTGCGGGACCCCACGTGCTTCCTCTCGAGTGGAGACGGGTATGTAGGGGAACTTCTTGAGTTGCAGCAAGGGTGTGAAGGACCCTTTGGAAGTTCCAGTGATTAGACGTGATTAGCCTCGAGAAGCCTCAGCGGAAATGGGCCTCATCTCGCCTGGAGGGCAAAACCTCCTGGATTTTCTCGAGTTGCGGCAGGTGCTCTCGACTTACGACGGGGACCTCAGGGACCGCTCTGGTGGCCTCAGGAAAGGCCAGTCCCCATGCGAGTTCCTCGGGGGCCTCTCGGGATTCCTCTCCCGTCGATGCCGGGGCCTAAGACCTTGTGTGGAGTCGGGGCCGGAACCTGAGGATTCCTCTCCAGTGCTGACATGGATCTTGGGGTACTTCTGGAGTCTCCCCAGGGGAGTCAGTCCTCGTCTCGAATGCGGGCATGCACTTGCGCTTTCCTCCAGAGCGGTAGCAGCAGTGTCACGCAGTCCGCCGCGTGGATCAAAGGATCTATGGTTTTCCCTCGAGTCTTTCCCACGAGGCTTTCCCACGAGGCTTTCCACAGGGCTGTCCCACGTGCACACGTGGTGGGACTCGATTCTCGGCTTGAACGTCAAGGCAGTGCAGGGAAAACAGGTTCCTCTGGAATGGACTGACACAACTGGGGGACTCTTGGAATGGTGGCACGACCCTGGAGTTCCTCTCGCCTTTCCTGTGGAGAGCGCCTCCTCTTGAGATGCGACGGGAACGCCGGGAATTCTTTCCCTACGAAACAGGGAAAGGATCCCTCATCTTGAGCTAGGAGGCGGAAATGGGGCTCCCCTGGATGTTTGCGGGACCCCACGTGCTTCCTCTCGAGTGGAGACGGGTATGTCGGGGAACTTCTTGAGTTGCAGCAAGGGTGTGAAGGACCATTTGGAAGTTCCAGTGGTTAGATGTGATTGGCCTCGAGAAGCCTCAGCGGAAATGGGCCTCATCTCGCCTGGAGGGCAAAACCTCCTGGATTTTCTCGAGTTGCGGCAGGTGCTCTCGACTTACGACGGGGACCTCAGGGACCCGCTCTGGTGGCCTCAGTAAAGGGCAGTCCCCATGCGACTTCCTCGGGGGCCTCTCGGGACTCCTCTCCCGTAGATGCCGGGGCCGAAGACCTTGTGTGGAGTCGGGGCCGGAACCAGAAGATTCCTCTCCAGTGCTGACATGGATCTTGGGGTACTTCTGGAGTCTCCCCAGGGGAGTCAGTCCTCGTTTCGAATGCGGGCATGCACTTGCGCTTTCCTCCAGAGCGGTAGCAGCAGTGTCACGCAGTCCGCCCAATGGATCAAAGGATCTATGGTTTTCCCTCGAGTCTTTCCCACGAGGCTTTCCCACGAGGCTTTCCCACAGGGCTGTCCCACGTGCACACGTGGTGGGAGTCGATCCTCGGCTTGAACGTCAAGGCAGTGCAGGGAAAACAGGTTCCTCTGGAATGGACTGACACATATGGGGTCTCTTGGAATGGTGGCACGACCCTGGAGTTCCTCTCGCCTTTCCTGTGGGAGTGCCTCCTCTTGAGATGCGACGGGAACGCCGGGAATTCTTTCCCTACGAAACAGGGAAAGGATCCCTCATCTCGAGCTAGGAGGTGGAAACGGGGCTCCCCTGGATGTTTGCGGGACCCCACGTGCTTCCTCTCGAGTGGAGACGGGTATGTCGGGGAACTTCTTGAGTTGCAGCAAGGGTGTGAAGGACCCTTTGGAAGTTCCAGTGGTTAGACGTGATTAGCCTCGAGAAGCCTCAGCGGAAATGGGCCTCATCTCGCCTGGAGGGCAAAACCTCCTGGATTTTCTCGAGTTGCGGCAGGTGCTCTCGACTTACGACGGGGACCTCAGGGACCCGCTCTGGTGGCCTCAGGAAAGTCCAGTCCCCATGCGAGTTCCTCTGGGGATTCCTCTCCCATCGATGCCGGGGCCTAAGACCTTGTGTGGAGTCGGGGCCGGAACCTGAGGATTCCTCTCCAGTGCTGACATGGATCTTGGGGTACTTCTGGAGTCTCCCCAGGGGAGTCAGTCCTCGTCTCGAATGCGGGCATGCACTGGCGCTTTCCTCCAGAGCGGTAGCAGCAGTGTCACGCAGTCCGCCGCGTGGATCAAAGGATCTATGGTTTTCCCTCGAGTCTTTCCCACGAGGCTTTCCCACGAGGCTTTCCCACAGGGCTGTCCCACCTGCACACGTGGTGGGAGTCGATCCTCGGCTTGAACGTCAAGGCAGTGCAGGGAAAACAGGTTCCTCTGGAATGGACTGACCCATCTGGGCGTCTCTTGGAATGGTGGCAGGACCCTGGAGTTCCTCTCGCCTCTCCTGTGGAGAGCGCCTCCTCTTGAGATGCGACGGGAACGCCGGGAATTCTTTCCCTACGAAACAGGGAAAGGATCCCTCATCTCGAGCTAGGAGGCGGAAACGGGGCTCCCCTGGATGTGTGCGGGACCCCACGTGCTTCCTCTCGAGTGGAGACGGGTATGTCGGGGAACTTCTTGAGTTGCAACAAGGGTGTGAAGGACCCTTTGGAAGTTCCAGTGGTTAGACGTGATTAGCCTCGAGAAGCCTCAGCGGAAATGGGCCTCATCTCGCCTGGAGGGCAAAACCTCCTGGATTTTCTCGAGTTGCGGCAGGTGCTCTCGACTTATGACGGGGACCTCAGGGACCCGCTCTGGTGGCCTCAGGAAAGGCCAGTCCCCATGCGAGTTCCTCGGGGGCCTCTCGGGATTCCTCTCCCGTCGATGCCGGGGCCTAAGACCTTGTGTGGAGTCGGGGCCGCAACCTGAGGATTCCTCTCCAGTGCTGACATGGATCTTGGGGTACTTCTGGAGTCTCCCCAGGGGAGTCAGTCCTCGTCTCGAATGCGGGCATGCACTTGCGCTTTCCTCCAGAGCGGTAGCAGCAGTGTCACGCAGTCCGCCGCGTGGATCAAAGGATCTATGGTTTTCCCTCGAGTCTTTCCCACGAGGCTTTCCCACGAGGCTTTCCCACAGGGCTGTCCCACGTGCACACGTGGTGGGAGTCGATCCTCGGCTTGAACGTCAAGGCAGTGCAGGGAAAACAGGTTCCTCTGGAATGGACTGACACATCTGGGGGACTCTTGGAATGGTGGCACGACCCTGGAGTTTCTCTCGCCTCTCCTGTGGAGAGCGCCTCCTCTTGAGATGCGACGGGAACGCCGGGAATTCTTTCCCTAAGAAACAGGGAAAGGATCCCTCATCTCGAGCTAGGAGCCGGAAACGGGGCTCCCCTGGATGTGTGCGGGACCCCACGTGCTTCCTCTCGAGTGGAGACGGGTATGTCGGGGAACTTCTTGAGTTGCAACAAGGGTGTGAAGGACCCTTTGGAAGTTCCAGTTGTTAGACGTGATTAGCCTCGAGAAGCCTCAGCGGAAAAGGGCCTCATCTCGCCTGGAGGGCAAAACCTCCTGAATTTTCTCGAGTTGCGGCAGGTGCTCTCGACTTACGACGGGGACCTCAGGGACCCGCTCTGGTGGCTTCAGGAAAGGCCAGTCCCCATGCGAGTTCCTCGGGGGCCTCTCGGGATTCCTCTCCCGTCGATGCCGGGGCCTAAGACCTTGTGTGGAGTCGGGGCCGGAACCTGAGGATTCCTCTCCAGTGCTGACATGGATCTTGGGGTACTTCTGGAGTCTCCCCAGGGGAGTCAGTCCTCGTCTCGAATGCGGGCATGCACTTGCGCTTTCCTCCAGAGCGGTAGCAGCAGTGTCACGCAGTCCGCCGCGTGGATCAAAGGATCTATGGTTTTCCCTCGAGTCTTTCCCACGAGGCTTTCCCACGAGGCTTTCCCACAGGACTGTCCCACGTGCACACGTGGTGGGAGTCGATCCTCGGCTTGAACGTCAAGGCAGTGCAGGGAAAACAGGTTCCTCTGGAATGGACTGACACATCTGGGGGACTCTTGGAATGGTGGCACGACCCTGGAGTTCCTCTCGCCTTTCCTGTGGAGAGCGCCTCCTCTTGAGATGCGACGGGAACACCGGGAATTTTTTACCTACGAAACAGGGAAAGGATCCCTCATCTCGAGCTAGGAGGCGGAAACGGGGCTCCCCTGGATGTGTGCGGGACCCCACGTGCTTCCTCTCGAGTGGAGACGGGTATGTCGGGGAACTTCTTGAGTTGCAGCAAGGGTGTGAAGGACCCTTTGGAAGTTCCAGTGGTTAGACGTGATTAGCCTCGAGAAGCCTCAGCGGAAATGGGCCTCATCTCGCCTGGAGGGCAAAACCTCCTGGATTTTCTCGAGTTGCGGCAGGTGCTCTCGACTTACGACGGGGACCTCAGGGACCCGCTCTGGTGGCCTCAGGAAAGGCCAGTCCCCATGCGAGTTCCTCTGGGGATTCCTCTCCCGTCGATGCCGGGGCCTAAGACCTTGTGTGGAGTCGGGGCCGGAACCTGAGGATTCCTCTCCAGTGCTGACATGGATCTCGGGGTACTTCTGGAGTCTCCCCAGGGGAGTCAGTCCTCGTCTCGAATGCGGGCATGCACTTGCGCTTTCCCCCAGAGCGGTAGCAGCAGTTTCACGCAGTCCGCCGCGTGGATCAAAGGATCTATGGTTTTCCCTCGAGTCTTTCCCACGAGGCTTTCCCACGAGGCTTTCCCACAGGGCTGTCCCACGTGCACACGTGGTGGGAGTGGATCCTCGGCTTGAACGTCAAGGCAGTGCAGGGAAAACAGGTTCCTCTGGAATGGACTGACACATCTGGGGGACTCTTGGAATGGTGGCACGACCCTGGAGTTCCTCTCGCCTTTCCTGTGGAGAGCGCCTCCTCTTGAGATGCGACGGGAACGCCGGGAATTCTTTACCTACGAAACAGGGAAAGGATCCCTCATCTCGAGCTAGGAGGCGGAAACGGGGCTCCCCTGGATGTGTGCGGGACCCCACGTGCTTCCTCTCGAGTGGAGACGGGTATGTCGGGGAACATCTTGAGTTGCAGCAAGGGTGTGAAGGACCCTTTGGAAGTTCCAGTGGTTAGACGTGATTAGCCTCGAGAAGCCTCAGCGGAAATGGGCCTCATCTCGCCTGGAGGGCAAAACCTCCTGGATTTTCTCGAGTTGCGGCAGGTGCTCTCGACTTACGACGGGGACCTCAGGGACCCGCTCTGGTGGCCTCAGGAAAGGCCAGTCCCCATGAGAGTTCCTCGGGGGCCTCTCGGGATTCCTCTCCCGTCGTTGCCGGGGCCTAAGACCTTGTGTGGAGTCGGGGCCGGAACCTGAGGATTCCTCTCCAGTGCTGACATGGATCTTGGGGTACTTCTGGAGTCTCCCCAGGGGAGTCAGTCCTCGTCTCGAATGCGGGCATGCACTTGCGCTTTCCTCCAGAGCGGTAGCAGCAGTGTCACGCAGTCCGCCGCGTGGATCAAAGGATCTATGGTTTTCCCTCGAGTCTTTCCCACGAGGCTTTCCCACGAGACTTTCCTACAGGGCTGTCCCACGTGCACACGTGGTGGGAGTCGATCCTCGGCTTGAACGTCAAGGCAGTGCAGGGAAAACAGGTTCCTCTGGAATGGACTGACACATCTGGGGGTCTCTTGGAATGGTGGCACGACCCTGGAGTTCCTCTCGCCTTTCCTGTGGAGAGCGCCTCCTCTTGAGATGCGACGGGAACGCCGGGAATTCTTTCCCTACGAAACAGGGAAAGGATCCCTCATCTCGAGCTAGGAGGCGGAAACGGGGCTCCCCTGGATGTGTGCGGGACCCCACGTGCTTCCTCTCGAGTGGAGACGGGTATGTCGGGGAACTTCTTGAGTTGCAACAAGGGTGTGAAGGACCCTTTGGAAGTTCCAGTGGTTAGACGTGATTAGCCTCGAGAAGCCTCAGCGGAAATGGGCCTCATCTCGCCTGGAGGGCAAAACCTCCTGAATTTTCTCGAGTTGCGGCAGGTGCTCTCGACTTACGACGGGGACCTCAGGGACCCGCTCTGGTGGCTTCAGGAAAGGCCAGTCCCCATGCGAGTTCCTCGGGGGCCTCTCGGGATTCCTCTCCCGTCGATGCCGGGGCCTAAGACCTTGTGTGGAGTCGGGGCCGGAACCTGAGGATTCCTCTCCAGTGCTGACATGGATCTTGGGGTACTTCTGGAGTCTCCCCAGGGGAGTCAGTCCTCGTCTCGAATGCGGGCATGCACTGGCGCTTTCCTCCAGAGCGGTAGCAGCAGTGTCACGCAGTCCGCCGCGTGGATCAAAGGATCTATGGTTTTCCCTCGAGTCTTTCCCACGAGGCTTTCCCACGAGGCTTTCCCACAGGGCTGTCCCACGTGCACACGTGGTGGGAGTCGATCCTCGGCTTGAACGTCAAGGCAGTGCAGGGAAAACAGGTTCCTCTGGAATGGACTGACACATCTGGGGGACTCTTGGAATGGTGGCACGACCCTGGAGTTCCTCTCGCCTTTCCTGTGGAGAGCGCCTCCTCTTGAGATGCGACGGGAACACCGGGAATTTTTTACCTACGAAACAGGGAAAGGATCCCTCATCTCGAGCTAGGAGGCGGAAACGGGGCTCCCCTGGATGTGTGCGGGACCCCACGTGCTTCCTCTCGAGTGGAGACGGGTATGTCGGGGAACTTCTTGAGTTGCAGCAAGGGTGTGAAGGACCCTTTGGAAGTTCCAGTGGTTAGACGTGATTAGCCTCGAGAAGCCTCAGCGGAAATGGGCCTCATCTCGCCTGGAGGGCAAAACCTCCTGGATTTTCTCGAGTTGCGGCAGGTGCTCTCGACTTACGACGGGGACCTCAGGGACCCGCTCTGGTGGCCTCAGGAAAGGCCAGTCCCCATGCGAGTTCCTCTGGGGATTCCTCTCCCGTCGATGCCGGGGCCTAAGACCTTGTGTGGAGTCGGGGCCGGAACCTGAGGATTCCTCTCCAGTGCTGACATGGATCTTGGGGTACTTCTGGAGTCTCCCCAGGGGAGTCAGTCCTCGTCTCGAATGCGGGCATGCACTGGCGCTTTCCTCCAGAGCGGTAGCAGCAGTGTCACGCAGTCCGCCGCGTGGATCAAAGGATCTATGGTTTTCCCTCGAGTCTTTCCCACGAGGCTTTCCCACGAGGCTTTCCCACAGGGCTGTCCCACCTGCACACGTGGTGGGAGTCGATCCTCGGCTTGAACGTCAAGGCAGTGCAGGGAAAACAGGTTCCTCTGGAATGGACTGACCCATCTGGGCGTCTCTTGGAATGGTGGCACGACCCTGGAGTTCCTCTCGCCTCTCCTGTGGAGAGCGCCTCCTCTTGAGATGCGACGGGAACGCCGGGAATTCTTTCCCTAAGAAACAGGGAAAGGATCCCTCATCTCGAGCTAGGAGGCGGAAACGGGGCTCCCCTGGATGTGTGCGGGACCCCACGTGCTTCCTCTCGAGTGGAGACGGGTATGTCGGGGAACTTCTTGAGTTGCAACAAGGATGTGAAGGACCCTTTGGAAGTTCCAGTGGTTAGACGTGATTAGCCTCGAGAAGCCTCAGCGGAAATGGGCCTCATCTCGCCTGGAGGGCAAAACCTCCTGAATTTTCTCGAGTTGCGGCAGGTGCTCTTGACTTACGACGGGGACCTCAGGGACCCGCTCTGGTGGCCTCAGGAAAGGCCAGTCCCCATGCGAGTTCCTCGGGGGCCTCTCGGGATTCCTCTCCCGTCGATGCCGGGGCCTAAGACCTTGTGTGGAGTCGGGGCCGGAACCTGAGGATTCCTCTCCAGTGCTGACATGGATCTTGGGGTACTTCTGGAGTCTCCCCAGGGGAGTCAGTCCTCGTCTCGAATGCGGGCATGCACTTGCGCTTTCCTCCAGAGCGGTAGCAGCAGTGTCACGCAGTCCGCCGCGTGGATCAAAGGATCTATGGTTTTCCCTCGAGTCTTTCCCACGAGGCTTTCCCACGAGGCTTTCCCACAGGGCTGTCCCACGTGCACACGTGGTGGGAGTCGATCCTCGGCTTGAACGTCAAGGCAGTGCAGGGAAAACAGGTTCCTCTGGAATGGACTGACACATCTGGGGGACTCTTGGAATGGTGGCACGACCCTGGAGTTCCTCTCGCCTTTCCTGTGGAGAGCGCCTCCTCTTGAGATGCGACGGGAACACCGGGAATTTTTTACCTACGAAACAGGGAAAGGATCCCTCATCTAGAGCTAGGAGGCGGAAACGGGGCTCCCCTGGATGTGTGCGGGACCCCACGTGCTTCCTCTCGAGTGGAGACGGGTATGTCGGGGAACTTCTTGAGTTGCAGCTAGGGTGTGAAGGACCCTTTGGAAGTTCTAGTGGTTACACGTGATTCGCCTCGAGAAGCCTCAGCGGAAATGGGCCTCATCTCGCCTGGAGGTCAAAACCTCCTGGATTTTCTCGAGTTACGGCAGGTGCTTTCGACTTACGACGGGGACCTCAGGGACCCGCTCTGGTGGCCTCAGGAAAGGCCAGTCCCCATGCGAGTTCCTCGGGGGCCTCTCGGGATTCCTCTCCCGTCGATGCCGGGGCCTAAGACCTTGTGTGGAGTCGGGGCCGGAACCTGAGGATTCCTCTCCAGTGCTGACATGGATAATGGGGTACTTCTGGAGTCTCCCCAGGGGAGTCAGTCCTCGTCTCGAATGCGGACATGCACTTGCGCTTTCCTCCAGAGCGGCAGCAGCAGTGTCACGCAGTCCGCCGTGTGGATCAAAGGATCTATGGTTTTCCCTCGAGTCTTTCCCACGAGGCTTTCCCACGAGGCTTTCCCACAGGGCTGTCCCACGTGCACACGTGGTGGGAGTCGATCCTCGGCTTGAACGTCAGGCAGTGCAGGGAAAACAGGTTCCTCTGGAATGGACTGACACATCTGGGGGTCTCTTGGAATGGTGCCACGACCCTGGAGTTCCTCTCGCCTTTCCTGTGGAGAGCGCCGACTCTTGAGATGCGACGGGAACGCCGGGAATTCTTTCCCTACGAAACACGGAAAGGATCCCTCATCTCGAGCTAGGAGGCGGAAACGGGGATCCCCTGGATGGGTGCGGGACCCCACGTGCTTCCTCTCGAGTGGAGAAGGGTATGTCGCGGAACTGCTTGAGTTGCAGCAATGGTTGAAGGACCCTTTGGCAGTTCCAGCGGTTAGATGTGATTAGCCTTGAGAAGCCTCAGCGGAAATGGGCCTCATCTCGCCTGGAGGGCAAAACCTCCTGGATTTTCTCGAGTTGCGGCAGGTGCTCTCGACTTACGACGGGGACCTCAGGGACCCGCTCTGGTGGCCTCAGGAAAGGCCAGTCCCCATGCGACTTCCTCGGGGTCCTCTCGGGATTCCTCTCCCGTAGATGCCGGGGCCGAAGACCTTGTGTGGAGTCGGGGCCGGAACCAGAAGATTCCTCTCCAGTGCTGACATGGATCTTGGGGTACTTCTGGAGTCTCCCCAGGGGAGTCAGTCCTCGTTTCGAATGCGGGCATGCACTTGCGCTTTCCTCCAGAGCGGTAGCAGCAGTGTCACGCAATCCGCCGCGTGGATCAAAGGATCTATGGTTTTCCCTCGAGTCTTTCCCACGAGGCTTTCCCACGAGGCTTTCCCACAGGGCTGTCCCACGTGCACACGTGGTGGGAGTCGATCCTCGGCTTGAACGTCAAGGCAGTGCAGGGAAAACAGGTTCCTCTGGAATGGACTGACACATATGGGGTCTCTTGGAATGGTGGCACGACCCTGGAGTTCCTCTCGCCTTTCCTGTGGGAGTGCCTCCTCTTGAGATGCGACGGGAACGCCGGGAATTCTTTCCCTACGAAACAGGGAAAGGATCCCTCATCTCGAGCTAGGAGGTGGAAACGGGGCTACCCTGGATGTGTGCGGGACCCCACGTGCTTCCTCTCGAGTGGAGACGGGTATGTCGGGGAACTTCTAGAGTTGCAGCAAGGGTGTGAAGGACCCTTTCGAAGTTCCAGTTGTTAGATGTGATTAGCCTCGAGAAGCCTCAGCGGAAATGGGCTTCATCTCGCCTGGAGGGCAAAGTCTCCTGGATTTTCTCGATTTGCGGCAGGTGCTCTCGACTTACGACGGGGACCTCAGGGACCCGCTCTGGTGACCTCAGGAAAGGCCAGTCCCCATGCGAGTTCCTCGGGGGCCTCTCGGGATTTCTCTGCCGTCGATGCCGGGGCCTAAGACCTTGTGTGGAGTCGAGGCCGGAACCTGAGGATTCCTCTCCAGTGCTGACATGGATCTTGGGGTACTTCTGGAGTCTCCCCAGGGGAGTCAGTCCTCGTCTCGAATGCGGGCATGCACTTGCGCTTTCCTCCAGAGCGGTAGCAGCAGTGTCACGCAGTCCGCCGCGTGGATCAAAGGATCTATGGTTTTCCCTCGAGTCTTTCCCACGAGGCTTTCCCACGAGGCTTTCCACAGGGCTGTCCCACGTGCACACGTGGTGGGACTCGATTCTCGGCTTGAACGTCAAGGCAGTGCAGGGAAAACAGGTTCCTCTGGAATGGACTGACACATCTGGGGGACTCTTGGAATGGTGGCACGACCCTGGAGTTCCTCTCGCCTTTCCTGTGGAGAGCGCCTCCTCTTGAGATGCGACGGGAACGCCGGGAATTCTTTCCCTACGAAACAGGGAAAGGATCCCTCATCTCGAGCTAGGAGGCGGAAATGGGGCTCCCCTGGATGTTTGCGGGACCCCACGTGCTTCCTCTCGAGTGGAGACGGGTATGTCGGGGAACTTCTTGAGTTGCAGCAAGGGTGTGAAGGACCCTTTGGATTTTCCAGTGGTTAGACGTGATTAGCCTCGAGAAGCCTCAGCGGAAATGGGCCTCATCTCGCCTGGAGGGCAAAACCTCCTGGATTTTCTCGAGTTGCGGCAGGTGCTCTCGACTTACGTCGTAGACCTCAGGGACCCGCTCTGGTGGCCTCAGGAAAGGCCAGTCCCCATGCGAGTTCCTCGGGGGCCTCTCGGGATTCCTCTCCCGTCGATGCCGGGGCCTAAGACCTTGTGTGGAGTCGGGGCCGGAACCTGAGGATTCCTCTCCAGTGCTGACATGGATCTTGGGGTACTTCTGGAGTCTCCCCAGGGGAGTCAGTCCTCGTCTCGAATGCGGGCATGCACTTGCGCTTTCCTCCAGAGCGGTAGCAGCAGTGTCACGCAGTCCGCCGCGTGGATCAAAGGATCTATGGTTTTCCCTCGAGTCTTTCCCACGAGGCTTTCCCACGAGGCTTTCCACAGGGCTGTCCCACCTGCACACGTGGTGGGAGTCGATCCTCGGCTTGAACGTCAAGGCAGTGCAGGGAAAACAGGTTCCTCTGGAATGGACTGACACATCTGGGGGACTCTTGGAATGGTGGCACGACCCTGGAGTTCCTCTCGCCTTTCCTGTGGAGAGCGCCTCCTCTTGAGATGCGACGGGAACGCCGGGAATTCTTTCCCTACGAAACAGGGAAAGGATCCCTCATCTCGAGCTAGGAGGCGGAAACGGGGCTCCCCTGGATGTGTGCGGGACCCCACGTGCTTCCTCTCGAGTGGAGACGGGTATGTCGGGGAACTTCTTGAGTTGCAGCAAGGGTGTGAAGGACCCTTTGGAAGTTCCAGTGGTTAGACGAGATTAGCCTCGAGAAGCCTCAGCGGAAATGGGCCTCATCTCGCCTGGAGGGCAAAACCTCCTGGATTTTCTCGAGTTGCGGCAGGTGCTCTCGACTTACGACGGGGACCTCAGGGACCCGCTCTGGTGGCCTCAGGAAAGGCCAGTCCCCATGCGAGTTCCTCGGGGGCCTCTCGGCATTCCTCTCCCGTCGATGCCGGGGCCTAAGACCTTGTGTGGAGTCGGGGCCGGAACCTGAGGATTCCTCTCCAGTGCTGACATGGATCTTGGGGTACTTCTGGAGTCTCCCCAGGGGAGTCAGTCCTCGTCTCGAATGCGGGCATGCACTTGCGCTTTCCTCCAGAGCGGTAGCAGCAGTGTCACGCAGTCCGCCGCGTGGATCAAAGGATCTATGGTTTTCCCTCGAGTCTTTCCCACGAGGCTTTCCCACGAGGCTTTCCCACAGGGCTGTCCCACGTGCACACGTGGTGGGAGTCGATCCTCGGCTTGAACGTCAAGGCAGTGCAGGGAAAACAGGTTCCTCTGGAATGGACTGACACATCTGGGGGACTCTTGGAATGGTGGCACGACCCTGGAGTTCCTCTCGCCTTTCCTGTGGAGAGCGCCTCCTCTTGAGATGCGACGGGAACGCCGGGAATTCTTTCCCTACGAAACAGGGAAAGGATCCCTCATCTCGAGCTAGGAGGCGGAAACGGGGCTCCCCTGGATGTGTGCGGGACCCCACGTGCTTCCTCTCGAGTGGAGACGGGTATGTAGGGGAACTTCTTGAGTTGCAGCAAGGGTGTGAAGGACCCTTTGGAAGTTCCAGTGGTTAGACGTGATTAGCCTCGAGAAGCCTCAGCGGAAATGGGCCTCATCTCGCCTGGAGGGCAAAACCTCCTGGATTTTCTCGAGTTGCGGCAGGTGCTCTCGACTTACGACGGGGACCTCAGGGACCGCTCTGGTGGCCTCAGGAAAGGCCAGTCCCCATGCGAGTTCCTCGGGGGCCTCTCGGGATTCCTCTCCCGTCGATGCCGGGGCCTAAGACCTTGTGTGGAGTCGGGGCCGGAACCTGAGGATTCCTCTCCAGTGCTGACATGGATCTTTGGGTACTTCTGGAGTCTCCCCAGGGGAGTCAGTCCTCGTCTCGAATGCGGGCTTGCACTTGCGCTTTCCTCCAGAGCGGTAGCAGCAGTGTCACGCAGTCCGCCGCGTTGATCAAAGGATCTATGGTTTTCCCTCGAGTCTTTCCCACGAGGCTTTCCCACGAGTCTTTCCCACAGGGCTGTCCCACGTGCACACGTGGTGGGAGTCGATCCTCGGCTTGAACGTCAAGGCAGTGCAGGGAAAACAGGTTCCTCTGGAATTGACTGACACATCTGGGCGTCTCTTGGAATGGTGGCACGACCCTGGAGTTCCTCTCGCCTCTCCTGTGGAGAGTGCCTCCTCTTGAGATGCGACGGGAACCCCGGGAATTCTTTCCCTAAGAAACAGGGAAAGGATCCCTCATCTCGAGCTAGGAGGCGGAAACGGGGCTCCCCTGGATGTGTGCGGGACCCCACGTGCTTCCTCTCGAGTGGAGACGGGTATGTCGGGGAACTTCTTGAGTTGCAGCAAGGGTGTGAAGGACCCTTTGGAAGTTCCAGTGGTTAGATGTGATTAGCCTCGAGAAGCCTCAGCGGAAATGGGCCTCATCTCGCCTGGAGGGCAAAACCTCCTGGATTTTCCCGAGTTGCGGCATGTGCTCTCGACTTACGACGGGGACCTCAGGGACCCGCTCTGGTGGCCTCAGGAAAGGCCAGTCCCCATGCGAGTTCCTCGGGGGCCTGTGGGGATTCCTCTCCCGTCGATGCCGGGGCCTAAGACCTTGTGTGGAGTCGGGGCCGGAACCTGAGGATTCCTCTCCAGTGCTGACATGGATCTTGGGGTACTTCTGGAGTCTCCCCAGGGGAGTCAGTCCTCGTCTCGAATGCGGGCATGCACTTGCGCTTTCCTCCAGAGCGGTAGCAGCAGTGTCACGTAGTCCGCCGCGTGGATCAAAGGATCTATGGTTTTCCCTCGAGTCTTTCCCACGAGGCTTTCCCACGAGGCTTTCCCACAGGGCTGTCCCACGTGCACACGTGGTGGGAGTCGATCCTCGGCTTGAACGTCAAGGCAGTGCAGGGAAAACAGGTTCCTCTGGAATGGACTGACACATCTGGGGGACTCTTGGAATGGTGGCACGACCCTGGAGTTCCTCTCGCCTTTCCTGTGGAGAGCGCCTCCTCTTGAGATGCGACGGGAACGCCGGGAATTCTTTACCTACGAAACAGGGAAAGGATCCCTCATCTCGAGCTAGGAGGCGGAAACGGGGCTCCCCTGGATGTGTGCGGGACCCCACGTGCTTCCTCTCGAGTGGAGACGGGTATGTCGGGGAACATCTTGAGTTGCAGCAAGGGTGTGAAGGACCCTTTGGAAGTTCCAGTGGTTAGACGTGATTAGCCTCGAGAAGCCTCAGCGGAAATGGGCCTCATCTCGCCTGGAGGGCAAAACCTCCTGGATTTTCTCGAGTTGCGGCAGGTGCTCTCGACTTACGACGGGGACCTCAGGGACCCGCTCTGGTGGCCTCAGGAAAGGCCAGTCCCCATGCGAGTTCCTCTGGGGATTCCTCTCCCGTCGATGCCGGGGCCTAAGACCTTGAGTGGAGTCGGGGCCGAAACCTGAGGATTCCTCTCCAGTGCTGACATGGATCTTGGGGTACTTCTGGAGTCTCCCCAGGGGAGTCAGTCCTCGTCTCGAATGCGGGCATGCACTTGCGCTTTCCTCCAGAGCGGTAGCAGCAGTGTCACGCAGTCCGCCGCGTGGATCAAAGGATCTATGGTTTTCCCTCGAGTCTTTCCCACGAGGCTTTCCCACGAGGCTTTCCCACAGGGCTGTCCCACCTGCACACGTGGTGGGAGTCGATCCTCGGCTTGAACGTCAAGGCAGTGCAGGGAAAACAGGTTCCTCTGGAATGGACTGACCCATCTGGGCGTCTCTTGGAATGGTGGCACGACCCTGGAGTTCCTCTCGCCTCTCCTGTGGAGAGCGCCTCCTCTTGAGATGCGACGGGAACGCCGGGAATTCTTTCCCTACGAAACAGGGAAAGGATCCCTCATCTCGAGCTAGGAGGCGGAAACGGGGCTCCCCTGGATGTGTGCGGGACCCCACGTGCTTCCTCTCGAGTGGAGACGGGTATGTAGGGGAACTTCTTGAGTTGCAGCAAGGGTGTGAAGGACCCTTTTTAAGTTCCAGTGGTTAGACGTGATTAGCCTCGAGAAGCCTCAGCGGAAATGGGCCTCATCTCGCCTGGAGGGCAAAACCTCCTGGATTTTCTCGAGTTGCGGCAGGTGCTCTCGACTTACGACGGGGACCTCAGGGACCGCTCTGGTGGCCTCAGGAAAGGCCAGTCCCCATGCGAGTTCCTCGGGGGCCTCTCGGGATTCCTCTCCCGTCGATGCCGGGGCCTAAGACCTTGTGTGGAGTGGGGGCCGGAACCTGAGGATTCCTCTCCAGTGCTGACATGGATCTTGGGGTACTTCTGGAGTCTCCCCAGGGGAGTCAGTCCTCGTCTCGAATGCGGGCATGCACTTGCGCTTTCCTCCAGAGCGGTAGCAGCAGTGTCACGCAGTCCGCCGCGTGGATCAAAGGATCTATGGTTTTCCCTCGAGTCTTTCCCACGAGGCTTTCCCACGAGGCTTTCCCACAGGGCTGTCCCACGTGCACACGTGGTGGGAGTCGATCCTCAGCTTGAACGTCAAGGCAGTGCAGGGAAAGCAGGTTCCTCTGGAATGGACTGACACATTTGGGGGACTCTTGGAATGGTGGCACGACCCTGGAGTTCCTCTCGCCTTTCCTGTGGAGAGCGCCTCCTCTTGAGAAGCGACGGGAACGCTGGGAATTCTTTCCCTACGAAACAGGGAAAGGATCCCTCATCTCGAGCTAGGAGGCGGAAACGGGGCTCCCCTGGATGTGTGCGGGACCCCACGTTCTTCCTCTCGAGTGGAGACGGGTATGTCGGGGAACTTCTTGAGTTGCAGCAAGGGTGTGAAGGACCCTTTGGAAGTTCCAGTGGTTAGACGTGATTAGCCTCGAGAAGCCTCAGCGGAAATGGGCCTCATCTCGCCTGGAGGGCAAAACCTCCTGGATTTTCTCGAGTTGCGGCAGGTGCTCTCGACTTACGACGGGGACCTCAGGGACCCGCTCTGGTGGCCTCAGGAAAGGCCAGTCCCCATGCGAGTTCCTCGGGGGCCTCTCGGGATTCCTCTCCCGTCGTTGCCGGGGCCTAAGACCTTGTGTGGAGTCGGGGCCGGAACCTGAGGATTCCTCTCCAGTGCTGACATGGATCTTGGGGTACTTCTGGAGTCTCCCCAGGGGAGTCAGTCCTCGTCTCGAATGCGGGCATGCACTTGGGCTTTCCTCCAGAGCGGTAGCAGCAGTGTCACGCAGTCCGCCGCGTGGATCAAAGGATCTATGGTTTTCCCTCGAGTCTTTCCCACGAGGCTTTCCCACGAGGCTTTCCCACAGGGCTGTCCCACGTGCACACGTGGTGGGAGTCGATCCTCGGCTTGAACGTCAAGGCAGTGCAGGGAAAACAGGTTCCTCTGGAATGGACTGACACATCTGGGGGACTCTTGGAATGGTGGCACGACCCTGGAGTTCCTCTCGCCTTTCCTGTGGAGAGCGGCTCCTCTTGAGATGCGACAGGAACGCCGGGAATTCTTTCCCTACGAAACAGGGAAAGGATCCCTCATCTCGAGCTAGGAGGCGGAAACGGGGCTCCCCTGGATGTGTGCGGGACCCCACGTGCTTCCTCTCGAGTGGAGACGGGTATGTCGGGGAACTTCTTGAGTTGCAACAAGGGTGTGAAGGACCCTTTGGAAGTTCCAGTGGTTAGACGTGATTAGCCTCGAGAAGCCTCAGCGGAAATGGGCCTCATCTCGCCTGGAGGGCAAAACCTCCTGGATTTTCTCGAGTTGCGGCAGGTGCTCTCGACTTACGACTGGGACCTCGGGGACCCGCTCTGGTGGCCTCAGGAAAGGCCAGTCCCCATGCGAGTTCCTCGGGGGCCTCTCGGGATTCCTCTCCCGTCGATGCCGGGGCCTAAGACCTTGTGTGGAGTCGGGGCCGGAACCTGAGGATTCCTCTCCAGTGCTGACATGGATCTTGGGGTACTTCTGGAGTCTCCCCAGGGGAGTCAGTCCTCGTCTCGAATGCGGCCATGCACTTGCGCTTTCCTCCACAGCGGTAGCAGCAGTGTCACGCAGTCCGCCGCGTGGATCAAAGGATCTATGGTTTTCCCTCGAGTCTTTCCCACGAGGCTTTCCCACGAGGCTTTCCCACAGGGCTGTCCCACGTACACACGTGGTGGGAGTCGATCCTCGGCTTGAACGTCAAGGCAGTGCAGGGAAAACAGGTTCCTCTGGAATGGACTGACACATCTGGGGGACTCTTGGAATGGTGGCACGACCCTGGAGTTCCTCTCGCCTTTCCTGTGGAGAGCGCCTCCTCTTGAGATGCGTCGGGAACGCCGGGAATTTTTTACCTACGAAACAGGGAAAGGATCCCTCATCTCGAGCTAGGAGGCGGAAACGGGGCTCCCCTGGATGTGTGCGGGACCCCACGTGCTTCCTCTCGAGTGGAGACGGGTATGTCGGGGAACTTCTTGAGTTGCAGCAAGGGTGTGAAGGACCCTTTGGAAGTTCCAGTGGTTAGACGTGATTAGCCTCGAGAAGCCTCAGCGGAAATGGGCCTCATCTCGCCTGGAGGGCAAAACCTCCTGGATTTTCTCGAGTTGCGGCAGGTGCTCTCGACTTACGACGGGGACCTCAGGGACCCGCTCTGGTGGCCTCAGGAAAGGCCAGACCCCATGCGAGTTCCTCTGGGGATTCCTCTCCCGTCGATGCCGGGGCCTAAGACCTTGTGTGGAGTCGGGGCCGGAACCTGAGGATTCCTCTCCAGTGCTGACATGGATCTTGGGGTACTTCTGGAGTCTCCCCAGGGGAGTCAGTCCTCGTCTCGAATGCGGGCATGCACTTGCGCTTTCCTCCAGAGCGGTAGCAGCAGTGTCACGCAGTCCGCCGCGTGGATCAAAGGATCTATGGTTTTCCCTCGAGTCTTTCCCACGAGGCTTTCCCACGAGGCTTTCCCACAGGGCTGTCCCACCTGCACACGTGGTGGGAGTCGATCCTCGGCTTGAACGTCAAGGCAGTGCAGGGAAAACAGGTTCCTCTGGAATGGACTGACCCATCTGGGCGTCTCTTGGAATGGTGGCACGACCCTGGAGTTCCTCTCGCCTCTCCTGTGGAGAGCGCCTCCTCTTGAGATGCGACGGGAACGCCGGGAATTCTTTCCCTACGAAACAGGGAAAGGATCCCTCATCTCGAGCTAGGAGGCGGAAACGGGGCCCCCTGGATGTGTGCGGGACCCCACGTGCTTCCTCTCGAGTGGAGACGGGTATGTAGGGGAACTTCTTGAGTTGCAGCAAGGGTGTGAAGGACCCTTTGGAAGTTCCAGTGGTTAGACGTGATTAGCCTCGAGAAGCCTCAGCGGAAATGGGCCTCATCTCGCCTGGAGGGCAAAACCTCCTGGATTTTCTCGAGTTGCGGCAGGTGCTCTCGACTTACGACGGGGACCTCAGGGACCGCTCTGGTGGCCTCAGGAAAGGCCAGTCCCCATGCGAGTTCCTCGGGGGCCTCTCGGGATTCCTCTCCCGTCGATGCCGGGGCCTAAGACCTTGTGTGGAGTCGGGGCCGGAACCTGAGGATTCCTCTCCAGTGCTGACATGGATCTTGGGGTACTTCTGGAGTCTCCCCAGGGGAGTCAGTCCTCGTCTCGAATGCGGGCATGCACTTGCGCTTTCCTCCAGAGCGGTAGCAGCAGTGTCACGCAGTCCGCCGCGTGGATCAAAGGATCTATGGTTTTCCCTCGAGTCTTTCCCACGAGGCTTTCCCACGAGGCTTTCCCACAGGGCTGTCCCACGTGCACACGTGGTGGGAGTCGATCCTCAGCTTGAACGTCAAGGCAGTGCAGGGAAAGCAGGTTCCTCTGGAATGGACTGACACATTTGGGGGACTCTTGGAATGGTGGCACGTCCCTGGAGTTCCTCTCGCCTTTCCTGTGGAGAGCGCCTCCTCTTGAGATGCGACGGGAACGCTGGGAATTCTTTCCCTACGAAACAGGGAAAGGATCCCTCATCTCGAGCTAGGAGGCGGAAACGGGGCTCCCCTGGATGTGTGCGGGACCCCACGTTCTTCCTCTCGAGTGGAGACGGGTATGTCGGGGAACTTCTTGAGTTGCAGCAAGGGTGTGAAGGACCCTTTGGAAGTTCCAGTGGTTAGACGTGATTAGCCTCGAGAAGCCTCAGCGGAAATGGGCCTCATCTCGCCTGGAGGGCAAAACCTCCTGGATTTTCTCGAGTTGCGGCAGGTGCTCTCGACTTACGACGGGGACCTCAGGGACCCGCTCTGGTGGCCTCAGGAAAGGCCAGTCCCCATGCGAGTTCCTCGGGGGCCTCTCGGGATTCCTCTCCCGTCGTTGCCGGGGCCTAAGACCTTGTGTGGAGTCGGGGCCGGAACCTGAGGATTCCTCTCCAGTGCTGACATGGATCTTGGGGTACTTCTGGAGTCTCCCCAGGGGAGTCAGTCCTCGTCTCGAATGCGGGCATGCACTTGCGCTTTCCTCCAGAGCGGTAGCAGCAGTGTCACGCAGTCCGCCGCGTGGATCAAAGGATCTATGGTTTTCCCTCGAGTCTTTCCCACGAGGCTTTCCCACGAGGCTTTCCCACAGGGCTGTCCCACGTGCACACGTGGTGGGAGTCGATCCTCAGCTTGAACGTCAAGGCAGTGCAGGGAAAGCAGGTTCCTCTGGAATGGACTGACACATTTGGGGGACTCTTGGAATGGTGGCACGTCCCTGGAGTTCCTCTCGCCTTTCCTGTGGAGAGCGCCTCCTCTTGAGATGCGACGGGAACGCTGGGAATTCTTTCCCTACGAAACAGGGAAAGGATCCCTCATCTCGAGCTAGGAGGCGGAAACGGGGCTCCCCTGGATGTGTGCGGGACCCCACGTTCTTCCTCTCGAGTGGAGACGGGTATGTCGGGGAACTTCTTGAGTTGCAGCAAGGGTGTGAAGGACCCTTTGGAAGTTCCAGTGGTTAGACGTGATTAGCCTCGAGAAGCCTCAGCGGAAATGGGCCTCATCTCGCCTGGAGGGCAAAACCTCCTGGATTTTCTCGAGTTGCGGCAGGTGCTGTCGACTTACGACGGGGACCTCAGGGACCCGCTCTGGTGGCCTCAGGAAAGGCCAGTCCCCATGCGAGTTCCTCGGGGGCCTCTCGGGATTCCTCTCCCGTCGTTGCCGGGGCCTAAGACCTTGTGTGGAGTCGGGGCCGGAACCTGAGGATTCCTCTCCAGTGCTGACATGGATCTTGGGGTACTTCTGGAGTCTCCCCAGGGGAGTCAGTCCTCGTCTCGAATGCGGGCATGCACTTGGGCTTTCCTCCAGAGCGGTAGCAGCAGTGTCACGCAGTCCGCCGCGTGGATCAAAGGATCTATGGTTTTCCCTCGAGTCTTTCCCACGAGGCTTTCCCACGAGGCTTTCCCACAGGGCTGTCCCACGTGCACACGTGGTGGGAGTCGATCCTCAGCTTGAACGTCAAGGCAGTGCAGGGAAAGCAGGTTCCTCTGGAATGGACTGACACATTTGGGGGACTCTTGGAATGGTGGCACGTCCCTGGAGTTCCTCTCGCCTTTCCTGTGGAGAGCGCCTCCTCTTGAGATGCGACGGGAACGCTGGGAATTCTTTCCCTACGAAACAGGGAAAGGATCCCTCATCTCGAGCTAGGAGGCGGAAACGGGGCTCCCCTGGATGTGTGCGGGACCCCACGTTCTTCCTCTCGAGTGGAGACGGGTATGTCGGGGAACTTCTTGAGTTGCAGCAAGGGTGTGAAGGACCCTTTGGAAGTTCCAGTGGTTAGACGTGATTAGCCTCGAGAAGCCTCAGCGGAAATGGGCCTCATCTCGCCTGGAGGGCAAAACCTCCTGGATTTTCTCGAGTTGCGGCAGGTGCTGTCGACTTACGACGGGGACCTCAGGGACCCGCTCTGGTGGCCTCAGGAAAGGCCAGTCCCCATGCGAGTTCCTCGGGGGCCTCTCGGGATTCCTCTCCCGTCGTTGCCGGGGCCTAAGACCTTGTGTGGAGTCGGGGCCGGAACCTGAGGATTCCTCTCCAGTGCTGACATGGATCTTGGGGTACTTCTGGAGTCTCCCCAGGGGAGTCAGTCCTCGTCTCGAATGCGGGCATGCACTTGGGCTTTCCTCCAGAGCGGTAGCAGCAGTGTCACGCAGTCCGCCGCGTGGATCAAAGGATCTATGGTTTTCCCTCGAGTCTTTCCCACGAGGCTTTCCCACGAGGCTTTCCCACAGGGCTGTCCCACGTGCACACGTGGTGGGAGTCGATCCTCGGCTTGAACGTCAAGGCAGTGCAGGGAAAACAGGTTCCTCTGGAATGGACTGACACATCTGGGGGACTCTTGGAATGGTGGCACGACCCTGGAGTTCCTCTCGCCTTTCCTGTGGAGAGCGCCTCCTCTTGAGATGCGACAGGAACGCCGGGAATTCTTTCCCTACGAAACAGGGAAAGGATCCCTCATCTCGAGCTAGGAGGCGGAAACGGGGCTCCCCTGGATGTGTGCGGGACCCCACGTGCTTCCTCTCGAGTGGAGACGGGTATGTCGGGGAACTTCTTGAGTTGCAACAAGGGTGTGAAGGACCCTTTGGAAGTTCCAGTTGTTAGACGTGATTAGCCTCGAGAAGCCTCAGCGGAAATGGGCCTCATCTCGCCTGGAGGGCAAAACCTCCTGGATTTTCTCGAGTTGCGGCAGGTGCTCTCGACTTACGACGGGGACCTCAGGGACCCGCTCTGGTGGCCTCAGGAAAGGCCAGTCCCCATGCGAGTTCCTCGGGGGCCTCTCGGGATTCCTCTCCCGTCGATGCCGGGGCCTAAGACCTTGTGTGGAGTCGGGGCCGGAACCTGAGGATTCCTCTCCAGTGCTGACATGGATCTCGGGGTACTTCTGGAGTCTCCCCAGGGGAGTCAGTCCTCGTCTCGAATGCGGGCATGCACTTGCGCTTTCCTCCAGAGCGGTAGCAGCAGTGTCACACAGTCCTCCGCGTGGATCAAAGGATCTATGGTTTTCCCTCGAGTCTTTCCCACGAGGCTTTCCCACGAGGCTTTCCCACAGGGCTGTCCCACGTGCACAGGTGGTGGGAGTCGATCCTCAGCTTGAACGTCAAGGCAGTGCAGGGAAAACAGGTTCCTCTGGAATGGACTGACACATCTGGGCGTCTCTTGGAATGGTGGCACGACCCTGGAGTTCCTCTCGCCTCTCCTGTGGAGAGCGCCTCCTCTTGAGATGCGACGGGAACCCGGGATTCTTTCCCTAAGAAACAGGGAAAGGATCCCTCATCTCGAGCTAGGAGGCGGAAACGGGGCTCCCCTGGATGTGTGCGGGACCCCACGTGCTTCCTCTCGAGTGGAGACGGGTATGTCGGGGAACTTCTTGAGTTGCAGCAAGGGTGTGAAGGACCCTTTGGAAGTTCCAGTGGTTAGATGTGATTAGCCTCGAGAAGCCTCAGCGGAAATGGGCCTCATCTCGCCTGGAGGGCAAAACCTCCTGGATTTTCTCGAGTTGCGGCATGTGCTCTCGACTTACGACGGGGACCTCAGGGACCCGCTCTGGTGACCTCAGGAAAGGCCAGTCCCCATGCGAGTTCCTCGGGGGCCTCTCTGGATTCCTCTCCCATTGATGCCGGGGCCTAAGACCTTGTGTGGAGTCGGGGCCGGAACCTGATTATTCCTCTCCAGTGCTGACATGGATCATGGGGTACTTCTGGAGTCTCCCCAGGGGAGTCAGTCCTCGTCTCGAATGCGGGCATGCACTTGCGCTTTCCTCCAGAGCGGTAGCAGCAGTGTCACGCAGTCCGCCGCGTGGATCAAAGGATCTATGGTTTTCCCTCGAGTCTTTCCCACGAGGCTTTCCCACGAGGCTTTCCCACAGGGCTGGCCCACGTGCACACGTGGTGGAAGTGGATCCTCGGCTTGAACGTCAAGGCAGTGCAGGGAAAACAGGTTCCTCTGGAATGGACTGACACATCTGGGGGACTCTTGGAATGGTGGCACGACCCTGGAGTTAATCTCGCCTTTCCTGTGGAGAGCGCCTCCTCTTGAGATGCGACAGGAACGCCGGGAATTCTTTCCCTACGAAAAAGGGAAAGGATCCCTCATCTCGAGCTAGGAGGCGGAAATGGGGCTCCCCTGGATGTTTGCGGGATACCACGTGCTTCCTATCGAGTGGAGACGGGTATGTCGGGGAACTTCTTGAGTAGCAGCAAGGGTGTGAAGGACCCTTTGGAAGTTCCAGTGGTTAGATGTGATTGGCCTCGAGAAGCCTCAGCGGAAATGGGCCTCATCTCGCCTGGAGGGCAAAACCTCCTGGATTTTCTCGAGTTACGGCAGGTGCTCTCGACTTACGACGGGGACCTCAGGGACCCGCTCTGGTGGCCTCAGGAAAGGCCAGTCCCCATGCGAGTTCCTCGGGGGCCTCTCGGGATTCCTCTCCCGTCGATGCCGGGGCCTAAGACCATGTGTGGAGTCGGGGCCGGAACCTGAGGATTCCTCTCCAGTGCTGACATGGATCTTGGGGTACTTCTGGAGTCTCCCCAGGGGAGTCAGTCCTCGTCTCGAATGCGGGCATGCACTTGCGCTTTCCTCCAGAGCGGTAGCAGCAGTGTCACGCAGTCCGCCGCGTGGATCAAAGGATCTATGGTTTTCCCTCGAGTCTTTCCCACGAGGCTTTCCCACAAGGCTTTCCCACAGGGCTGTCCCACGTGCATACGTGGTGGGAGTGGATCCTCGGCTTGAACGTCAAGGCAGTGCAGGGAAAACAGGTTCCTCTGGAATGGACTGACACATCTGGGGGACTCTTGGAATGGTGGCACGACCCTGGAGTTCCTCTCGCCTTTCCTGTGGAGAGCGCCTCCTCTTGAGATGCGACGGGAACGCCGGGAATTCTTTCCCTACGAAACAGGGAAAGGATCCCTCATCTCGAGCTAGGAGGCGGAAACGGGGCTCCCCTGGATGTGTGCGGGACCCCACGTGCTTCCTCTCGAGTGGAGACGGGTATGTCGGGGAACATCTTGAGTTGCAGCAAGGGTGTGAAGGACCCTTTGGAAGTTCCAGTGGTTAGACGTGATTAGCCTCGAGAAGCCTCAGCGGAAATGGGCCTCATCTCGCCTGGAGGGCAAAACCTCCTGGATTTTCTCGAGTTGCGGCAGGTGCTCTCGACTTACGACGGGGACCTCAGGGACCCGCTCTGGTCGCCTCAGGAAAGGCCAGTCCCCATGCGAGTTCCTCGGGGGCTTCTTGGGATTCCTCTCCCGTCGTTGCCGGGGCCTAAGACCTTGTGTGGAGTCGGGGCCGGAACCTGAGGATTCCTCTCCAGTGCTGACATGGATCTTGGGGTATTTCTGGAGTCTCCCCAGGGGAGTCAGTCCTCGTCTCGAATGCGGGCATGCACTTGCGCTTTCCTCCAGAGCGGTAGCAGCAGTGTCACGCAGTCCGCCGCGTGGATCAAAGGATCTATGGTTTTCCCTCGAGTCTTTCCCACGAGGCTTTCCCACGAGGCTTTCCCACAGGGCTGTCCCACGTGCACACGTGGTGGGAGTCGATCCTCGGCTTGAACGTCAAGGCAGTGCAGGGAAAACAGGTTCCTCTGGAATGGACTGACACATCTGGGGGACTCTTGGAATGCTGGCACGACCCTGGAGTTCCTCTCGCCTTTCCTGTGGAGAGCGCCTCCTCTTGAGATGCGACGGGAACGCCGGGAATTCTTTCCCTACGGAACAGGGAAAGGATCCCTCATCTCGAGCTAGGAGGCGGAAACGGGGCTCCCCTGGATGTGTGCGGGACCCCACGTGCTTCCTCTCGAGTGGAGACGGGTATGTCGGGGAACTTCTTGAGTTGCAGCAAGGGTGTGAAGGACCCTTTGGAAGTTCCAGTGGTTAGACGTGATTCGCCTCGAGAAGCCTCAGCGGAAATGGGCCTCATCTCGTCTGGAGGGCAAAACCTCCTGGATTTTCTCGAGTTGCGGCAGGTGCTCTCGACTTACGACGGGGACCTCAGGGACCCGCTCTGGTGGCCTCAGGAAAGGCCAGTCCCCATGCGAATTCCTCGGGGGCCTCTCCGGATTCCTCTCCCGTCGATGCCGGGGCCTAAGACCTTGTGGGAGTCGGGGCCGGAACCTGAGGATTCCTCTCCAGTGCTGACATGGATCTTGGGGTACTTCTGGAGTCTCCCCAGGGAAGTCAATCCTCGTCTCGAATGCGGGCATGCACTTGAGCTTTCCTCCAGAGCGGTAGCAGCAGTGTCACGCAGTCCGCCGCGTGGATCAAAGGATCTATGGTTTTCCCTCGAGTCTTTCCCACGAGGCTTTCCCACGAGGCTTTCCCACAGGGCTGTCCCACGTGCACACGTGGTGGGAGTCGATCCTCGGCTTGAACGTCAAGGCAGTGCAGGGAAAACAGGTTCCTCTGGAATGGACTGACACATCTGGGGGACTATTTGAATGGTGGCACGACCCTGGAGTTCCTCTCGCCTCTCCTGTGGAGAGCCCTTCCTCTTGAGATGCGACGGGAACGCCGGGAATTCTTTCCCTAAGAAACAGGGAAAGGATCCCTCATCTCGAGCTAGGAGGCGGAAACGGGGCTCCCCTGGATGTGTGCGGGACCCCACGTGCTTCCTCTCGAGTGGAGACGGGTATGTCGGGGAACTTCTTGAGTTGCAGCAAGGGTGTGAAGGACCCTTTGGAAGTTCCAGTGGTTAGACGTGATTAGCCTCGAGAAGCCTCAGCGGAAATGGGCCTCATCTCGCCTGGAGGGCAAAACCTCCTGGATTTTCTCGAGTTGCGGCAGGTGCTCTCGACTTACGACGGGGACCTCAGGGACCCGCTCTGGTGGCCTCAGGAAAGGCCAGTCCCCATGCGAGTTCCTCGGGGGCCTCACGGGATTCCTCTCCCGTCGATGCCGGGGCCTAAGACCTTGTGTGGAGTCGGGGCCGGAACCTGAGGATTCCTCTCCAGTGCTGACATGGATCTTGGGTTACTTCTGGAGTCTCTCCAGGGGAGTCAGTCCTCGTCTCGAATGCGGGCATGCACTTGCGCTTACCTCCAGAGCGGTAGCAGCAGTGTCACGCAGTCCGCCGCGTGGATCAAAGGATCTATGGTTTTCCCTCGAGTCTTTCCCACGAGGCTTTCCCACGAGGCTTTCCCACAGGGCTGTCCCACGTGCACACGTGGTGGGAGTCGATCCTCGGCTTGAACGTCAAGGCAGTGCAGGGAAAACAGGTTCCTCTGGAATGGACTGACACATCTGGGGGACTCTTGGAATGGTGGCACGACCCTGGAGTTCCTCTCGCCTCTCCTGTGGAGAGCCCCTCCTCTTGAGATGCGACGGGAACGCCGGGAATTCTTTCCCTAAGAAACAGGGAAAGGATCCCTCATCTCGAGCTAGGAGGCGGAAACGGGGCTCCCCTGGATGTGTGCGGGACCCCACGTGCTTCCTCTCGAGTGGAGACGGGTATGTCGGGGAACTTCTTGAGTTGCAGCAAGGGTGTGAAGGACCCTTTGGAAGTTCCAGTGGTTAGACGTGATTAGCCTCGAGAAGCCTCAGCGGAAATGGGCCTCATCTCGCCTGGAGGGCAAAACCTCCTGGATTTTCTCGAGTTGCGGCAGGTGCTCTCGACTTACGACGGGGACCTCAGGGACCCGCTCTGGTGGCCTCAGGAAAGGCCAGTCCCCATGCGAGTTCCTCGGGGGCCTCACGGGATTCCTCTCCCGTCGATGCCGGGGCCTAAGACCTTGTGTGGAGTCAGGGCCGGAACCTGAGGATTCCTCTCCAGTGCTGACATGGATCTTGGGGTACTTCTGGAGTCTCTCCAGGGGAGTCAGTCCTCGTCTCGAATGCGGGCATGCACTTGCGCTTACCTCCAGAGCGGTAGCAGCAGTGTCACGCAGTCCGCCGCGTGGATCAAAGGATCTATGGTTTTCCCTCGAGTCTTTCCCACGAGGCTTTCCCACGAGGCTTTCCCACAGGGCTGTCCCACGTGCACACGTGGTGGGAGTCGATCCTCGGCTTGAACGTCAAGGCAGTGCAGGGAAAACAGGTTCCTCTGGAATGGACTGACACATCTGGGGGACTCCTGGAATGGTGGCACGACCCTGGAGTTCCTCTCGCCTTTCCTGTGGAGAGCGCCTCCTCTTGAGATGCGACGGGAACGCCGGGAATTCTTTCCCTACGAAACAGGGAAAGGATCCCTCATCTCGAGCTAGGAGGCGGAAACGGGGCTCTCCTGGATGTGTGCGGGACACCACGTGTTTCCTCTCGAGTGGAGACGGGTATGTCGCGGAACTGCTTGAGTTGCAGCAAGGGTGTGAAGGACCCTTTGGAAGTTCCAGTGGTTAGACGTGATTCGCCTTGAGAAGCCTCAGCGGAAATGGGCCTCATCTCGTCTGGAGGGCAAAACCTCCTGGATTTTCTCGAGTTGCGGCAGGTGCTCTCGACTTACGACGGGGACCTCAGGGACCCGCTCTGGTGGCCTCAGGAAAGGCCAGTCCCCATGCGAATTCCTCGGGGGCCTCTCCGGATTCCTCTCCCGTCGATGCCGGGGCCTAAGACCTTGTGTGGAGTCGGGGCCGGAACCTGAGGATTCCTCTCCAGTGCTGACATGGATCTTGGGGTACTTCTGGAGTCTCCCCAGGGGAGTCAGTCCTCGTCTCGAATGCGGGCATGCACTTGAGCTTTCCTCCAGAGCGGTAGCAGCAGTGTCACGCAGTCCGCCGCGTGGATCAAAGGATCTATGGTTTTCCCTCGAGTCTTTCCCACGAGGCTTTCCCACGAGGCTTTCCCACAGGGCTGTCCCACGTGCACACGTGGTGGGAGTCGATCCTCGGCTTGAACGTCAAGGCAGTGCAGGGATAACAGGTTCCTCTGTAATGGACTGACACATCTGGGTGTCTCTTGGAATGGTGGCACGACCCTGGAGTTCCTCTCGCCTCTCGTGTGGAGAGCCCCTCCTCTTGAGATGCGACGGGAACGCCGGGAATTCTTTCCCTAAGAAACAGGGAAAGGATCCCTCATCTCGAGCTAGGAGGCGGAAACGGGGCTCCCCTGGATGTGTGCGGGACCCCACGTGCTTCCTCTCTAGTGGAGACGGGTATGTCGGGGAACTTCTTGAGTTGCAGCAAGGGTGTGAAGGACCCTTTGGAAGTTCCAGTGGTTAGACGTGATTCGCCTCGAGAAGCCTCAGCGGAAATGGGCCTCATCTCGTCTGGAGGGCAAAACCTCCTGGATTTTCTCGAGTTGCGGCAGGTGCTCTCGACTTACGACGGGGACCTCAGGGACCCGCTCTGGTGGCCTCAGGAAAGGCCAGTCCCCATGCGAATTCCTCGGGGGCCTCTCGGGATTCCTCTCCCGTCGATTCCGGGGCCTAAGACCTTGTGGGAGTCGGGGCCGGAACCTGAGGATTCCTCTCCAGTGCTGACATGGATCTTGGGGTACTTCTGGAGTCTCCCCAGGGAAGTCAGTCCTCGTCTCGAATGCGGGCATGCACTTGAGCTTTCCTCCAGAGCGGTAGCAGCAGTGTCACGCAGTCCGCCGCGTGGATCAAAGGATCTATGGTTTTCCCTCGAGTCTTTCCCACGAGGCTTTCCCACGAGGCTTTCCCACAGGGCTGTCCCACGTGCACACGTGGTGGGAGTCGATCCTCGGCTTGAACGTCAAGGCAGTGCAGGGAAAACAGGTTCCTCTGGAATGGACTGACACATCTGGGGGACTCTTGGAATGGTGGCACGACCCTGGAGTTCCTCTCGCCTCTCCTGTGGAGAGCCCTTCCTCTTGAGATGCGACGGGAACGCCGGGAATTCTTTCCCTAAGAAACAGGGAAAGGATCCCTCATCTCGAGCTAGGAGGCGGAAACGGGGCTCCCCTGGATGTGTGCGGGACCCCACGTGCTTCCTCTCGAGTGGAGACGGGTATGTCGGGGAACTTCTTGAGTTGCAGCAAGGGTGTGAAGGACCCTTTGGAAGTTCCAGTGGTTAGACGTGATTAGCCTCGAGAAGCCTCAGCGGAAATGGGCCTCATCTCGCCTGGAGGGCAAAACCTCCTGGATTTTCTCGAGTTGCGGCAGGTGCTCTCGACTTACGACGGGGACCTCAGGGACCCGCTCTGGTGGCCTCAGGAAAGGCCAGTCCCCATGCGAGTTCCTCGGGGGCCTCACGGGATTCCTCTCCCGTCGATGCCGGGGCCTAAGACCTTGTGTGGAGTCGGGGCCGGAACCTGAGGATTCCTCTCCAGTGCTGACATGGATCTTGGGGTACTTCTGGAGTCTCTCCAGGGGAGTCAGTCCTCGTCTCGAATGCGGGCATGCCCTTGCGCTTACCTCCAGAGCGGTAGCAGCAGTGTCACGCAGTCCGCCGCGTGGATCAAAGGATCTATGGTTTTCCCTCGAGTCTTTCCCACGAGGCTTTCCCACGAGGCTTTCCCACAGGGCTGTCCCACGTGCACACGTGGTGGGAGTCGATCCTCGGCTTGAACGTCAAGGCAGTGCAGGGAAAACAGGTTCCTCTGGAATGGACTGACACATCTGGGGGACTCTTGGAATGGTGGCACGACCCTGGAGTTCCTCTCGCCTCTCCTGTGGAGAGCCCCTCCTCTTGAGATGCGACGGGAACGCCGGGAATTCTTTCCCTAAGAAACAGGGAAAGGATCCCTCATCTCGAGCTAGGAGGCGGAAACGGGGCTCCCCTGGATGTGTGCGGGACCCCACGTGCTTCCTCTCGAGTGGAGACGGGTATGTCGGGGAACTTCTTGAGTTGCAGCAAGGGTGTGAAGGACCCTTTGGAAGTTCCAGTGGTTAGACGTGATTAGCCTCGAGAAGCCTCAGCGGAAATGGGCCTCATCTCGCCTGGAGGGCAAAACCTCCTGGATTTTCTCGAGTTGCGGCAGGTGCTCTCGACTTACGACGGGGACCTCAGGGACCCGCTCTGGTGGCCTCAGGAAAGGCCAGTCCCCATGCGAGTTCCTCGGGGGCCTCACGGGATTCCTCTCCCGTCGATGCCGGGGCCTAAGACCTTGTGTGGAGTCAGGGCCGGAACCTGAGGATTCCTCTCCAGTGCTGACATGGATCTTGGGGTACTTCTGGAGTCTCTCCAGGGGAGTCAGTCCTCGTCTCGAATGCGGTCATGCACTTGCGCTTACCTCCAGAGCGGTAGCAGCAGTGTCACGCAGTCCGCCGCGTGGATCAAAGGATCTATGGTTTTCCCTCGAGTCTTTCCCACGAGGCTTTCCCACGAGGCTTTCCCACAGGGCTGTCCCACGTGCACACGTGGTGGGAGTCGATCCTCGGCTTGAACGTCAAGGCAGTGCAGGGAAAACAGGTTCCTCTGGAATGGACTGACACATCTGGGGGACTCCTGGAATGGTGGCACGACCCTGGAGTTCCTCTCGCCTTTCCTGTGGAGAGCGCCTCCTCTTGAGATGCGACGGGTACGCCGGGAATTCTTTCCCTACGAAACAGGGAAAGGATCCCTCATCTCGAGCTAGGAGGCGGAAACGGGGCTCTCCTGGATGTGTGCGGGACACCACGTGTTTCCTCTCGAGTGGAGACGGGTATGTCGCGGAACTGCTTGAGTTGCAGCAAGGGTGTGATGGACCCTTTGGAAGTTCCAGTGGTTAGACGTGATTCGCCTCGAGAAGCCTCAGCGGAAATGGGCCTCATCTCGTCTGGAGGGCAAAACCTCCTGGATTTTCTCGAGTTGCGGCAGGTGCTCTCGACTTACGACGGGGACCTCAGGGACCCGCTCTGGTGGCCTCAGGAAAGGCCAGTCCCCATGCGAATTCCTCGGGGGCCTCTCGGGATTCCTCTCCCGTCGATGCCGGGGCCTAAGACCTTGTGTGGAGTCGGGGCCGGAACCTGAGGATTCCTCTCCAGTGCTGACATGGATCTTGGGGTACTTCTGGAGTCTCCCCAGGGGAGTCAGTCCTCGTCTCGAATGCGGGCATGCACTTGAGCTTTCCTCCAGAGCGGTAGCAGCAGTGTCACGCAGTCCGCCGCGTGGATCAAAGGATCTATGGTTTTCCCTCGAGTCTTTCCCACGAGGCTTTCCCACGAGGCTTTCCCACAGGGCTGTCCCACGTGCACACGTGGTGGGAGTCGATCCTCGGCTTGAACGTCAAGGCAGTGCAGGGATAACAGGTTCCTCTGTAATGGACTGACACATCTGGGTGTCTCTTGGAATGGTGGCACGACCCTGGAGTTCCTCTCGCCTCTCGTGTGGAGAGCCCCTCCTCTTGAGATGCGACGGGAACGCAGGGAATTCTTTCCCTACGAAACAGGGAAAGGATCCCTCATCTCGAGCTAGGAGGCGGAAACGGGGCTCCCCTGGATGTGTGCGGGACCCCACGTGCTTCCTCTCGAGTGGAGACGGGTATGTCGGGGAACTTCTTGAGTTGCAGCAAGGGTGTGAAGGACCCTTTGGAAGTTCCAGTGGTTAGACGTGATTCGCCTCGAGAAGCCTCAGCAGAAATGGGCCTCATCTCGTCTGGAGGGCAAAACCTCCTGGATTTTCTCGAGTTGCGGCAGGTGCTCTCGACTTACGACGGGGACCTCAGGGACCCGCTCTGGTGGCCTCAGGAAAGGCCAGTCCCCATGCGAATTCCTCGGGGGCCTCTCGGGATTCCTCTCCCGTCGATGCCGGGGCCTAAGACCTTGTGGGAGTCGAGGCCGGAACCTGAGGATTCCTCTCCAGTGCTGACATGGATCTTGGGGTACTTCTGGAGTCTCCCCAGGGAAGTCAGTCCTCGTCTCGAATGCGGGCATGCACTTGAGCTTTCCTCCAGAGCGGTAGCAGCAGTGTCACGCAGTCCGCCGCGTGGATCAAAGGATCTATGGTTTTCCCTCGAGTCTTTCCCACGAGGCTTTCCCACGAGGCTTTCCCACAGGGCTGTCCCACGTGCACACGTGGTGGGAGTCGATCCTCGGCTTGAACGTCAAGGCAGTGCAGGGAAAACAGGTTCCTCTGGAATGGACTGACACATCTGGGGGACTCTTGGAATGGTGGCACGACCCTGGAGTTCCTCTCGCCTCTCCTGTGGAGAGCCCCTCCTCTTGAGATGCGACGGGAACGCCGGGAAATCTTTCCCTAAGAAACAGGGAAAGGATCCCTCATCTCGAGCTAGGAGGCGGAAACGGGGCTCCCCTGGATGTGTGCGGGACCCCACGTGCTTCCTCTCGAGTGGAGACGGGTATGTCGGGGAACTTCTTGAGTTGCAGCAAGGGTGTGAAGGACCCTTTGGAAGTTCCAGTGGTTAGACGTGATTCGCCTCGAGAAGCCTCAGCGGAAATGGGCCTCATCTCGCCTGGAGGGCAAAACCTCCTGGATTTTCTCGAGTTGCGGCAGGTGCTCTCGACTTACGACGGGGACCTCAGGGACCCGCTCTGGTGGCCTCAGGAAAGGCCAGTCCCCATGCGAGTTACTCGGGGGCCTCACGGGATTCCTCTCCCGTCGATGCCGGGGCCTAAGACCTTGTGTGGAGTCGGGGCCGGAACCTGAGGATTCCTCTCCAGTGCTGACATGGATCTTGGGGTACTTCTGGAGTCTCTCCAGGGGAGTCAGTCCTCGTCTCGAATGCGGGCATGCACTTGCGCTTACCTCCAGAGCGGTAGCAGCAGTGTCACGCAGTCCGCCGCGTGGATCAAAGGATCTATGGTTTTCCCTCGAGTCTTTCCCACGAGGCTTTCCCACGAGGCTTTCCCACAGGGCTGTCCCACGTGCACACGTGGTGGGAGTCGATCCTCGGCTTGAACGTCAAGGCAGTGCAGGGATAACAGGTTCCTCTGTAATGGACTGACACATCTGGGTGTCTCTTGGAATGGTGGCACGACCCTGGAGTTCCTCTCGCCTCTCGTGTGGAGAGCCCCTCCTCTTGAGATGCGACGGGAACGCCGGGAATTCTTTCCCTACGAAACAGGGAAAGGATCCCTCATCTCGAGCTAGGAGGCGGAAACGGGGCTCCCCTGGATGTGTGCGGGACCCCACGTGCTTCCTCTCGAGTGGAGACGGGTATGTCGGGGAACTTCTTGAGTTGCAGCAAGGGTGTGAAGGACCCTTTGGAAGTTCCAGTGGTTAGACGTGATTCGCCTCGAGAAGCCTCAGCGGAAATGGGCCTCATCTCGTCTGGAGGGCAAAACCTCCTGGATTTACTCGAGTTGCGGCAGGTGCTCTCGACTTACGATGGGGACCTCAGGGACCCGCTCTGGTGGCCTCAGGAAAGGCCAGTCCCCATGCGAATTCCTCGGGGGCCTCTAGGGATTCCTCTCCCGTCGATGCCGGGGCCTAAGACCTTGTGGGAGTCGGGGCCGGAACCTGAGGATTCCTCTCCAGTGCTGACATGGATCTTGGGGTACTTCTGGAGTCTCCCCAGGGAAGTCAGTCCTCGTCTCGAATGCGGGCATGCACTTGAGCTTTCCTCCAGAGCGGTAGCAGCAGTGTCACGCAGTCCGCCGCGTGGATCAAAGGATCTATGGTTTTCCCTCGAGTCTTTCCCACGAGGCTTTCCCACGAGGCTTTCCCACAGGGCTGTCCCACGTGCACACGTGGTGGGAGTCGATCCTCGGCTTGAACGTCAAGGCAGTGCAGGGAAAACAGGTTCCTCTGGAATGGACTGACACATCTGGGGGACTCTTGGAATGGTGGCACGACCCTGGAGTTCCTCTCGCCTCTCCTGTGGAGAGCCCCTCCTCTTGAGATGCGACGGGAACGCCGGGAATTCTTTCCCTACGAAACAGGGAAAGGATCCCTCATCTCGAGCTAGGAGGCGGAAACGGGGCTCCCCTGGATGTGTGCGTGACCCCACGTGCTTCCTCTCGAGTGGAGACGGGTATGTCGGGGAACTTCTTGAGTTGCAGCAAGGGTGTGAAGGACCCTTTGGAAGTTCCAGTGGTTAGACGTGATTCGCCTCGAGAAGCCTCAGCGGAAATGGGCCTCATCTCGCCTGGAGGGCAAAACCTCCTGGATTTTCTCGAGTTGCGGCAGGTGCTCTCGACTTACGACGGGGACCTCAGGGACCCGCTCTGGTGGCCTCAGGAAAGGCCAGTCCCCATGCGAGTTCCTCGGGGGCCTCACGGGATTCCTCTCCCGTCGATGCCGGGGCCTAAGACCTTGTGTGGAGTCGGGGCCGGAACCTGAGGATTCCTCTCCAGTGCTGACATGGATCTTGGGGTACTTCTGGAGTCTCTCCAGGGGAGTCAGTCCTCGTCTCGAATGCGGGCATGCACTTGCGCTTACCTCCAGAGCGGTAGCAGCAGTGTCACGCAGTCCGCCGCGTGGATCAAAGGATCTATGGTTTTCCCTCGAGTCTTTCCCACGAGGCTTTCCCACGAGGCTTTCCCACAGGGCTGTCCCACGTGCACACGTGGTGGGAGTCGATCCTCGGCTTGAACGTCAAGGCAGTGCAGGGAAAACAGGTTCCTCTGGAATGGACTGACACATCTGGGGGACTCCTGGAATGGTGGCACGACCCTGGAGTTCCTCTCGCCTTTCCTGTGGAGAGCGCCTCCTCTTGAGATGCGACGGGAACGCCGGGAATTCTTTCCCTACGAAACAGGGAAAGGATCCCTCATCTCGAGCTAGGAGGCGGAAACGGGGCTCTCCTGGATGTGTGTGGGACACCACGTGTTTCCTCTCGAGTGGAGACGGGTATGTCGCGGAACTGCTTGAGTTGCAGCAAGGGTGTGAAGGACCCTTTGGAAGTTCCAGTGGTTAGACGTGATTCGCCTCGAGAAGCCTCAGCGGAAATGGGCCTCATCTCGTCTGGAGGGCAAAACCTCCTGGATTTTCTCGAGTTGCGGCAGGTGCTCTCGACTTACGACGGGGACCTCAGGGAACCGCTCTGGTGGCCTCAGGAAAGGCCAGTCCCCATGCGAGTTCCTCGGGGGCCTCTCGGGATTCCTCTCCCGTCGATGCCGGGGCCTAAGACCTTGTGTGGAGTCGGGGCCGGAACCTGAGGATTCCTCTCCAGTGCTGACATGGATCTTGGGGTACTTCTGGAGTCTCCCCAGGGGAGTCAGTCCTCGTCTCGAATGCGGGCATGCACTTGAGCTTTCCTCCAGAGCGGTAGCAGCAGTGTCACGCAGTCCGCCGCGTGGATCAAAGGATCTATGGTTTTCCCTCGAGTCTTTCCCACGAGGCTTTCCCACGAGGCTTTCCCACAGGGCTGTCCCACGTGCACACGTGGTGGGAGTCGATCCTCGGCTTGAACGTCAAGGCAGTGCAGGGATAACAGGTTCCTCTGTAATGGACTGACACATCTGGGTGTCTCTTGGAATGGTGGCACGACCCTGGAGTTCCTCTCGCCTCTCGTGTGGAGAGCCCCTCCTCTTGAGATGCGACGGGAACGCCGGGAATTCTTTCCCTAAGAAACAGGGAAAGGATCCCTCATCTCGAGCTAGGAGGCGGAAACGGGGCTCCCCTGGATGTGTGCGGGACCCCACGTGCTTCCTCTCGAGTGGAGACGGGTATGTCGGGGAACTTCTTGAGTTGCAGCAAGGGTGTGAAGGACCCTTTGGAAGTTCCAGTGGTTAGACGTGATTCGCCTCGAGAAGCCTCAGCGGAAATGGGCCTCATCTCGTCTGGAGGGCAAAACCTCCTGGATTTTCTCGAGTTGCGGCAGGTGCTCTCGACTTACGATGGGGACCTCAGGGACCCGCTCTGGTGGCCTCAGGAAAGGCCAGTCCCCATGCGAGTTCCTCGGGGGCCTCTCGGGATTCCTCTCCCGTCGATGCCGGGGCCTAAGACCTTGTGTGGAGTCGGGGCCGGAACCTGAGGATTCCTCTCCAGTGCTGACATGGATCTTGGGGTACTTCTGGAGTCTCCCCAGGGGAGTCAGTCCTCGTCTCGAATGCGGGCATGCGCTTGCGCTTTCCTCCAGAGCGGTAGCAGCAGTGTCACGCAGTCCGCCGCGTGGATCAAAGGATCTATGGTTTTCCCTCGAGTCTTTCCCACGAGGCTTTCCCACGAGGCTTTCCCACAGGGCTGTCCCACGTGCACACGTGGTGGGAGTCGATCCTCGGCTTGAACGTCAAGGCAGTGCAGGGAAAACAGGTTCCTCTGGAATGGACTGACACATCTGGGGGACTCTTGGAATGGTGGCACGACCCTTCAGTTCCTCTCACCTTTCCTGTGGAGAGCGCCTCCTCTTGAGATGCGACGGGAACGCCGGGAATTCTTTCCCTACGAAACAGGGAAAGGATCCCTCATCTCGAGCTAGGAGGCGGAAACGGGGCACCCCTGGATGTGTGCGGGACCCCACGTGCTTCCTCTCGAGTGGAGACGGGTATGTCAGGGAACTTCTTGAGTTGCAGCAAGGGTGTGAAGGACCCTTTGGAAGTTCCAGTGGTTAGACGTGATTCGCCTCGAGAAGCCTCAGCGGAAATGGGCCTCATCTCGCCTGGAGGTCAAAACCTCCTGGATTTTCTCGAGTTACGGCAGGTGCTCTCGACTTACGACGGGGACCTCAGCGACCCGCTCTGGTGGCCTCAGGAAAGGCCAGTCCCCATGCGAGTTCCTCGGGGGCCTCTCGGGATTCCTCTCCCGTCGATGCCGGGGCCTAAGACCTTGTGTGGAGTCGGGGCCGGAACCTGAGGATTCCTCTCCAGTGCTGACATGGATCTTGGGGTACTTCTGGAGTCTCCCCAGGGGAGTCAGTCCTCGTCTCGAATGCGGGCATGCGCTTGCGCTTTCCTCCAGAGCGGTAGCAGCAGTGTCACGCAGTCCGCCGCGTGGATCAAAGGATCTATGGTTTTCCCTCGAGTCTTTCCCACGAGGCTTTCCCACGAGGCTTTCCCACAGGGCTGTCCCACGTGCACACGTGGTGGGAGTCGATCCTCGGCTTGAACGTCAAGGCAGTGCAGGGAGAACAGGTTCCTCTGAAATGGACTGACACATCTGGGGGTCTCTTGGAATGGTGCCACGACCCTGGAGTTCCTCTCGCCTTTCCTGTGGAGAGCGCCTCCTCTTGAGATGCGACGGGAACGCCGGGAATTCTTTCCCTACGAAACAGGGAAAGGATCCCTCATCTCGAGATAGGAGGCGGAAACGGGGCTCCCCTGGATGGGCGCGGGACCCCACGTGCTTCCTCTCGAGTGGAGAAGGGTATGTCGCGGAACTGCTTGAGTTGCAGCAATGGTTGAAGGACCCTTTGGAAGTTCCAGCGGTTAGATGTGATTAGCCTTGAGAAGCCTTAGCGGAAATGGGCCTCATCTCGCCTGGAGGGCAAAACCTCCTGGATTTTCTCGAGTTGCGGCAGGTGCTCTCGACTTACGATGGGGACCTCAGGGACCCGCTCTGGTGGCCTCAGGAAAGGCCAGTCCCCATGCGAGTTCCTCGGGGGCCTCTCGGGATTCCTCTCCCGTCGATGCCGGGGCCTAAGACCTTGTGTGGAGTCGGGGCCGGAACCTGAGGATTCCTCTCCAGTGCTGACATGGATCTTGGGGTACTTCTGGAGTCTCCCCAGGGGAGTCAGTCCTCGTCTCGAATGCGGGCATGCGCTTGCGCTTTCCTCCAGAGTGGTAGCAGCAGTGTCACGCAGTCCGCCGCGTGGATCAAAGGATCTATGGTTTTCCCTCGAGTCTTTCCCACGAGGCTTTCCCACGAGGCTTTCCCACAGGGCTGTCCCACGTGCACACGTGGTGGGAGTCGATCCTCGGCTTGAACGTCAAGGCAGTGCAGGGAAAACAGGTTCCTCTGGAATGGACTGACACATCTGGGGGACTCTTGGAATGGTGGCACGACCCTTCAGTTCCTCTCACCTTTCCTGTGGAGAGCGCCTCCTCTTGAGATGCGACGGGAACGCCGGGAATTCTTTCCCTACGAAACAGGGAAAGGATCCCTCATCTCGAGCTAGGAGGCGGAAACGGGGCACCCCTGGATGTGTGCGGGACCCCACGTGCTTCCTCTCGAGTGGAGACGGGTATGTCAGGGAACTTCTTGAGTTGCAGCAAGGGTGTGAAGGACCCTTTGGAAGTTCCAGTGGTTAGACGTGATTCGCCTCGAGAAGCCTCAGCGGAAATGGGCCTCATCTCGCCTGGAGGTCAAAACCTCCTGGATTTTCTCGAGTTACGGCAGGTGCTCTCGACTTACGACGGGGACCTCAGCGACCCGCTCTGGTGGCCTCAGGAAAGGCCAGTCCCCATGCGAGTTCCTCGGGGGCCTCTCGGGATTCCTCTCCCGTCGATGCCGGGGCCTAAGACCTTGTGTGGAGTCGGGGCCGGAACCTGAGGATACCTCTCCAGTGCTGACATGGATCTTGGGGTACTTCTGGAGTCTCCCCAGGGGAGTCAGTCCTCGTCTCGAATGCGGGCATGCGCTTGCGCTTTCCTCCAGAGCGGTAGCAGCAGTGTCACGCAGTCCGCCGCGTGGATCAAAGGATCTATGGTTTTCCCTCGAGTCTTTCCCACGAGGCTTTCCCACGAGGCTTTCCCACAGGGCTGTCCCACGTGCACACGTGGTGGGAGTCGATCCTCGGCTTGAACGTCAAGGCAGTGCAGGGAGAACAGGTTCCTCTGGAATGGACTGACACATCTGGGGGTCTCTTGGAATGGTGCCACGACCCTGGAGTTCCTCTCGCCTTTCCTGTGGAGAGCGCCTCCTCTTGAGATGCGACGGGAACGCCGGGAATTCTTTCCCTACGAAACAGGGAAAGGATCCCTCATCTCGAGATAGGAGGCGGAAACGGGGCTCCCCTGGATGGGCGCGGGACCCCACGTGCTTCCTCTCGAGTGGAGAAGGGTATGTCGCGGAACTGCTTGAGTTGCAGCAATGGTTGAAGGACCCTTTGGAAGTTCCAGCGGTTAGATGTGATTAGCCTTGAGAAGCCTTAGCGGAAATGGGCCTCATCTCGCCTGGAGGGCAAAACCTCCTGGATTTTCTCGAGTTGCGGCAGGTGCTCTCGACTTACGCTGGGGACCTCAGGGACCCGCTCTGGTGGCCTCAGGAAAGGCCAGTCCCCATGCGAGTTCCTCGGGGGCCTCTCGGCATTCCTCTCCCGTCGATGCCGGTGCCTAAGACCTTGTGTGGAGTCGGGGCCGGAACCTGAGGATTCCTCTCCAGTGCTGACATGGATCTTGGGGTACTTCTGGAGTCTCCCCAGGGGAGTCAGTCCTCGTCTCGAATGCGGGCATGCACTTGCGCTTTCCTCCAGAGCGGTAGCAGCAGTGTCACGCAGTCCGCCGCGTGGATCAAAGGATCTATGGTTTTCCCTCGAGTCTTTCCCACGAGGCTTTCCCACGAGGCTTTCCCACAGGGCTGTCCCACGTGCACACGTGGTGGGAGTCGATCCTCGGCTTGAACGTCAAGGCAGTGCAGGGAAAACAGGTTCCTCTGAAATGGACTGACACATCTGGGGGACTCTTGGAATGCTGGCACGACCCTGGAGTTTCTCTCGCCTTTCCTGTGGAGAGCGCCTCCTCTTGAGATGCGACGGGAACGCCGGGAATTCTTTCCCAACGAAACAGGGAAAGGATCCCTCATCTCGAGCTAGGAGGCGGAAACGGGGCTCCCCTGGATGTGTGCGGGACCCCACGTGCTTCCTCTCGAGTGGAGACGGGTATGTCGGGGAACTTCTTGAGTTGCAGCAAGGGTGTGAAGCACCCTTTGGAAGTTCCAGTGGTTAGACGTGATTCGCCTCGAGAAGCCTCAGCGGAAATGGGCCTCATCTCGCCTGGAGGGCAAAACCTCCTGGATTTTCTCGAGTTGCGGCAGGTGCTCTCGACTTACGACGGGGACCTCAGGGACCCGCTCTGGTGGCCTCAGGAAAGGCCAGTCCCCATGCGAGTTCCTCGGGGGCCTCTCGGGATTCCTCTCCCGTCGTTGCCGGGGCCTAAGACCTTGTGTGGAGTCGGGGCCGGAACCTGAGGATTCCTCTCCAGTGCTGACATGGATCTTGGGGTACTTCTGGAGTCTCCCCAGGGGAGTCAGTCCTCGTCTCGAATGCGGGCATGCACTTGGGCTTTCCTCCAGAGCGGTAGCAGCAGTGTCACGCAGTCCGCCGCGTGGATCAAAGGATCTATGGTTTTCCCTCGAGTCTTTCCCACGAGGCTTTCCCACGAGGCTTTCCCACAGGGCTGTCCCACGTGCACACGTGGTGGGAGTCGATCCTCGGCTTGAACGTCAAGGCAGTGCAGGGAAAACAGGTTCCTCTGGAATGGACTGACACATCTGGGGGACTCTTGGAATGGTGGCACGACCCTGGAGTTCCTCTCGCCTTTCCTGTGGAGAGCGGCTCCTCTTGAGATGCGACAGGAACGCCTGGAATTCTTTCCCTACGAAACAGGGAAAGGATCCCTCATCTCGAGCTAGGAGGCGGAAACGGGGCTCCCCTGGATGTGTGCGGGACCCCACGTGCTTCCTCTCGAGTGGAGACGGGTATGTCGGGGAACTTCTTGAGTTGCAACAAGGGTGTGAAGGACCCTTTGGAAGTTCCAGTGGTTAGACGTGATTAGCCTCGAGAAGCCTCAGCGGAAATGGGCCTCATCTCGCCTGGAGGGCAAAACCTCCTGGATTTTCTCGAGTTGCGGCAGGTGCTCTCGACTTACGACGGGGACCTCAGGGACCGCTCTGGTGGCCTCAGGAAAGGCCAGTCCCCATGCGAGTTCCTCGGGGGCCTCTCGGGATTCCTCTCCCGTCGATGCCGGGGCCTAAGACCTTGTGTGGAGTCGGGGCCGGAACCTGAGGATTCCTCTCCAGTGCTGACATGGATCTTGGGGTACTTCTGGAGTCTCCCCAGGGAAGTCAGTCCTCGTCTCGAATGCGGGCATGCACTTGAGCTTTCCTCCAGAGCGGTAGCAGCAGTGTCACGCAGTCCGCCGCGTGGATCAAAGGATCTATGGTTTTCCCTCGAGTCTTTCCCACGAGGCTTTCCCACGAGGCTTTCCCACAGGGCTGTCCCACGTGCACACGTGGTGGGAGTCGATCCTCGGCTTGAACGTCAAGGCAGTGCAGGGAAAACAGGTTCCTCTGGAATGGACTGACACATCTGGGGGACTATTTGAATGGTGGCACGACCCTGGAGTTCCTCTCGCCTCTCCTGTGGAGAGCCCTTCCTCTTGAGATGCGACGGGAACGCCGGGAATTCTTTCCCTAAGAAACAGGGAAAGGATCCCTCATCTCGAGCTAGGAGGCGGAAACGGGGCTCCCCTGGATGTGTGCGGGACCCCACGTGCTTCCTCTCGAGTGGAGACGGGTATGTCGGGGACCTTCTTGAGTTGCAGCAAGGGTGTGAAGGACCCTTTGGAAGTTCCAGTGGTTAGACGTGATTCGCCTCGAGAAGCCTCAGCGGAAATGGGCCTCATCTCGCCTGGAGGGCAAAACCTCCTGGATTTTCTCGAGTTGCGGCAGGTGCTCTCGACTTACGACGGGGACCTCAGGGACCCGCTCTGGTGGCCTCAGGAAAGGCCAGTCCCCATGCGAGTTCCTCGGGGGCCTCACGGGATTCCTCTCCCGTCGATGCCGGGGCCTAAGACCTTGTGTGGAGTCGGGGCCGGAACCTGAGGATTCCTCTCCAGTGCTGACATGGATCTTGGGGTACTTCTGGAGTCTCTCCAGGGGAGTCAGTCCTCGTCTCGAATGCGGGCATGCACTTGCCCTTACCTCCAGAGCGG
The DNA here is from genome assembly GCF_042477335.2 of Ovis canadensis. Lineage (NCBI taxonomy): Eukaryota > Metazoa > Chordata > Mammalia > Artiodactyla > Bovidae > Ovis > Ovis canadensis. The sequence goes on from NC_091253.1 coordinate 9,011,616, forward strand.
TAGCAGCAGTGTCACGCAGTCCGCCGCGTGGATCAAAGGATCTATGGTTTTCCCTCGAGTCTTTCCCACGAGGCTTTCCCACGAGGCTTTCCCACAGGGCTGTCCCACGTGCACACGTGGTGGGAGTCGATCCTCGGCTTGAACGTCAAGGCAGTGCAGGGAAAACAGGTTCCTCTGGAATGGACTGACACATCTGGGGGACTCTTGGAATGGTGGCACGACCCTGGAGTTCCTCTCGCCTCTCCTGTGGAGAGCCCCTCCTCTTGAGATGCGACGGGAACGCCGGGAATTCTTTCCCTAAGAAACAGGGAAAGGATCCCTCATCTCGAGCTAGGAGGCGGAAACGGGGCTCCCCTGGATGTGTGCAGGACCCCACGTGCTTCCTCTCGAGTGGAGACGGGTATGTCGGGGAACTTCTTGAGTTGCAGCAAGGGTGTGAAGGACCCTTTGGAAGTTCCAGTGGTTAGACGTGATTAGCCTCGAGAAGCCTCAGCGGAAATGGGCCTCATCTCGCCTGGAGGGCAAAACCTCCTGGATTTTCTCGAGTTGCGGCAGGTGCTCTCGACTTACGACGGGGACCTCAGGGACCCGCTCTGGTGGCCTCAGGAAAGGCCAGTCCCCATGCGAATTCCTCGGGGGCCTCTCGGGATTCCTCTCCCGTCGATGCCGGGGCCTAAGACCTTGTGTGGAGTCGGGGCCGGAACCTGAGGATTCCTCTCCAGTGCTGACATGGATCTTGGGGTACTTCTGGAGTCTCCCCAGGGGAGTCAGTCCTCGTCTCGAATGCGGGCATGCACTTGAGCTTTCCTCCAGAGCGGTAGCAGCAGTGTCACGCAGTCCGCCGCGTGGATCAAAGGATCTATGGTTTTCCCTCGAGTCTTTCCCACGAGGCTTTCCCACGAGGCTTTCCCACAGGGCTGTCCCACGTGCACACGTGGTGGGAGTCGATCCTCGGCTTGAACGTCAAGGCAGTGCAGGGATAACAGGTTCCTCTGTAATGGACTGACACATCTGGGTGTCTCTTGGAATGGTGGCACGACCCTGGAGTTCCTCTCGCCTCTCGTGTGGAGAGCCCCTCCTCTTGAGATGCGACGGGAACGCCGGGAATTCTTTCCCTACGAAACAGGGAAAGGATCCCTCATCTCGAGCTAGGAGGCGGAAACGGGGCTCCCCTGGATGTGTGCGGGACCCCACGTGCTTCCTCTCGAGTGGAGACGGGTATGTCGGGGAACTTCTTGAGTTGCAGCAAGGGTGTGAAGGACCCTTTGGAAGTTCCAGTGGTTAGACGTGATTCGCCTCGAGAAGCCTCAGCGGAAATGGGCCTCATCTCGTCTGGAGGGCAAAACCTCCTGGATTTTCTCGAGTTGCGGCAGGTGCTCTCGACTTACGACGGGGACCTCAGGGACCCGCTCTGGTGGCCTCAGGAAAGGCCAGTCCCCATGCGAATTCCTCGGGGGCCTCTCGGGATTCCTCTCCCGTCGATGCCGGGGCCTAAGACCTTGTGGGAGTCGGGGCCGGAACCTGAGGATTCCTCTCCAGTGCTGACATGGATCTTGGGGTACTTCTGGAGTCTCCCCAGGGAAGTCAGTCCTCGTCTCGAATGCGGGCATGCACTTGAGCTTTCCTCCAGAGCGGTAGCAGCAGTGTCACGCAGTCCGCCGCGTGGATCAAAGGATCTATGGTTTTCCCTCGAGTCTTTCCCACGAGGCTTTCCCACGAGGCTTTCCCACAGGGCTGTCCCACGTGCACACGTGGTGGGAGTCGATCCTCGGCTTGAACGTCAAGGCAGTGCAGGGAAAACAGGTTCCTCTGGAATGGACTGACACATCTGGGGGACTCTTGGAATGGTGGCACGACCCTGGAGTTCCTCTCGCCTCTCCTGTGGAGAGCCCTTCCTCTTGAGATGCGACGGGAACGCCGGGAATTCTTTCCCTAAGAAACAGGGAAAGGATCCCTCATCTCGAGCTAGGAGGCGGAAACGGGGCTCCCCTGGATGTGTGCGGGACCCCACGTGCTTCCTCTCGAGTGGAGACGGGTATGTCGGGGAACTTCTTGAGTTGCAGCAAGGGTGTGAAGGACCCTTTGGAAGTTCCAGTGGTTAGACGTGATTAGCCTCGAGAAGCCTCAGCGGAAATGGGCCTCATCTCGCCTGGAGGGCAAAACCTCCTGGATTTTCTCGAGTTGCGGCAGGTGCTCTCGACTTACGACGGGGACCTCAGGGACCCGCTCTGGTGGCCTCAGGAAAGGCCAGTCCCCATGCGAGTTCCTCGGGGGCCTCACGGGATTCCTCTCCCGTCGATGCCGGGGCCTAAGACCTTGTGTGGAGTCGGGGCCGGAACCTGAGGATTCCTCTCCAGTGCTGACATGGATCTTGGGGTACTTCTGGAGTCTCTCCAGGGGAGTCAGTCCTCGTCTCGAATGCGGGCATGCCCTTGCGCTTACCTCCAGAGCGGTAGCAGCAGTGTCACGCAGTTCGCCGCGTGGATCAAAGGATCTATGGTTTTCCCTCGAGTCTTTCCCACGAGGCTTTCCCACGAGGCTTTCCCACAGGGCTGTCCCACGTGCACACGTGGTGGGAGTCGATCCTCGGCTTGAACGTCAAGGCAGTGCAGGGAAAACAGGTTCCTCTGGAATGGACTGACACATCTGGGGGACTCTTGGAATGGTGGCACGACCCTGGAGTTCCTCTCGCCTCTCCTGTGGAGAGCCCCTCCTCTTGAGATGCGACGGGAACGCCGGGAATTCTTTCCCTAAGAAACAGGGAAAGGATCCCTCATCTCGAGCTAGGAGGCGGAAACGGGGCTCCCCTGGATGTGTGCGGGACCCCACGTGCTTCCTCTCGAGTGGAGACGGGTATGTCGGGGAACTTCTTGAGTTGCAGCAAGGGTGTGAAGGACCCTTTGGAAGTTCCAGTGGTTAGACGTGATTAGCCTCGAGAAGCCTCAGCGGAAATGGGCCTCATCTCGCCTGGAGGGCAAAACCTCCTGGATTTTCTCGAGTTGCGGCAGGTGCTCTCGACTTACGACGGGGACCTCAGGGACCCGCTCTGGTGGCCTCAGGAAAGGCCAGTCCCCATGCGAGTTCCTCGGGGGCCTCACGGGATTCCTCTCCCGTCGATGCCGGGGCCTAAGACCTTGTGTGGAGTCAGGGCCGGAACCTGAGGATTCCTCTCCAGTGCTGACATGGATCTTGGGGTACTTCTGGAGTCTCTCCAGGGGAGTCAGTCCTCGTCTCGAATGCGGGCATGCACTTGCGCTTACCTCCAGAGCGGTAGCAGCAGTGTCACGCAGTCCGCCGCGTGGATCAAAGGATCTATGGTTTTCCCTCGAGTCTTTCCCACGAGGCTTTCCCACGAGGCTTTCCCACAGGGCTGTCCCACGTGCACACGTGGTGGGAGTCGATCCTCGGCTTGAACGTCAAGGCAGTGCAGGGAAAACAGGTTCCTCTGGAATGGACTGACACATCTGGGGGACTCCTGGAATGGTGGCACGACCCTGGAGTTCCTCTCGCCTTTCCTGTGGAGAGCGCCTCCTCTTGAGATGCGACGGGAACGCCGGGAATTCTTTCCCTACGAAACAGGGAAAGGATCCCTCATCTCGAGCTAGGAGGCGGAAACGGGGCTCTCCTGGATGTGTGCGGGACACCACGTGTTTCCTCTCGAGTGGAGACGGGTATGTCGCGGAACTGCTTGAGTTGCAGCAAGGGTGTGAAGGACCCTTTGGAAGTTCCAGTGGTTAGACGTGATTCGCCTCGAGAAGCCTCAGCGGAAATGGGCCTCATCTCGTCTGGAGGGCAAAACCTCCTGGATTTTCTCGAGTTGCGGCAGGTGCTCTCGACTTACGACGGGGACCTCAGGGACCCGCTCTGGTGGCCTCAGGAAAGGCCAGTCCCCATGCGAATTCCTCGGGGGCCTCTCGGGATTCCTCTCCCGTCGATGCCGGGGCCTAAGACCTTGTGTGGAGTCGGGGCCGGAACCTGAGGATTCCTCTCCAGTGCTGACATGGATCTTGGGGTACTTCTGGAGTCTCCCCAGGGGAGTCAGTCCTCGTCTCGAATGCGGGCATGCACTTGAGCTTTCCTCCAGAGCGGTAGCAGCAGTGTCACGCAGTCCGCCGCGTGGATCAAAGGATCTATGGTTTTCCCTCGAGTCTTTCCCACGAGGCTTTCCCACGAGGCTTTCCCACAGGGCTGTCCCACGTGCACACGTGGTGGGAGTGGATCCTCGGCTTGAACGTCAAGGCAGTGCAGGGATAACAGGTTCCTCTGTAATGGACTGACACATCTGGGTGTCTCTTGGAATGGTGGCACGACCCTGGAGTTCCTCTCGCCTCTCGTGTGGAGAGCCCCTCCTCTTGAGATGCGACGGGAACGCCGGGAATTCTTTCCCTACGAAACAGGGAAAGGATCCCTCATCTCGAGCTAGGAGGCGGAAACGGGGCTCCCCTGGATGTGTGCGGGACCCCACGTGCTTCCTCTCGAGTGGAGACGGGTATGTCGGGGAACTTCTTGAGTTGCAGCAAGGGTGTGAAGGACCCTTTGGAAGTTCCAGTGGTTAGACGTGATTCGCCTCGAGAAGCCTCAGCGGAAATGGGCCTCATCTCGTCTGGAGGGCAAAACCTCCTGGATTTTCTCGAGTTGCGGCAGGTGCTCTCGACTTACGACGGGGACCTCAGGGACCCGCTCTGGTGGCCTCAGGAAAGGCCAGTCCCCATGCGAATTCCTCGGGGGCCTCTCGGGATTCCTCTCCCGTCGATGCCGGGGCCTAAGACCTTGTGGGAGTCGGGGCCGGAACCTGAGGATTCCTCTCCAGTGCTGACATGGATCTTGGGGTACTTCTGGAGTCTCCCCAGGGAAGTCAGTCCTCGTCTCGAATGCGGGCATGCACTTGAGCTTTCCTCCAGAGCGGTAGCAGCAGTGTCACGCAGTCCGCCGCGTGGATCAAAGGATCTATGGTTTTCCCTCGAGTCTTTCCCACGAGGCTTTCCCACGAGGCTTTCCCACAGGGCTGTCCCACGTGCACACGTGGTGGGAGTCGATCCTCGGCTTGAACGTCAAGGCAGTGCAGGGAAAACAGGTTCCTCTGGAATGGACTGACACATCTGGGGGACTCTTGGAATGGTGGCACGACCCTGGAGTTCCTCTCGCCTCTCCTGTGGAGAGCCCTTCCTCTTGAGATGCGACGGGAACGCCGGGAATTCTTTCCCTAAGAAACAGGGAAAGGATCCCTCATCTCGAGCTAGGAGGCGGAAACGGGGCTCCCCTGGATGTGTGCGGGACCCCACGTGCTTCCTCTCGAGTGGAGACGGGTATGTCGGGGAACTTCTTGAGTTGCAGCAAGGGTGTGAAGGACCCTTTGGAAGTTCCAGTGGTTAGACGTGATTAGCCTCGAGAAGCCTCAGCGGAAATGGGCCTCATCTCGCCTGGAGGGCAAAACCTCCTGGATTTTCTCGAGTTGCGGCAGGTGCTCTCGACTTACGACGGGGACCTCAGGGACCCGCTCTGGTGGCCTCAGGAAAGGCCAGTCCCCATGCGAGTTCCTCGGGGGCCTCACGGGATTCCTCTCCCGTCGATGCCGGGGCCTAAGACCTTGTGTGGAGTCGGGGCCGGAACATGAGGATTCCTCTCCAGTGCTGACATGGATCTTGGGGTACTTCTGGAGTCTCTCCAGGGGAGTCAGTCCTCGTCTCGAATGCGGGCATGCCCTTGCGCTTACCTCCAGAGCGGTAGCAGCAGTGTCACGCAGTCCGCCGCGTGGATCAAAGGATCTATGGTTTTCCCTCGAGTCTTTCCCACGAGGCTTTCCCACGAGGCTTTCCCACAGGGCTGTCCCACGTGCACACGTGGTGGGAGTCGATCCTCGGCTTGAACGTCAAGGCAGTGCAGGGAAAACAGGTTCCTCTGGAATGGACTGACACATCTGGGGGACTCTTGGAATGGTGGCACGACCCTGGAGTTCCTCTCGCCTCTCCTGTGGAGAGCCCCTCCTCTTGAGATGCGACGGGAACGCCGGGAATTCTTTCCCTAAGAAACAGGGAAAGGATCCCTCATCTCGAGCTAGGAGGCGGAAACGGGGCTCCCCTGGATGTGTGCGGGACCCCACGTGCTTCCTCTCGAGTGGAGACGGGTATGTCGGGGAACTTCTTGAGTTGCAGCAAGGGTGTGAAGGACCCTTTGGAAGTTCCAGTGGTTAGACGTGATTAGCCTCGAGAAGCCTCAGCGGAAATGGGCCTCATCTCGCCTGGAGGGCAAAACCTCCTGGATTTTCTCGAGTTGCGGCAGGTGCTCTCGACTTACGACGGGGACCTCAGGGACCCGCTCTGGTGGCCTCAGGAAAGGCCAGTCCCCATGCGAGTTCCTCGGGGGCCTCACGGGATTCCTCTCCCGTCGATGCCGGGGCCTAAGACCTTGTGTGGAGTCAGGGCCGGAACCTGAGGATTCCTCTCCAGTGCTGACATGGATCTTGGGGTACTTCTGGAGTCTCTCCAGGGGAGTCAGTCCTCGTCTCGAATGCGGGCATGCACTTGCGCTTACCTCCAGAGCGGTAGCAGCAGTGTCACGCAGTCCGCCGCGTGGATCGAAGGATCTATGGTTTTCCCTCGAGTCTTTCACACGAGGCTTTCCCACGAGGCTTTCCCACAGGGCTGTCCCACGTGCACACGTGGTGGGAGTCGATCCTCGGCTTGAACGTCAAGGCAGTGCAGGGAAAACAGGTTCCTCTGGAATGGACTGACACATCTGGGGGACTCCTGGAATGGTGGCACGACCCTGGAGTTCCTCTCGCCTTTCCTGTGGAGAGCGCCTCCTGTTGAGATGCGACGGGTACGCCGGGAATTCTTTCCCTACGAAACAGGGAAAGGATCCCTCATCTCGAGCTAGGAGGCGGAAACGGGGCTCTCCTGGATGTGTGCGGGACACCACGTGTTTCCTCTCGAGTGGAGACGGGTATGTCGCGGAACTGCTTGAGTTGCAGCAAGGGTGTGAAGGACCCTTTGGAAGTTCCAGTGGTTAGACGTGATTCGCCTCGAGAAGCCTCAGCGGAAATGGGCCTCATCTCGTCTGGAGGGCAAAACCTCCTGGATTTTCTCGAGTTGCGGCAGGTGCTCTCGACTTACGACGGGGACCTCAGGGACCCGCTCTGGTGGCCTCAGGAAAGGCCAGTCCCCATGCGAATTCCTCGGGGGCCTCTCGGGATTCCTCTCCCGTCGATGCCGGGGCCTAAGACCTTGTGTGGAGTCGGGGCCGGAACCTGAGGATTCCTCTCCAGTGCTGACATGGATCTTGGGGTACTTCTGGAGTCTCCCCAGGGGAGTCAGTCCTCGTCTCGAATGCGGGCATGCACTTGAGCTTTCCTCCAGAGCGGTAGCAGCAGTGTCACGCAGTCCGCCGCGTGGATCAAAGGATCTATGGTTTTCCCTCGAGTCTTTCCCACGAGGCTTTCCCACGAGGCTTTCCCACAGGGCTGTCCCACGTGCACACGTGGTGGGAGTCGATCCTCGGCTTGAACGTCAAGGCAGTGCAGGGATAACAGGTTCCTCTGTAATGGACTGACACATCTGGGTGTCTCTTGGAATGGTGGCACGACCCTGGAGTTCCTCTCGCCTCTCGTGTGGAGAGCCCCTCCTCTTGAGATGCGACGGGAACGCCGGGAATTCTTTCCCTACGAAACAGGGAAAGGATCCCTAATCTCGAGCTAGGAGGCGGAAACGGGGCTCCCCTGGATGTGTGCGGGACCCCACGTGCTTCCTCTCGAGTGGAGACGGGTATGTCGGGGAACTTCTTGAGTTGCAGCAAGGGTGTGAAGGACCCTTTGGAAGTTCCAGTGGTTAGACGTGATTCGCCTCGAGAAGCCTCAGCAGAAATGGGCCTCATCTCGTCTGGAGGGCAAAACCTCCTGGATTTTCTCGAGTTGCGGCAGGTGCTCTCGACTTACGACGGGGACCTCAGGGACCCGCTCTGGTGGCCTCAGGAAAGGCCAGTCCCCATGCGAATTCCTCGGGGGCCTCTCGGGATTCCTCTCCCGTCGATGCCGGGGCCTAAGACCTTGTGGGAGTCGAGGCCGGAACCTGAGGATACCTCTCCAGTGCTGACATGGATCTTGGGGTACTTCTGGAGTCTCCCCAGGGAAGTCAGTCCTCGTCTCGAATGCGGGCATGCACTTGAGCTTTCCTCCAGAGCGGTAGCAGCAGTGTCACGCAGTCCGCCGCGTGGATCAAAGGATCTATGGTTTTCCCTCGAGTCTTTCCCACGAGGCTTTCCCACGAGGCTTTCCCACAGGGCTGTCCCACGTGCACACGTGGTGGGAGTCGATCCTCGGCTTGAACGTCAAGGCAGTGCAGGGAAAACAGGTTCCTCTGGAATGGACTGACACATCTGGGGGACTCTTGGAATGGTGGCACGACCCTGGAGTTCCTCTCGCCTCTCCTGTGGAGAGCCCCTCCTCTTGAGATGTGACGGGAACGCCGGGAAATCTTTCCCTAAGAAACAGGGAAAGGATCCCTCATCTCGAGCTAGGAGGCGGAAACGGGGCTCCCCTGGATGTGTGCGGGACCCCACGTGCTTCCTCTCGAGTGGAGACGGGTATGTCGGGGAACTTCTTGAGTTGCAGCAAGGGTGTGAAGGACCCTTTGGAAGTTCCAGTGGTTAGACGTGATTCGCCTCGAGAAGCCTCAGCGGAAATGGGCCTCATCTCGCCTGGAGGGCAAAACCTCCTGGATTTTCTCGAGTTGCGGCAGGTGCTCTCGACTTACGACGGGGACCTAAGGGACCCGCTCTGGTGGCCTCAGGAAAGGCCAGTCCCCATGCGAGTTCCTCGGGGGCCTCACGGGATTCCTCTCCCGTCGATGCCGGGGCCTAAGACCTTGTGTGGAGTCGGGGCCGGAACCTGAGGATTCCTCTCCAGTGCTGACATGGATCTTGGGGTACTTCTGGAGTCTCTCCAGGGGAGTCAGTCCTCGTCTCGAATGCGGGCATGCACTTGCGCTTACCTCCAGAGCGGTAGCAGCAGTGTCACGCAGTCCGCCGCGTGGATCAAAGGATCTATGGTTTTCCCTCGAGTCTTTCCCACGAGGCTTTCCCACGAGGCTTTCCCACAGGGCTGTCCCACGTGCACACGTGGTGGGAGTCGATCCTCGGCTTGAACGTCAAGGCAGTGCAGGGATAACAGGTTCCTCTGTAATGGACTGACACATCTGGGTGTCTCTTGGAATGGTGGCACGACCCTGGAGTTCCTCTCGCCTCTCGTGTGGAGAGCCCCTCCTCTTGAGATGCGACGGGAACGCCGGGAATTCTTTCCCTACGAAACAGGGAAAGGATCCCTCATCTTGAGCTAGGAGGCGGAAACGGGGCTCCCCTGGAGGTGTGCGGGACCCCACGTGCTTCCTCTCGAGTGGAGACGGGTATGTCGGGGAACTTCTTGAGTTGCAGCAAGGGTGTGAAGGACCCTTTGGAAGTTCCAGTGGTTAGACGTGATTCGCCTCGAGAAGCCTCAGCGGAAATGGGCCTCATCTCGTCTGGAGGGCAAAACCTCCTGGATTTTCTCGAGTTGCGGCAGGTGCTCTCGAATTACGATGGGGACCTCAGGGACCCGCTCTGGTGGCCTCAGGAAAGGCCAGTCCCCATGCGAATTCCTCGGGGGCCTCTCGGGATTCCTCTCCCGTCGATGCCGGGGCCTAAGACCTTGTGGGAGTCGGGGCCGGAACCTGAGGATTCCTCTCCAGTGCTGACATGGATCTTGGGGTACTTCTGGAGTCTCCCCAGGGAAGTCAGTCCTCGTCTCGAATGCGGGCATGCACTTGAGCTTTCCTCCAGAGCGGTAGCAGCAGTGTCACGCAGTCCGCCGCGTGGATCAAAGGATCTATGGTTATCCCTCGAGTCTTTCCCACGAGGCTTTCCCACGAGGCTTTCCCACAGGGCTGTCCCACGTGCACACGTGGTGGGAGTCGATCCTCGGCTTGAACGTCAAGGCAGTGCAGGGAAAACAGGTTCCTCTGGAATGGACTGACACATCTGGGGGACTCTTGGAATGGTGGCACGACCCTGGAGTTCCTCTCGCCTCTCCTGTGGAGAGCCCCTCCTCTTGAGATGCGACGGGAACGCCGGGAATTCTTTCCCTACGAAACAGGGAAAGGATCCCTCATCTCGAGCTAGGAGGCGGAAACGGGGCTCCCCTGGATGTGTGCGTGACCCCACGTGCTTCCTCTCGAGTGGAGACGGGTATGTCGGGGAACTTCTTGAGTTGCAGCAAGGGTGTGAAGGACCCTTTGGAAGTTCCAGTGGTTAGACGTGATTCGCCTCGAGAAGCCTCAGCGGAAATGGGCCTCATCTCGCCTGGAGGGCAAAACCTCCTGGATTTTCTCGAGTTGCGGCACGTGCTCTCGACTTACGACGGGGACCTCAGGGACCCGCTCTGGTGGCCTCAGGAAAGGCCAGTCCCCATGCGAGTTCCTCGGGGGCCTCACGGGATTCCTCTCCCGTCGATGCCGGGGCCTAAGACCTTGTGTGGAGTCGGGGCCGGAACCTGAGGATTCCTCTCCAGTGCTGACATGGATCTTGGGGTACTTCTGGAGTCTCTCCAGGGGAGTCAGTCCTCGTCTCGAATGCGGGCATGCACTTGCGCTTACCTCCAGAGCGGTAGCAGCAGTGTCACGCAGTCCGCCGCGTGGATCAAAGGATCTATGGTTTTCCCTCGAGTCTTTCCCACGAGGCTTTCCCACGAGGCTTTCCCACAGGGCTGTCCCACGTGCACACGTGGTGGGAGTCGATCCTCGGCTTGAACGTCAAGGCAGTGCAGGGAAAACAGGTTCCTCTGGAATGGACTGACACATCTGGGGGACTCCTGGAATGGTGGCACGACCCTGGAGTTCCTCTCGCCTTTCCTGTGGAGAGCGCCTCCTCTTGAGATGCGACGGGAACGCCGGGAATTCTTTCCCTACGAAACAGGGAAAGGATCCCTCATCTCGAGCTAGGAGGCGGAAACGGGGCTCTCCTGGATGTGTGCGGGACACCACGTGTTTCCTCTCGAGTGGAGACGGGTATGTCGCGGAACTGCTTGAGTTGCAGCAAGGGTGTGAAGGACCCTTTGGAAGTTCCAGTGGTTAGACGTGATTCGCCTCGAGAAGCCTCATCGGAAATGGGCCTCATCTCGTCTGGAGGGCAAAACCTCCTGGATTTTCTCGAGTTGCGGCAGGTGCTCTCGACTTACGACGGGGACCTCAGGGACCCGCTCTGGTGGCCTCAGGAAAGGCCAGTCCCCATGCGAATTCCTCGGGGGCCTCTCGGGATTCCTCTCCCGTCGATGCCGGGGCCTAAGACCTTGTGTGGAGTCGGGGCCGGAACCTGAGGATTCCTCTCCAGCGCTGACATGGATCTTGGGGTACTTCTGGAGTCTCCCCAGGGGAGTCAGTCCTCGTCTCGAATGCGGGCATGCACTTGAGCTTTCCTCCAGAGCGGTAGCAGCAGTGTCACGCAGTCCGCCGCGTGGATCAAAGGATCTATGGTTTTCCCTCGAGTCTTTCCCACGAGGCTTTCCCACGAGGCTTTCCCACAGGGCTGTCCCACGTGCACACGTGGTGGGAGTCGATCCTCGGCTTGAACGTCAAGGCAGTGCAGGGATAACAGGTTCCTCTGTAATGGACTGACACATCTGGGTGTCTCTTGGAATGGTGGCACGACCCTGGAGTTCCTCTCGCCTCTCGTGTGGAGAGCCCCTCCTCTTGAGATGCGACGGGAACGCCGGGAATTCTTTCCCTAAGAAACAGGGAAAGGATCCCTCATCTCGAGCTAGGAGGCGGAAACGGGGCTCCCCTGGATGTGTGCGGGACCCCACGTGCTTCCTCTCTAGTGGAGACGGGTATGTCGGGGAACTTCTTGAGTTGCAGCAAGGGTGTGAAGGACCCTTTGGAAGTTCCAGTGGTTAGACGTGATTCGCCTCGAGAAGCCTCAGCGGAAATGGGCCTCATCTCGTCTGGAGGGCAAAACCTCCTGGATTTTCTCGAGTTGCGGCAGGTGCTCTCGACTTACGATGGGGACCTCAGGGACCCGCTCTGGTGGCCTCAGGAAAGGCCAGTCCCCATGCGAGTTCCTCGGGGGCCTCTCGGGATTCCTCTCCCGTCGATGCCGGGGCCTAAGACCTTGTGTGGAGTCGGGGCCGGAACCTGAGGATTCCTCTCCAGTGCTGACATGGATCTTGGGGTACTTCTGGAGTCTCCCCAGGGGAGTCAGTCCTCGTCTCGAATGCGGGCATGCGCTTGCGCTTTCCTCCAGAGCGGTAGCAGCAGTGTCACGCAGTCCGCCGCGTTGATCAAAGGATCTATGGTTTTCCCTCGAGTCTTTCCCACGAGGCTTTCCCACGAGGCTTTCCCACAGGGCTGTCCCACGTGCACACGTGGTGGGAGTCGATCCTCGGCTTGAACGTCAAGGCAGTGCAGGGAAAACAGGTTCCTCTGGAATGGACTGACACATCTGGGGGACTCTTGGAATGGTGGCACGACCCTTCAGTTCCTCTCACCTTTCCTGTGGAGAGCGCCTCCTCTTGAGATGCGACGGGAACGCCGGGAATTCTTTCCCTACGAAACAGGGAAAGGATCCCTCATCTCGAGCTAGGAGGCGGAAACGGGGCACCCCTGGATGTGTGCGGGACCCCACGTGCTTCCTCTCGAGTGGAGACGGGTATGTCAGGGAACTTCTTGAGTTGCAGCAAGGGTGTGAAGGACCCTTTGGAAGTTCCAGTGGTTAGACGTGATTCGCCTCGAGAAGCCTCAGCGGAAATGGGCCTCATCTCGCCTGGAGGTCAAAACCTCCTGGATTTTCTCGAGTTACGGCAGGTGCTCTCGACTTACGACGGGGACCTCAGGGACCCGCTCTGGTGGCCTCAGGAAAGGCCAGTCCCCATGCGAGTTCCTCGGGGGCCTCTCGGGATTCCTCTCCCGTCGATGCCGGGGCCTAAGACCTTGTGTGGAGTCGGGGCCGGAACCTGAGGATTCCTCTCCAGTGCTGACATGGATCTTGGGGTACTTCTGGAGTCTCCCCAGGGGAGTCAGTCCTCGTCTCGAATGCGGGCATGCGCTTGCGCTTTCCTCCAGAGCGGTAGCAGCAGTGTCACGCAGTCCGCCGCGTGGATCAAAGGATCTATGGTTTTCCCTCGAGTCTTTCCCACGAGGCTTTCCCACGAGGCTTTCCCACAGGGCTGTCCCACGTGCACACGTGGTGGGAGTCGATCCTCGGCTTGAACGTCAAGGCAGTGCAGGGAGAACAGGTTCCTCTGGAATGGACTGACACATCTGGGGGTCTCTTGGAATGGTGCCACGACCCTGGAGTTCCTCTCGCCTTTCCTGTGGAGAGCGCCTCCTCTTGAGATGCGACGGGAACGCCGGGAATTCTTTCCCTACGAAACAGGGAAAGGATCCCTCATCTCGAGATAGGAGGCGGAAACGGGGCTCCCCTGGATGGGTGCGGGACCCCACGTGCTTCCTCTCGAGTGGAGAAGGGTATGTCGCGGAACTGCTTGAGTTGCAGCAATGGTTGAAGGACCCTTTGGAAGTTCCAGCGGTTAGATGTGATTAGCCTTGAGAAGCCTTAGCGGAAATGGGCCTCATCTCGCCTGGAGGGCAAAACCTCCTGGATTTTCTCGAGTTGCGGCAGGTGCTCTCGACTTACGCTGGGGACCTCAGGGACCCGCTCTGGTGGCCTCAGGAAAGGACAGTCCCCATGCGAGTTCCTCGGGGGCCTCTCGGCATTCCTCTCCCGTCGATGCCGGTGCCTAAGACCTTGTGTGGAGTCGGGGCCGGAACCTGAGGATTCCTCTCCAGTGCTGACATGGATCTTGGGGTACTTCTGGAGTCTCCCCAGGGGAGTCAGTCCTCGTCTCGAATGCGGGCATGCACTTGCGCTTTCCTCCAGAGCGGTAGCAGCAGTGTCACGCAGTCCGCCGCGTGGATCAAAGGATCTATGGTTTTCCCTCGAGTCTTTCCCACGATGCTTTCCCACGAGGCTTTCCCACAGGGCTCTCCCACGTGCACACGTGGTGGGAGTCGATCCTCGGCTTGAACGTCAAGGCAGTGCAGGGAAAACAGGTTCCTCTGGAATGGACTGACACATCTGGGGGACTCTTGGAATGGTGGCACGACCCTGGAGTTCCTCTCGCCTCTCCTGTGGAGAGCCCCTCCTCTTGAGATGCGACGGGAACGCCGGGAATTCTTTCCCTAAGAAACAGGGAAAGGATCCCTCATCTCGAGCTAGGAGGCGGAAACGGGGCTCCCCTGAATGTGTGCGGGACCCCACGTGCCTCCTCTCGAGTGGAGACGGGTATGTCGGGGAACTTCTTGAGTTGCAGCAAGGGTGTGAAGGACCCTTTGGAAGTTCCAGTGGTTAGACGTGATTAGCCTCGAGAAGCCTCAGCGGAAATGGGCCTCATCTCGCCTGGAGGGCAAAACCTCCTGGATTTTCTCGAGTTGCGGCAGGTGCTCTCGACTTACGATGGGGACCTCAGGGACCCGCTCTGGTGGCCTCAGGAAAGGCCAGTCCCCATGCGAGTTCCTCGGGGGCCTCTCGGCATTCCTCTCCGTTCGATGCCGGGGCCTAAGACCTTGTGTGGAGTCGGGGCCGGAACCTGAGGATTCCTCTCCAGTGCTGACATGGATCTTGGGGTACTTCTGGAGTCTCCCCAGGGGAGTCAGTCCTCGTCTCGAATGCGGGCATGCACTTGCGCTTTCTTCCAGAGCGGTAGCAGCAGTGTCACGCAGTCCGCCGCGTGGATCAAAGGATCTACGGTTTTCCCTCGAGTCTTTCCCACGAGGCTTTCCCACGAGGCTTTCCCACAGGGCTGTCCCACGTGCACACGTGGTGGGAGTCGATCCTCGGCTTGAACGTCAAGGCAGTGCAGGGAGAACAGGTTCCTCTGGAATGGACTGACACATCTGGGGGACTCTTGGAATGGTGGCACGACCCTGGAGTTCCTCTCGCCTTTCCTGTGGAGAGCGCCTCCTCTTGAGATGCGACGGGAACGCCGGGAATTCTTTCCCTACGAAACAGGGAAAGGATCCCTCATCTCGAGTTAGGAGGCGGAAACGGGGCTCCCCTGGATGTGTGCAGGACCCCACGTGCTTCCTCTCGAGTGGAGACGGGTATGTCGTGGAACTTCTTGAGTTGCAGCAAGGGTGTGAAGGACCCTTTGGAAGTTCCAGTGGTTAGACGTGATTAGCCTCGAGAAGCCTCAGCGGAAATGGGCCTCATCTCGCCTGGAGGGCAAAACCTCCTGGATTTTCTCGAGTTGCGGCAGGCGCTCTCGACTTACGACGGGGACCTCAGGGACCCGCTCTGGTGGCCTCATAAAGGCCAGTCCCCATGCGAGTTCCTCGGGGGCCTCTCGGGATTCCTCTCCCGTCGATGCCGGGGCCTAAGACCTTGTGTGGAGTCGGGGCCGGAACCTGAGGATTCCTCTGCAGTGCTGACATGGATCTTGGGGTACTTCTGGAGTCTCCCCAGGGGAGTCAGTCCTCGTCTCGAATGCGGGCATGCGCTTGCGCTTTCCTACAGAGCGGTAGCAGCAGTGTCACGCAGTCCGCCGCGTGGATCAAAGGATCTATGGTTTTCCCTCGAGTCTTTCCCACGAGGCTTTCCCACGAGGCTTTCCCACAGGGCTGTCCCACGTGCACACGTGGTGGGAGTCGATCCTCGGCTTGAACGTCAAGGCAGTGCAGGGAAAACAGGTTCCTCTGGAATGGACTGACACATCTGGGGGACTCTTGGAATGGTGGCACGACCCTTCAGTTCCTCTCGCCTTTCCTGTGGAGAGCGCCTCCTCTTGAGATGCGACGGGAACGCCGGGAATTCTTTCCCTACGAAACAGGGAAAGGATCCCTCATCTCGAGCTAGGAGGCGGAAACGGGGCACCCATGGATGTGTGCGGGACCCCACGTGCTTCCTCTCGAGTGGAGACGGGTATGTCGGGGAACTTCTTGAGTTGCAGCAAGGGTGTGAAGGACCCTTTGGAAGTTCCAGTGGTTAGACGTGATTCGCCTCGAGAAGCCTCAGCGGAAATGGGCCTCATCTCGCCTGGAGGTCAAAACCTCCTGGCTTTTCTCGAGTTACAGCAGGTGCTCTCGACTTACGACGGGGACCTCAGGGACCCGCTCTGGTGGCCTCAGGAAAGGCCAGTCCCCATGCGAGTTCCTCGGGGGCCTCTCGGGATTCCTCTCCCGTCGATGCCGGGGCCTAAGACCTTGTGTGGAGTCGGGGCCGGAACCTGAGGATTCCTCTCCAGTGCTGACATGGATCTTGGGGTACTTCTGGAGTCTCCCCAGTGGAGTCAGTCCTCGTCTCGAATGCGGACATGCACTTGCGCTTTCCTCCAGAGCGGTAGCAGCAGTGTCACGCAGTCCGCCGCGTGGATCAAAGGATCTATGGTTTTCCCTCGAGTCTTTCCCACGAGGCTTTCCCACGAGGGTTTCCCACAGGGCTGTCCCACGTGCACACGTGGTGGGAGTCGATCCTCGGCTTGAACGTCAAGGCAGTGCAGGGAAAACAGGTTCCTCTGAAATGGACTGACACATCTGGGGGACTCTTGGAATGCTGGCACGACCCTGGAGTTCCTCTCGCCTTTCCTGTGGAGAGCGCCTCCTCTTGAGATGCGACGGGAACGCCGGGAATTCTTTCCATATGAAACAGGGAAAGGATCCCTCATCTCGAGCTAGGAGGCGGAAACGGGGCTCCCCTGGATGTGTGCGGGACACCACGTGCTTCCTCTCGAGTGGAGACGGGTATGTCGGGGAACTTCTTGAGTTGCAGCAAGGGTGTGAAGCACCCTTTGGAAGTTCCAGTGGTTAGACGTGATTAGCCTCGAGAAGCCTCAGCGGAAATGGGCCTCATCTCGCCTGGAGGGCAAAACCTCCTGGATTTTCTCGAGTTGCGGCAGGTGCTCTCGACTTACGACGGGGACCTCAGGGACCCGCTCTGGTGGCCTCAGGAAAGGCCAGTCCCCATGCGAGTTCCTCGGGGGCCTCTCGGCATTCCTCTCCCGTCGATGCCGGGGCCTAAGACCTTGTGTGGAGTCGGGGCCGGAACCTGAGGATTCCTCTCCAGTGCTGACATGGATCTTGGGGTACTTCTGGAGTCTTTCCAGGGGAGTCAGTCCTCGTCTCGAATGCGGGCATGCACTTGCGCTTTCCTCCAGAGCGGTAGCAGCAGTGTCACGCAGTCCGCCGCGTGGATCAAAGGATCTATGGTTTTCCCTCGAGTCTTTCCCACGAGGCTTTCCCACGAGGCTTTCCCACAGGGCTGTCCCACGTGCACACGTGGTGGGAGTCGATCCTCGGCTTGAACGTCAAGGCAGTGCAGGGAAAACAGGTTCCTCTGGAATGGACTGACACATCTGGGGGACTCTTGGAATGGTGGCACGACCCTGGAGTTCCTCTCGCCTCTCCTGTGGAGAGCCCCTCCTCTTGAGATGCGACGGGAACGCCGGGAATTCTTTCCCTACGAAACAGGGAAAGGATCCCTCATCTCGAGCTAGGAGGCGGAAACGGGGCTCCCCTGGATGTGCGCGGGACCCCACGTGCTTCCTCTCGAGTGGAGACGGGTATGTCGGGGAACTTCTTGAGTTGCAGCAAGGGTGTGAAGGACCCTTTGGAAGTTCCAGTGGTTAGACGTGATTAGCCTCGAGAAGCCTCAGCGGAAATGGGCCTCATCTCGCCTGGAGGGCAAAACCTCCTGGATTTTCTCGAGTTGCGGCAGGTGCTCTCGACTTACGCTGGGGACCTCAGGGACCCGCTCTGGTGGCCTCAGGAAAGGCCAGTCCCCATGCGAGTTCCTCGGGGGCCTCTCGGCATTCCTCTCCCGTCGATGCCGGTGCCTAAGACCTTGTGTGGAGTCGGGGCCGGAACCTGAGGATTCCTCTCCAGTGCTGACATGGATCTTGGGGTACTTCTGGAGTCTCCCCAGGGGAGTCAGTCCTCGTCTCGAATGCGGGCATGCACTTGCGCTTTCCTACAGAGCGGTAGCAGCAGTGTCACGCAGTCCGCCGCGTGGATCAAAGGATCTATGGTTTTCCCTCGAGTCTTTCCCACGAGGCTTTCCCACGAGGCTTTCCCACAGGGCTGTCCCACGTGCACACGTGGTGGGAGTCGATCCTCGGCTTGAACGTCAAGGCAGTGCAGGGAAAACAGGTTACTCTGAAATGGACTGACACATCTGGGGGACTCTTGGAATGCTGGCACGACCCTGGAGTTTCTCTCGCCTTTCCTGTGGAGAGCGCCTCCTCTTGAGATGCGACGGGAACGCCGGGAATTCTTTCCCTACGAAACAGGGAAAGGATCCCTCATCTCGAGCTAGGAGGCGGAAACGGGGCTCCCCTGGATGTGTGCGGGACCCCACGTGCTTCCTCTCGAGTGGAGACGGGTATGTCGGGGAACTTCTTGAGTTGCAGCAAGGGTGTGAAGCACCCTTTGGAAGTTCCAGTGGTTAGACGTGATTAGCCTCGAGAAGCCTCAGCGGAAATGGGCCTCATCTCGCCTGGAGGGCAAAACCTCCTGGATTTTCTCGAGTTGCGGCAGGTGCTCTCGACTTACGACGGGGACCTCAGGGACCCGCTCTGGTGGCCTCAGGAAAGGCCAGTCCCCATGCGAGTTCCTCGGGGGCCTCTCGGGATTCCTCTCCCGTCGATGCCGGGGCCTAAGACCTTGTGTGGAGTCGGGGCCGGAACCTGAGGATTCCTCTCCAGTGCTGACATGGATCTTGGGGTACTTCTGGAGTCTTTCCAGGGGAGTCAGTCCTCGTCTCGAATGCGGGCATGCACTTGCGCTTTCCTCCAGAGCGGTAGCAGCAGTGTCACGCAGTCCGCCGCGTGGATCAAAGAATCTATGGTTTTCCCTCGAGTCTTTCCCACGAGGCTTTCCCACGAAGCTTTCCCACAGGGCTCTCCCACGTGCACACGTGGTGGGAGTCGATCCTCGGCTTGAACGTCAAGGCAGTGCAGGGAAAACAGGTTCCTCTGGAATGGACTGACACATCTGGGGGACTCTTGGAATGGTGGCACGACCCTGGAGTTCCTCTCGCCTCTCCTGTGGAGAGCCCCTCCTCTTGAGATGCGACGGGAACGCCGGGAATTCTTTCCCTAAGAAACAGGGAAAGGATCCCTCATCTCGAGCTAGGAGGCGGAAACGGGGCTCCCCTGAATGTGTGCGGGACCCCACGTGCCTCCTCTCGAGTGGAGACGGGTATGTCGGGGAACTTCTTGAGTTGCAGCAAGGGTGTGAAGGACCCTTTGGAAGTTCCAGTGGTTAGACGTGATTAGCCTCGAGAAGCCTCAGCGGAAATGGGCCTCATCTCGCCTGGAGGGCAAAACCTCCTGGATTTTCTCGAGTTGCGGCAGGTGCTCTCGACTTACGATGGGTACCTCAGGGACCCGCTCTGGTGGCCTCAGGAAAGGCCAGTCCCCATGCGAGTTCCTCGGGGGCCTCTCGGCATTCCTCTCCGTTCGATGCCGGGGCCTAAGACCTTGTGTGGAGTCGGGGCCGGAACCTGAGGATTCCTCTCCAGTG
The DNA here is from genome assembly GCF_042477335.2 of Ovis canadensis. Taxonomy (NCBI): domain Eukaryota; kingdom Metazoa; phylum Chordata; class Mammalia; order Artiodactyla; family Bovidae; genus Ovis; species Ovis canadensis. The sequence continues at coordinate 9,031,148 of NC_091253.1, forward strand.
CTGACATGGATCTTGGGGTACTTCTGGAGTCTCCCCAGGGGAGTCAGTCCTCGTCTCGAATGCGGGCATGCACTTGCGCTTTCTTCCAGAGCGGTAGCAGCAGTGTCACGCAGTCCGCCGCGTGGATCAAAGGATCTATGGTTTTCCCTCGAGTCTTTCCCACGAGGCTTTCCCACGAGGCTTTCCCACAGGGCTGTCCCACGTGCACACGTGGTGGGAGTCGATCCTCGGCTTGAACGTCAAGGCAGTGCAGGGAGAACAGGTTCCTCTGGAATGGACTGACACATCTGGGGGACTCTTGGAATGGTGGCACGACCCTGGAGTTCCTCTCGCCTTTCCTGTGGAGAGCGCCTCCTCTTGAGATGCGACGGGAACGCCGGGAATTCTTTCCCTACGAAACAGGGAAAGGATCCCTCATCTCGAGTTAGGAGGCGGAAACGGGGCTCCCCTGGATGTGTGCAGGACCCCACGTGCTTCCTCTCGAGTGGAGACGGGTATGTCGTGGAACTTCTTGAGTTGCAGCAAGGGTGTGAAGGACCCTTTGGAAGTTCCAGTGGTTAGACGTGATTAGCCTCGAGAAGCCTCAGCGGAAATGGGCCTCATCTCGCCTGGAGGGCAAAACCTCCTGGATTTTCTCGAGTTGCGGCAGGCGCTCTCGACTTACGACGGGGACCTCAGGGACCCGCTCTGGTGGCCTCATAAAGGCCAGTCCCCATGCGAGTTCCTCGGGGGCCTCTCGGGATTCCTCTCCCGTCGATGCCGGGGCCTAAGACCTTGTGTGGAGTCGGGGCCGGAACCTGAGGATTCCTCTGCAGTGCTGACATGGATCTTGGGGTACTTCTGGAGTCTCCCCAGGGGAGTCAGTCCTCGTCTCGAATGCGGGCATGCGCTTGCGCTTTCCTCCAGAGCGGTAGCAGCAGTGTCACGCAGTCCGCCGCGTGGATCAAAGGATCTATGGTTTTCCCTCGAGTCTTTCCCACGAGGCTTTCCCACGAGGCTTTCCCACAGGGCTGTCCCACGTGCACACGTGGTGGGAGTCGATCCTCGGCTTGAACGTCAAGGCAGTGCAGGGAAAACAGGTTCCTCTGGAATGGACTGACACATCTGGGGGACTCTTGGAATGGTGGCACGACCCTTCAGTTCCTCTCGCCTTTCCTGTGGAGAGCGCCTCCTCTTGAGATGCGACGGGAACGCCGGGAATTCTTTACCTACGAAACAGGGAAAGGATCCCTCATCTCGAGCTAGGAGGCGGAAACGGGGCACCCATGGATGTGTGCGGGACCCCACGTGCTTCCTCTCGAGTGGAGACGGGTATGTCGGGGAACTTCTTGAGTTGCAGCAAGGGTGTGAAGGACCCTTTGGAAGTTCCAGTGTTTAGACGTGATTCGCCTCGAGAAGCCTCAGCGGAAATGGGCCTCATCTCGCCTGGAGGTCAAAACCTACTGGCTTTTCTCGAGTTACGGCAGGTGCTCTCGACTTACGACGGAGACCTCAGGGACCCGCTCTGGTGGCCTCAGGAAAGGCCAGTCCCCATGCGAGTTCCTCGGGGGCCTCTCGGGATTCCTCTCCCGTCGATGCCGGGGCCTAAGACCTTGTGTGGAGTCGGGGCCGGAACCTGAGGATTCCTCTCCAGTGCTGACATGGATCTTGGGGTACTTCTGGAGTCTCCCCAGTGGAGTCAGTCCTCGTCTCGAATGCGGACATGCACTTGCGCTTTCCTCCAGAGCGGTAGCAGCAGTGTCACGCAGTCTGCCGCGTGGATCAAAGGATCTATGGTTTTCCCTCGAGTCTTTCCCACGAGGCTTTCCCACGAGGGTTTCCCACAGGGCTGTCCCACGTGCACACGTGGTGGGAGTCGATCCTCGGCTTGAACGTCAAGGCAGTGCAGGGAAAACAGGTTCCTCTGAAATGGACTGACACATCTGGGGGACTCTTGGAATGCTGGCACGACCCTGGAGTTCCTCTCGCCTTTCCTGTGGAGAGCGCCTCCTCTTGAGATGCGACGGGAACGCCGGGAATTCTTTCCCTATGAAACAGGGAAAGGATCCCTCATCTCGAGTTAGGAGGCGGAAACGGGGCTCCCCTGGATGTGTGCAGGACCCCACGTGCTTCCTCTCGAGTGGAGACGGGTATGTCGGGGAACTTCTTGAGTTGCAGCAAGGGTGTGAAGGACCCTTTGGAAGTTCCAGTGGTTAGACGTGATTAGCCTCGAGAAGCCTCAGCGGAAATGGTCCTCATCTCGCCTGGAGGGCAAAACCTCCTGGATTTTCTCGAGTTGCGGCAGGCGCTCTCGACTTACGACGGGGACGTCAGGGACCCGCTCTGGCGGCCTCAGGAAAGGCCAGTCCCCATGCGAGTTCCTCGGGGGCCTCTCGGGATTCCTCTCCCGTCGATGCCGGGGCCTAAGACCTTGTGTGGAGTCGGGGCCGGAACCTGAGGATTCCTCTCCAGTGCTGACATGGATCTTGGGGTACTTCTGGAGTCTCCCCAGGGGAGTCAGTCCTCGTCTCGAATGCGGGCATGCGCTTGCTCTTTCCTCCAGAGCGGTAGCAGCAGTGTCACGCAGTCCGCCGCGTGGATCAAAGGATCTATGGTTTTCCCTCGAGTCTTTCCCACGAGGCTTTCCCACGAGGCTTTCCCACAGGGCTGTCCCACGTGCACACGTGGTGGGAGTCGATCCTCGGCTTGAACGTCAAGGCAGTGCAGGGAAAACAGGTTCCTCTGGAATGGACTGACACATCTGGGGGACTCTTGGAATGGTGGCACGACCCTGGAGTTCCTCTCGCCTTTCCTGTGGAGAGCGCCTCCTCTTGAGATGCGACGGGAACGCCGGGAATTCTTTCCCTACGAAACAGGGAAAGGATCCCTCATCTCGAGCTAGGAGGCGGAAACGGGGCTCCCCTGGATGTGTGCGGGACCCCACGTGCTTCCTCTCGAGTGGAGACGGGTATGTCGGGGAACTTCTTGAGTTGCAGCAAGGGTGTGAAGGACCCTTTGGAAGTTCCAGTGGTTAGACGTGATTCGCCTCGAGAAGCCTCAGCGGAAATGGGCCTCATCTCGCCTGGAGGTCAAAACCTCCTGGATTTTCTCGAGTTGCGGCAGGTGCTCTCGACTTACGACGGGGACCTCAGGGACCCGCTCTGGTGGCCTCAGGAAAGGCCAGTCCCCATGCGAGTTCCTCGGGGGCCTCTCGGGATTCCTCTCCCGTCGATGCCGGGGCCTAAGACCTTGTGTGGAGTCGGTGCCGGAACCTGAGGATTCCTCTCCAGTGCTGACATGGATCTTGGGGTACTTCTGGAGTCTCCCCAGGGGAGTCAGTCCTCGTCTCGAATGCGGACATGCACTTGCGCTTTCCTCCAGAGCGGTAGCAGCAGTGTCACGCAGTCCGCCGCGTGGATCAAAGGATCTATGGTTTTCCCTCGAGTCTTTCCCACGAGGCTTTCCCACGAGGCTTTCCCACAGGGCTGTCCCACGTGCACACGTGGTGGGAGTCGATCCTCGGCTTGAACGTCAGGCAGTGCAGGGAAAACAGGTTCCTCTGGAATGGACTGACACATCTGGGGGACTCTTGGAATGGTGGCACGACCCTGGAGTTCCTCTCGCCTCTCCTGTGGAGAGCCCCTCCTCTTGAGATGCGACGGGAACGACGGGAATTCTTTCCCTAAGAAACAGGGAAAGGATCCCTCATCTCGAGCTAGGAGGCGGAAACGGGGCTCCCCTGGATGTGCGCGGGACCCCACGTGCTTCCTCTCGAGTGGAGACGGGTATGTCGGGGAACTTCTTGAGTTGCAGCAAGGGTGTGAAGGACCCTTTGGAAGTTCCAGTGGTTAGACGTGATTAGCCTCGAGAAGCCTCAGCGGAAATGGTCCTCATCTCGCCTGGAGGGCAAAACCTCCTGGATTTTCTCGAGTTGCGGCAGGTGCTCTCGACTTACGATGGGGACCTCAGGGACCCGCTCTGGTGGCCTCAGGAAAGGCCAGTCCCCATGCGAGTTCCTCGGGGGCCTCTCGGCATTCCTCTCCCGTCGATGCCGGGGCCTAAGACCTTGTGTGGAGTCGGGGCCGGAACCTGAGGATTCCTCTCCAGTGCTGACATGGATCTTGGGGTACTTCTGGAGTCTCCCCAGGGGAGTCATTCCTCGTCTCGAATGCGGGCATGCACTTGCGCTTTCTTCCAGAGCGGTAGCAGCAGTGTCACGCAGTCCGCCGCGTGGATCCAAGGATCTATGGTTTTTCCTCGAGTCTTTCCCACGAGGCTTTCCCACGAGGCTTTCCCACAGGGCTGTCCCACGTGCACACGTGGTGGGAGTCGATCCTCGGCTTGAACGTCAAGGCAGTGCAGGGAGAACAGGTTCCTCTGGAATGGACTGACACATCTGGGGGACTCTTGGAATGGTGGCACGACCCTGGAGTTCCTCTCGCCTTTCCTGTGGAGAGCGCCTCCTCTTGAGATGCGACGGGAACGCCGGGAATTCTTTCCCTACGAAACAGGGAAAGGATCCCTCATCTCGAGTTAGGAGGCGGAAACGGGGCTCCCCTGGATGTGTGCAGGACCCCACGTGCTTCCTCTCGAGTGGAGACGGGTATGTCGGGGAACTTCTTGAGTTGCAGCAAGGGTGTGAAGGACCCTTTGGAAGTTCCAGTGGTTAGACGTGATTAGCCTCGAGAAGCCTCAGCGGAAATGGTCCTCATCTCGCCTGGAGGGCAAAACCTCCTGGATTTTCTCGAGTTGCGGCAGGCGCTCTCGACTTACGACGGGGACGTCAGGGACCCGCTCTGGCGGCCTCAGGAAAGGCCAGTCCCCATGCGAGTTCCTCGGGGGCCTCTCGGGATTCCTCTCCCGTCGATGCCGGGGCCTAAGACCTTGTGTGGAGTCGGGGCCGGAACCTGAGGATTCCTCTCCAGTGCTGACATGGATCTTGGGGTACTTCTGGAGTCTCCCCAGGGGAGTCAGTCCTCGTCTCGAATGCGGGCATGCGCTTGCTCTTTCCTCCAGAGCGGTAGCAGCAGTGTCACGCAGTCCGCCGCGTGGATCAAAGGATCTATGGTTTTCCCTCGAGTCTTTCCCACGAGGCTTTCCCACGAGGCTTTCCCACAGGGCTGTCCCACGTGCACACGTGGTGGGAGTCGATCCTCGGCTTGAACGTCAAGGCAGTGCAGGGAAAACAGGTTCCTCTGGAATGGACTGACACATCTGGGGGACTCTTGGAATGGTGGCACGACCCTGGAGTTCCTCTCGCCTTTCCTGTGGAGAGCGCCTCCTCTTGAGATGCGACGGGAACGCCGGGAATTCTTTCCCTACGAAACAGGGAAAGGATCCCTCATCTCGAGCTAGGAGGCGGAAACGGGGCTCCCCTGGATGTGTGCGGGACCCCACGTGCTTCCTCTCGAGTGGAGACGGGTATGTCGGGGAACTTCTTGAGTTGCAGCAATGCTGTGAAGGACCCTTTGGAAGTTCCAGTGGTTAGACGTGATTCGCCTCGAGAAGCCTCAGCGGAAATGGGCCTCATCTCGCCTGGAGGTCAAAACCTCCTGGATTTTCTCGAGTTGCGGCAGGTGCTCTCGACTTACGACGGGGACCTCAGGGACCCGCTCTGGTGGCCTCAGGAAAGGCCAGTCCCCATGCGAGTTCCTCGGGGGCCTCTCGGGATTCCTCTCCCGTCGATGCCGGGGCCTAAGACCTTGTGTGGAGTCGGGGCCGGAACCTGAGGATTCCTCTCCAGTGCTGACATGGATCTTGGGGTACTTCTGGAGTCTCCCCAGGGGAGTCAGTCCTCGTCTCGAATGCGGACATGCACTTGCGCTTTCCTCCAGAGCGGTAGCAGCAGTGTCACGCAGTCCGCCGCGTGGATCAAAGGATCTATGGTTTTCCCTCGAGTCTTTCCCACGAGGCTTTCCCACGAGGCTTTCCCACAGGGCTGTCCCACGTGCACACGTGGTGGGAGTCGATCCTCGGCTTGAACGTCAGGCAGTGCAGGGAAAACAGGTTCCTCTGGAATGGACTGACACATCTGGGGGTCTCTTGGAATGGTGCCACGACCCTGGAGTTCCTCTCGCCTTTCCTGTGGAGAGCGCCACCTCTTGAGATGCGACGGGAACGCCGGGAATTCTTTCCCTACGAAACAGGGAAAGGATCCCTCATCTCGAGCTAGGAGGCGGAAACGGGGCTCCCCTGGATGGGTGCGGGACCCCACGTGCTTCCTCTCGAGTGCAGAAGGGTATGTCGCAGAACTACTTGAGTTGCAGCAATGGTTGAAGGACCCTTTGGAAGTTCCAGCGGTTAGATGTGATTCGCCTTGAGAAGCCTCAGCGGAAATGGGCCTCATCTCGCCTGGAGGGCAAAACCTCCTGGATTTTCTCGAGTTGCGGCAGGTGCTCTCGACTTACGCTGGGGACCTCAGGGACCCGCTCTGGTGGCCTCAGGAAAGGCCAGTCCCCATGCGAGTTCCTCGGGGGCCTCTCGGCATTCCTCTCCCGTCGATGCCGGTGCCTAAGACCTTGTGTGGAGTCGGGGCCAGAACCTGAGGATTCTTCTCCACTGCTGACATGTATCTTGGGGTACTTCTGGAGTCTCCCCAGGGGAGTCAGTCCTCGTCTCGAATGCGGTCATGCACTTGCGCTTTCCTCCAGAGCGGTAGCAGCAGTGTCACGCAGTCCGCCGGTGGATCAAAGGATCTATGGTTTTCCCTCGAGTCTTTCCCACGAGGCTTTCCCACGAGGCTTTCCCACAGGGCTGTCCCACGTGCACACGTGGTGGGAGTCGATCCTCGGCTTGAACGTCAAGGCAGTGCAGGGAAAACAGGTTCCTCTGAAATGGACTGACACATCTGGGGGACTCTTGGAATGGTGGCACGACCCTGGAGTTCCTCTCGCCTTTCCTGTGGAGAGCGCCTCCTCTTGAGATGCGACGGGAACGCCGGGAATTCTTTCCCTACGAAACAGGGAAAGGATCCCTCATCTCGAGCTAGGAGGCGGAAACGGGGCTCCCCTGGATGTGTGCGGGACCCCACGTGCTTCCTCTCGAGTGGAGACGGGTATGTCGGGGAACTTCTTGAGTTGCAGCAAGGGTGTGAAGGACCCTTTGGAAGTTCCAGTGGTTAGACGTGATTAGCCTCGAGAAGCCTCAGCGGAAATGGGCCTCATCTCGCCTGGAGGGCAAAACCTCCTGGATTTTCTCGAGTTGCGGCAGGTGCTCTCGACTTACGACGGGGACCTCAGGGACCCGCTCTGGTGGCCTCAGGAAAGGCCAGTCCCCATGCGAGTTCCTCGGGGGCCTCTCGGCATTCCTCTCCCGTCGATGCCGGGGCCTAAGACCTTGTGTGGAGTCGGGGCCGGAACCTGAGGATTCCTCTCCAGTGCTGACATGGATCTTGGGGTACTTCTGGAGTCTCCCCAGGGGAGTCAGTCCTCGTCTCGAATGCGGGCATGCACTTGGGCTTTCCTCCAGAGCGGTAGCAGCAGTGTCACGCAGTCCGCCGCGTGGATCAAAGGATCTATGGTTTTCTCTCGAGTCTTTCCCACGAGGCTTTCCCACGAGGCTTTCCCACAGGGCTGTCCCACGTGCACACGTGGTGGGAGTGGATCCTCGGCTTGAACGTCAAGGCAGTGCAGGGAAAACAGGTTCCTCTGGAATGGACTGACACATCTGGGGGACTCTTGGAATGGTGGCACGACCCTGGAGTTCCTCTCGCCTTTCCTGTGGAGAGCGCTTCCTCTTGAGATGCGACGGGAACGCCGGGAATTCTTTCCCTACGAAACAGGGAAAGGATCCCTCATCTCGAGCTAGGAGGCGGAAACGGGGCTCCCCTGGATGTGTGCGGGACCCCACGTGCTTCCTCTCGAGTGGAGACGGGTATGTCGAGGAACTTCTTGAGTTGCAGCAAGGGTGTGAAAGACCCTTTGGAAGTTCCAGTGGTTAGATGTGATTAGCCTCGAGAAGCCTCAGCGGAAATGGGCCTCATCTCGCCTGGAGGGCAAAACCCCCTGGATTTTCTCGAGTTGCGGCAGGTGATCTCGACTTACGACGGGGACCTCAGGGACCCGCTCTGGTGGCCTCAGGAAAGGCCAGTCCCCATGCGAGTTCCTCGGGGGCCTCTCGGGATTCCTCTCCCGTCGATGCCGGGGCCTAAGACCTTGTGTGGAGTCGGGGCCGGAACCTGAGCATTCCTCTCCAGTGCTGACATGGATCTTGGGGTACTTCTGGAGTCTCCCCAGGGGAGTCAGTCCTCGTCTCGAATGCGGGCATGCACTTGCGCTTTCCTCCAGAGCGGTAGCAGAAGTGTCACGCAGTCAGCCCAATGTATCAAAGGATCTATGGTTTTCCCTCGAGTCTTTCCCACGAGGCTTTCCCACGAGGCTTTCCCACAGGGCTGTCCCACGTGCACACGTGGTGGGAGTCGATCCTCGGCTTGAACGTCAAGGCAGTGCAGGGAAAACAGGTTCCTCTGGAATGAACTGACACATCTGGGGGACTCTTGGAATGGTGGCACGACCCTGGAGTTCCTCTCGCCTTTCCTTTGGAGAGGGCCTCCTCTTGAGATGCGACGGGAACGCCTGGAATTCTTTCCCTACGAAACAGGGAAAGGATCCCTCATCTCGAGCTAGGAGGCGGAAACGGGGATCCCCTGGGTGTGTGCGGGACCCCACGTGCTTCCTCTCGAGTGGAGACGGGTATGTCGGGGAACTTCTTGAGTTGCAGCAAGGATGTGAAGGACCCTTTGGAAGTTACAGTGGTTAGACTTGATTAGCCTCGAGAAGCCTCAGCGGAAATGGGCCTCATCTCGCCTGGAGGGCAAAACCTCCTGGATTTTCTCGAGTTGCGGCAGGTTCTCTCGACTAACGATGGGGACCTCAGGGAACCGCTCTGGTGGACTCAGGAAAGGCCAGTCCCCATGCGAGTTCCTCGGGGGCCTCTCGGCATTCCTCTCCCGTCGATGCCGGGGCCTAAGACCTTGTGTGGAGTCGGGGCCGGAACCTGAGGATTCCTCTCCAGTGCTGACATGGATCTTGGGGTACTTCTGGAGCCTCCCCAGGGGAGTCAGTCCTCGTCTCGAATGCGGGCATGCACTTGCGCTTTCCTCCAGAGCGGTAGCAGCAGTGTCACGCAGTCCGCCGCGTGGATCAAAGGATCTATGGTTTTCCCTCGAGTCTTTCCCACGAGGCTTTCCCACGAGGCTTTCCCACAGGGCTGTCCCACGTGCACACGTGGTGGGAGTGGATCCTCGGCTTGAACGTCAAGGCAGTGAAGGGAAAACAGGTTCCTCTGGAATGGACTGACACATCTGGGGGACTCTTGGAATGGTGGCACGACCCTGGAGTTCCTCTCGCCTTTCCTGTGGAGAGCGCCTCCTCTTGAGATGCGACGGGAACGCCGGGAATTCTTTCCCTACGAAACAGGGAAAGGATCCCTCATCTCGAGCTAGGAGGCGGAAACGGGGCTCCCCTGGATGTGTGCGGGACCCCACGTGCTTCCTCTCGAGTGGAGACGGGTATGTCGGGGAACTTCTTGAGTTGCAGCAAGGGTGTGAAAGACCCTTTGGAAGTTCCAGTGGTTAGACGTGATTAGCCTCGAGAAGCCTCAGCGGAAATGGGCCTCATCTCGCCTGGAGGGCAAAACCTCCTGGATTTTCTCGAGTTGCGGCAGGTGCTCTCGACTTACGACGGGGACCTCAGGGACCCGCTCTGGTGGCCTCAGGAAAGGCCAGTCCCCATGCGAGTTCCTCGGGGGCCTCTCGGGATTCCTCTCCCGTCGATGCCGGGGCCTAAGACCTTGTGTGGAGTCGGGGCCGGAACCTGAGCATTCCTCTCCAGTGCTGACATGGATCTTGGGGTACTTCTGGAGTCTCCCCAGGGGAGTCAGTCCTCGTCTCGAATGCGGGCATGCACTTGCGCTTTCCTCCAGAGCGGTAGCAGCAGTGTCACGCAGTCCGCCGCGTGGATCAAAGGATCTATGGTTTTCCCTCGAGTCTTTCCCACGAGGCTTTCCCACGAGGCTTTCCCACAGGGCTGTCCCACGTGCACACGTGGTGGGAGTGGATCCTCGGCTTGAACGTCAAGGCAGTGCAGGGAAAACAGGTTCCTCTGGAATGGACTGACACATCTGGGGGACTCTTGGAATGGTGGCACGACCCTGGAGTTCCTCTCGCCTTTCCTGTGGAGAGGGCCTCCTCTTGAGATGCGACGGGAACGCCTGGAATTCTTTCCCTACGAAACAGGGAAAGGATCCCTCATCTCGAGCTAGGAGGCGGAAACGGGGCTCCCCTGGATGTGTGCGGGACCCCACGTGCTTCCTCTCGAGTGGAGACGGGTATGTCGGGGAACTTCTTGAGTTGCAGCAAGGATGTGAAGGACCCTTTGGAAGTTCCAGTGGTTAGACGTGATTAGCCTCGAGAAGCCTCAGCGGAAATGGGCCTCATCTCGCCTGGAGGGCAAAACCTCCTGGATTTTCTCGAGTTGCGGCAGGTTCTCTCGACTTACGATGGGGACCTCAGGGACCCGCTCTGGTGGCCTCAGGAAAGGCCAGTCCCCATGCGAGTTCCTCGGGGGCCTCTCGGCATTCCTCTCCCGTCGATGCGGGCCTAAGACCTTGTGTGGAGTCGGGGCCGGAACCTGAGGATTCCTCTCCAGTGCTGACATGGATCTTGGGGTACTTCTGGAGCCTCCCCAGGGGAGTCAGTCCTCGTCTCGAATGCGGGCATGCACTTGCGCTTTCCTCCAGAGCGGTAGCAGCAGTGTCACGCAGTCCGCCGCGTGGATCAAAGGATCTATGGTTTTCCCTCGAGTCTTTCCCACGAGGCTTTCCCACGAGGCTTTCCCACAGGGCTGTCTCACGTGCACACGTGGTGGGAGTGGATCCTCGGCTTGAACGTCAAGGCAGTGAAGGGAAAACAGGTTCCTCTGGAATGGACTGACACATCTGGGGGACTCTTGGAATGGTGGCACGACCCTGGAGTTCCTCTCGCCTTTCCTGTGGAGAGCGCCTCCTCTTGAGATGCGACGGGAACGCCGGGAATTCTTTCCCTACGAAACAGGGAAAGGATCCCTCATCTCGAGCTAGGAGGCGGAAACGGGGCTCCCCTGGATGTGTGCGGGACCCCACGTGCTTCCTCTCGAGTGGAGACGGGTATGTCGGGGAACTTCTTGAGTTGCAGCAAGGGTGTGAAGGACCCTTTGGAAGTTCCAGTGGTTAGACGTGATTAGCCTCGAGAAGCCTCAGCGGAAATGGGCCTCATCTCGCCTGGAGGGCAAAACCTCCTGAATTTTCTCGAGTTGCGGCAGGTGCTCTCGACTTACGACGGGGACCTCAGGGACCCGCTCTGGTGGCCTCAGGAAAGGCCAGTCCCCATGCGAGTTCCTCGGGGGCCTCTCGGGATTCCTCTCCCGTCAATGCCGGGGCCTAAGACCTTGTGTGGAGTCGGGGCCGGAACCTGAGGATTCCTCTCCAGTGCTGACATGGATCTTGGGGTACTTCTGGAGTCTCCCCAGGGGAGTCAGTCCTCGTCTCGAATGCGGGCATGCACTTGCGCTTTCCTCCAGAGCGGTAGCAGCAGTGTCACGCAGTCTGCCGCGTGGATCAAAGGATCTATGTTTTTCCCTCGAGTCTTTCCCACGAGGCTTTCCCACGAGGCTTTCCCACAGGGCTGTCCCACGTGCACACGTGGTGGGAGTGGATCCTCGGCTTGAACGTCAAGGCTGTGCAGGGAAAACAGGTTCCTCTGGAATGGACTGACACATCTGGGGGACTCTTGGAATGGTGGCACGACCCTGGAGTTCCTCTCGCCTTTCCTGTGGAGAGCGCCTCCTCTTGAGATGCGACGGGAACGCCGGGAATTCTTTCCCTACGAAACAGGGAAAGGATCCCTCATCTCGAGCTAGGAGGCGGAAACGGGGCTCCCCTGGATGTGTGCGGGACCCCACGTGCTTCCTCTCGAGTGGAGACGGGTATGTCGGGGAACTTCTTGAGTTGCAGCAAGGGTGTGAAGGACCCTTTGGAAGTTCCAGTGGTTAGACGTGATTAGCCTCGAGAAGCCTCAGCGGAAATGGGCCTCATCTCGCCTGGAGGGCAAAACCTCCTGGATTTTCTCGAGTTGCGGCAGGTGCTCTCGACTTACGACGGGGACCTCAGGGAACCGCTCTGGTGGCCTCAGGAAAGGCCAGTCCCCATGCGAGTTCCACGGGGGCCTCTCGGGATTCCTCTCCCGTCGATGCCGGGCCCTAAGACCTTGTGTGGAGTCGGGGCCGGAACCTGAGCATTCCTCTCCAGTGCTGACATGGATCTTGGGGTACTTCTGGAGTCTCCCCAGGGGAGTCAGTCCTCGTCTCGAATGCGGGCATGCACTTGCGCTTTCCTCCAGAGCGGTAGCAGCAGTGTCACGCAGTCAGCCCAATGGATCAAAGGATCTATGGTTTTCCCTCGAGTCTTTCCCACGAGGCTTTCCCACGAGGCTTTCCCACAGGGCTGTCCCACGTGCACACGTGGTGGGAGTCGATCCTCGGCTTGAACGTCAAGGCAGTGCAGGGAAAACAGGTTCCTCTGGAATGGACTGACACATCTGTGGGACTCTTGGAATGGTGGCACGACCCTGGAGTTCCTCTCGCCTTTCCTGTGGAGAGCGCCTCCTCTTGAGATGCGACGGGAACGCCGGGAATTCTTTCCCTACGAAACAGGGAAAGGATCCCTCCTCTCGAGCTAGGAGGCGGAAACGGGGCTCCCCTGGATGTGTGCGGGACCCCACGTGCTTCCTCTCGAGTGGAGACGGGTATGTCGGGGAACTTCTTGAGTTGCAGCAAGGGTGTGAAGGACCCTTTGGAAGTTCCAGTGGTTACACGTGATTAGCCTCGAGAAGCCTCAGCAGAAATGGGCCTCATCTCGCCTGGAGGGCAAAACCTCCTGGATTTTCTCGAGTTGCCGCAGGTGCTCTCGACTTACGACGGGGACCTCAGGGACCCGCTCTGGTGGCCTCAGGAAAGGCCAGTCCCCATGCGAGTTCCTCGGGGGCCTCTCGGGATTCCTCTCCCGTCGATGCCAGGGCCTAAGACCTTGTGTGGAGTCGGGGCCGGAACCTGAGGATTCCTCTCCAGTGCTGACATGGATCTTGGGGTACTTCTGGAGTCTCCCCAGGGGAGTCAGTCCTCGTCTCGAATGCGGGCATGCACTTGCGCTTTCCTCCAGAGCGGTAGCAGCAGTGTCACGCAGTCTGCCGCGTGGATCAAAGGATCTATGGTTTTCCCTCGAGTCTTTCCCACGAGGCTTTCCCACGAGGCTTTCCCACAGGGCTGTCCCACGTGCACACGTGGTGGGAGTGGATCCTCGGCTTGAACGTCAAGGCAGTGCAGGGAAAACAGGTTCCTCTGGAATGGACTGACACATCTGGGGGACTCTTGGAATGGTGGCACGACCCTGGAGTTCCTCTCGCCTTTCCTGTGGAGAGCGCCTCCTCTTGAGATGCGACGGGAACGCCGGGAATTCTTTCCCTACGAAACAGGGAAAGGATCCCTCATCTCGAGCTAGGAGGCGGAAACGGGGCTCCCCTGGATGTGTGCGGGACCCCAAGTGCTTCCTCTCGAGTGGAGACGGGTATGTCGGGGAACTTCTTGAGTTGCATCAAGGGTGTGAAGGATCCTTTGGAATTTCCAGTGGTTAGATGTGATTGGCCTCGAGAAGCCTCAGCGGAAATGGCCCTCATCTCGCCTGGAGGGCAAAACCTCCTGGATTATCTCGAGTTGCGGCAGGTGCTCTCGACTTACGACGGGGACCTCAGGGACCCGCTCTGGTGGCCTCAGGAAAGGCCAGTCCCCATGCGAGTTCCTCGGGGGCCTCTCGGCATTCCTCTCCCGTCGATGCCGGGGCCTAAGACCTTGTGTGGAGTCGGGGCCGGAACCTGAGGATTCCTCTCCAGTGCTGACATGGATCTTGGGGTACTTCTAGTGTCTCCCCAGGGGAGTCAGTCCTCGTCTCGAATGCGGGCATGCACTTTTGCTTTCCTCCAGAGCGGTAGCAGCAGTGTCACGCAGTCCGCCGCGTGGATCAAAGGATCTATGGTTTTCTCTCGAGTCTTTCCCACGAGGCTTTCCCACGAGGCTTTCCCACAGGGCTGTCCCACGTGCACACGTGGTGGGAGTGGATCCTCGGCTTGAACGTCAAGGCTGTGCAGGGAAAACAGGTTCCTCTGGAATGGACTGACACATCTGGGGGACTCTTGGAATGGTGGCACGACCCTGGAGTTCCTCTCGCCTTTCCTGTGGAGAGCGCCTCCTCTTGAGATGCGACGGGAACGCCGGGAATTCTTTCCCTACGAAACAGGGAAAGGATCCCTCATCTCGAGCTAGGAGGCGGAAACGGGGCTCCCCTGGATGTGTGCGGGACCCCACGTGCTTCCTCTCGAGTGGAGACGGGTATGTCGGGGAACTTCTTGAGTTGCAGCAAGGGTGTGAAGGACCCTTTGGAAGTTCCAGTGGTTAGACGTGATTAGCCTCGAGAAGCCTCAGCGGAAATGGGCCTCATCTCGCCTGGAGGGCAAAACCTCCTGGATTTTCTCGAGTTACGGCAGGTGCTCTCGACTTACGACGGGGACCTCAGGGAACCGCTCTGGTGGCCTCAGGAAAGGCCAGTCCCCATGCGAGTTCCACGGGGGCCTCTCGGGATTCCTCTCCCGTCGATGCCGGGCCCTAAGACCTTGTGTGGAGTCGGGGCCGGAACCTGAGCATTCCTCTCCACTGCTGACATGGATCTTGGGGTACTTCTGGAGTCTCCCCAGGGGAGTCAGTCCTCGTCTCGAATGCGGGCATGCACTTGCGCTTTCCTCCAGACCGGTAGCAGCAGTGTCACGCAGTCAGCCCAATGGATCAAAGGATCTATGGTTTTCCCTCGAGTCTTTCCCACGAGGCTTTCCCACGAGGCTTTCCCACAAGGCTGTCCCACGTGCACACGTGGTGGGAGTCGATCCTCGGCTTGAACGTCAAGGCAGTGCAGGGAAAACAGGTTCCTCTGGAATGGACTGACACATCTGGGGGACTCTTGGAATGGTGGCACGACCCTGGAGTTCCTCTCGCCTTTCCTGTGGAGAGCGCCTCCTCTTGAGATGCGACGGGAACGCCGGGAATTCTTTCCCTACGAAACAGGGAAAGGATCCCTCATCTCGAACTAGGAGGCGGAAACGGGGCTCCCCTGGATGTGTGCGGGACCCCACGTGCTTCCTCTCGAGTGGAGACGGGTATGTCGGGGAGCTTCTTGAGTTGCATCAAGGGTGTGAATGATCCTTTGGAATTTCCAGTGGTTAGATGTGATTGGCCTCGAGAAGCCTCAGCGGAAATGGCCCTCATCTCGCCTGGAGGGCAAAACCTCCTGGATTATCTCGAGTTGCGGCAGGTGCTCTCGACTTACGACGGGGACCTCAGGGACCCGCTCTGGTGGCCTCAGGAAAGGCCAGTCCCCATGCGAGTTCCTCGGGGGCCTCTCGGCATTCCTCTCCCGTCGATGCCGGGGCCTAAGACCTTGTGTGGAGTCGGGGCCGGAACCTGAGGATTCCTCTCCAGTGCTGACATGGATCTTGGGGTACTTCTGGAGTCTCCCCAGGGGAGTCAGTCCTCGTCTCGAATGCGGGCATGCACTTGCGCTTTCCTCCAGAGCGGTAGCAGCAGTGTCACGCAGTCCGCCGCGTGGATCAAAGGATCTATGGTTTTCCCTCGAGTCTTTCCCACGAGGCTTTCCCACGAGGCTTTCCCACAGGGCTGTCCCACGTGCACACGTGGTGGGAGTCGATCCTCGGCTTGAACGTCAAGGCAGTGCAGGGAAAACAGGTTCCTCTGGAATGGACTGACACATCTGGGGGACTCTTGGAATGGTGGCACGACCCTGGAGTTCCTCCCGCCTTTCCTGTGGAGAGCGCCTCCTCTTGAGATGCGACGGGAACGCCTGGAATTCTTTCCCTACGAAACAGGGAAAGGATCCCTCATCTCGAGCTAGGAGGCGGAAACGGGGCTCCCCTGGATGTGTGCGGGACCCCACGTGCTTCCTCTCGAGTGGAGACGGGTATGTCGGGGAACTTCTTGAGTTGCAGCAAGGGTGTGAAGGACCCTTTGGAAGTTCCAGTGGTTAGACGTCATTAGGCTCGAGAAGCCTCAGCGGAAATGGGCCTCATCTCGCCTGGAGGGCAAAACCTCCTGGATTTTCTCGAGTTGCGGCAGGTGTTCTCGACTTACGACGGGGACCTCAGGGACCCGCTCTGGTGGCCTCAGGAAAGGCCAGTCCCCATGCGAGTTCCTCGGGGGCCTCTCGGCATTCCTCTCCCATCGATGCCGGTGCCTAAGACCTTGTGTGGAGTCGGGCCCGGAACCTGAGGATTCCTGTCCAGTGCTGACATGGATCTTGGGGTACTTCTGGAGTCTCCCCAGGGGAGTCAGTCCTCGTCTCGAATGCGGGCATGCACTTGCGCTTTCCTCCAGAGCGGTAGCAGCAGTGTCACGCAGTCCGCCGCGTGGATCAAAGGATCTATGGTTTTCCCTCGAGTCTTTCACACGAGGCTTTCCCACGAGGCTTTCCCGCAGGGCTGTCCCACGTGCACACGTGTTGGGAGTCGATCCTCGGCTTGAACGTCAAGGCAGTGCAGGGAAAACAGGTTCCTCTGGAATGGACTGACACATCTGGGGGACTCTTGGAATGGTGGCACGACCCTGGAGTTCCTCTCGCCTTTCCTGTGGAGAGCGCCTCCTCTTGAGATGCGACGGGAACGCCGGGAATTCTTTCCCTACGAAACAGGGAAAGGATCCCTCATCTCGAGCTAGGAGGCGGAAACGGGGCTCCCCTGGATGTGTGCGGGACCCCACGTGCTTCCTCTCGAGTGGAGACGGGTATGTCGGGGAACTTCTTGATTTGCAGCAAGGGTGTGAAGGACCCTATGGAAGTTCCACTGGTTAGATGTGATTAGCCTCGAGAAGCCTCAGCGGAAATGGGCCTCATCTCGCCTGGAGGGCAAATCCTCCTGGATTTTCTCGAGTTGCGGCAGGTGCTCTCGACTTACGACGGGGACCTCAGGGACCCGCTCTGGTGGCCTCAGGAAAGGCCAGTCCCCATGCGAGTTCCTCGGGGGCCTCTCGGGATTCCTCTCCCGTCGATGCCGGGGCCTAAGACCTTGTGTGGAGTCGGGGCCGGAACCTGAGGATTCCTCTCCAGTGCTGACATGGATCTTGGGGTACTTCTGGAGTCTCCCCAGGGGAGTCAGTCCTCGTCTCGAATGCGGGCATGCACTTGCGCTTTCCTCCAGAGCGGTAGCAGCAGTGTCTCGCAGTCCGCCGCGTGGATCAAAGGATCTATGGTTTTCCCTCGAGTCTTTCCCACGAGGCTTTCCCACGAGGCTTTCCCACAGGGCTGTCCCACGTGCACACGTGGTGGGAGTCGATCCTCGGCTTGAACGTCAAGGCAGTGCAGGGAAAACAGGTTCCTCTGGAATGGACTGACACATCTGGGGGACTCTTGGAATGGTGGCACGACCCTGGAGTTCCTCTCGCCTTTCCTGTGGAGAGCGCCTCCTCTTGAGATGCGACGGGAACGCCGGGAATTCTTTCCCTACGAAACAGGGAAAGGATCCCTCATCTCGAGCTAGGAGGCGGAAACGGGGCTCCCCTGGATGTGTGTGGGACCCCACGTGCTTCCTCTCGAGTGGAGACGGGTATGTCGGGGAACTTCTTGAGTTGCAGCAAGGGTGTGAAGGACCCTTTGGAAGTTCCAGTGGTTAGACGTGATTAGGCTCGAGAACCCTCAGCGGAAATGGGCCTCATCTCGCCTGGAGGGCAAAACCTCCTGGATTTTCTCGAGTTGCGGCAGGTGCTCTCGACTTACGACGGGGACCTCAGGGACCCGCTCTGGTGGCCTCAGGAAAGGCCAGTCCCCATGCGAGTTCCTCGGGGGCCTCTCGGCATTCCTCTCCCATCGATGCCGGTGCCTAAGACCTTGTGTGGAGTCGGGCCCGGAACCTGAGGATTCCTGTCCAGTGCTGACATGGATCTTGGGGTACTTCTGGAGTCTCCCCAGGGGAGTCAGTCCTCGTCTCGAATGCGGGCATGCACTTGCGCTTTCCTCCAGAGCGGTAGCAGCAGTGTCACGCAGTCCGCCGCGTGGATCAAAGGATCTATGGTTTTCCCTCGAGTCTTTCCCACGAGGCTTTCCCACGAGGCTTTCCCGCAGGGCTGTCCCACGTGCACACGTGTTGGGAGTCGATCCTCGGCTTGAACGTCAAGGCAGTGCAGGGAAAACAGGTTCCTCTGGAATGGACTGACACATCTGGGGGACTCTTGGAATGGTGGCACGACCCTGGAGTTCCTCTCGCCTTTCCTGTGGAGAGCGCCTCCTCTTGAGATGCGACGGGAACGCCGGGAATTCTTTCCCTACGAAACAGGGAAAGGATCCCTCATCTCGAGCTAGGAGGCGGAAACGGGGCTCCCCTGGATGTGTGCGGGACCCCACGTGCTTCCTCTCGAGTGGAGACGGGTATGTCGGGGAACTTCTTGATTTGCAGCAAGGGTGTGAAGGACCCTATGGAAGTTCCAGTGGTTAGATGTGATTAGCCTCGAGAAGCCTCAGCGGAAATGGGCCTCATCTCGCCTGGAGGGCAAATCCTCCTGGATTTTCTCGAGTTGCGGCAGGTGCTCTCGACTTTCGACGGGGACCTCAGGGACCCGCTCTGGTGGCCTCAGGAAAGGCCAGTCCCCATGCGAGTTCCTCGGGGGCCTCTCGGGATTCCTCTCCCGTCGATGCCGGGGCCTAAGACCTTGTGTGGAGTCGGGGCCGGAACCTGAGGATTCCTCTCCAGTGCTGACATGGATCTTGGGGTACTTCTGGAGTCTCCCCAGGGGAGTCAGTCCTCGTCTCGAATGCGGGCATGCACTTGCGCTTTCCTCCAGAGCGGTAGCAGCAGTGTCACGCAGTCCGCCCAATGGATCAAAGGATCTATGGTTTTCCCTCGAGTCTTTCCCATGAGGCTTACCCACGAGGCTTTCCCACAGGGCTGTCCCACGTGCACACGTGGTGGGAGTCGATCCTCGGCTTGAACGTCAAGGCAGTGCAGGGAAAACAGGTTCCTCTGGAATGGACTGACACATCTGGGGGACTCTTGGAATGGTGGCACGACCCTGGAGTTCCTCTCGCCTTTCCTGTGGAGAGCGCCTCCTCTTGAGATGCGACGGGAACGCCGGGAATTCTTTCCCTACGAAACAGGGAAAGGATCCCTCATCTCGAGCTAGGAGGCGGAAACGGGGCTCCCCTGGATGTGTGTGGGACCCCACGTGCTTCCTCTCGAGTGGAGACGGGTATGTCGGGGAACTGCTTGAGTTGCAGCAAGGGTGTGAAGGACCCTTTGGAAGTTCCAGTGGTTAGACGTGATTAGGCTCGAGAACCCTCAGCGGAAATGGGCCTCATCTCGCCTGGAGGGCAAAACCTCCTGGATTTTCTCGAGTTGCTTCAGGTGCTCTCGACTTACGACGGGGACCTCAGGGACCCGCTCTGGTGGCCTCAGGAAAGGCCAGTCCCCATGCGAGTTCCTCGGGGGCCAATCGGCATTCCTCTCCCGTCGATGCCGGGGCCTAAGTCCTTGTGTGGAGTCGGGGCCGGAACCTGAGGATTCCTCTCCAGTGCTGACATGGATCTTGGGGTACTTCTGGAGTCTCCCCAGGGGAGTCAGTCCTCGTCTCGAATGCGGGCATGCACTTGCGCTTTCCTCCAGAGCGGTAGCAGCAGTGTCACGCAGTCCGCCGCGTGGATCAAAGGATCTATGGTTTTCCCTCGAGTCTTTCCCACGAGGCTTTCCCACGAGGCTTTCCCGCAGGGCTGTCCCACGTGCACACGTGTTGGGAGTCGATCCTCGGCTTGAACGTCAAGGCAGTGCAGGGAAAACAGGTTCCTCTGGAATGGACTGACACATCTGGGGGACTCTTGGAATGGTGGCACGACCCTGGAGTTCCTCTCGCCTTTCCTGTGGAGAGCGCCTCCTCTTGAGATGCGACGGGAACGCCGGGAATTCTTTCCCTACGAAACAGGGAAAGGATCCCTCATCTCGAGCTAGGAGGCGGAAACGGGGCTCCCCTGGATGTGTGCGGGACCCCACGTGCTTCCTCTCGAGTGGAGACGGGTATGTCGGGGAACTTCTTGATTTGCAGCAAGGGTGTGAAGGACCCTATGGAAGTTCCACTGGTTAGATGTGATTAGCCTCGAGAAGCCTCAGCGGAAATGGGCCTCATCTCGCCTGGAGGGCAAATCCTCCTGGATTTTCTCGAGTTGCGGCAGGTGCTCTCGACTTACGACGGGGACCTCAGGGACCCGCTCGGGTGGCCTCAGGAAAGGCCAGTCCCCATGCGAGTTCCTCGGGGGCCTCTCGGGATTCCTCTCCCGTCGATGCCGGGGCCTAAGACCTTGTGTGGAGTCGGGGCCGGAACCTGAGGATTCCTCTCCAGTGCTGACATGGATCTTGGGGTATTTCTGGAGTCTCCCCAGGGGAGTCAGTCCTCGTCTCGAATGCGGGCATGCACTTGCGCTTTCCTCCAGAGCGGTAGCAGCAGTGTCACGCAGTCCGCCCAATGGATCAAAGGATCTATGGTTTTCCCTCGAGTCTTTCCCATGAGGCTTTCCCACGAGGCTTTCCCACAGGGCTGTCCCACGTGCACACGTGGTGGGAGTCGATCCTCGGCTTGAACGTCAAGGCAGTGCAGGGAAAACAGGTTCCTCTGGAATGGACTGACACATCTGGGGGACTCTTGGAATGGTGGCAGGACCCTGGAGTTCCTCTCGCCTTTCCTGTGGAGAGCGCCTCCTCTTGAGATGCGACGGGAACGCCGGGAATTCTTTCCCTACGAAACAGGGAAAGGATCCCTCATCTCGAGCTAGGAGGCGGAAACGGGGCTCCCCTGGATGTGTGTGGGACCCCACGTGCTTCCTCTCGAGTGGAGACGGGTATGTCGGGGAACTTCTTGAGTTGCAGCAAGGGTGTGAAGGACCCTTTGGAAGTTCCAGTGGTTAGACGTGATTAGGCTCGAGAACCCTCAGCGGAAATGGGCCTCATCTCGCCTGGAGGGCAAAACCTCCTGGATTTTCTCGAGTTGCTTCAGGTGCTCTCGACTTACGACGGGGACCTCAGGGACCCGCTCTGGTGGCCTCAGGAAAGGCCAGTCCCCATGCGAGTTCCTCGGGGGCCAATCGGCATTCCTCTCCCGTCGATGCCGGGGCCTGAGACCTTGTGTGCAGTCGGGGCCGGAACCTGAGGATTCCTCTCCAGTGCTGACATGGATCTTGGGGTACTTCTGGAGTCTCCCCAGGGGAGTCAGTCCTCGTCTCGAATGCGGGCATTCACTTGCGCTTTCCTCCAGAGCGGTAGCAGCAGTGTCACGCAGTCCGCCGCGTAGATCAAAGGATCTATGGTTTTCCCTCGAGTCTTTCACACGAGGCTTTCCCACGAGGCTTTCCCGCAGGGCTGTCCCACGTGCACACGTGGTGGGAGTCGATCCTCGGCTTGAACGTCAAGGCAGTGCAGGGAAAACAGGTTCCTCTGGAATGGACTGACACATCTGGGGGACTCTTGGAATGGTGGCACGACCCTGGAGTTCCTCTCGCCTTTCCTGTGGAGAGCGCCTCCTCTTGAGATGCGACGGGAACGCCGGGAATTCTTACCCTACGAAACAGGGAAAGGATCCTTCATCTCGAGCTAGGAGGCTGAAACGGGGCTCCCCTGGATGTGTGCGGGACCCTCGTGCTTCCTCTCGAGTGGAGACGGGTATGTCGGGGAACTTCTTGAGTTGCAGCAAGGGTGTGAAGGACCCTTTTGAAGTTCCAGTGGTTAGACGTCATTAGGCTCGAGAAGCCTCAGCGGAAATGGGCCTCATCTCGCCTGGAGGGCAAAACCTCCTGGATTTTCTCGAGTTGCGGCAGGTGTTCTCGACTTACGACGTGGACCTCAGGGACCCGCTCTGGTGGCCTCAGGAAAGGCCAGTCCCCATGCGAGTTCCTCGGGGGCCTCTCGGCATTCCTCTCCCATCGATGCCGGTGCCTAAGACCTTGTGTGGAGTCGGGCCCGGAACCTGAGGATTCCTGTCCAGTGCTGACATGGATCTTGGGGTACTTCTGGAGTCTCCCCAGGGGAGTCAGTCCTCGTCTCGAATGCGGGCATGCACTTGCGCTTTCCTCCAGAGCGGTAGCAGCAGTGTCACGCAGTCCGCCGCGTGGATCAAAGGATCTATGGTTTTCCCTCGAGTCTTTCCCACGAGGCTTTCCCACGAGGCTTTCCCGCAGGGCTGTCCCACGTGCACACGTGTTGGGAGTCGATCCTCGGCTTGAACGTCAAGGCAGTGCTGGGAAAACAGGTTTCTCTGGAATGGACTGACACATCTGGGGGACTCTTGGAATGGTGGCACGACCCTGGAGTTCCTCTCGCCTTTCCTGTGGAGAGCGCCTCCTCTTGAGATGCGACGGGAACGCCGGGAATTCTTTCCCTACGAAACAGGGAAAGGATCCCTCATCTCGAGCTAGGAGGCGGAAACGGGGCTCCCCTGGATGTGTGCGGGACCCCACGTGCTTCCTCTCGAGTGGAGACGGGTATGTCGGGGAACTTCTTGATTTGCAGCAAGGGTGTGAAGGACCCTATGGAAGTTCCAGTGGTTAGACGTGATTAGGCTCCAGAAGCCTCAGCGGAAATGTGCCTCATCTCGCCTGGAGGGCAAAATCTCCTGGATTTTCTCGAGTTGCGGCAGGTGCTCTCGACTTACGACGGGGACCTCAGGGACCCGCTCTGGTGGCCTCAGGAAAGGCCAGTCCCCAGGCGAGTTCCTCGGGGGCCTCTCGGGATTCCTCTCCCGTCGAAGAGGGGCCTAAGACCTTGTGTGGAGTCGGGGCCGGAACCTGAGGATTCCTCTCCAGTGCTGACATGGATCTTGGGGTACTTCTGGAGTCTCCCCAGGGGAGTCAGTCCTCGTCTCGAATGCGGGCATGCACTTGCGCTTTCCTCCAGAGCGGTAGCAGCAGTGTCACGCAGTCCGCCGCGTGGATCAAAGGATCTATGGTTTTCCCTCGAGTCTTTCCCACGAGGCTTTCCCACGAGGCTTTCCCACAGGGCTGTCCCACGTGCACACGTGGTGGGAGTCGATCCTCGGCTTGAACGTTAAGGCAGTGCAGGGAAAACAGGTTCCTCTGGAATGGACTGACACATCTGGGGGTCTCTTGGAATGGTGCCACGACCCTGGAGTTCCTCTCGCCTTTCCTGTGGACAGCGCCACCTCTTGAGATGCGACGGGAACGCCGGGAATTCTTTCCCTACGAAACAGGGAAAGGATCCCTCATCTCGAGCTAGGAGGCGGAAACGGGGCTCCCCTGGATGTGTGCGGGACCCCACGTGCTTCCTCTCGAGTGGAGACGGGTATGTCGCGGAACAGCTTGAGTTGCAGCAAGGGTGTGAAGGACCCTATGGAAGTTCCAGTGGTTAGATGTGATTAGCCTCGAGAAGCCTCAGCGGAAATGGGCCTCATCTCGCCTGGAGGGCAAATCCTCCTGGATTTTCTCGAGTTGCGGCAGGTGCTCTCGACTTATGATGGGGACCTCAGGGACCCGCTCTGGTGGCCTCAGGAAAGGCCAGTCCCCATGCGAGTTCCTCGGGGGCCTCTCGGGATTCCTCTCCCGTCGAAGAGGGGCCTAAGACCTTGTGTGGAGTCGGGGCCGGAACCTGAGGATTCCTCTCCAGTGCTGACATGGATCTTGGGGTACTTCTGGAGTCTCCCCAGGGGAGTCAGTCCTCATCTCGAATGCGGGCAT
The DNA here is from genome assembly GCF_042477335.2 of Ovis canadensis. Classification (NCBI taxonomy): domain Eukaryota; kingdom Metazoa; phylum Chordata; class Mammalia; order Artiodactyla; family Bovidae; genus Ovis; species Ovis canadensis. The sequence goes on from NC_091253.1 coordinate 9,054,929, forward strand.
GCACTTGCGCTTTCCTCCAGAGCGGTAGCAGCAGTGTCCGCAGTCCGCCGCGTGGATCAAAGGATCTATGGTTTTCCCTCGAGTCTTTCCCACGAGGCTTTCCCACGAGGCTTTCCCACAGGGCTGTCCCTCGTGCACAGGTGGTGGGAGTCGATCCTCGGCTTGAACGTCAAGGCAGTGCAGGGAAAACTGGTTCCTCTGGAATGGACTGACACATCTGGGGGACTCTTGGAATGGTGGCACGACCCTGGAGTTCCTCTCGCCTTTCCTGTGGAGAGCGCCTCCTCTTTAGATGCGACGGGAACGCCGGGAATTCTTTCCCTACGAAACAGGGAAAGGATCCCTCATCTCGAGCTAGGAGGCGGAAACGGGGCTCCCCTGGATGTGTGCGGGACCCCACGTGCTTCCACTCGAGTGGAGACGGGTATGTCGGGGAACTTCTTGAGTTGCAGCAAGGGTGTGAAGGACCCTTTGGAAGTTCCAGTGGTTAGACGTGATTAGCCTCGAGAAGCCTCAGCGGAAATGGGCCTCATCTCGCCTGGAAGGCAAAACCTCCTGGATTTTCTAGAGTTGCGGCAGGTGCTCTCGACTTACGACGGGGACCTCAGGGACCCGCTCGGGTGGCCTCAGGAAAGGCCAGTCCCCATGCGAGTTCCTCGGGGGCCTCTCGGCATTCCTCTCCCGTGGATGCCAGGGCCTAAGACCTTGTGTGGAGTCGGGGCCGGAACCTGAGGATTCCTCTCCAGTGCTGACATGGATCTTGGGGTACTTCTGGTGTCTCCCCAGGGGAGTCAGTCCTCGTCTCGAATGCGGGCATGCACTTGCGCTTTCCTCCAGAGCGGTAGCAGCAGTGTCACGCAGTCCGCCGCGTGGATCAAAGGATCTATGGTTTTCCCTCGAGTCTTTCCCACGAGGCTTTCCCACGAGGCTTTCCCACAGGGCTGTCCCACGTGCACACGTGGTGGGAGTCGATCCTCGGCTTGAACGTCAAGGCAGTGCAGGGAAAACAGGTTCCTCTGGAATGGACTGACACATCTGGGGGACTCTTGGAATGGTGGCACGACCCTGGATTTCCTCTCGCCTTTCCTGTGGAGAGCGCCTCCTCTTGAGATGCGACGGGAAGGCCGGGAATTCTTTACTTATGAAACAGGGAAAGGATCCCTCATCTCGAGCTAGGAGGCGGAAACGGGGTTCCCCTGGATGTGTGCGGGACCCCACGTGCTTCCTCTCGAGTGGAGACGGGTATGTCGGGGAACTTCTTGAGTTGCAGCAATGGTGTGAAGGACCCTTTGGAAGTTCCAGTGGTTAGATATGATTGGCCTCGAGAAGCCTCAACGGAAATGGGCCTCATCTCGCCTGGAGGGCAAAACCTCCTGGATTTTCTCGAGTTGCGGCAGGTGCTCTCGACTTACGACGGGGACCTCAGGGACCCGCTCTGGTGGCCTCAAGAAAGGCCAGTCCCCATGCGAGTTCCTCGGGAGCCTCTCGGGATTCCTCTCCCGTCGATGCCGGGGCCTAAGACCTTGTGTGGAGTCGGGGCCGGAACCTGAGGATTCCTCTCCAGTGCTGACATGGATCTTGGGGTAATTCTGGAGTCTCCCCAGGGGAGTCAGTCCTCGTCTCGAATGCGGGCATGCACTTGCACTTTCCTCCAGAGCGGTAGCAGTAGTGTCACGCAGTCCGCCGCGTGGATCAAAGGATCTATGGTTTTCCCTCGAGTCTTTCCCAAGAGGCTTTCCCACGAGGCTTTCCCACAGGGCTGTCCCACATGCACACGTGGTGTGAGTCGATCGTCGGCTTGAACGTCAAGGCAGTGCAGGGAAAACAGGTTCCTCTCGTATGGACTGACACATCTGGGGGTCTCTTGGAATGGTGGCACGACCCTGGAGTTCCTCTCGCCTCTCCTGTGGAGAGTGTCTCCTCTTGAGATGCGACGGGAACGCCGGGAATTCCTTCCCTACGAAACAGGGAAAGGATCCCTCATCTCGAGCTAGGAGGCGGAAACGGGGCTCCCCTGGATGTGTGCGGGACCCCACGTGCTTCCTCTCGAGTGGAGACGGGTATGTCGCGGAACGTCTTGAGTTGCAGCAAGGGTGTGAAGGACCCTTTGGAAGTACCAATGGTTAGATGTGATTATCCTCGAGAAGCCTCAGCGGAAATGGGCATCATCTCGCCTGGAGGGCAAAACCTCCTGGATTTTCTCGAGTTGCGGCAGGTGCTCTCGTCGTACGACGGGGACCTCAGGGACCCGCTCTGGTGGCCTCAGGAAAGGCCAGTCCCCATGCGAGTTCCTCGGGGGCCTCTCGGGATTCCTCTCCCGTCAATGCCAGGGCCTAAGACCTTGCGTGGAGTCGGGGCCGGAATCTGAGGATTCCTCTCCAGTGCTGACATGGATCTTGGGGTACTTCTGGAGTCTCCCCAGGGGAGTCAGTCCTCGTCTCGAATGCGGGCATGCACTTGCGCTTTCCTCCAGAGCGGTAGCAGCAGTGTCACGCAGTCCGCCGCGTGGATCAAAGGATCTATGGTTTTCCCTCGAGTCTTTCCCACGAGGCTTTCCCACGAGGCTTTCCCACAGGGCTGTTCCACGTGCACACGTGGTGGGAGTCGATCCTCAGCTTGAACGTCAAGGCAGTGCAGGGAAAACAGGTTCCTCTGGAATGGACTGACACATCTGGGGGACTCTTGGAATGGTGTCACGACCCTGGAGTTCCTCTCGCCTTTCCTGTGAAGAGCGCCACCTCTTCGGGAACGCCGGGAATTCTTTCCCTACGAAACAGGGAAAGGATCCCTCATCTCGAGCTAGGAGGCGGAAACGGGGCTCCCCTGGATGTGTGCGGGACCCCACTTGCTTCCTCTCGAGTGGAGACGGGTATGTCTGGGAACTTGTGAGTTGCAGCAAGGGTGTGAAGGACAGTTTGGAAGTTCCAGTGGTTAGATGTGATTAGCCTCGAGAAGCCTCAGCGGAAATGGGCCTCATCTCGCCTGGAGGGCAAAAACTCCTGGATTTTCTCAAGTTGCGGCAGGTGCTCTCGACTTACGACGGGGACCTCAGGGACCCGCTCTGGTGGCCTCAGGAAAGGCCAGTCCCCATGGGAGTTCCTAGGGGGCCCATAGGGAATCCTCTCCCGTCGATGCCGGGGCCTAAGACCTTGTGTGGATTCGGGTTCCGAAAGTGAGGATTCCTCTCCAGTGCTGACATGGATCTTGGGGTACTCTAGAGTCTCCCCAGGGGAGTCAGTCCTCGTCTCGAATGCGGGCATGCACTTGCGCTTTCCTCCAGAGCTGTAGCAGCAGTGTCACATAGTCCGCCGCGTGCATCAAAGGATCTATGGTTTTCCCTCGAGTCTTTCCCACGAGGCTTTCCCACGAGGCTTTACCACAGGGCTGTCTAACGTGCAAACGTGGTGGGAGTCGATCCTCGGCTTGAACGTCAAGGCAGTGCAGGCAAACAGGTTCCTCTGGAATGGACTGACACATCTGGGGGACTCTTGGAATGGTGGCACGACCCTGGAGTTCCTCTCGACTTTCCTGTGGACAGCGCCTCCTATTGAGATGCGACGGGAACGCCGGGAATTCTTTCCCTACGAAACAGGGAAAGGATCCCACATCTCGAGGTGGGAGGCGGAAACTGGGCTTCCCTGGATGTGTGCGGGACCCTTGTGCTTCCTCTCGAGGGGAGACGGGTATGTCGGGGAAATTCTTGAGTTGCAGCAAGGGTGTGAAGGACCCTTTGGAAGTTCCACTGGTTAGATGTGATTAGCCTCGAGAAGCCTCAGCAGAAATGGGCCTCATCTCGCCTGGAGGGCAAAACCTCCTGGATTTTCTCGAGTTGCGGAAGGTGCTCTCGACTTACGACGGGGACCTCGGGGACCCGCTCTGGTGGCCTCAGGAAAGGCCATTCCCCATGCGAGTTCCTCGGGTGCCTCTCGGGATTCCTTTCCCTTCGATGCCGGGGCCTAAAACCTTGTGTGGAGTCGGAGCCGGAACCTGAGGATTCCTCTCCAGTGCTGACATGGATCTTGGGGTACTTCTGGAGTCTCCCCAGGGGAGTCAGTCCTCGTCTCGAATGCGGGCATGCACTTGCGCTTTCTTCCAGAGCGGTAGCAGCAGTGTCACGCAGTCCGCCGCGTGGATCAAAGGATCTATGGTTTTCCCTCGAGTCTTTCCCACGAGGCTTTCCCACGAGGCTTTCCCACAGGGCTGTCCCACGTGCACACGTGGTGGGAGTCGATCCTCGGCTTGAACGTCAAGGGAGTGCAGGGAGAACAGGTTCCTCTGGAATGGACTGACACATCTGGGGGACTCTTGGAATGGTGGCACGACCCTGGAGTTCCTCTCGCCTTTCCTGTGGAGAGCGCCTCCTCTTGAGATGCGACGGGAACGCCGGGAATTCTTTCCCTACGAAACAGGGAAAGGATCCCTCATCTGGAGTTAGGAGGCGGAAACGGGGCTCCCCTGGATGTGTGCAGGACCCCACGTGCTTCCTCTCGAGTGGAGACGGGTATGTCGGGGAACTTCTTGAGTTGCAGCAAGGGTGTGAAGGACCCTTTGGAAGTTCCAGTGGTTAGACCTGATTAGCCTCGAGAAGCCTCACCGGAAATGGGCCTCATCTCGCCTGGAGGGCAAAACCTCCTGGATTTTCTCGAGTTGCGGCAGGCGCTCTCGACTTACGACGGGGACCTCAGGGACCCGCTCTGGTGGCCTCAGGAAAGGCCAGTCCCCATGCGAGTTCCTCGGGGGCCTCTCGGGATTCCTCTCCCGTCGATGCCGGGGCCTAAGACCTTGTGTGGAGTCGGGGCCGGAACCTGAGGATTCCTCTGCAGTGCTCACATGGATCTTGGGGTACTTCTGGAGTCTCCCCAGGGGAGTCAGTCCTCGTCTCGAATGCGGGCATGCGCTTGCGCTTTCCTCCAGAGCGGTAGCAGCAGTGTCACGCAGTCCGCCGCGTGGATCAAAGGATCTATGGTTTTCCCTCGAGTCTTTCCCACGAGGCTTTCCCACGAGGCTTTCCCACAGGGCTGTCCCACGTGCACACGTGGTGGGAGTCGATCCTCGGCTTGAACGTCAAGGCAGTGCAGGGAAAACAGGTTCCTCTGGAATGGACTGACACATCTGGGGGACTCTTGGAATGGTGGCACGACCCTTCAGTTCCTCTCGCCTTTCCTGTGGAGAGCGCCTCCTCTTGAGATGCGACGGGAACGCCAGGAATTCTTTCCCTACGAAACAGGGAAAGGATCCCTCATCTCGAGCTAGGAGGCGGAAACGGGGCACCCCTGTTTGTGTGCGGGACCCCACGTGCTTCCTCTCGAGTGGAGACGGGTATGTCGGGGAACTTCTTGAGTTGCAGCAAGGGTGTGAAGGACCCTTTGGAAGTTCCAGTGGTTAGACGTGATTCGCCTCGAGAAGCCTCAGCGGAAATGGGCCTCATCTCGCCTGGAGGTCAAAACCTCCTGGCTTTTCTCGAGTTACGGCAGGTGCTCTCGACTTACGACGGGGACCTCAGGGACCCGCTCTGGTGGCCTCAGGAAAGGCCAGTCCCCATGCGAGTTCCTCGGGGGCCTCTCGGGATTCCTCTCCCGTCGATGCCGGGGCCTAAGACCTTGTGTGGAGTCGGGGCCGGAACCTGAGGATTCCTCTCCAGTGCTGACATGGATCTTGGGGTACTTCTGGAGTCTCCCCAGTGGAGTCAGTCCTCGTCTCGAATGCGGACATGCACTTGCGCTTTCCTCCAGAGCGGTAGCAGCAGTGTCACGCAGTCCGCCGCGTGGATCAAAGGATCTATGGTTTTCCCTCGAGTCTTTCCCACGAGGCTTTCCCACGAGGGTTTCCCACAGGGCTGTCCCACGTGCACACGTGGTGGGAGTCGATCCTCGGCTTGAACGTCAAGGCAGTGCAGGGAAAACAGGTTCCTCTGAAATGGACTGACACATCTGGGGGACTCTTGGAATGCTGGCACGACCCTGGAGTTCCTCTCGCCTTTCCTGTGGAGAGCGCCTCCTCTTGAGATGCGACGGGAACGCCGGGAATTCTTTCCCTATGAAACAGGGAAAGGATCCCTCATCTCGAGCTAGGAGGCGGAAACGGGGCTCCCCTGGATGTGTGCGGGACACCACGTGCTTCCTCTCGAGTGGAGACGGGTATGTCGGGGAACTTCTTGAGTTGCAGCAAGGGTGTGAAGCACCCTTTGGAAGTTCCAGTGGTTAGACGTGATTAGCCTCGAGAAGCCTCAGCGGAAATGGGCCTCATCTCGCCTGGAGGGCAAAACCTCCTGGATTTTCTCGAGTTGCGGCAGGTGCTCTCGACTTACGACGGGGACCTCAGGGACCCGCTCTGGTGGCCTCAGGAAAGGCCAGTCCCCATGCGAGTTCCTAGGGGGCCTCTCGGCATTCCTCTCCCGTCGATGCCGGGGCCTAAGACCTTGTGTGGAGTCGGGGCCGGAACCTGAGGATTCCTCTCCAGTGCTGACATGGATCTTGGGGTACTTCTGGAGTCTTTCCAGGGGAGTCAGTCCTCGTCTCGAATGCGGGCATGCACTTGCGCTTTCCTCCAGCGCGGTAGCAGCAGTGTCACGCAGTCCGCCGCGTGGATCAAAGGATCTATGGTTTTCCCTCGAGTCTTTCCCACGAGGCTTTCCCACGAGGCTTTCCCACAGGGCTGTCCCACGTGCACACGTGGTGGGAGTCGATCCTCGGCTTGAACGTCAAGGCAGTGTAGGGAAAACAGGTTCCTCTGGAATGGACTGACACATCTGGGGGACTCTTGGAATGGTGGCACGACCCTGGAGTTCCTCTCGCCTCTCCTGTGGAGAGCCCCTCCTCTTGAGATGCGACGGGAACGCCTGGAATTCTTTCCCTACGAAACAGGGAAAGGATCCCTCATCTCGAGCTAGGAGGCGGAAACGGGGCTCCCCTGGATGTGTGCGGGACCCCACGTGCTTCCTCTCGAGGGGAGACGGGTATGTCGGGGAACTTCTTGAGTTGCAGCAAGGGTGTGAAGGACCCTTTGGAAGTTCCAGTGGTTAGACGTGATTAGCCTCGAGAAGCCTCAGCGGAAATGGGCCTCATCTCGCCTGGAGGGCAAAACCTCCTGGATTTTCTCGAGTTGCGGCAGGTGCTCTCGACTTACGATGGGGACCTCAGGGACCCGCTCTGGTGGCCTCAGGAAAGGCCAGTCCCCATGCGAGTTCCTCGGGGGCATCTCGGCATTCCTCTCCCGTCGATGCCGGGGCCTAAGACCTTGTGTGGAGTCGGGGCCGGAACCTGAGGATTCCTCTCCAGTGCTGACATGGATCTTGGGGTACTTCTGGAGTCTCCCCAGGGGAGTCAGTCCTCGTCTCGAATGCGGTCATGCACTTGCGCTTTCCTCCAGAGCGGTAGCAGCAGTGTCACGCAGTCCGCCGGTGGATCAAAGGATCTATGGTTTTCCCTCGAGTCTTTCCCACGAGGCATTCCCACGAGGCTTTCCCACAGGGCTGTCCCACGTGCACACGTGGTGGGAGTCGATCCTCGGCTTGAACGTCAAGGCAGTGCAGGGAAAACAGGTTCCTCTGAAATGGACTGACACATCTGGGGGACTCTTGGAATGCTGGCACGACCCTGGAGTTCCTCTCGCCTTTCCTGTGGAGAGCGCCTCCTCTTGAGATGCGACGGGAACGCCGGGAATTCTTTCCCTACGAAACAGGGAAAGGATCCCTCATCTCGAGCTAGGAGGCGGAAACGGGGCTCCCCTGGATGTGTGCGGGACACCACGTGCTTCCTCTCGAGTGGAGACGGGTATGTCGGGGAACTTCTTGAGTTGCAGCAAGGGTGTGAAGGACCCTTTGGAAGTTCCAGTGGTTAGACGTGATTAGCCTCGAGAAGCCTCAGCGGAAATGGGCCTCATCTCGCCTGGAGGGCAAAACCTCCTGGATTTTCTCGAGTTGCGGCAGGTGCTCTCGACTTACGCCGGGGACCTCAGAGACCCGCTCTGGTGGCCTCAGGAAAGGCCAGTCCCCATGCGAGTTCCTCGGGGGCCTCTCGGCATTCCTCTCCCGTCGATGCCGGGGCCTAAGACCTTGTGTGGAGTCGGGGCCGGAACCTGAGGATTCCTCTCCAGTGCTGACATGGATCTTGGGGTACTTCTGGAGTCTCCCCAGGGGAGTCAGTCCTCGTCTCGAATGCGGGCATGCACTTGCGCTTTCCTCCAGAGCGGTAGCAGCAGTGTCACGCAGTCCGCCGCGTGGATCAAAGGATCTATGGTTTTCTCTCGAGTCTTTCCCACGAGGCTTTCCCACGAGGCTTTCCCACAGGGCTGTCCCACGTGCACACGTGGTGGGAGTGGATCCTCGGCTTGAACGTCAAGGCAGTGCAGGGAAAACAGGTTCCTCTGGAATGGACTGACACATCTGGGGGACTCTTGGAATGGTGGCACGACCCTGGAGTTCCTCTCGCCTTTCCTGTGGAGAGCGCCTCCTCTTGAGATGCGACGGGAACGCCGGGAATTCTTTCCCTACGAAACAGGGAAAGGATCCCTCATCTCGAGCTAGGAGGCGGAAACGGGGCTCCCCTGGATGTGTGCGGGACCCCACGTGCTTCCTCTCGAGTGGAGACGGGTATGTCGGGGAACTTCTTGATTTGCAGCAAGGGTGTGAAGGACCCTATGGAAGTTCCACTGGTTAGATGTGATTAGCCTCGAGAAGCCTCAGCGGAAATGGGCCTCATCTCGCCTGGAGGGCAAATCCTCCTGGATTTTCTCGAGTTGCGGCAGGTGCTCTCGACTTACGACGGGGACCTCAGGGACCCGCTCTGGTGGCCTCAGGAAAGGCCAGTCCCCATGCTAGTTCCTCGGGGGCCTCTCGGGATTCCTCTCCCGTCGATGCCGGGGCCTAAGACCTTGTGTGGAGTCGGGGCCGGAACCTGAGGATTCCTCTCCAGTGCTGACATGGATCTTGGGGTACTTCTGGAGTCTCCCCAGGGGAGTCAGTCCTCGTCTCGAATGCGGGCATGCACTTGCGCTTTCCTCCAGAGCGGTAGCAGCAGTGTCACGCAGTCCGCCCAATGGATCAAAGGATCTATGGTTTTCCCTCGAGTCTTTCCCATGAGGCTTTCCCACGAGGCTTTCCCACAGGGCTGTCCCACGTGCACACGTGGTGGGAGTCGATCCTCGGCTTGAACGTCAAGGCAGTGCAGGGAAAACAGGTTCCTCTGGAATGGACTGACACATCTGGGGGACTCTTGGAATGGTGGCACGACCCTGGAGTTCCTCTCGCCTTTCCTGTGGAGAGCGCCTCCTCTTGAGATGCGACGGGAACGCCGGGAATTCTTTCCCTACGAAACAGGGAAAGGATCCCTCATCTCGAGCTAGGAGGCGGAAACGGGGCTCCCCTGGATGTGTGTGGGACCCCACGTGCTTCCTCTCGAGTGGAGACGGGTATGTCGGGGAACTTCTTGAGTTGCAGCAAGGGTGTGAAGGACCCTTTGGAAGTTCCAGTGGTTAGACGTGATTAGGCTCGAGAACCCTCAGCGGAAATGGGCCTCATCTCGCCTGGAGGGCAAAACCTCCTGGATTTTCTCGAGTTGCGGCAGGTGCTCTCGACTTACGACGGGGACCTCAGGGACCCGCTCTGGTGGCCTCAGGAAAGGCCAGTCCCCATGCGAGTTCCTCGGGGGCCTCTCGGCATTCCTCTCCCATCGATGCCGGTGCCTAAGACCTTGTGTGGAGTCGGGCCCGGAACCTGAGGATTCCTGTCCAGTGCTGACATGGATCTTGGGGTACTTCTGGAGTCTCCCCAGGGGAGTCAGTCCTCGTCTCGAATGCGGGCATGCACTTGCGCTTTCCTCCAGAGCGGTAGCAGCAGTGTCACGCAGTCCGCCGCGTGGATCAAAGGATCTATGGTTTTCCCTCGAGTCTTTCCCACGAGGTTTTCCCACGAGGCTTTCCCGCAGGGCTGTCCCACGTGCACACGTGTTGGGAGTCGATCCTCGGCTTGAACGTCAAGGCAGTGCAGGGAAAACAGGTTCCTCTGGAATGGACTGACACATCTGGGGGACTCTTGGAATGGTGGCACGACCCTGGAGTTCCTCTCACCTTTCCTGTGGAGAGCGCCTCCTCTTGAGATGCGACGGGAACGCCGGGAATTCTTTCCCTACGAAACAGGGAAAGGATCCCTCATCTCGAGCTAGGAGGCGGAAACGGGGCTCCCCTGGATGTGTGCGGGACCCCACGTGCTTCCTCTCGAGTGGAGACGGGTATGTCGGGGAACTTCTTGATTTGCAGCAAGGGTGTGAAGGACCCTATGGAAGTTCCAGTGGTTAGATGTGATTAGCCTCGAGAAGCCTCAGCGGAAATGGGCCTCATCTCGCCTGGAGGGCAAATCCTCCTGGATTTTCTCGAGTTGCGGCAGGTGCTCTCGACTTACGACGGGGACCTCAGGGACCCGCTCTGGTGGCCTCAGGAAAGGCCAGTCCCCATGCGAGTTCCTCGGGGGCCTCTCGGGATTCCTCTCCCGTCGATGCCGGGGCCTAAGACCTTGTGTGGAGTCGGGGCCGGAACCTGAGGATTCCTCTCCAGTGCTGACATGGATCTTGGGGTACTTCTGGAGTCTCCCCAGGGGAGTCAGTCCTCGTCTCGAATGCGGGCATGCACTTGCGCTTTCCTCCAGAGCGGTAGCAGCAGTGTCACGCAGTCCGCCCAATGGATCAAAGGATCTATGGTTTTCCCTCGAGTCTTTCCCATGAGGCTTACCCACGAGGCTTTCCCACAGGGCTGTCCCACGTGCACACGTGGTGGGAGTCGATCCTCGGCTTGAACGTCAAGGCAGTGCAGGGAAAACAGGTTCCTCTGGAATGGACTGACACATCTGGGGGACTCTTGGAATGGTGGCACGACCCTGGAGTTCCTCTCGCCTTTCCTGTGGAGAGCGCCTCCTCTTGAGATGCGACGGGAACGCCGGGAATTCTTTCCCTACGAAACAGGGAAAGGATCCCTCATCTCGAGCTAGGAGGCGGAAACGGGGCTCCCCTGGATGTGTGCGGGACACCACGTGCTTCCTCTCGAGTGGAGACGGGTATGTCGGGGAACTTCTTGAGTTGCAGCAAGGGTGTGAAGGACCCTTTGGAAGTTCCAGTGGTTAGACGTGATTAGCCTCGAGAAGCCTCAGCGGAAATGGGCCTCATCTCGCCTGGAGGGCAAAACCTCCTGGATTTTCTCGAGTTGCGGCAGGTGCTCTCGACTTACGCCGGGGACCTCAGAGACCCGCTCTGGTGGCCTCAGGAAAGGCCAGTCCCCATGCGAGTTCCTCGGGGGCCAATCGGCATTCCTCTCCCGTCGATGCCGGGGCCTAAGACCTTGTGTGCAGTCGGGGCCGGAACCTGAGGATTCCTCTCCAGTGCTGACATGGATCTTGGGGTACTTCTGGAGTCTCCCCAGGGGAGTCAGTCCTCGTCTCGAATGCGGGCATGCACTTGCGCTTTCCTCCAGAGCGGTAGCAGCAGTGTCACGCAGTCCGCCGCGTAGATCAAAGGATCTATGGTTTTCCCTCGAGTCTTTCACACGAGGCTTTCCCACGAGGCTTTCCCGCAGGGCTGTCCCACGTGCACACGTGGTGGGAGTCGATCCTCGGCTTGAACGTCAAGGCAGTGCAGGGAAAACAGGTTCCTCTGGAATGGACTGACACATCTGGGGGACTCTTGGAATGGTGGCACGACCCTGGAGTTCCTCTCGCCTTTCCTGTGGAGAGCGCCTCCTCTTGAGATGCGACGGGAACGCCGGGAATTCTTACCCTACGAAACAGGGAAAGGATCCCTCATCTCGAGCTAGGAGGCGGAAACGGGGCTCCCCTGGATGTGTGCGGGACCCCACGTGCTTCCTCTCGAGTGGAGACGGGTATGTCGGGGAACTTCTTGATTTGCAGCAAGGGTGTGAAGGACCCTTTGGAAGTTCCAGTGGTTAGACGTGATTAGGCTCCAGAAGCCTCAGCGGAAATGGGCCTCATCTCGCCTGGAGGGCAAAATCTCCTGGATTTTCTCGAGTTGCGGCAGGTGCTCTCGACTTACGACGGGGACCTCAGGGACCCGCTCTGGTGGCCTCAGGAAAGGCCAGTCCCCAGGCGAGTTCCTCGGGGGCCTCTCGGGATTCCTCTCCCGTCGATGCCGGGGCCTAAGACCTTGTGTGGAGTCGGGGCCGGAACCTGAGGATTCCTCTCCAGTGCTGACATGGATCTTGGGGTACTTCTGGAGTCTCCCCAGGGGAGTCAGTCCTCGTCTCGAATGCGGGCATGCACTTGCGCTTTCCTCCAGAGCGGTAGCAGCAGTGTCACGCAGTCCGCCGCGTGGATCAAAGGATCTATGGTTTTCCCTCGAGTCTTTCCCACGAGGCTTTCCCACGAGGCTTTCCCACAGGGCTGTCCCACGTGCACACGTGGTGGGAGTCGATCCTCGGCTTGAACGTCAAGGCAGTGCAGGGAAAACAGGTTCCTCTGGAATGGACTGACACATCTGGGGGTCTCTTGGAATGGTGCCACGACTCTGGAGTTCCTCTCACCTTTCCTGTGGAGAGCGCCACCTCTTGACTTGCGACGGGAACGTCGGGAATTCTTTCCGTACGAAACAGGGAAAGGATCCCTCATCTCGAGCTAGGAGGCGGAAACGGGGCTCCCCTGGATGTGTGCGGGACCCCACGTGCTTCCTCTCGAGTGGAGACGGGTATGTCGCGGAACAGCTTGAGTTGCAGCAAGGGTGTGAAGGACCCTATGGAAGTTCCAGTGGTTAGATGTGATTAGCCTCGAGAAGCCTCAGCGGAAATGGGCCTCATCTCGCCTGGAGGGCAAATCCTCCTGGATTTTCTCGAGTTGCGGCAGGTGCTCTCGACTTATGATGGGGACCTCAGGGACCCGCTCTGGTGGCCTCAGGAAAGGCCAGTCCCCATGCGAGTTCCTCGGGGGCCTCTCGGGATTCCTCTCCCGTCGAAGAGGGGCCTAAGACCTTGTGTGGAGTCGGGGCCGGAACCTGAGGATTCCTCTCCAGTGCTGACATGGATCTTGGGGTACTTCTGGAGTCTCCCCAGGGGAGTCAGTCCTCGTCTCGAATGCGGGCATGCACTTGCGCTTTCCTCCAGAGCGGTAGCAGCAGTGTCACGCAGTCCGCCGCGTGGATCAAAGGATCTATGGTTTTCCCTCGAGTCTTTCCCACGAGGCTTTCCCACGAGGCTTTCCCACAGGGCTGTCCCACGTGCACACGTGGTGGGAGTCGATCCTCGGCTTGAACGTTAAGGCAGTGCAGGGAAAACAGGTTCCTCTGGAATGGACTGACACATCTGGGGGTCTCTTGGAATGGTGCCACGACCCTGGAGTTCCTCTCGCCTTTCCTGTGGACAGCGCCACCTCTTGAGATGCGACGGGAACGCCGGGAATTCTTTCCCTACGAAACAGGGAAAGGATCCCTCATCTCGAGCTAGGAGGCGGAAACGGGGCTCCCCTGGATGTGTGCGGGACCCCACGTGCTTCCTCTCGAGTGGAGACGGGTATGTCGCGGAACTGCTTGAGTTGCAGCAAGGATGTGAAGGACCCTTTGGAAGTTCCAGTGGTTAGATGTGATTGGCCTCGAGAAGCCTCAGCGGAAATGGGCCTCATCTCGCCTGGAGGGCAAAACCTCCTGGATTTTCTCGAGGTGGGGCAGGTGCTCTCGACTTACGACGGGGACCTCAGGGACCCGCTCTGGTGGCCTCAGGAAAGGCCAGTCCCCATGCGAGTTCCTCGGGGGCCTCTCGGGATTACTCTCCCGTTGATGCCGGGGCCTAAGACCTTGTGTGGAGTCGGGGCCGGAACCTGAGGATTCCTCTCCAGTGCTGACATGGATCTTGGGGTACTTCTGGAGTCTCCCCAGTGGAGTCAGTCCTCATCTCGAATGCGGGCATGCACTTGCGCTTTCCTCCAGAGCGGTAGCAGCAGTGTCCGCAGTCCGCCGCGTGGATCAAAGGATCTATGGTTTTCCCTCGAGTCTTTCCCACGAGGCTTTCCCACGAGGCTTTCCCACAGGGCTGTCCCACGTGCACAGGTGGTGGGAGTCGATCCTCGGCTTGAACGTCAAGGCAGTGCAGGGAAAACTGGTTCCTCTGGAATGGACTGACACATCTGGGGGACTCTTGGAATGGTGGCACGACCCTGGAGTTCCTCTCGCCTTTCCTGTGGAGAGCGCCTCCTCTTTAGATGCGACGGGAACGCCGGGAATTCTTTCCCTACGAAACAGGGAAAGGATCCCTCATCTCGAGCTAGGAGGCGGAAACGGGGCTCCCCTGGATGTGTGCGGGACCCCACGTGCTTCCACTCGAGTGGAGACGGGTATGTCGGGGAACTTCTTGAGTTGCAGCAAGGGTGTGAAGGACCCTTTGGAAGTTCCAGTGGTTAGACGTGATTAGCCTCGAGAAGCCTCAGCGGAAATGGGCCTCATCTCGCCTGGAAGGCAAAACCTCCTGGATTTTCTAGAGTTGCGGCAGGTGCTCTCGACGTACGACGGGGACCTCAGGTACCCGCTCGGGTGGCCTCAGGAAAGGCCAGTCCCCATGCGAGTTCCTCGGGGGCCTCTCGGCATTCCTCTCCCGTGGATGCCAGGGCCTAAGACCTTGTGTGGAGTCGGGGCCGGAACCTGAGGATTCCTCTCCAGTGCTGACATGGATCTTGGGGTACTTCTGGTGTCTCCCCAGGGGAGTCAGTCCTCGTCTCGAATGCGGGCATGCACTTGCGCTTTCCTCCAGAGCGGTAGCAGCAGTGTCACGCAGTCCGCCGCGTGGATCAAAGGATCTATGGTTTTCCCTCGAGTCTTTCCCACGAGGCTTTCCCACGAGGCTTTCCCACAGGGCTGTCCCACGTGCACACGTGGTGGGAGTCGATCCTCGGCTTGAACGTCAAGGCAGTGCAGGGAAAACAGGTTCCTCTGGAATGGACTGACACATCTGGGGGTCTCTTGGAATGGTGGCACGACCCTGGATTTCCTCTCGCCTTTCCTGTGGAGAGCGCCACCTCTTGACTTGCGACGGGAACGTCGGGAATTCTTTCCGTACGAAACAGGGAAAGGATCCCTCATCTCGAGCTAGGAGGCGGAAACGGGGCTCCCCTGGATGTGTGCGGGACCCCACGTGCTTCCTCTCGAGTGGAGACGGGTATGTCGCGGAACAGCTTGAGTTGCAGCAAGGGTGTGAAGGACCCTATGGAAGTTCCAGTGGTTAGATGTGATTAGCCTCGAGAAGCCTCAGCGGAAATGGGCCTCATCTCGCCTGGAGGGCAAATCCTCCTGGATTTTCTCGAGTTGCGGCAGGTGCTCTCGACTTATGATGGGGACCTCAGGGACCCGCTCTGGTGGCCTCAGGAAAGGCCAGTCCCCATGCGAGTTCCTCGGGGGCCTCTCGGGATTCCTCTCCCGTCGAAGAGGGGCCTAAGACCTTGTGTGGAGTCGGGGCCGGAACCTGAGGATTCCTCTCCAGTGCTGACATGGATCTTGGGGTACTTCTGGAGTCTCCCCAGGGGAGTCAGTCCTCGTCTCGAATGCGGGCATGCACTTGCGCTTTCCTCCAGAGCGGTAGCAGCAGTGTCACGCAGTCCGCCGCGTGGATCAAAGGATCTATGGTTTTCCCTCGAGTCTTTCCCACGAGGCTTTCCCACGAGGCTTTCCCACAGGGCTGTCCCACGTGCACACGTGGTGGGAGTCGATCCTCGGCTTGAACGTTAAGGCAGTGCAGGGAAAACAGGTTCCTCTGGAATGGACTGACACATCTGGGGGTCTCTTGGAATGGTGCCACGACCCTGGAGTTCCTCTCGCCTTTCCTGTGGACAGCGCCACCTCTTGAGATGCGACGGGAACGCCGGGAATTCTTTCCCTACGAAACAGGGAAAGGATCCCTCATCTCGAGCTAGGAGGCGGAAACGGGGCTCCCCTGGATGTGTGCGGGACCCCACGTGCTTCCTCTCGAGTGGAGACGGGTATGTCGCGGAACTGCTTGAGTTGCAGCAAGGATGTGAAGGACCCTTTGGAAGTTCCAGTGGTTAGATGTGATTGGCCTCGAGAAGCCTCAGCGGAAATGGGCCTCATCTCGCCTGGAGGGCAAAACCTCCTGGATTTTCTCGAGGTGGGGCAGGTGCTCTCGACTTACGACGGGGACCTCAGGGACCCGCTCTGGTGGCCTCAGGAAAGGCCAGTCCCCATGCGAGTTCCTCGGGGGCCTCTCGGGATTACTCTCCCGTTGATGCCGGGGCCTAAGACCTTGTGTGGAGTCGGGGCCGGAACCTGAGGATTCCTCTCCAGTGCTGACATGGATCTTGGGGTACTTCTGGAGTCTCCCCAGTGGAGTCAGTCCTCATCTCGAATGCGGGCATGCACTTGCGCTTTCCTCCAGAGCGGTAGCAGCAGTGTCCGCAGTCCGCCGCGTGGATCAAAGGATCTATGGTTTTCCCTCGAGTCTTTCCCACGAGGCTTTCCCACGAGGCTTTCCCACAGGGCTGTCCCACGTGCACAGGTGGTGGGAGTCGATCCTCGGCTTGAACGTCAAGGCAGTGCAGGGAAAACTGGTTCCTCTGGAATGGACTGACACATCTGGGGGACTCTTGGAATGGTGGCACGACCCTGGAGTTCCTCTCGCCTTTCCTGTGGAGAGCGCCTCCTCTTTAGATGCGACGGGAACGCCGGGAATTCTTTCCCTACGAAACAGGGAAAGGATCCCTCATCTCGAGCTAGGAGGCGGAAACGGGGCTCCCCTGGATGTGTGCGGGACCCCACGTGCTTCCACTCGAGTGGAGACGGGTATGTCGGGGAACTTCTTGAGTTGCAGCAAGGGTGTGAAGGACCCTTTGGAAGTTCCAGTGGTTAGACGTGATTAGCCTCGAGAAGCCTCAGCGGAAATGGGCCTCATCTCGCCTGGAAGGCAAAACCTCCTGGATTTTCTAGAGTTGCGGCAGGTGCTCTCGACGTACGACGGGGACCTCAGGGACCCGCTCGGGTGGCCTCAGGAAAGGCCAGTCCCCATGAGTGTTCCTCGGGGGCCTCTCGGCATTCCTCTCCCGTGGATGCCAGGGCCTAAGACCTTGTGTGGAGTCGGGGCCGGAACCTGAGGATTCCTCTCCAGTGCTGACATGGATCTTGGGGTACTTCTGGTGTCTCCCCAGGGGAGTCAGTCCTCGTCTCGAATGCGGGCATGCACTTGCGCTTTCCTCCAGAGCGGTAGCAGCAGTGTCACGCAGTCCGCCGCGTGGATCAAAGGATCTATGGTTTTCCCTCGAGTCTTTCCCACGAGGCTTTCCCACGAGGCTTTCCCACAGGGCTGTACCACGTGCACACGTGGTGGGAGTCGATCCTCGGCTTGAACGTCAAGGCAGTGCAGGGAAAACAGGTTCCTCTGGAATGGACTGACACATCTGGGGGACTCTTGGAATGGTGGCACGACCCTGGATTTCCTCTCGCCTTTCCTGTGGAGAGCGCCTCCTCTTGAGATGCGACGGGAACGCCGGGAATTCTTTACTTATGAAACAGGGAAAGGATCCCTCATCTCGAGCTAGGAGGCGGAAACGGGGTTCCCCTGGATGTGTGCGGGACCCCACGTGCTTCCTCTCGAGTGGAGACGGGTATGTCGGGGAACTTCTTGAGTTGCAGCAATGGTGTGAAGGACCCTTTGGAAGTTCCAGTGGTTAGATATGATTGGCCTCGAGAAGCCTCAACGGAAATGGGCCTCATCTCGCCTGGAGGGCAAAACCTCCTGGATTTTCTCGAGTTGCGGCAGGTGCTCTCGACTTACGACGGGGACCTCAGGGACCCGCTCTGGTGGCCTCAGGAAAGGCCAGTCCCCATGCGAGTTCCTCGGGAGCCTCTCGGGATTCCTCTCCCGTCGATGCCGGGGCCTAAGACCTTGTGTGGAGTCGGGGCCGGAACCTGAGGATTCCTCTCCAGTGCTGACATGGATCTTGGGGTAATTCTGGAGTCTCCCCAGGGGAGTCAGTCCTCG
Organism: Ovis canadensis; assembly: GCF_042477335.2. Taxonomy (NCBI): domain Eukaryota; kingdom Metazoa; phylum Chordata; class Mammalia; order Artiodactyla; family Bovidae; genus Ovis; species Ovis canadensis. The sequence continues at coordinate 9,072,890 of NC_091253.1, forward strand.
TCTCGAATGCGGGCATGCACTTGCACTTTCCTCCAGAGCGGTAGCAGTAGTGTCACGCAGTCCGCCGCGTGGATCAAAGGATCTATGGTTTTCCCTCGAGTCTTTCCCAAGAGGCTTTCCCACGAGGCTTTCCCACAGGGCTGTCCCACATGCACACGTGGTGTGAGTCGATCGTCGGCTTGAACGTCAAGGCAGTGCAGGGAAAACAGGTTCCTCTCGTATGGACTGACACATCTGGGAGTCTCTTGGAATGGTGGCACGACCCTGGAGTTCCTCTCGCCTCTCCTGTGGAGAGTGTCTCCTCTTGAGATGCGACGGGAACGCCGGGAATTCCTTCCCTACGAAACAGGGAAAGGATCCCTCATCTCGAGCTAGGAGGCGGAAACGGGGCTCCCCTGGATGTGTGCGGGACCCCACGTGCTTCCTCTCGAGTGGAGACGGGTATGTCGCGGAACGTCTTGAGTTGCAGCAAGGGTGTGAAGGACCCTTTGGAAGTACCAATGGTTAGATGTGATTATCCTCGAGAAGCCTCAGCGGAAATGGGCATCATCTCGCCTGGAGGGCAAAACCTCCTGGATTTTCTCGAGTTGCGGCAGGTGCTCTCGTCGTACGACGGGGACCTCAGGGACCCGCTCTGGTGGCCTCAGGAAAGGCCAGTCCCCATGCGAGTTCCTCGGGGGCCTCTCGGGATTCCTCTCCCGTCAATGCCAGGGCCTAAGACCTTGCGTGGAGTCGGGGCCGGAATCTGAGGATTCCTCTCCAGTGCTGACATGGACCTTGGGGTACTTCTGGAGTCTCCCCAGGGGAGTCAGTCCTCGTCTCGAATGCGGGCATGCACTTGCGCTTTCCTCCAGAGCGGTAGCAGCAGTGTCACGCAGTCCGCCGCGTGGATCAAAGGATCTATGGTTTTCCCTCGAGTCTTTCCCACGAGGCTTTCCCACGAGGCTTTCCCACAGGGCTGTTCCACGTGCACACGTGGTGGGAGTCGATCCTCAGCTTGAACGTCAAGGCAGTGCAGGGAAAACAGGTTCCTCTGGAATGGACTGACACATCTGGGGGACTCTTGGAATGGTGTCACGACCCTGGAGTTCCTCTCGCCTTTCCTGTGAAGAGCGCCACCTCTTCGGGAACGCCGGGAATTCTTTCCCTACGAAACAGGGAAAGGATCCCTCATCTCGAGCTAGGAGGCGGAAACGGGGCTCCCCTGGATGTGTGCGGGACCCCACTTGCTTCCTCTCGAGTGGAGACGGGTATGTCTGGGAACTTGTGAGTTGCAGCAAGGGTGTGAAGGACAGTTTGGAAGTTCCAGTGGTTAGATGTGATTAGCCTCGAGAAGCCTCAGCGGAAATGGGCCTCATCTCGCCTGGAGGGCAAAAACTCCTGGATTTTCTCAAGTTGCGGCAGGTGCTCTCGACTTACGACGGGGACCTCAGGGACCCGCTCTGGTGGCCTCAGGAAAGGCCAGTCCCCATGGGAGTTCCTAGGGGGCCCATAGGGAATCCTCTCCCGTCGATGCCGGGGCCTAAGACCTTGTGTGGATTCGGGTTCCGAAAGTGAGGATTCCTCTCCAGTGCTGACATGGATCTTGGGGTACTCTAGAGTCTCCCCAGGGGAGTCAGTCCTCGTCTCGAATGCGGGCATGCACTTGCGCTTTCCTCCAGAGCTGTAGCAGCAGTGTCACATAGTCCGCCGCGTGCATCAAAGGATCTATGGTTTTCCCTCGAGTCTTTCCCACGAGGCTTTCCCACGAGGCTTTACCACAGGGCTGTCTAACGTGCAAACGTGGTGGGAGTCGATCCTCGGCTTGAACGTCAAGGCAGTGCAGGCAAACAGGTTCCTCTGGAATGGACTGACACATCTGGGGGACTCTTGGAATGGTGGCACGACCCTGGAGTTCCTCTCGACTTTCCTGTGGACAGCGCCTCCTATTGAGATGCGACGGGAACGCCTGGAATTCTTTCCCTACGAAACAGGGAAAGGATCCCACATCTCGAGGTGGGAGGCGGAAACTGGGCTTCCCTGGATGTGTGCGGGACCCTTGTGCTTCCTCTCGAGGGGAGACGGGTATGTCGGGGAAATTCTTGAGTTGCAGCAAGGGTGTGAAGGACCCTTTGGAAGTTCCACTGGTTAGATGTGATTAGCCTCGAGAAGCCTCAGCAGAAATGGGCCTCATCTCGCCTGGAGGGCAAAACCTCCTGGATTTTCTCGAGTTGCGGAAGGTGCTCTCGACTTACGACGGGGACCTCGGGGACCCGCTCTGGTGGCCTCAGGAAAGGCCATTCCCCATGCGAGTTCCTCGGGTGCCTCTCGGGATTCCTTTCCCTTCGATGCCGGGGCCTAAGTCCTTGTGTGGAGTCGGAGCCGGAACCTGAGGATTCCTCTCCAGTGCTGACATGGATCTTGGGGTACTTCTGGAGTCTCCCCAGGGGAGTCAGTCCTCGTCTCGAATGCGGGCATGCACTTGCGCTTTCTTCCAGAGCGGTAGCAGCAGTGTCACGCAGTCCGCCGCGTGGATCAAAGGATCTATGGTTTTCCCTCGAGTCTTTCCCACGAGGCTTTCCCACGAGGCTTTCCCACAGGGCTGTCCCACGTGCACACGTGGTGGGAGTCGATCCTCGGCTTGAACGTCAAGGCAGTGCAGGGAGAACAGGTTCCTCTGGAATGGACTGACACATCTGGGGGACTCTTGGAATGGTGGCACGACCCTGGAGTTCCTCTCGCCTTTCCTGTGGAGAGCGCCTCCTCTTGAGATGCGACGGGAACGCCGGGAATTCTTTCCCTACGAAACAGGGAAAGGATCCCTCATCTCGAGTTAGGAGGCGGAAACGGGGCTCCCCTGGATGTGTGCAGGACCCCACGTGCTTCCTCTCGAGTGGAGACGGGTATGTCGGGGAACTTCTTGAGTTGCAGCAAGGGTGTGAAGGACCCTTTGGAAGTTCCAGTGGTTGGACCTGATTAGCCTCGAGAAGCCTCACCGGAAATGGGCCTCATCTCGCCTGGAGGGCAAAACCTCCTGGATTTTCTCGAGTTGCGGCAGGCGCTCTCGACTTACGACGGGGACCTCAGGGACCCGCTCTGGTGGCCTCAGGAAAGGCCAGTCCCCATGCGAGTTCCTCGGGGGCCTCTCGGGATTCCTCTCCCGTCGATGCCGGGGCCTAAGACCTTGTGTGGAGTCGGGGCCGGAACCTGAGGATTCCTCTGCAGTGCTCACATGGATCTTGGGGTACTTCTGGAGTCTCCCCAGGGGAGTCAGTCCTCGTCTCGAATGCGGGCATGCGCTTGCGCTTTCCTCCAGAGCGGTAGCAGCAGTGTCACGCAGTCCGCCGCGTGGATCAAAGGATCTATGGTTTTCCCTCGAGTCTTTCCCACGAGGCTTTCCCACGAGGCTTTCCCACAGGGCTGTCCCACGTGCACACGTGGTGGGAGTCGATCCTCGGCTTGAACGTCAAGGCAGTGCAGGGAAAACAGGTTCCTCTGGAATGGACTGACACATCTGGGGGACTCTTGGAATGGTGGCACGACCCTTCAGTTCCTCTCGCCTTTCCTGTGGAGAGCGCCTCCTCTTGAGATGCGACGGGAACGCCAGGAATTCTTTCCCTACGAAACAGGGAAAGGATCCCTCATCTCGAGCTAGGAGGCGGAAACGGGGCACCCCTGGATGTGTGCGGGACCCCACGTGCTTCCTCTCGAGTGGAGACGGGTATGTCGGGGAACTTCTTGAGTTGCAGCAAGGGTGTGAAGGACCCTTTGGAAGTTCCAGTGGTTAGACGTGATTCGCCTCGAGAAGCCTCAGCGGAAATGGGCCTCATCTCGCCTGGAGGTCAAAACCTCCTGGCTTTTCTCGAGTTACGGCAGGTGCTCTCGACTTACGACGGGGACCTCAGGGACCCGCTCTGGTGGCCTCAGGAAAGGCCAGTCCCCATGCGAGTTCCTCGGGGGCCTCTCGGGATTCCTCTCCCGTCGATGCCGGGGCCTAAGACCTTGTGTGGAGTCGGGGCCGGAACCTGAGGATTCCTCTCCAGTGCTGACATGGATCTTGGGGTACTTCTGGAGTCTCCCCAGTGGAGTCAGTCCTCGTCTCGAATGCGGACATGCACTTGCGCTTTCCTCCAGAGCGGTAGCAGCAGTGTCACGCAGTCAGCCCAATGGATCAAAGGATCTATGGTTTTCCCTCGAGTCTTTCCCACGAGGCTTTCCCACGAGGCTTTCCCACAGGGCTGTCCCACGTGCACACGTGGTGGGAGTCGATCCTCGGCTTGAACGTCAAGGCAGTGCAGGGAAAACAGGTTCCTCTGGAATGAACTGACACATCTGGGGGACTCTTGGAATGGTGGCACGACCCTGGAGTTCCTCTCGCCTTTCCTGTGGAGAGGGCCTCCTCTTGAGATGCGACGGGAACGCCTGGAATTCTTTCCCTACGAAACAGGGAAAGGATCCCTCATCTCGAGCTAGGAGGCGGAAACGGGGCTCCCCTGGATGTGTGCGGGACCCCACGTGCTTCCTCTCGAGTGGAGACGGGTATGTCGGGGAACTTCTTGAGTTGCAGCAAGGGTGTGAAGGACCCTTTGGAAGTTCCAGTGGTTAGACGTGATTCGCCTCGAGAAGCCTCAGCGGAAACGGGCCTCATCTCGCCTGGAGGGCAAAACCTCCTGGATTTTCTCGAGTTGCGGCAGGTGCTCTCGACTTACGACGGGGACCTCAGGGACCCGCTCTGGTGGCCTCAGGAAAGGCCAGTCCCCATGCGAGTTCCTCGGGGGCCTCTCGGGATTCCTCTCCCGTCGATGCCGGGGCCTAAGACCTTGTGTGGAGTCGGGGCCGGAACCTGAGGATTCCTCTCCAGTGCTGACATGGATCTTGGGGTACTTCTGGAGTCTCCCCAGGGGAGTCAGTCCTCGTCTCGAATGCGGACATGCACTTGCGCTTTCCTCCAGAGCGGTAGCAGCAGTGTCACGCAGTCCGCCGCGTGGATCAAAGGATCTATGGTTTTCCATCGAGTCTTTCCCACGAGGCTTTCCCACGAGGCTTTCCCACAGGGCTGTCCCACGTGCACACGTGGTGGGAGTCGATCCTCGGCTTGAACGTCAGGCAGTGCAGGGAAAACAGGTTCCTCTGGAATGGACTGACACATCTGGGGGTCTCTTGGAATGGTGCCACGACCCTGGAGTTCCTCTCGCCTTTCCTGTGGAGAGCGCCACCTCTTGAGATGCGACGGGAACGCCGGGAATTCTTTCCCTACGAAACAGGGAAAGGATCCCTCATCTCGAGCTAGGAGGCGGAAACGGGGCTCCCCTGGATGGGTGCGGGACCCCACGTGCTTCCTCTCGAGTGGAGAAGGGTATGTCGCAGAACTGCTTGAGTTGCAGCAATGTTTGAAGGACCCTTTGGAAGTTCCAGCGGTTAGATGTGATTCGCCTTGAGAAGCCTCAGCGGAAACGGGCCTCATCTCGCCTGGAGGGCAAAACCTCCTGGATTTTCTCGAGTTGCGGCAGGTGCTCTCGACTTACGCTGGGGACCTCAGGGACCCGCTCTGGTGGCCTCAGGAAAGGCCAGTCCCCATGCGAGTTCCTCGGGGGCCTCTCGGCATTCCTCTCCCGTCGATGCCGGTGCCTAAAACCTTGTGTGGAGTCGGGGCCAGAACCTGAGGATTCCTCTCCACTGCTGACATGGATCTTGGGGTACTTCTGGAGTCTCCCCAGGGGAGTCAGTCCTCGTCTCGAATGCGGTCATGCACTTGCGCTTTCCTCCAGAGCGGTAGCAGCAGTGTCACGCAGTCCGCCGGTGGATCAAAGGATCTATGGTTTTCCCTCGAGTCTTTCCCACGAGGCTTTCCCACGAGGCTTTCCCACAGGGCTGTCCCACGTGCACACGTGGTGGGAGTCGATCCTCGGCTTGAACGTCAAGGCAGTGCAGGGAAAACAGGTTCCTCTGAAATGGACTGACACATCTGGGGGACTCTTGGAATGCTGGCACGACCCTGGAGTTCCTCTCGCCTTTCCTGTGGAGAGCGCCTCCTCTTGAGATGCGACGGGAACGCCGGGAATTCTTTCCCTACGAAACAGGGAAAGGATCCCTCATCTCGAGCTAGGAGGCGGAAACGGGGCTCCCCTGGATGTGTGCGGGACACCACGTGCTTCCTCTCGAGTGGAGACGGGTATGTCGGGGAACTTCTTGAGTTGCAGCAAGGGTGTGAAGGACCCTTTGGAAGTTCCAGTGGTTAGACGTGATTAGCCTCGAGAAGCCTCAGCGGAAATGGGCCTCATCTCGCCTGGAGGGCAAAACCTCCTGGATTTTCTCGAGTTGCGGCAGGTGCTCTCGACTTACGACGGGGACCTCAGAGACCCGCTCTGGTGGCCTCAGGAAAGGCCAGTCCCCATGCGAGTTCCTCGGGGGCCTCTCGGCATTCCTCTCCCGTCGATGCCGGGGCCTAAGACCTTGTGTGGAGTCGGGGCCGGAACCTGAGGATTCCTCTCCAGTGCTGACATGGATCTTGGGGTACTTCTGGAGTCTCCCCAGGGGAGTCAGTCCTCGTCTCGAATGCGGGCATGCACTTGCGCTTTCCTCCAGAGCGGTAGCAGCAGTGTCACGCAGTCCGCCGCGTGGATCAAAGGATCTATGGTTTTCTCTCGAGTCTTTCCCACGAGGCTTTCCCACGAGGCTTTCCCACAGGGCTGTCCCACGTGCACACGTGGTGGGAGTGGATCCTCGGCTTGAACGTCAAGGCAGTGCAGGGAAAACAGGTTCCTCTGGAATGGACTGACACATCTGGGGGACTCTTGGAATGGTGGCACGACCCTGGAGTTCCTCTCGCCTTTCCTGTGGAGAGCGCCTCCTCTTGAGATGCGACGGGAACGCCGGGAATTCTTTCCCTACGAAACAGGGAAAGGATCCCTCATCTCGAGCTAGGAGGCGGAAACGGGGCTCCCCTGGATGTGTGCGGGACCCCACGTGCTTCCTCTCGAGTGGAGACGAGTATGTCGAGGAACTTCTTGAGTTGCAGCAAGGGTGTGAAAGACCCTTTGGAAGTTCCAGTGGTTAGACGTGATTAGCCTCGAGAAGCCTCAGCGGAAATGGGCCTCATCTCGCCTGGAGGGCAAAACCTCCTGGATTTTCTCGAGTTGCGGCAGGTGATCTCGACTTACGACGGGGACCTCAGGGACCCGCTCTGGTGGCCTCAGGAAAGGCCAGTCTCCATGCGAGTTCCTCGGGGGCCTCTCGGGATTCCTCTCCCGTCGATGCCGGGGCCTAAGACCTTGTGTGGAGTCGGGGCCGGAACCTGAGCATTCCTCTCCAGTGCTGACATGGATCTTGGGGTACTTCTGGAGTCTCCCGAGGGGAGTCAGTCCTCGTCTCGAATGCGGGCATGCACTTGCGCTTTCCTCCAGAGCGGTAGCAGAAGTGTCACGCAGTCAGCCCAATGGATCAAAGGATCTATGGTTTTCCCTCGAGTCTTTCCCACGAGGCTTTCCCACGAGGCTTTCCCACAGGGCTGTCCCACGTGCACACGTGGTGGGAGTCGATCCTCGGCTTGAACGTCAAGGCAGTGCAGGGAAAACAGGTTCCTCTGGAATGAACTGACACATCTGGGGGACTCTTGGAATGGTGGCACGACCCTGGAGTTCCTCTCGCCTTTCCTTTGGAGAGGGCCTCCTCTTGAGATGCGACGGGAACGCCTGGAATTCTTTCCCTACGAAACAGGGAAAGGATCCCTCATCTCGAGCTAGGAGGCGGAAACGGGGCTCCCCTGGATGTGTGCGGGACCCCACGTGCTTTCTCTCGAGTGGAGACGGGTATGTCGGGGAACTTCTTGAGTTGCAGCAAGGGTGTGAAGGACCCTTTGGAAGTTCCAGTGGTTAGACGTGATTAGCCTCGAGAAGCCTCAGCGGAAATGGGCCTCATCTCGCCTGGAGGGCAAAACCTCCTGGATTTTCTCGAGTTGCGGCACGTGCTCTCGACTTACGACGGGGACCTCAGGGACCCGCTCTGGTGGCCTCAGGAAAGGCCAGTCCCCATGCGAGTTCCTCGGGGGCCTCTCGGCATTCCTCACCCGTCGATGCCGGGGCCTAAGACCTTGTGTGGAGTCGGGGCCGGAAACTGAGGATTCCTCTCCCGTGCTGACATGGATCTTGGGGTGCTTCTGGAGTCTCCCCAGGGGAGTCAGTCCTCGTCTCGAATGCGGGCATGCACTTGCGCTTTCCTCCAGAGCGGTAGCAGCAGTGTCACGCAGTCCGCCGCGTGGATCAAAGGATCTATGGTTTTCCCTCGAGTCTTTCCCACGAGGCTTTCCCACGAGGCTTTCCCGCAGGGCTGTCCCACGTGCACACGTGGTGGGAGTCGATCCTTGGCTTGAACGTCAAGGCAGTGCAGGGAAAACAGGTTCCTCTGGAATGGACTGACACATCTGGGGGACTCTTGGAATGGTGGCACGACCCTGGAGTTCCTCTCGCCTTTCCTGTGGAGAGCGCCTACTCTTGAGATGCGACGGGAACGCCGGGAATTCTTTCCCTACGAAACAGGGAAAGGATCCCTCATCTCGAGCTAGGAGGCGGAAACGGGGCTCCCCTGGATGTGTGCGGGACCCCACGTGCTTCCTCTCGAGTGGAGACGGGTATGTCGGGGAACTTCTTGAGTTGCAGCAAGGGTGTGAAGGACCCTTTGGAAGTTCCAGTGGTTAGACGTCATTAGGCTCGAGAAGCCTCAGCGGAAATGGGCCTCATCTCGCCTGGAGGGCAAAACCTCCTGGATTTTCTCGAGTTGCGGCAGGTGTTCTCGACTTACGACGGGGACCTCAGGGACCCGCTCTGGTGGCCTCAGGAAAGGCCAGTCCCCATGCGAGTTCCTCGGGGGCCTCTCGGCATTCCTCTCCCATCGATGCCGGTGCCTAAGACCTTGTGTGGAGTCGGGCCCGGAACCTGAGGGTTCCTGTCCAGTGCTGACATGGATCTTGGGGTACTTCTGGAGTCTCCCAGGGGAGTCAGTCCTCGTCTCGAATGCGGGCATGCACTTGCGCTTTCCTCCAGAGCGGTAGCAGCAGTGTCACGCAGTCCGCCGCGTGGATCAAAGGATCTATGGTTTTCCCTCGAGTCTTTCCCACGAGGCTTTCCCACGAGGCTTTCCCACAGGGCTGTCCCACGTGCACACGTGGTGGGAGTCGATCCTCGGCTTGAACGTCAGGCAGTGCAGGGAAAACAGGTTCCTCTGGAATGGACTGACACATCTGGGGGTCTCTTGGAATGGTGCCACGACCCTGGAGTTCCTCTCGCCTTTCCTGTGGAGAGCGCCACCACTTGAGATGCGACGGGAACGCCGGGAATTCTTTCCCTACGAAACAGGGAAAGGATCCCTCATCTCGAGCTAGGAGGCGGAAACGGGGCTCCCCTGGATGGGTGCGGGACCCCACGTGCTTCCTCTCGAGTGGAGAAGGGTATGTCGCAGAACTGCTTGAGTTGCAGCAATGGTTGAAGGACCCTTTGGAAGTTCCAGCGGTTAGATGTGATTCGCCTTGAGAAGCCTCAGCGGAAATGGGCCTCATCTCGCCTGGAGGGCAAAACCTCCTGGATTTTCTCGAGTTGCGGCAGGTGCTCTCGACTTACGCTGGGGACCTCAGGGACCCGCTCTGGTGGCCTCAGGAAAGGCCAGTCCCCATGCGAGTTCCTCGGGGGCCTCTCGGCATTCCTCTCCCGTCGATGCCGGTGCCTAAGACCTTGTGTGGAGTCGGGGCCAGAACCTGAGGATTCCTCTCCACTGCTGACATGGATCTTGGGGTACTTCTGGAGTCTCCCCAGGGGAGTCAGTCCTCGTCTCGAATGCGGTCATGCACTTGCGCTTTCCTCCAGAGCGGTAGCAGCAGTGTCACGCAGTCCGCCGGTGGATCAAAGGATCTATGGTTTTCCCTCGAGTCTTTCCCACGAGGCTTTCCCACGAGGCTTTCCCACAGGGCTGTCCCACGTGCACACGTGGTGGGAGTCGATCCTCGGCTTGAACGTCAAGGCAGTGCAGGGAAAACAGGTTCCTCTGAAATGGACTGACACATCTGGGGGACTCTTGGAATGCTGGCATGACCCTGGAGTTCCTCTCGCCTTTCCTGTGGAGAGCGCCTCCTCTTGAGATGCGACGGGAACGCCGGGAATTCTTTCCCTACGAAACAGGGAAAGGATCCCTCATCTCGAGCTAGGAGGCGGAAACGGGGCTCCCCTGGATGTGTGCGGGACACCACGTGCTTCCTCTCGAGTGGAGACGGGTATGTCGGGGAACTTCTTGAGTTGCAGCAAGGGTGTGAAGGACCCTTTGGAAGTTCCAGTGGTTAGACGTGATTAGCCTCGAGAAGCATCAGCGGAAATGGGCCTCATCTCGCCTGGAAGGCAAAACCTCCTGGATTTTCTCGAGTTGCGGCAGGTGCTCTCGACTTACGACGGGGACCTCAGAGACCCGCTCTGGTGGCCTCAGGAAAGGCCAGTCCCCATGCGAGTTCCTCGGGGGCCTCTCGGCATTCCTCTCCCGTCGATGCCGGGGCCTAAGACCTTGTGTGGAGTCGGGGCCGGAACCTGAGGATTCCTCTCCAGTGCTGACATGGATCTTGGGGTACTTCTGGAGTCTCCCCAGGGGAGTCAGTCCTCGTCTCGAATGCGGGCATGCACTTGCGCTTTCCTCCAGAGCGGTAGCAGCAGTGTCACGCAGTCCGCCGGTGGATCAAAGGATCTATGGTTTTCTCTCGAGTCTTTCCCACGAGGCTTTCCCACGAGGCTTTCCCACAGGGCTGTCCCACGTGCACACGTGGTGGGAGTGGATCCTCGGCTTGAACGTCAAGGCAGTGCAGGGAAAACAGGTTCCTCTGGAATGGACTGACACATCTGGGGGACTCTTGGAATGGTGGCACGACCCTGGAGTTCCTCTCGCCTTTCCTGTGGAGAGCGCCTCCTCTTGAGATGCGACGGGAACGCCGGGAATTCTTTCCCTACGAAACAGGGAAAGGATCCCTCATCTCGAGCTAGGAGGCGGAAACGGGGCTCCCCTGGATGTGTGCGGGACCCCACGTGCTTCCTCTCGAGTGGAGACGGGTATGTCGGGGAACTTCTTGAGTTGCAGCAAGGGTGTGAAGGACCCTTTGGAAGTTCCAGTGGTTAGACGTGATTAGCCTCGAGAAGCCTCAGCGGAAACGGGCCTCATCTCGCCTGGAGGGCAAAACCTCCTGGATTTTCTCGAGTTGCGGCAGGTGCTCTCGACTTACGACGGGGACCTCAGGGACCCGCTCTGGTGGCCTCAGGAAAGGCCAGTCCCCATGCGAGTTCCTCGGGGGCCTCTCGGGATTCCTCTCCCGTCGATGCCGGGGCCTAAGACCTTGTGTGGAGTCGGGGCCGGAACCTGAGGATTCCTCTCCAGTGCTGACATGGATCTTGGGGTACTTCTGGAGTCTCCCCAGGGGAGTCAGTCCTCGTCTCGAATGCGGACATGCACTTGCGCTTTCCTCCAGAGCGGTAGCAGCAGTGTCACGCAGTCCGCCGCGTGGATCAAAGGATCTATGGTTTTCCCTCGAGTCTTTCCCACGAGGCTTTCCCACGAGGCTTTCCCACAGGGCTGTCCCACGTGCACACGTGGTGGGAGTCGATCCTCGGCTTGAACGTCAGGCAGTGCAGGGAAAACAGGTTCCTCTGGAATGGACTGACACATCTGGGGGTCTCTTGGAATGGTGCCACGACCCTGGAGTTCCTCTCGCCTTTCCTGTGGAGAGCGCCACCTCTTGAGATGCGACGGGAACGCCGGGAATTCTTTCCCTACGAAACAGGGAAAGGATCCCTCATCTGGAGCTAGGAGGCGGAAACGGGGCTCCCCTGGATGGGTGCGGGACCCCACGTGCTTCCTCTCGAGTGGAGAAGGGTATGTCGCAGAACTGCTTGAGTTGCAGCAATGGTTGAAGGACCCTTTGGAAGTTCCAGCGGTTAGATGTGATTCGCCTTGAGAAGCCTCAGCGGAAATGGGCCTCATCTCGCCTGGAGGGCAAAACCTCCTGGATTTTCTCGAGTTGCGGCAGGTGCTCTCGACTTACGCTGGGGACCTCAGGGACCCGCTCTGGTGGCCTCAGGAAAGGCCAGTCCCCATGCGAGTTCCTCGGGGGCCTCTCGGCATTCCTCTCCCGTCGATGCCGGTGCCTAAAACCTTGTGTGGAGTCGGGGCCAGAACCTGAGGATTCCTCTCCACTGCTGACATGGATCTTGGGGTACTTCTGGAGTCTCCCCAGGGGAGTCAGTCCTCGTCTCGAATGCGGTCATGCACTTGCGCTTTCCTCCAGAGCGGTAGCAGCAGTGTCACGCAGTCCGCCGGTGGATCAAAGGATCTATGGTTTTCCCTCGAGTCTTTCCCACGAGGCTTTCCCACGAGGCTTTCCCACAGGGCTGTCCCACGTGCACACGTGGTGGGAGTCGATCCTCGGCTTGAACGTCAAGGCAGTGCAGGGAAAACAGGTTCCTCTGAAATGGACTGACACATCTGGGGGACTCTTGGAATGCTGGCACGACCCTGGAGTTCCTCTCGCCTTTCCTGTGGAGAGCGCCTCCTCTTGAGATGCGACGGGAACGCCGGGAATTCTTTCCCTACGAAACAGGGAAAGGATCCCTCATCTCGAGCTAGGAGGCGGAAACGGGGCTCCCCTGGATGTGTGCGGGACACCACGTGATTCCTCTCGAGTGGAGACGGGTATGTCGGGGAACTTCTTGAGTTGCAGCAAGGGTGTGAAGGACCCTTTGGAAGTTCCAGTGGTTAGACGTGATTAGCCTCGAGAAGCCTCAGCGGAAATGGGCCTCATCTCGCCTGGAGGGCAAAACCTCCTGGATTTTCTCGAGTTGCGGCAGGTGCTCTCGACTTACGACGGGGACCTCAGAGACCCGCTCTGGTGGCCTCAGGAAAGGCCAGTCCCCATGCGAGTTCCTCGGGGGCCTCTCGGCATTCCTCTCCCGTCGATGCCGGGGCCTAAGACCTTGTGTGGAGTCGGGGCCGGAACCTGAGGATTCCTCTCCAGTGCTGACATGGATCTTGGGGTACTTCTGGAGTCTCCCCAGGGGAGTCAGTCCTCGTCTCGAATGCGGGCATGCACTTGCGCTTTCCTCCAGAGCGGTAGCAGCAGTGTCACGCAGTCCGCCGCGTGGATCAAAGGATCTATGGTTTTCTCTCGAGTCTTTCCCACGAGGCTTTCCCACGAGGCTTTCCCACAGGGCTGTCCCACGTGCACACGTGGTGGGAGTGGATCCTCGGCTTGAACGTCAAGGCAGTGCAGGGAAAACAGGTTCCTCTGGAATGGACTGACACATCTGGGGGACTCTTGGAATGGTGGCACGACCCTGGAGTTCCTCTCGCCTTTCCTGTGGAGAGCGCCTCCTCTTGAGATGCGACGGGAACGCCGGGAATTCTTTCCCTACGAAACAGGGAAAGGATCCCTCATCTCGAGCTAGGAGGCGGAAACGGGGCTCCCCTGGATGTGTGCGGGACCCCACGTGCTTCCTCTCGAGTGGAGACGGGTATGTCGAGGAAATTCTTGAGTTGCAGCAAGGGTGTGAAAGACCCTTTGGAAGTTCCAGTGGTTAGACGTGATTAGCCTCGAGAAGCCTCAGCGGAAATGGGCCTCATCTCGCCTGGAGGGCAAAACCTCCTGGATTTTCTCGAGTTGCGGCAGGTGATCTCGACTTACGACGGGGACCTCAGGGACCCGCTCTGGTGGCCTCAGGAAAGGCCAGTCTCCATGCGAGTTCCTCGGGGGCCTCTCGGGATTCCTCTCCCGTCGATGCCGGGGCCTAAGACCTTGTGTGGAGTCGGGGCCGGAACCTGAGCATTCCTCTCCAGTGCTGACATGGATCTTGGGGTACTTCTGGAGTCTCCCGAGGGGAGTCAGTCCTCGTCTCGAATGCGGGCATGCACTTGCGCTTTCCTCCAGAGCGGTAGCAGAAGTGTCACGCAGTCAGCCCAATGGATCAAAGGATCTATGGTTTTCCCTCGAGTCTTTCCCACGAGGCTTTCCCACGAGGCTTTCCCACAGGGCTGTCCCACGTGCACACGTGGTGGGAGTCGATCCTCGGCTTGAACGTCAAGGCAGTGCAGGGAAAACAGGTTCCTCTGGAATGAACTGACACATCTGGGGGACTCTTGGAATGGTGGCACGACCCTGGAGTTCCTCTCGCCTTTCCTGTGGAGAGGGCCTCCTCTTGAGATGCGACGGGAACGCCTGGAATTCTTTCCCTACGAAACAGGGAAAGGATCCCTCATCTCGAGCTAGGAGGCGGAAACGGGGCTCCCCTGGATGTGTGCGGGACCCCACGTGCTTTCTCTCGAGTGGAGACGGGTATGTCGGGGAACTTCTTGAGTTGCAGCAAGGGTGTGAAGGACCCTTTGGAAGTTCCAGTGGTTAGACGTGATTAGCCTCGAGAAGCCTCAGCGGAAATGGGCCTCATCTCGCCTGGAGGGCAAAACCTCCTGGATTTTCTCGAGTTGCGGCACGTGCTCTCGACTTATGACGGGGACCTCAGGGACCCGCTCTGGTGGCCTCAGGAAAGGCCAGTCCCCATGCGAGTTCCTCGGGGGCCTCTCGGCATTCCTCACCCGTCGATGCCGGGGCCTAAGACCTTGTGTGGAGTCGGGGCCGGAAACTGAGGATTCCTCTCCCGTGCTGACATGGATCTTGGGGTGCTTCTGGAGTCTCCCCAGGGGAGTCAGTCCTCGTCTCGATGCGGGCATGCACTTGCGCTTTCCTCCAGAGCGGTAGCAGCAGTGTCACGCAGTCCGCCGCGTGGATCAAAGGATCTATGGTTTTCCCTCGAGTCTTTCCCACGAGGCTTTCCCACGAGGCTTTCCCGCAGGGCTGTCCCACGTGCACACGTGGTGGGAGTCGATCCTTGGCTTGAACGTCAAGGCAGTGCAGGGAAAACAGGTTCCTCTGGAATGGACTGACACATCTGGGGGACTCTTGGAATGGTGGCACGACCCTGGAGTTCCTCTCGCCTTTCCTGTGGAGAGCGCCTACTCTTGAGATGCGACGGGAACGCCGGGAATTCTTTCCCTACGAAACAGGGAAAGGATCCCTCATCTCGAGCTAGGAGGCGGAAACGGGGCTCCCCTGGATGTGTGCGGGACCCCACGTGCTTCCTCTCGAGTGGAGACGGGTATGTCGGGGAACTTCTTGAGTTGCAGCAAGGGTGTGAAGGACCCCTTTGAAGTTCCAGTGGTTAGACGTCATTAGGCTCGAGAAGCCTCAGCGGAAATGGGCCTCATCTCGCCTGGAGGGCAAAACCTCCTGGATTTTCTCGAGTTGCGGCAGGTGTTCTCGACTTACGACGGGGACCTCAGGGACCCGCTCTGGTGGCCTCAGGAAAGGCCAGTCCCCATGCGAGTTCCTCGGGGGCCTCTCGGCATTCCTCTCCCATCGATGCCGGTGCCTAAGACCTTGTGTGGAGTCGGGCCCGGAACCTGAGGGTTCCTGTCCAGTGCTGACATGGATCTTGGGGTACTTCTGGAGTCTCCCAGGGGAGTCAGTCCTCGTCTCGAATGCGGGCATGCACTTGCGCTTTCCTCCAGAGCGGTAGCAGCAGTGTCACGCAGTCCGCCGCGTGGATCAAAGGATCTATGGTTTTCCCTCGAGTCTTTCCCACGAGGCTTTCCCACGAGGCTTTCCCGCAGGTCTGTCCCACGTGCACACGTGGTGGGAGTCGATCCTCGGCTTGAACGTCAAGGCAGTGCAGGGAAAACAGGTTCCTCTGGAATGGACTGACACATCTGGGGGACTCTTGGAATGGTGGCACGACCCTGGAGTTCCTCTCGCCTTTCCTGTGGAGAGCGCCTCCTCTTGAGATGCGACGGGAACGCCGGGAATTCTTTCCCTACGAAACAGGGAAAGGATCCCTCATCTCGAGCTAGGAGGCGGAAAAGGGGCTCCCCTGGATGTGTGCGGGACCCCACGTGCTTCCTCTCGAGTGGAGACGGGTATGTCGGGGAACTTCTTGATTTGCAGCAAGGGTGTGAAGGACCCTATGGAAGTTCCAGTGGTTAGATGTGATTAGCCTCGAGAAGCCTCAGCGGAAATGGGCCTCATCTCGCCTGGAGGGCAAATCCTCCTGGATTTTCTCGAGTTGCGGCAGGTGCTCTCGACTTACGACGGGGACCTCAGGGACCCGCTCTGGTGGCCTCAGGAAAGGCCAGTCCCCATGCGAGTTCCTCGGGGGCCTCTCGGGATTCCTCTCCCGTCGATGCCGGGGCCTAAGACCTTGTGAGGAGTCGGGGCCGGAACCTGAGGATTCCTCTCCAGTGCTGACATGGATCTTGGGGTACTTCTGGAGTCTCCCCAGGGGAGTCAGTCCTCGTCTCGAATGCGGGCATGCACTTGCGCTTTCCTCCAGAGCGGTAGCAGCAGTGTCACGCAGTCCGCCCAATGGATCAAAGGATCTATGGTTTTCCCTCGAGTCTTTCCCATGAGGCTTTCCCACGAGGCTTTCCCACAGGGCTGTCCCACGTGCACACGTGGTGGGAGTCGATCCTCGGCTTGAACGTCAAGGCAGTGCAGGGAAAACAGGTTCCTCTGGAATGGACTGACACATCTGGGGGACTCTTGGAATGGTGGCACGACCCTGGAGTTCCTCTCGCCTTTCCTGTGGAGAGCGCCTCCTCTTGAGATGCGACGGGAACGCCGGGAATTCTTTCCCTACGAAACAGGGAAAGGATCCCTCATCTCGAGCTAGGAGGCGGAAACGGGGCTCCCCTGGATGTGTGCGGGACCCCACGTGCTTCCTCTCGAGTGGAGACGGGTATGTCGGGGAACTTCTTGAGTTGCAGCAAGGGTGTGAAGGACCCTTTGGAAGTTCCAGTGGTTAGACGTGATTAGGCTCGAGAACCCTCAGCGGAAATGGGCCTCATCTCGCCTGGAGGGCAAATCCTCCTGGATTTTCTCGAGTTGCGGCAGGTGCTCTCGACTTACGACGGGGACCTCAGGGACCCGCTCTGGTGGCCTCAGGAAAGGCCAGTCCCCATGCGAGTTCCTCGGGGGCCTCTCGGCATTCCTCTCCCGTCGATGCCGGGGCGTAAGACCTTGTGTGCAGTCGGGGCCGGAACCTGAGGATTCCTCTCCAGTGCTGACATGGATCTTGGGGTACTTCTGGAGTCTCCCCAGGGGAGTCAGTCCTCGTCTCGAATGCGGGCATGCACTTGCGCTTTCCTCCAGAGCGGTAGCAGCAGTGTCACGCAGTCCGCCGCGTGGATCAAAGGATCTATGGTTTTCCCTCGAGTCTTTCACACGAGGCTTTCCCACGAAGCTTTCCCGCAGGGCTGTCCCACGTGCACACGTGGTGGGAGTCGATCCTCGGCTTGAACGTCAAGGCAGTGCAGGGAAAACAGGTTCCTCTGGAATGGACTGACACATCTGGTGGACTCTTGGAATGGTGGCACGACCCTGGAGTTCCTCTCGCCTTTCCTGTGGAGAGCGCCTCCTCTTGAGATGCGACGGGAACGCCGGGAATTCTTACCCTACGAAACAGGGAAAGGATCCTTCATCTCGAGCTAGGAGGCGGAAACGGGGCTCCCCTGGATGTGTGCGGGACCCCACGTGCTTCCTCTCGAGTGGAGACGGGTATGTCGGGGAACTTCTTGAGTTGCAGCAAGGGTGTGAAGGACCCTTTGGAAGTTCCAGTGGTTAGACGTGATTAGGCTCCAGAAGCCTCAGCGGAAATGGGCCTCATCTCGCCTGGAGGGCAAAATCTCCTGGATTTTCTCGAGTTGCGGCAGGTGCTCTCGACTTACGACGGGGACCTCAGGGACCCGCTCGGGTGGCGTCAGGAAAGGCCAGTCCCCATGCGAGTTCCTCGGGGGCCTCTCGGCATTCCTCTCCCGTGGATGCCAGGGCCTAAGACCTTGTGTGGAGTCGGGGCCGGAACCTGAGGATTCCTCTCCAGTGCTGACATGGATCTTGGGGTACTTCTGGTGTCTCCCCAGGGGAGTCAGTCCTCGTCTCGAATGCGGGCATGCACTTGCGCTTTCCTCCAGAGCGGTAGCAGCAGTGTCACGCAGTCCGCCGCGTGGATCAAAGGATCTATGGTTTTCCCTCGAGTCTTTCCCACGAGGCTTTCCCACGAGGCTTTCCCACAGGGCTGTCCTACGTGCACACGTGGTGGGAGTCGATCCTCGGCTTGAACGTCAAGGCAGTGCAGGGAAAACAGGTTCCTCTGGAAAGGACTGACACATCTGGGGGACTCTTGGAATGGTGGCACGACCCTGGATTTCCTCTCGCCTTTCCTGTGGAGAGCGCCTCCTCTTGAGATGCGACGGGAACGCCGGGAATTCTTTACTTATGAAACAGGGAAATGATCCCTCATCTAGAGCTAGGAGGCGGAAACGGGGTTCCCCTGGATGTGTGCGGGACCCCACGTGCTTCCTCTCGAGTGGAGACGGGTATGTCGCGGAACGTCTTGAGTTGCAGCAAGGGTGTGAAGGACCCTTTGGAAGTACCAATGGTTAGATGTGATTATCCTCGAGAAGCCTCAGCGGAAATGGGCATCATCTCGCCTGGAGGGCAAAACCTCCTGGATTTTCTCGAGTTGCGGCAGGTGCTCTCGTCGTACGACGGGGACCTCAGGGACCCGCTCTGGTGGCCTCAGGAAAGGCCAGTCCCCATGCGAGTTCCTCGGGGGCCTCTCGGGATTCCTCTCCCGTCAATGCCAGGGCCTAAGACCTTGCGTGGAGTCGGGGCCGGAATCTGAGGATTCCTCTCCAGTGCTGACATGGATCTTGGGGTACTTCTGGAGTCTCCCCAGGGGAGTCAGTCCTCGTCTCGAATGCGGGCATGCACTTGCGCTTTCCTCCAGAGCGGTAGCAGCAGTGTCACGCAGTCCGCCGCGTGGATCAAAGGATCTATGGTTTTCCCTCGAGTCTTTCCCACGAGGCTTTCCCACGAGGCTTTCCCACAGGGCTGTTCCACGTGCACACGTGGTGGGAGTCGATCCTCAGCTTGAACGTCAAGGCAGTGCAGGGAAAACAGGTTCCTCTGGAATGGACTGACACATCTGGGGGACTCTTGGAATGGTGTCACGACCCTGGAGTTCCTCTCGCCTTTCCTGTGAAGAGCGCCACCTCTTCGGGAACGCCGGGAATTCTTTCCCTACGAAACAGGGAAAGGATCCCTCATCTCGAGCTAGGAGGCGGAAACGGGGCTCCCCTGGATGTGTGCGGGACCCCACTTGCTTCCTCTCGAGTGGAGACGGGTATGTCTGGGAACTTGTGAGTTGCAGCAAGGGTGTGAAGGACCCTTTGGGAGTACCAATGGTTAGATGTGATTATCCTCGAGAAGCCTCAGCGGAAATGGGCATCATCTCGCCTGGAGGGCAAAACCTCCTGGATTTTCTCGAGTTGCAGCAGGTGCTCTCGTCGTACGACGGGGACCTCAGGGACCCGCTCTGGTGGCCTCAGGAAAGGCCAGTCCCCATGCGAGTTCCTCGGGGGCCTCTCGGGATTCCTCTCCCGTCAATGCCGGGGCCTAAGACCTTGCGTGGAGTCGGGGCCGGAATCTGAGGATTCCTCTCCAGTGCTGACATGGATCTTGGGGTACTTCTGGAGTCTCCCCAGGGGAGTCAGTCCTCGTCTCGAATGCGGGCATGCACTTGCGCTTTCCTCCAGAGCGGTAGCAGCAGTGTCACGCAGTCCGCCGCGTGGATCAAAGGATCTATGGTTTTCCCTCGAGTCTTTCCCACGATGCTTTCCCACGAGGCTTTCCCACAGGGCTGTTCCACGTGCACACGTGGTGGGAGTCGATCCTCAGCTTGAACGTCAAGGCAGTGCAGGGAAAACAGGTTCCTCTGGAATGGACTGACACATCTGGGGGACTCTTGGAATGGTGGCACGACCCTGGAGTTACTCTCGCCTTTCCTGTGAAGAGCGCCACCTCTTCGGGAACGCCGGGAATTCTTTCCCTACGAAACAGGGAAAGGATCCCTCATCTCGAGCTAGGAGGCGGAAACGGGGCTCCCCTGGATGTGTGCGGGACCCCACTTGCTTCCTCTCGAGTGGAGACGGGTATGTCTGGGAACTTGTGAGTTGCAGCAAGGGTGTGAAGGACACTTTGGAAGTTCCAGTGGTTAGATGTGATTAGCCTCGAGAAGCCTCAGCGGAAATGGGCCTCATCTCGCCTGGAGGGCAAAAACTCCTGGATTTTCTCAAGTTGCGGCAGGTGCTCTCGACTTACGACGGGGACCTCAGGGACCCGCTCTGGTGGCCTCAGGAAAGGCCAGTCCCCATGGGAGTTCCTAGGGGGCCCATAGGGAATCCTCTCCCGTCGATGCCGGGGCCTAAGACCTTGTGTGGATTCGGGTTCCGAAAGTGAGGATTCCTCTCCAGTGCTGACATGGATCTTGGGGTACTCTAGAGTCTCCCCAGGGGAGTCAGTCCTCGTCTCGAATGCGGGCATGCACTTGCGCTTTCCTCCAGAGCTGTAGCAGCAGTGTCACATAGTCCGCCGCGTGCATCAAAGGATCTATGGTTTTCCCTCGAGTCTTTCCCACGAGGCTTTCCCACGAGGCTTTCCCACAGGGCTGTCTAACGTGCAAACGTGGTGGGAGTCGATCCTCGGCTTGAACGTCAAGGCAGTGCAGGCAAACAGGTTCCTCTGGAATGGACTGACACATCTGGGGGACTCTTTGAATGGTGGCACGACCCTGGAGTTCCTCTCGACTTTCCTGTGGACAGCGTCTCCTCTTGAGATGCGACGGGAACGCCGGGAATTCTTTCCCTACGAAACAGGGAAAGGATCCCTCATCTCGAGCTAGGAGGCGGAAACGAGGCTACCCTGGATGTGTGCGGGACCCCACGTGCTTCCTCTCGAGTGGAGACGGGTATGTCGGGGAACTTCTTGAGTTGCAGCAAGGGTGTGAAGGACCCTTTGGAAGTTCCAGTGGTTAGACGTGATTAGCCTCGAGAAGACTCAGTGGAAAGGCGCCTCATCTCGCCTGGAGGGCAAAACCTCCTGTATTCTCTCGAGTTGCGGCAGGTGCTCTCGACTTACGACGGGGACCTCAGGGACCCGCTCTGGTGGCCTCAGGAAAGGCCAGTCCCCATGCGAGTTCCTCGGGGGCCTCTCGGGATTCCTCTCTCGTCGATGCCGGGGCCTAAGACCTTGTGTGGAGTCGGGGCCGGAACCTGAGGATTCCTCTCCAGTGCTGACATGGATCTTGGGGTACTTCTGGAGTCTCCCCAGGGGAGTCAGTCCTCGTCTCAAATGCGGGCATGCACTTGCGCTTTCCTCCAGAGCGTTAGCAGCAGTGTCACGCAGTCCGCCGTGTGGATCAAAGGATCTATGGTTTTCCGTCGAGTCTTTCCCACGAGGCTTTCCCACGAGGCTTTCCCACAGGGCTGTCCCACGTGCACACGTGGTGGGAGTGGATCCTCGGCTTGAACGTCAAGGCAGTGCAGGGAAAACAGGTTCCTCTGGAATGGACTGACACATCTGGGGGACTCTTGGAATGGTGGCACGACCCTGGATTTCCTCTCGCCTTTCCTGTGGAGAGCGCCTCCTCTTGAGATGCGACGGGAACGCCGGGAATTATTTACTTATGAAACAGGGAAAGGATCCCTCATCTCGAGCTAGGAGGCGGAAACGGGGTTCCCCTGGATGTGTGCGGGACACCACGTGCTTCCTCTCGTGTGGAGACGGGTATGTCGGGGAACTTCTTGAGTTGCAGCAAGGGTGTGAAGGACCCTTTGGAAGTTCCAGTGGTTAGATGTGATTATCCTCGAGAAGCCTCAGCGGAAATGGGCCTCATCTCGCCTGGAGGGCAAAACCTCCTGGATTTTCTCGAGTTGCGGCAGGTGCTCTCGACTTACTACGGGGACCTCAGGGACCCGCTCTGGTGGCCTCAGGAATGGCCAGTCCCCATGCAAGCTCCTCGGGGGCCTCTCGGGATTCCTCTCCCGTCAATGCAGGGCCTAAGACCTTGCGTGGAGTCGGGGCCGGAATCTGAGGATTCCTCTCCAGTGCTGACATGGATCTTGGGGTACTTCTGGAGTCTCCCCAGGGGAGTCAGTCCTCGTCTCGAATGCGGGCATGCACTTGCACTTTCCTCCAGAGCGGTAGCAGCAGTGTCACGCAGTCCGCCGCGTGGATCAAAGGATCTATGGTTTTCCCTCGAGTCTTTCCCACGAGGCTTTCCCACGAGGCTTTCCCACAGGGCTGTCCCACGTGCACACGTGGTGGGAGTCGATCCTCGGCTTGAACGTCAAGGCAGTGCAGGGAAAACAGGTTCCTCTGGAATGGACTGACACATCTGGGGGTCTCTTGGAATGGTGGCACGACCCTGGAGTTCCTCTCGCCTTTCCTGTGGAGAGCGCCTCCTCTTGAGATGCGACGGGAACGCCGGGAATTCTTTCCCAACGAAACAGTGAAAGGATCCAGCATCTCGAGCTAGGAGGCGAAAACGGGGCTCCCCTGGATGTGTGCGGGACCCTCGTGCTTCCTCTCGAGTGGAGTCGGGTATGTCTGGGAACTTCTTGATTTGCAGCAAGGGTGTGAAGGACCCTTTGGAAGTTCCAGTGGTTAGATGTGATTAGCCTCGAGAAGCCTCAGCGGAAATGGGCCTCATCTCGCCTGGAGGGCAAAACCGCCTGGATTTTCTCGAGTTGCGGCAGGTGCTCTCGACTTACGACGGGACCTCAGGGACCCGCTCTGGTGGCCTCAGGCAAGGCCAGTCCCCATGCGACTTCCTCAGGGGCCTCTCGGGATTCCTCTCCCGTCGATGCCGGTGCCTAAGACCTTGTGTAGTCGGGGCCGGAACCTGAGGATTCCTCTCCAGTGCTGACATGGATCTTGGGGTACTTCTGGAGTCTCCCCAGGGGAGTCAGTCCTCGTCTGGAATGCGGGCATGCACTTGCGCTATCCTCCAGAGCAGTAGCAGCAGTGTCACGCAGTCCGCCGCGTGGATAAAGGGATCTATGGTTTTCCCTCGAGTCTTTCCCACGAGGCTTTCCCACGAGGCTTTACCACAGGGCTGTCCCAAGTGCACACGTGGTGGGAGTCGATCCTCTGCTTGAACGTCAAGGAAGTGCAGGGAAAACAGGATCCTCTCGTATGGACTGACACATCTGGGGGTCTCTTGGAATGGTGGCACGACCCTGGAGTTCCTCTCCCCTCTCCTGTGGAGAGTGTCTCCTCTTGAGATGCGACGGGAACACCGGGAATTCTTTCCCTACGAAACAGGGAAAGGATCCCTCATCTCGAGCTAGGAGGCGGAAACGGGGCTCCCCTGGATGTGTGCGGGACCCCACTTGCTTCCTCTCGAGTGGAGACGGGTATGTCCCGGAACTGCTTGAGTTGCAGCAAGGGTGTGAAGGACCCTTTGGAAGTTCCAGTGGTTAGATGTGATTAGCCTCGAGAAGCCTCAGCGGAAATGGGCCTCATCTCGCCTGGAGGGCAAAACCTCCTGGATTTTCTCGAGTTGCGGCAGGTGCTCTCGACTTACGACGGGGACCTCAGGGACCCGCTCTGGTGGCCTCAGGAAAGGCCAGTCCCCATGCGAGTTCCTCGGGGGCCTCTCGGCATTCCTCTCCCGTCGATGCCGGGGCCTAAGACCTTGTGTGGAGTCGGGGCCGGAACCTCAGGATTCCTCTCCAGTGCTGACATGGATCTTGGGGTACTTCTGGAGTCTCCCCAGGGGAGTCAGTCCTCGTCTCGAATGCGGGCATGCACTTGCGCTTTCCTCCAGAGCGGTAGCAGCAGTGTCACGCAGTCGCCGCGTGGATCAAAGGATCTATGGTTTTCCCTCGTGTCTTTCCCACAAGGCTTTCCCACGAGGCTTTCCCACAGGGCTGTCCCACGTGCACACGGGGTGGGAGTGGATCCTCGGCTTGAACATCAAGGCAGTTCAGGGAAAACAGGTTCCTCTGGAATGGACTAACACATCTGGGGGACTCTTGGAATGGTGGCACGACCCTGGAGTTCCTCTCGCCTTTCCTGTGGAGAGCGCCTCCTCTTGAGATGCGACGGGAACGCCGGGAATTCTTTCCCTACGAAACAGGGAAAGGATCCCTAATCTCGAGCTAGGAGGCGGAAACGGGGCTCCCCTGGATATGTGCGGGACCCCACGTGCTTCCTCTCGAGTGGAGACGGGAATGTCGGGGAACTTCTTGAGTTGCAGCAAGGGTGTGAAGGACCCTTTGGAAGTTCCAGTATTTAGACGTGATTAGCCTCGAGAAGCTTCAGCGGAAATGGGCCTCATCTCGCCTGGAGGGCAAAACCTCCTGGATTTTCTCGAGTTGCGGCAGGTGCTCTCGACTTACGACGAGGACCTCAGGGACCCGCTCTGGTGGCCTCAGGAAAGGCCAGTCCCCATGCGAGTTCCTCGGGTGCCTCTCGGGATTCCTCTCCCGTCGATGCCGGGGCCTAAGACCTTGTGTGGAGTCGGGGCCGGAACCTGAGGATTCCTCTCCAGTGCTGACATGGATCTTGGGGTACTTCTGGAGTCTCCCCAGGGGAGTCAGTCCTCGTCTCGAATGCGGGCATGCACTTGCGCTTTCCTCCAGAGCGGTAGCAGCAGTGTCACGCAGTCCGCCGCGTGGATCAAAGGATCTATGGTTTTCCCTCGAGTCTTTCCCACGAGGCTTTCCCACGAGGCTTTCCCACAGGGCTGTCCCACGTGCACACGTGGTGGGAGTCGATCCTCGGCTTGAACGTCAAGGCAGTGCAGGGAAAACAGGTTCCTCTGGAATGGACTGACACATCTGGGGGACTCTTGGAATGGTGGCACGACCCTGGAGTTCCTCTCGCCGTTCCTGTTGAGAGCGCCTCCTCTTGAGATGCGACGGGAACGCCGGGAATTCTTTCCCTACGAAACAGGGAAAGGATCCCTCATCTCGAGCTAGGAGGCGGAAACGGGGCTCCCCTGGATATGTGCGGGATCCCACGTGCTTCCTCTCTAGTGGAGACGGGTATGTCGGGGAACTTCTTGAGTTGCAGCAAGGGTGTGAAGGACCCTTTGGAAGTTCCAGTGGTTAGACGTGATTAGCCTCGAGAAGTTTCAGCGGAAATGGGCCTCATCTCGCCTGGAGGGCAAAACCTCCTGGATTTTCGCGAGTTGCGGCAGGTGCTCTCGACTTACGATGAGGACCTCAGGGACCCGCTCTGGTGGCCTCAGGAAAGGCCAGTCCCCATGCGAGTTCCTCGGGGGCCTCTCGGGATTCCTCTCCCGTCGATGACGGGGCCTACGACCTTGTGTGGAGTCGGGGTCCGAAAGTGAGGATTTCTCTCCAGTGCTGACATGGATCTTGGGGTAATTCTGGAGTCTCCCCAGGGGAGTCAGTCCTAGTCTCGAATGCGGGCATGCACTTGCGCTTTCCTCCAGAGCGGTAGCAGCAGTGTCACGCAGTCCGCCGCGTGCATCAAAGGATCTATGGTTTTCCCTCGAGTCTTTCCCACGAGGCTTTCCCACGAGGCTTTCCCACAGGGCTGTCCCACGTGCACACGTGGTGGGAGTCGATCCTCGGCTTGAACGTCAAGGCAGTGTAGGGCAAACAGATTCCTCTGGAATGGACTGACACATCTGGGGGACTCTTGCAATGGTGGCACAACCCTGGAGTTCCTCTCACCTTTCCTGTGGAGAGCGCCTCCTCTTGAGATGCGACGGGAACGCCGGGAATTCTTTCCCTACGAAACAGGGAAAGGATCCCTCATCTCGAGGTGGGAGGCGGAAACGGGGCTTCCCTGGATGTGTGCGGAACCCTTGTGCTTCCTCTCGAGGGGAGACGGATATGTCGGGGAACTTCTTGAGTTGTAGCAAGGGTGTGAAGGACCCTTTGAAAATTCCAGTGGTTAGATGTGATTAGCCTCGAGAAGCCTCAGCGGAAATGGGCCTCATCTCGCCTGGAGGTGAAAACCTCCTGGATTTTCTCGAGTTGCGGCAGGTGCTCTCGACTTACGACGTGGACCGCAGGGACCCGCTCTGGTGGCCTCAGGAAAGCCCAGTCCCCATGCAAGTTCTTCGGGGGCCTCTCGGGATTCCTCTCCGTCGATGCCAGGGCCTAAGACCTTGTGTGGAGTCGGGGCCGGAACCTGAGGATTCCTCTCCAGTGCTGACATGGATCTTGGGGTACTTCTGGAGTCTCCCCAGGGGAGTCAGTCCTCGTCTCGAATGCGTGCATGCACTTGCACTTTCCTCCAGAGCGGTAGCAGCAGTGTCACGCAGTCCGCCGCGTGGATCAAAGGATCGATGATTTTCTCTCCAGACTTTCCCAAGAGGCTTTCCCACGAGGCTTTCCCACAGGGCTGTCCCACGTGCACACGTGGTGGGAGTCGATCCTCGGCTTGAACGTCAAGGCAGTGCAGGGAAAACAGGTTCCTCTGGAATGGACTGACACATCTGGGGGACTCTTGGAATGGTGGCACGACCCTGGAGTTCCTCTCGCCTTTCCTGTGGAGAGCGCCTCCTCTTGAGATGCGACGGGAACGCCGGGAATTCTTTCCCTACGAAACAGGGAAAGGATCCCTCATCTCGAGCTAGGAGGCGGAAACGGGGCTCCCCTGGATGTGTGCGGGACCCCACGTGCTTCCTCTCGAGTGGAGACGGGTATGTCGGGGAACTTCTTGAGTTGCAGCAAGGGTGTGAAGGACCCTTTGGAAGTTCCAGTGGTTAGATGTGATTAGCCTCGAGAAGCCTCAGCGGAAATGGGCCTCATCTCGCCTGGAGGGTAAAAACTCCTGGATTTTCTCGAGTTGCGGCAGGTGCTCTCGACTTACGATGGAACCTCAGGGACCCGCTCTGGTGGCCTCAGGAAAGGCCAGTCCCCATTCGAGTTCCTAGGGGGCCCTTAGGGAATCCTCTCCCGTCGATGCCGGGCCCTAAGACCTTGTGTGGATTCGGGTTCCGAAAGTGAGGATTCCTCTCCAGTGCTGACATGGATCTTGGGGTACTTCTAGAGTCTCCCCAGGGGAGTCAGTCCTCGTCTCGAATGTGGGCATGCACTTGCGCTTTCCTCCAGAGCTGTAGCAGCAGTGTCACGCAGTCCGCCGCGTGGATCAAAGGATCTATGGTTTTCCCTCGAGGCTTTCCCACGAGGCTTTCCCACGAGGCTTTACCACAGGGCTGTCTAACGTGCAAACGTGGTGGGAGTCGATCCTCGGCTTGAACGTCAAGGCAGTGCAGGCAAACAGGTTCCTCTGGAATGGACTGACACATCTGGGGGACTCTTGGAATGGTGGCACGACCCTGGAGTTCCTCTCGACTTTCCTGTGGACAGCGCCTCCTCTTGAAATGCGACGGGAACGCCGGGAATTCTTTCCCTATGAAACAGGGAAAGGATCCCTCATCTCGAGCTAGGAGGCGGAAACGGGGCTCCCCTGGAAGTGTGAGGGACCCTCGTGCTTCCTCTCGAGTGGAGACGGTTATGTCGGGGAACTTCTTGAGTTGCAGCAAGGGTGTGAAGGACCCTTTGGAAGTTCCAGTGGTTAGATGTGATTAGCCTCGAGAAGCCTCAGCGGAAATGGGCCTCATCTCGCCTGGAGGGCAAAACCTCCTGGAATTTCTCGTGTTGCGGCAGGTGCTCTCGACTTGCGATGGGGACCTCGGGGACCCGCTCTGGTGGCCTCAGGAAAGGCCAGTCCCCATGCGAGTTCCTCGGGGGCCTCTCGGGATTCCTCTCCCGTCGATGCCGGGGCCTAAGACCTTGTGTGGAGTCGGGGCCGGAACCTGAGGATTCCTCTGCAGTGCTGACATGGATCTTGGGGAAATTCTGGAGTCTCCCCAGGGGAGTCAGTCCTCGTCTCGAATGCGGGCATGCACTTGCGCTTTCCTCCAGAGCGGTAGCAGCAGTGTCACGCAGTCCGCCGCGTGGATCAAAGGATCTATGGTTTTCCCTCGAGGCTTTCCCACGAGGCTTTCCCACGAGGCTTTCCCACAGGGCTGTCCCACGTGCACACGTGGTGGGAGTCGATCCTCAGCTTGAACGTCAAGGCAGTGCAGTGAAAACAGGTTCCTCTGGAATGGACTGACACATCTGGGGGACTCTTGGAATGGTGGCACGACCCTGGAGTTCCTCTCGCCTTTCCTCTGGAGAGCGCCTCCTCTTGAGATGCGACGGGAACGCCGGGAATTCTTTCCCTACGAAACAGGGAAAGGATCCCTCATCTCGAGCTAGGAGGCGGAAAAGGGGCTTCCCTGGATGTGTGCGGGACCCTCGTGTTTCCTCTCGAGTGGAGACGGGTATGTCTGGGAACTTGTGAGTTGCAGCAAGGGTGTGAAGGACCCTTTGGAAGTTCCAGTGGTTAGATGTGATTAGCCTCGAGAAGCCTCAGCGGAAATGGGCCTCATCTCGCCTGGAGGGCAAAAACTCCTGGATTTTCTCGAGTTGCGGCAGGTGCTCTCGACTTACGACGGGACCTCAGGGACCCGCTCTGGTGGCCTCAGGAAAGGCCAGTCCCCATTCGAATTCCTAGGGGGCCTCTCGGTATTCCTCTCCCGTCCATGCCGGGGCCTACGACCTTGTGTGGAGTCGGGGCCGGAACCTGAGGATTCCTCTCCAGTGCTGACATGGATCTTGGGGTACTTCTGGAGTCTCCCCAGGGGAGTCAGTCCTGGTCTCGAATGCGGGCATGCACTTGCCCTTTCCTCCAGAGCGGTAGCAGCAGTGTCACGCAGTCTGCCGCGTGGATCAAAGGATCTATAGTTTTCCCTCGAGTCTTTCCCACGAGGCTTTCCCACGAGGCTTTCCCACGAGGCTTTCCCACAGGGCTGTCCCACGTGCACACGTGGTGGGAGTCGATCCTCGGCTTGAACGTCAAGGCAGTGCAGGGAAAACAGGTTCCTCTGGAATGGACTGACTCATCTGGGGGACTCTTGGAATGGTGGCACGACCCTGGAGTTCGTCTCGCCTTTCCTGTGGAGAGAGCCTCCTCTTGAGATGCGACGGGAACGCTGGGAATTCTTTCCCTTCGAAACAGGGAAAGGATCCCTCATCTCGAGCTAGGAGGCGGAAACGGGGCTCCCCTGGATGTGTGTGGGACCCTCGTGCTTCCTCTCGAGTGGAGACGTGTATGTCGGGGAACTTCTTGAGTTGCAGCACGGGTGTGAAGGACCCTTTGGAAGTTCCAGAGGTTAGATGTGATTAGCCTCGAGAAGCCTCAGCGGAAATGGGCCTCATCTCGCCTGGAGGGCAAAACCTCCTGGATTTTCTCGAGTTGCGGCAGGTGCTCTCGACTTACGACGCGGTCTCGGGGACCCGCTCTGGTGGCCTCAGGAAAGGCCAGTCCCCATGCGAGTTCCTCGGGGGCCTCTCGGGATTCCTCTCCCGTGGATGCCGGGGCCTAAGACCTTGTGTGGAGTCGGGGCCGGAACCTGAGGATTCCTCTGCAGTGCTGACATGGATCTTGGGGTACTTCTGGAGTCTCCCCAGGGGAGGTAGTCCTCGTCTCGAATTCGGACATGCACTTGCGCTTTCCTCCAGAGTGGTAGCAGCAGTGTCACGCAGTCCGCCGCGTGGATCAAAGGATCTATGGTTTTCCCACGAGTCTTTCCCACGAGGCTTTCCCACGAGGCTTTCCCACAGGGCTGTCCCACGTGCACACGTGGTGGGAGTCGATCCTCGGCTTGAACGTCAAGGTAGTGCAGGGAAAACAGGTTCCTCTGGAATGGACTGACACATCTGGGGGACTCTTGGAATGGTGGCACGACCCTGGAGTTCCTCTCGCCTTTCCTGTGGAGAGCGCCTCCTCTTAAGATGCGACGGGAACGCCGGGAATTCTTTCCCTACGAAACAGGGAAAGGATCCCTCATCTCGAGCTAGGAGGCGGAAACGGGGCTCCCCTGGATGTGTGCGGGACCCTCGTGCTTCCTCTCGAGTGGAGACGGGTATGTCGGGGAACTTCTTGAGTTGCAGCAAGGGTGTGAAGGACCCTTTGGAAGTTCCAGTGGTTAGATGTGATTAGCCTAGAGAAGCCTCAGCGGAAATGGGCCTCATCTCGCCTGGAGGGCAAAACCTCCTGGATTTTCTCGAGTTGCGGCAGGTGCTCTCGCCTTACGACGGGGACCTCAGGGACCCGCTCTGGTGGCCTCAGGAAAGGCCAGTCATCATGCGAGTTCCTCGGGGGCCTCTCGGGATTCCTCTCCCGTCGATGCCGGGGCCTAAGACCTTGTGTGGAGTCGGGGCCGGAACCTGAGGATTCCTCTCCAGTGCTGACATGGATCCTGGGGTACTTCTGGAGTCTCCCCAGGGGAGTCAGTCCTCGTCTCGAATGCGGGCATGCACTTGCGCTTTCCTCCAGAGCGGTATCAGCAGTGTCACGCAGTCCGCCGCGTGGATTAAAGGATCTATGGTTTTCCCTCGAGTCTTTCCCACGAGGCTTTACCACGAGGCTTTCCCACAGGGCTGTCCCACGTACACACGTGGTGGGAGTCGATCCTCGGTTTGAACATCAAGGCAGTGCAGGGAAAACAGATTCCTCTGGAATGGACTGACACAGCTGGGGGACTCTTGGAATGGTGGCACGACCCTGGAGTTCCGCTCGCCTTTCCTGTGGAGAGCGCCTTCTCTTGAGATGCGACGGGAACGCTGGGAATTCTTTGCCTACGAAACAGGGAAAGGATCCCTCATCTCGAGCTAGGAGGCGGAAACGGGGCTCCCCTGGATGTGTGCGGGACCCTCGTGCTTCCTCTCGAGTGGAGACGGGTATGTCGGGGAACTTCTTGAGTTGCAGCAAGGGTGTGAAGGACCCTTTGGAAGTTCCAGTGGTTAGATGTGATTAGCCTCGAGAAGCCTCAGCGGAAATGGGCCTCATCTCGCCTGGAGGGCAAAACCTCCTGGATTTTCTCGAGTTGCGGCAGGTGCTCTCGACTTACGACGGGGACCTCGGGGACCCGCTCTGGTGGCCTCAGGAAAGGCCAGTCCCCATGCGAGTTCCTCGGGGGCCTCTCGGGATTCCTCTCCCGTCGATGCCGGGGCCTAAGAGCTTCTGTGGAGTCGGGGCCGGAACCTGAGGTTTCCGCTCCAGTGCTGACATGGATCTTGGGGTACTTCTGGAGTCTCCCCAGGGGAGTCAGTCCTCGTCTCGAATGCGGGAATGCCCTTGCGCTTTCCTCCAGAGTGGTAGGAGCAGTGTCACGCAGTCCGCCGCGTGGATCAAAGGATCTATGGTTTCCCTCGCGTCTTTCCCACGATGCTTTCCCACGAGTCTTTCCCACAGGGCTGTCCCACGTGCACACGTGGTGGGAGTCGATCCTCGGCTTGAACGTCAAGGCAGTGCAGGGAAAACAGGTTCCTCTGGAATGGACTGACACATCTGGGGGACTCTTGGAATGGTGGCACGACCCTGGAGTTCCTCTCGCCTTTCCTGTGGAGAGCGCCTCCTCTTGAGATGCGACGGGAACGCCGGGAATTCTTTCCCTACGAAACAGGGAAAGGATCACTCACCTCGAGCTAGGAGGCAGAAACGGGGCTCCCCTGGATGTGTGCGGGACCCCACGTGCTTCCTCTCGAGTGGAGACGGGTATGTCGGGGAACTTCTTGAGTTGCAGCAAGGGTGTGAATGACCCTTTGGAAGTTCCAGTGGTTAGACGTGATTAGCCTCGAGAAGCCTCAGCGGAAATGGGCCTCATCTCGCCTGGAGGGCAAAACCTCCTGGATTTTCTCGAGTTGCGGCATGTGCTCTCGACTTACGACGGGGACCTCGGGGACCCGCTCTGGTGGCCTCAGCAAAGGCCAGTCCCCATGCGAGTTCCTCGGGGGCCTCTCGGGATTTCTCTCCCGACGATGCCGGGGCCTAAGACCTTGTGTGGAGTCGGGGCCGGAACCTGAGGATTCCTCTCCACTGCTTACATGGATCTTGGGGTACTTGTGGAGTCTCCCCAGGGGAGTCAGTCCTCGTCTCGAATGCGGGCATGCAATTGCGCTTTCCTCCAGAGCGGTAGCAGCAGTGTCACGCAATCCGCTGCGTAGATCAAAGGATCTATGATTTTCCCTCAAGTCTTTCCCACGAGGCTTTCCCACGAGGCTTTCCCACAGGGCTGTTCCACGTGCACACGTGGTGGGAGTCGATCCTCGGCTTGAACATCAAGGCAGTGC
The DNA here is from genome assembly GCF_042477335.2 of Ovis canadensis. Classification (NCBI taxonomy): domain Eukaryota; kingdom Metazoa; phylum Chordata; class Mammalia; order Artiodactyla; family Bovidae; genus Ovis; species Ovis canadensis. The sequence continues at coordinate 9,104,936 of NC_091253.1, forward strand.
AGGGAAAACAGGTTCCTCTGGAATGGACTGACACATCTGGGGGACTCTTGGAATTGTGGCACGACCCTGGAGTTCCTCTCGCCTTTCCTGTGGAGAGCGCCTCCTCTTGAGATGCGATGGGAACGCCGGGAATTCTTTCCCTACGAAACAGGGAAAGGATCCCACATCTCGAGCTAGGAGGCGGAAACGGGGCTCCCCTGGATGTGTGCGGGACCCTCGTGCTTCCTCTCGAGTGGAGATGTGTTTGTCGGGGAACTTCTTGAGTTGCAGCAAGGGTGTGAAGGACCCTTTGGAAGTTCCAGAGGTTAGATGTGATTAGCCTCTAGAAGCCTCAGCGGAAATGGGCCACATCTCGCCTGGAGGGCAAAACCTCCTAGATTTTCTCGAGTTGCGGCAGGTGCCCTCGACTTACGACGGGGAACTCGGGGACCCGCTCTGGTGGCCTCAGGAAAGGCCAGTCCCCATGCGAGTTGCTCGGGGGCCTCTCGGGATTCCTCTCCCGTCGATGCCGGGGCCTAAGACCTTGTGTGGAGTCGGGGCCGGAACCTGAGGATTCCTCTCCAGTGCTGACATGGATCTTGGAGTACTTTTGGAGTCTCCCCAGAGGAGTCAGTCCTCGTCTCGAATGCGGGCATGCACTTGCGCTTTCATCCAGAGCGGTAGCAGCAGTGTCACGCAGTCCGCCGCGTGGATCAAAGGATCTATGGTTTTCCCACGAGTCTTTCCCACGAGGCTTTCCCACGAGGCTTTCCCACAGGGCTGTCCCACGTGCACACGTGGTGGGAGTCGATCCTCAGCTTGAACGTCAAGGCAGTGCAGGGAAAACAGGTTCCTCTGGAATGGACTGACACATCTGGGGGACTCTTGGAATGGTGGCACGACCCTGTAGTTCCTCTCGCGTTTCCTGTGGAGAGCGACTCCTTTTGAGATGCGCCGGGAACGCCGGGAATTCTTTCCCTACGAAACAGGGAAAGGATCCCTCATCTCGAGCTAGGAGGCGGAAACCGGGCTCCCCTGGATGTGTGCGGGACCCTCGTGCTTCCTCTCGAGTGGAGACGGGAATGTCGGGTAACTTCTTGAGTTGCAGCAAGGGTGTGAAGGACCCTTTGGAAGTTCCAGTGGTTAGATGTGATTAGCCTCCAGAAGCCTCAGCGGAAATGGGCCTCATCTCGCCTGGAGGGCAAAACCTCCTGGATTTTCTCGAGTTGCGGCATGTGCTCTCGACTTACGACGGGGACCTCAGGGACCCGCTCTGGTGGCCTCAGGAAAGGCCAGTCCCCATGCGAGTTCCTCGGGGGCCTCTCGGGATTCCTCTCCCGTCGATGCCGGGGCGTAAGACCTTGTGTGGATTCGGGGCCGGAACCTGAGGATTCCTCTCCAGTGCTGACATGGATCTTGGGGTACTTCTGGAGTCTCCCCAGGGGAGTCAGTCCTCGTCTCGAATGCGGGCATGCACTTGCGCTTTCCTCCAGAGCAGTAGCAGCAGTGTCACGCAGTCCGCCGCGTGGATCAAAGGATCTATGGTTTTCCCTCGAGTCTTTCCCACGAGGCTTTTCCACGAAGCTTTCCCACAGGGCTGTCCCACGTGCACACGTGGTGGGAGTCGATCCTCGGCTTGAACGTCAAGGCAGTGCAGGGAAAACAGGTTCCTCTGGAATGGACTGACACGTCTGGGGGACTCTTGGAATGGTGGCACGACCCTGTAGTTCCTCTCGCCTTTCCTGTGGAGAGCGACTCCTTTTGAGATGCGCCGGGAACGCCGGAAATTCTTTCCCTACGAAACAGGGAAAGGATCCCTCATCTCGAGCTAGGAGGCGGAAACGGGGCTCCCTTGGATGTGTGCGGGACCCTCGTGCTTCCTCTCGAGTGGAGACGGGTATGTCGGGTAACTTCTTGAGTTGCAACAAGGGTGTGAAGGACCCTTTGGAAGTTCCAGTGGTTAGATGTGATTAGCCTCGAGAAGTCTCAGCGGAAATGGGCCTCATCTCGCCTGGAGGGCAAAACCTCCTGGATTTTCTCGAGTTGCGGCATGTGCTCTCGACTTACGACGGGGACCTCGGGGACGCGCTCTGGTGGCCTCAGGAAAGGCCAGTCCCCATGCGAGTTCCTCGGGGGCCTCTCGGGATTTCTCTCCCGACGATGCCGGGGCCTAAGACCTTGTGTGGAGTCGGGGCCGGAACCTGAGGATTCCTCTCCACTGCTGACATGGATCGTGGGCTACTTCTGGAGTCTCCCCAGGGGAGTCAGTCCTCGTCTCGAATGCGTCATGCAATTGCGCTTTCCTCCAGAGCGGTAGCAGCAGTGTCACGCAGTCCGCTGCGTAGATCAAAGGATCTATGATTTTCCCTCGAGTCTTTCCCACGAGGCTTTCCCACGAGGCTTTCCCACAGGGCTGTTCCACGTGCACACGTGGTGGGAGTCGATCCTCGGCTTGAACGTCAAGGCAGTGCAGGGAAAACAGGTTCCTCTGGAATGGACTGACACATCTGGGGGACTCTTGGAATGGTGGCAGGACCCTGGAGTTCCTCTCGCCTTTCCTGTGGAGAGCTCCTCCTCTTGAGATGCGATGGGAACGCAGGGAATTCTTTCCCTACGAAACAGGGAAAGGAACCTTCATCTCGAGCTAGGAGGCGGAAACGGGGCTCCCCTGGATGTGTCCGGGACCCTCGTGCTTCCTCTCGAGTGGAGACGGGTATGTCGGGGAACTTCTTGAGTTGCAGCAAGGGTGTGAAGGACCCTTTGGAAGTTCCAGTGTTTAGATGTGATTAGCCTTGAGAAGCCTCAGCGGAAATGGGCCATATCTCGCCTGGAGGGCAAAACCTCCTGAATTTTCTCGAGTTGCGGCAGGTGCTCTCGACTTACGACGGGGAACTCGGGGACCCGCTCTGGTGGCCTCAGGAAAGACCAGTCCCCATGCGAGTTCCTCGGGGGCCTCTCGGGATTCCTCTCCCGTCGATGCCGGGGCCTAAGACCTTGTGTGGAGTCGGGGCCGGAACATGAGGATTCCTCTCCAGTGCTGACATGGATCTTGGGGTACTTCTGGAGTCTCCCCAGGGGAGTCAGTCCTCGTCTCGAATGCGGGCATGCAATTGCGCTTTCCTCCAGAGCGGTAGCAGCAGTGTCACGCATTCCGCCGCATGGATTAAAGGATCTATGGTTTACCCTCGAGACTTTCCCACGAGGCTTTCCCACGAGGCTTTCCCACAGGTCTGTCCCACGTGCACACGTGGTGGGAGTCGATTCTCGTCTTGAACGTCAAGGCAGTGCAGGGAAAACAGGTTCCTCTGGAATGGACTGACACATCTGGGGGACTCTTGGAATTGTGGCACGACCCTGGAGGGCAAAACCTCCTGGATTTTCTCGAGTTGCGGCAGGTGCTCTCGGTTTACGACGGGGACCTCGGGGACCCGCTCTGGTGGCCTCAGGAAAGGCCAGTCCCCATGCGAGTTCCTCGGGGGCCTCTCGGTATTCCTCTCCCATCCATGCCGGGGCCTACGACCTTGTGTGGAGTCGGGGCCGGAACCTGAGGATTCCTCTCCAGTGCTGACGTGGATCTTGGGGTACTTCTGGAGTCTCCCCAGGGGAGTCAGTCCTGGTCTCGAATGCGGGCATGCACTTGCGCTTTTCTCCAGAGCGGTAGCAGCAGTGTCACGCAGTCTGCCGCGTGGATCAAAGGATCTATAGTTTTCCCTCGAGTCTTTCCCACGAGGCTTTCCCACGAGGCTTTCCCACGAGGCTTTCCCACAGGGCTGTCCCACGTGCACACGTGGTGGGAGTCGATCCTCGGCTTGAACGTCAAGGCAGTGCAGGGAAAACAGGTTCCTCTGGAATGGACTGACACATCTGGGGGACTCTTGGAATGGTGGCACGACCCTGGAGTTCCTCTCGCCTTTCCTGTGGAGAGAGCCTCCTCTTGAGATGCGACGGGAACGCTGGGAATTCTTTCCCTACGAAACAGGGAAAGGATCCCTCATCTCGAGCTAGGAGGCGGAAACGGGGCTCCCCTGGATGTGTGTGGGACCCTCGTGCTTCCTCTCGAGTGGAGACGTGTATGTCGGGGAACTTCTTGAGTTGCAGCACGGGTGTGAAGGACCCTTTGGAAGTTCCAGTGGTTAGATGTGATTAGCCTCGAGAAGCCTCAGCGGAAATGGGCCTCATCTCGCCTGGAGGGCAAAACCTCCTGGATTTTCTCGAGTTGCGGCAGGTGCTCTCGACTTACGACGCGGTCTCGGGGACCCGCTCTGGTGGCCTCAGGAAAGGCCAGTCCCCATGCGAGTTCCTCGGGGGCCTCTCGGGATTTCTCTCCCGACGATGCCGGGGCCTAAGACCTTGTGTGGAGTCGGGGCCGGAACCTGAGGATTCCTCTCCAGTGCTGACATGGATCGTGGGCTACTTCTGGAGTCTCCCCAGGGGAGTCAGTCCTCGTCTCGAATGCGGGCATGCACTTGCGCTTTCCTCCAGAGCGGTAGCAGCAGTGTCACGCAGTCCACCGCGTGGATCAAAGGATCTATGGTTTTCCTTCGAGTCTTTCCCACGAGGCTTTCCCACGAGGCTTTCCCACAGGGCTGTCCCACGTGCACACGTGGTGGGAGTCGATCCTCGGCTTGAACGTCAAGGCAGTGCAGGGAAAACAGGTTCCTCTGGAATGGACTGACACATCTGGGGGACTCTTGGAATGGTGGCACGACCCTGGAGTTCCTCTTGCCTTTCCAGTGGAGAGTGCCTCCTCTTGAGATGCGACGGGAACGCCGGGAATTCTTTCCCTACGAAACAGGGAAAGGATCCCTCATCTCGAGCTAGGAGGCGGAAACGGGGCTCCTCTGGATGTGTGCGGGACCCCACGTGCTTCCTCTCGAGTGGAGACGGGTATGTCGGGGAACTTCTTGAGTTGCAGCAAGGGTGTGAAGGACCCTTTGGAAGTTCCAGTGGTTAGATGTTATTAGCCTCGAGAAGCCTCAGCGGAAATGAGCCTCCTCTCGCCTGGAGGGCAAAACCTCCTGGATTTTCTTGAGTTGCGGCAGGTGCTCTCGACTTAAGACGGGGACCTCAGGGACCCGCTCTGATGGCCTCAGGAAAGGCCAGTCCCCATGCGAGTTCCTCGGGGGCCTCTCAGGATTCCTCTCCCGTCGATGCCGGGGCCTAAGACCTTCTGTGGAGTCGGGGCCGGAACCTGAGGATTCCTCTCCAGTGCTGACATGGATCTTGGGGTACTTCTGGAGTCTCCCCATGGGAGTCAGTCCTCGTCTCGCATGCGGGCCTGCACTTGCGCTTTTCTCCAGAGCGGTAGCAGCAGAGTCACGCAGTCCGCCGCGTGGATCAAAGGATCTATGTTTTTCCCTCGAGTCTTTCCCACGAGGCTTTCCCACGAGGCTTTCCCACAGGGCTGTCCCACGTGCACACGTGGTGGGAGTCGATCCTCGGCTTGAACGTAAAGGCAGTGCAGGGAAAAGAGGTTCCTCTGCAATGGACTGACACATCTGGGAGACTCTTGGAATGGTGGCACGACCCTGGAGTTCCTCTCGCCTTTCCTGTGGAGAGCGCCTTCTCTTGAGATGCGACGGGAACGCCGGGAATTCTTTCCCTACGAAACAGGGAAAGGATCCCTCATCTCGAGCTAGGAGGCGGAAACGGGTCTCCCCTGGATGTGTGCGGGACCCTCGTGCTTCCTCTCGAGTGGAGACGGGTATGTCGGGGAACTTCTTGAGTTGCAGCAAGGGTGTGAAGGACCCTTTGGAAGTTCCACTGGTTAGCTGTGATTAGCCTCGAGAAGCCTCAGCGGAAATGGGCCTCATCTCGCCTGGAGGGCAAAACCTCCTGGATTTTCTCGAGTTGCGGCAGGTGTTCCCGACTTACGACGGGGACCTCAGGGACCCGCTCTGGAGGCCTCAGGAAAGGCCAGTCCCCATGCGAGTTCCTCGGGGGCCTCTCGGGATTCCTCTCCCGTCGATACCGGGGCCTAAGACCTTGTGTGGAGTCGGGGCCGGAACCTGAGGATTCCTCTCCAGTGCTGACATGGATCTTGGGGTACTTCTGGAGTCTCCCCAGGGGAGTCAGTCCTCGTCTCGAATGCGGGAATGCCCTTGTGCTTTCCTCCAGAGCGGTAGGAGCAGTGTCACGCAGTCCGCCGCGTGGATCAAAGGATCTATGGTTTCCCTCGAGTCTTTCCCACGAGGCTTTCCCACGAGGCTTTCCCACAGGGCTGTCCCACGTGCACACGTGGTGGGAGTCTATCCTCGGCTTGAACGTCAAGGCAGTGCAGGGAAAACAGGTTCCTCTGGAATGGACTGACACATCTGGGGGACTCTTGGAATGGTGGCACGACCCTGGAGTTCCTCTCGCCTTTCCTGTGGAGATCGCCTCCTCTTGAGATGCGACGGGAACGCCGGGAATTCTTTCCCTACGAAACAGGGAAAGGATCCCTCATCTCGAGCTAGGCGGCGGAAACGGGGCTCCCCTGGATGTGTGCGCGACCCTTGTGCTTCCTCTCGAGTGGAGACGTGTATGTCGCGGAACTTCTTGAGTTGCAGCAAGGGTGTGAAGGACCCTTTGGAAGTTCCAGTGGTTTGATGTGATTAGCCTCGAGAAGCCTCAGCGGAAATGGGCCTCATCTCGCCTGGAGGGCAAAACTTCCTCGATTGTCTCGAGTTGCGGCAGGTGCTCTCGAGTTACGACGGGGACCACAGGGACCCACTCTGGTGGCCTCAGGAAAGGCCAGTCCCCATGCGAGTTCCACGGGGGCCTCTCGGGATTCCTCTCCCGTCGATGCTGGTGCCTAAGACCTTGTGTGGTGTCGGGGCCTGAAACTGAGGATTCCTCTCCAGTGCAGACATGGATCTTGGGGTACTTCTGGAGTCTCCCCAGGGGAGTCAGTCCTCGTCTCGAATGCGGGCATGCACTTGCGCTTTCCTCCAGAGCGGTAGCAGCAGTGTCACGCAGTCCGCCGCGTGCATCAAAGGATCTATGGTTTTCCCTCGAGTCTTTCCCACGAGGCTTTCCCACGAGGCTTTCCCACAGGGCTGCCCCTCGTGCACACGTGGTGGGAGTCGATCCTCGGCTTGAACGTCAAGGCAGTGCAGGGAAAACAGGTTCCTCTGGAATGGACTGACACATCTGGGGGACTCTTGGAATGGTGGCACGACCCTGGAGTTCCTCTCGCCTTTCCTGTGGAGAGCGCCTCCTCTTGAGATGCGACGGGAACGCCGAGAATTCTTTCCCTACGAAACAGGGAAAGGATCCCTCATCTCGAGCTAGGAGGCGGAAACGGGGCTCCCCTGGATGTGTGCGGGAACCTCGTTCTTCCACTCGAGTGGAGACGGGTATGTCGGGGAACTTCTTGAGTTGCAGCAAGGGTGTGAAGGACCCTTTGGAAGTTCCAGTGGTTAGATGTGATTAGCCTCGAGAAGCCTCAGCGAAAATGGGCCTCATCTCGCCTGGAGGGCAAAACCTCCTGGATTTTCTCGAGTTGCGGCAGGTGCTCTCGACTTACGAAGGGGACCTCAGGGACCCGCTCTGGTGGCCTCAGGAAAGGCCAGTCCCCATGCGAGTTCCTCGGGGGCCTCTCGGGATTCCTCTCCCGTCGATGCCGGGGCCTAAGACCTTGTGTGGATTCGGGGCCAGAACCTGAGGATTCCTCTCCAGTGCTTACATGGATCTTGGGGTACTTCTGGAGTCTCCCCAGGGGAGTCAGTCCTCGTCTCGAATGCGGGCATGCACTTGCGCTTTCCTCCAGAGCGGTAGCAACAGTGTCACGCAGTCCGCCGCGTGGATCAAAGGATCTATGATTTTCCCTCGAGGCTTTCCCACGAGGCTTTCCCACGAGGCTTTCCCACAGGGCTGTCCCACGTGCACACGTGGTGGGAGTCGATCCTCGGCTTGAACGTCAAGGCAGTGCAGGGAAAACAGGTTCCTCTGGAATGGACTGACACATCTGGGGGACTCTTGGAATGGTGGCACGGCCCTGGAGTTCCTCTCGCCGTTCCTGTGGAGAGCGCCTCCTCTTGAGATGCGACGGGAACGCCGGGAATCTTTCCCTACGAAACAGGGAAAGGATCCGTCATCTCGAGCTAGGAGGCGGAAACGGGGCTCCCCTGGATGTGTGCGGGACCCCACGTGCTTCCTCTCGAGTGGAGACGGGTATGTCGGGGAACTTCTTGAGTTGCAGCAAGGGTGTGAAGGACCCTTTGGAAGTTCCAGTGGTTAGACGTGATTGGCCTCGAGAAGCTTCAGTGGAAATGGGCCTCATCTCGCCTGGAGGGCAAAACCTCCTGGATTTTCTCGAGTTGAGGCAGATGCTCTCGACTTACGACGGGGACCTCAGGGACCCGCTCTGGTGGCCTCAGGAAAGGCCAGTCCCCATGCGAGTTCCTCGGGGGCCTCTCGGGATACCTCTCCCGTCGATGCCGGGGCCTAAGACCTTGTGTGGAGTCGGGGCCGGAACCTGAGGATTCCTCTCCAGTGCTGACATGGATCTTGGGGTACTTCTGGAGTCTCCCCAGGGGAGTCAGTCCTCGTCTCGAATGCGGGCATGCACTTGCGCTTTCCTCCAGAGCGGTAGCAGCAGTGTCACGCAGTCCGCCGCGTGGATCAAAGGATCTATGGTTTTCCCTCGAGTCTTTCCCACGAGGCTTTCCCACGAGGCTTTCCCACAGGGCTGTCCCACGTGCACACGTGGTGGGAGTCGATCCTCGGCTTGAACGTCAAGGCAGTGCAGGGAAAACAGGTTCCTCTGGAATGGACTGACACATCTGGGGGACTCTTGGAATGGTGGCACGACCCTGGAGTTCCTCTCGCCTTTCCTGTTGAGAGCGCCTCCTCTTGAGATGCGACGGGAACGCCGGGAATTCTTTCCCTACGAAACAGGGAAAGGATCCCTCATCTCGAGCTAGGAGGCGGAAACGGGGCTCCCCTGGATGTGTGCGGGACCCCACGTGCTTCCTCTCGAGTCGAGACGGGTATGTCGGGGAACTTCTTGAGTTGGAGCAAGGGTGTGAAGGACCCTTTGGAAGTTCCAGTGGTTAGATGTGATTAGCCTCGAGAAGCCTCAGCGGAAATGGGCCTCATCTCGCCTGGAGGGCAAAACCTCCTCGATTGTCTCGAGTTGCGGTAGGTGCTCTCGACTTACGACGGGGACCACAGGGACCCGCTCTGGTGGCCTCAGGAAAGGCCAGTCCCCATGCGAGTTCCTCGGGGGCCTCTCGGGATTCCTCTCCCGTCGATGCCGGGGCCTAAGACCTTGTGTGGATTCGGGGCCGGAACCTGAGAATTCCTCTCCAGTGCTGACATGGATCTTGGGGTACTTCTGGAGTATCCCCAGGGGAGTCAGTCCTCGTCTCGAATGCGGGCATGCACTTGCGCTTTCCTCCAGAGCGGTAGCAACAGTGTCACGTAGTCCGCCGCGTGGATCAAAGGATCTATGATTTTCCCTCGAGGCTTTCCCACGAGGCTTTCCCACGAGGCTTTCCCACAGGGCTGTCCCACGTGCACACGTGACGGGAGTCGATCCTCGGATTGAACGTCAAGGCAGTGCAGGGATAACAGGTTCCTCTGGATGGACTGACACATCTGGGGGACTCTTGGAATGGTGGCACGACCCTGGAGTTCCTCTCGCCTTTCCTGTGGAGAGCGCCTCCTCTTGAGATGCGACGGGAACGCCGGGAATCTTTCCCTACGAAACAGGGAAAGGATCCCTCATCTCGAGCTAGGAGGCTGAAAAGGGGCTCCCCTGGATGTGTCCGGGACACCACGTGCTTCCTCTCGAGTGGAGACGGGTATGTCGGGGAACTTCTTGAGTTGCAGCAAGGGTGTGAAGGACCCTTTGGAAGTTCCAGTGGTTAGATGTGATTAGCCTCGAGAAGCCTCAGCGGAAATGGGCCTCATCTCGCCTGGAGGGCAAAACCTCCTGGATTTTCTCGAGTTGCGGCAGGTGCTCTCGACTTACGACGGGGACCTCAGGGACCCGCTCTGGTGGCCTCAGGAAAGGCCAGTCCCCATGCGAGTTCCTCGGGGGCCTCTCGGGATTCCTCTCCCGTCGATGCCGGGGCCTAAGACCTGGTGTGGAGTCGGGGCCGGAACCTGAGGATTCCTCTCCAGTGCTGTCATGGATCTTGGGGTACTTCTGGAGTCTCCCCAGGGGAGTCAGTCCTCGTCTCGAATGCGGGCATGCACTTGGGCTTTCCTCCAGAGCGGTAGCAGCAGTGTCACGCAGTCCACCGCGTGGATCAAAGGATCTATGGTTTTCCCTCGAGTCTTTCCCAGGAGGCTTTCCCACGAGGCTTTCCCACAGGGCTGTCCCACGTGCACACGTGGTGGGAGTCGATCCGCGGCTTGAACGTCAAGGCAGTGCAGGGAAAAGAGGTTCCTCTGTAATGGACTGACACATCTGTGGGTCTCTTGGAATGGTGGCACGACTCTGGAGATCCTCTCCCCTTTCCTGTTGAGAGCGCCTCCTCTTGAGATGCGACGGGAACGCGGGGAATTCTTTCCCTACGAAACAGGGAAAGGATCCCTCATCTCGAGCTATGAGGCGGAAACGGGGTTCCCCTGGATGTGTGCTGGACCCCACGTGCTTCCTCTCGAGTGGAGAAGGGTATGTCGGGGAACTTCTTGAGTTGCAGCAAGGGTGTGAAGGACCCTTTGGAAGTTCCAGTGGTTAGACGTGATTAGCCTCGAGAAGCCTCAGCGGAAATGGGCCTCATCTCGCCTGGAGGGTAAAACCTCCTGGATTTTCTCGAGTTGCGGCAGGTGCTCTCGACTTACGACGTGGACCTCATGGACCCGCTCTGGTGGCCTCAGGAAAGCCAGTCCCCATGCGAGTTCCTCGGGGGCCTCTCGGGTTTCCTCTCCCGTCGATGCCGGGGCCTAAGACCTGGTGTGGAGTCGGTGCCGGAACCTGAGGATTCCTCTCCAGTGCTGACATGGATCTTGGGGTACTTCTGGAGTCTCCCCAGGGGAGTCAGTCCTCGTCTCGAATGCGGGCATGCACTTGCGCTTTCCTCCAGAGCGGTAGCAGCAGTGTCACGCAGTCCGCCGCGTGGATCAAAGGATCTATGGTTTTCCCTCGAGTCTTTCCCACGAGGCTTTCCCACAGGGCTGTCCCACGTGCACACGTGGTGGGAGTCGATCCTCGGCTTGAACGTCAAGGCAGTGCAGGGAAAACAGGTTCCTCTGGAATGGACTGACCCATCTGGGGGACTCTTGGAATGGTGGCACGACCCTGGAGTTCCTCTCGCCTTTCCTGTGGAGAGCGCCACCTCTTGAGATGCGACGGGAACGCCGGGAACTCTTTCCCTACGAAACAGGGAAAGGATCCCTCATCTCGAGCTAGGAGGCGAAACGGGGCTCCCCTGGATGTGTGCGGGAACCTCGTGCTTCCTCTCGAGTGGAGACGGTTATGTCGGGGAACTTCTTGAGTTGCAGCAAGGGTGTGAAGGACCCTTTGGAAGTTCCAGTGGTTAGATGTGATTAGCCTCGAGAAGCCTCAGCGGAAATGGGCCTCATCTCGCCTGGAGGGCAAAACCTCCTGGATTTTCTCGAGTTGCGGCAGGTGCTCTCGACTTACGACGGGGACCTCAGGGACCCGCTCTGGTGGCCACAGGAAAGGCCAGTCCCCATGCGAGTTCCTCGGGGGCCTCTCGGGATTCCTCTCCCGTCGATGCCGGGGCCTAAGACCTTGTGTGGAGTCGGGGCCGGAACCTGAGGATTCCTCTCCAGTGCTGACATGGATCTTGGGGTACTTCTGGAGTCTCCCCAGCGGAGGTAGTCCTCGTCTCGAATGCGGGCATGCACTTGCGCTTTCCACCAGAGCGGTAGCAGCAGTGTCACGCAGTCCGCCGCGTGGATCAAAGGAGCTATGGTTTTCCCTCGAGGCTTTCCCACGAGGCTTTCCCACGAGGCTTTCCCAGAGGGCTGTCCCACGTGCACACGTGGTGGGAGTCGATCCTTGGCTTGAACGTCAAGGCAGTGCAGGAAAAACAGGTTCCTCTGGATGGACTGACACATCTGGGGGACTCTTGGAATGGTGGCACGACTCTGGAGATCCTCTCCCCTTTCCTGTGGAGAGCGCCTCCTCTTGAGATGCGACGGGAACGCCGGGAATTCTTTCCCTACGAAAGAGGGAAAGAATCCCTCATCTCGAGCTAGGAGGCGGAAACGGGGCTCCCCTGGATGTGTGCGGGACACCACGTGCTTCCTCTCTAGTGGAGACGGGTATGTCGGGGAACTTCTTGAGTTGCAGCAAGGGTGTGAAGGACCCTTTGGAAGTTCCAGTGGTTAGATGAGATTGGCCTCGAGAAGCCTCAGCGGAAATGGGCCTCATCTCGCCTGGAGGGCAAAACCTCCTGGATTTTCTCGAGTTGCGACAGGTGCTCTCGACTTACGACGGGGACCTCAGGGACCCGCTCTGGTGGCCTCAGGAAAGGCCAATCCCCATGTGAGTTCCTCGGGGGCCTCTCGGGATTCCTCTCCCTTCGATGCCGGGGCCTAAGACCTTGTGTGGAGTCGGGGCCGGAACCTGAGGATTCCTCTCCAGTGCTGACATGGATCTTGGGGTAATTCTGGAGTCTCCCCAGGGGAGTCAGTCCTCGTCTCGAATGCGAGCATGCACTTGCGCTTTCCTCCAGAGCAGTAGCAGCAGTGTCACGCAGTCCACCTCGGCTATCAAAGGATCTATGGTTTTCCCTCGAGTCTTTTCCACGAGGCTTTCCCACTAGGCTTTCCCACAGGGCTGTCTCACGTGCACACGTGGCAGGAGTCGATCCTCGGCTTGAACGTCAAGGCAGTGCAGGGAAAACAGGTTCCTCTGGAATGGACTGACACATCTGGGGGTCTCTTGGAATGGTGCCACGACCCTGGAGTTCCGCTCGCCTTTCCTGTGGAGAGCGCCTCCTCTTGAGATGCGACGGGAACGCCGGGAATTCTTTCCCTACGAAAGAGGGAAAGAATCCCTCATCTCGAGCTAGGAGGCGGAAACGGGGCACCTCTGGATGTGTGCGGGACCCCACGTGCTTCCTCTCGAGTGGAGACGGGTATGTCGCGGAACTGCTTGAGTTGCAGCAAGGGTTTGAAGGACCCTTTGGAAGTAACAGTGGTTAGATGTGATTAGCCTCGAGAAGCCTCAGCGGAAATGGGCCTCATCTCTCCTGGAGGGCAACACCTCGTGGATTTTCTCGAGTTGCGGCAGGTGCTCTCGACTTACGACGGGGACCTCAGGGACCCGCTCTGGTGGCCTCAGGAATGGCCAGTCCCCTTGCGAGTTCCTCGGGGGCCTCTCGGGATTCCTCTCCCGACGATGCCGGGGACTAAGACCTTGTGTGGAGTCGGGGCCGGAATCTGAGGATTCCTCTCCAGTGCTGACATGGATCTTGGGGTACTTCTGGAGTCTCCCCAGGGGAGTCAGTCCTCGTCTCGAATGCGGGCATGCACTTGCGCTTTCCTCCAGAGCGGTAGCAGCAGTGTCACGCAGTCCGCCGCGTGGATCAAAGGATCTATGGTTTTCCCTCGAGTCTTTCCCACGAGGCTTTCCCACGAGGCTTTCCCACAGGGCTGTCCCACGTGCACACGTGGTGGGAGTGGATCCTCGGCTTGAACGTCAAGGCAGTGCAGGGAAAACAGGTTCCTCTGTAATGGACTGACACATCTGGGGGATTCGTGGAATGGTGGCACGACCCTGGAGTTCCTCTCGCCTTTCCTGTGGAGAGCGCCTCCTCTTGAGATGCGACGGGAACGCCGGGAATTCTTTCCCTACGAAACAGGGAAAGGATCCCTCATCTCGAGCTAGGAGGCGGAAACGGGGCTCCCCTGGATGTGTGCGGGACCCCACGTGCTTCCTCTCGAGTAGAGACTGTTATGTCGGGGAACTTCTTGAGTGGCACCAAGGGTGTGAAGGACCCTTTGGAAAGTTCCAGTGGTTAGATGTGATTAGCCTCGAGAAGCCTCAGCGGAAATGGGCCTCATCTCGCCTGGAGGGCAAAACCTCCTGGATTTTCTCGAGTTGTGGCAGGTACTCTCGACTTACGACGGGGACCTCAGGGACCCGCTTTGGTGGCCTCAGGAAAGGCCAATCCCCATGTGAGTTCCTCGGGGGCCTCTAGGGATTCCTCTCCCGTCGATGCCGGGGCCTAAGACCTTGTGTGGAGTCGGGGCCGGAACCTGAGGATTCCTCTCCAGTGCTGACATGGATCTTGGGGTAATTCGGGAGTCTCCCCAGGGGAGTCAGTCCTCATTTCGAATGCGGGCATGCACTTACGCTTTCCTCCAGAGCAGTAGCAGCAGTGTCACGCAGTCCGCCGCGTGGATCAAAGGATCTATGGTTTTCCCTCGAGTCTTTCCCAAGAGGCTTTCCCACGAGGCTTTCCCACAGGGCTGTCTCACGTGCACACCTGGTATGATTCGATCCTCGGCTTGAACGTCAAGGCAGTGCAGGGAAAACACGTTCCTCTTGAATGGACTGACACATCTGGGGGTCTCTTGGAATGGTGCCACGAACCTGGAGTTCCTCTCGCCTTTCCTGTGGAGAGCGCCTCCTCTTGAGATGCGACGGGAACGCCGGGAATTCTTTCCCTACGAAACAGGGAAAGGATCCCTCGTTTCGAGCTAGGAGTCGGAAACGGGGCTCCTCTGGATGTGTGCGGGACCCTCGTGATTCCTCTCGAGTGGAGACGGGTATGTCAGGGAATTTCTTGAGTTGCAGCAAGGGTGTGAAGGACCCTTTGGAAGTTCCAGTGGTTAGATGTGATTAGTCTCGAGAAGCCTCAGCGGAAATGGGCCTCATCTCGGCTGGAGGGCAAAACCTCCTGGATTTTCTCGAGTTGCGGCAGGTGCTCTCGACTTACGACGGGGACCTCAGTGACCCGCTCTGGTGGCCTCAGGAAAGGCCAGTCCCCATGCGAGTTCCTCGGGGGCCTCTCGGGATTCCTCTCCCGTCGATGTCGGGGCCTAAGACCTTGTGTGGAGTCGGGGCCGGAACCTGAGGATTCCTCTCCAGTGCTGACATGGATCTTGGGGTACTTCAAGAGTCTCCCCAGGGGAGTCAGTCCTCGTCTCGAATGCGGGCATGCACTTGCGCTTTCCTCCAGAGCGGTAGCAGCAGTGTCACGCAGTCTGCCGCGTGGATCAAAGGATCTATGGTTTTCCCTCGTGTCTTTCCCACGAGGCTTTCCCACGAGGCTTTCCAACAGGGCTGTCCCACGTGCACACGTGGTGGGAGTCGATCCTCGGCTTGAACGTCAAGGCAGTGCAGGGAAAACAGGTTCCTCTGGAATGGACTGACCCATCTGGGGGACTCTTGGAATGGTGGCACGACCCTGGAGTTCCTCTCGACTTTCCTGTGGAGAGCGCCTCCTCTTGAGATGCGACGGGAATGCCGGGAATTCTTTCCCTACGAAACAGGGAAAGGATCCCTCATCTCGAGCTAGGAGGCGGAAACGGGGCTCCCCTGGATGTGTGCGGGACCCTCGTGCTTCCTCTCGAGTGGAGACGGGTAAGTCGGGGAACTTCTTGAGTTGCAGCAAGGGTGTGAAGGACCCTTTGGAAGTTCCAGTGGTTAGATGTGATTAGCCTCGAGAAGCCTCAGCGGAAATGGGCCTCATCTCGCCTGGAGGGCAAAACCTCCTGGATTTTCTCGAGTTGAGGCAAGTGCTCTCGACTTACGACGGGGACCTCAGGGACCCGCTCTGGTGGCCTCAGGAAAGGCCAGTCCCCATGCGAGTTCCTCCGGGGCCACACGGGATTCCTCTCCCTTCGATGCCGGGGACTAAGACCTTGTGTGGAGTCGGGGCCGGAACCTGAGGATTCCTCTCCAGTGCTGACATGGATCTTGGGGTACTTCTGGAGTCTCCCCAGGGGAGTCAGTCCTCGTCTCGAATGCGGGCATGCGCTTGCGCTTTCCTCCAGAGCGGTAGCAGCAGTGTCACCCAGTCCGCCGGGTGGATCAAAGGATCTATGGTTTTCCCTCGAGTCTTTCCCACGAGTCTTTCCCACAAGGCTTTCCCACAGGGCTGTCCCACGTGCACACGTGGTGGGAGTCGATCCTCGCCTTGAACGTCAAGGCAGTGCAGGGAAAACAGGTTCCTCTGGAATGGACTGACACATCTGGGGTCTCTTGGAATGGTGGCACGACCCTGGAGTTCCTCTCGCCTTTCCTGTGGAGAGCGCCTCCTCTTGAGATGCGACGGGAACGCCGGGAATTCTTTCCCTACGAAACAGGGAAAGGATCCCTCATCTCGAGCTAGGAGGGGGAAACGGGGCTCCCCTGGATGTGTGCGGGACCCCATGTGCTTCCTCTGGAGTGGAGACGGGTATGTCGGGGAACTTCTTGAGTTGCAGCAAGGGTGAGAAGGACCCTTAGGAAGTTCCAGTGGTTAGACGTGATTAGACTCGAGAAGCCTCAGCGGAAATGGGCCTCATCTCGCCTGGAGGTCAAAACCTCCTGGATTTTCTCGAGTTGCGGCAGGTGCTCTCGACTTACGACGGGGACCTCAGGGACCCGCTCTGGTGGCCTCAGGAAAGGCCAGTCCCCATGCGAGTTCCTCCGGGGCCTCTCGGGATTCCTCTCCCTTCGATGCCGGGGACTAAGACCTTGTGTGGAGTCGGGGCCGGAACCTGAGGATTCCTCTCCAGTGCTGACATGGATCTTGGGGTACTTCTGGAGTCTCCCCAGGGGAGTCAGTCCTCGTCTCGAATGCGGGCATGCGCTTGCGCTTTCCTCCAGAGCGGTAGCAGCAGTGTCACGCAGTCCGCCGGGTGGATCAAAGGATCTATGGTTTTCCCTCGAGTCTTTCCCACGAGGCTTTCCCTCAAGGCTTTCCCACAGGGCTGTCCCACGTGCACAAGTGGTGGGAGTCGATCCTCGGCTTGAACGTCAAGGCAGTGCGGGGAAAACAGGTTCCTCTGGAATGGACTGACACATCTGGGGGACTCTTGGAATGGTGGCACGACCCTGGAGTTCCTCTCGCCTTTCCTGTGGAGAGCGCCTCCTCTTGAGATGCGACGGGAACGCCGGGAATTCTTTCCCTACGAAACAGGGAAAGGATCCCTCATCTCGAGCTAGGAGGTAGAAACGGGGCTCCCCTGGATGAGTGCGGGACCCCACGTGCTTCCTCTCGAGTGGAGACGGGTATTTCGTGGAACTGCTTGAGTTGCAGCAAGGGTGTGAAGGACCCTTTGGAAGTTCCAGTGGTTAGATGTGATTAGCCTTGAGAAGCCTCAGGGGAAATGGGCCTCATGTCGCCTGGAGGGCAAAATCTCCTGGATTATCTCGAGTTGCGGCAGGTGCTCTCGACTTACGACGGGGACCACAGGGACCCGCTCTGGTGGCCTCAGGAAAGGCTAGTCCCCATGCGAGTTCCTCGGGGGCCTCTCGGGATTCCTCTCCCGTGGATGCCGGGGCCTAAGACCTTGTGTGGAATCGGGGCCGGAACCTGAGGATTCCTCTCCAGTGCTGACATGGATCTTGGGGTACTTCTGGAGTCTCCCCAGGGGAGTCAGTCCTCGTCTCGAATGCGGGCATGCACTTGCGCTTTCCTCCAGAGCGGTAGAAGCAGTGTCACGCAGTCCGCCGCGTGGATCAAAGGATCTATGGTTTTCCCTCGAGTCTTTCCCACGATGCTTTCCCACGAGGCTTTCCCACAGGGCTGTCCCACGTGCACACGTGGTGGGAGTCGATCCTCGGCTTGGACGTCAAGGCAGTGAAGGGAAAACAGGTTCCTCTGGAATGGACTGACCCATCTGGGGGACTCTTGGAATGGTGGCACGACCCTGGAGTTCCTCTCGCCTTTCCTGTGGAGAGCGCCTCCTCTTGAGATGCGACGGGAACGCCGGGAATTCTTTCCCTACGAAACAGGGAAAGGATCCCTCATCTCGAGCTAGGAGGCGGAAACGGGGCTCCCCTGGATGTGTGTGGGACCCCACGTGCTTCCTCTCGAGTGCAGACGGGTATGTCGGGGAACTTCTTGAGTTGCAGCAAGGGTGAGAAGGACCCTTAGGAAGTTCCATTGGTTAAATATGATTAGCCTCGAGAAACCTCAGCGGAAATGGACCTCATCTCGCCTGGAGGGCAAAACCTCGTGGATTTTCTCGAGTTGCGGCAGGTGCTCTCGACTTACGACGGGGACCTCAGGGACCCGCTCTGGTGGCCTCAGGAAAGGCCAGTCCCCATGCGAGTTCCTCGGGGGCTTCTCGGGATTCCTCTCCCTTCATTGCCGGGGACTAAGGCCTTGTGTGGAGTCGGGGCCGGAACCTGAGGATTCCTCTCCAGTGCTGACGTGGATCTTGGGGTACTTCTGGAGTCTCCCCAGGGGAGTCAGACCCCGTCTCGAATGCGGGCATGCACTTGCGCTTTCCTCCAGAGCGGTAACAGCAGTATCACGCAGTCCGCCGCGTGGATCAAAGGATCTATGATTTTCCCTCGAGTCTTTCCCACGAGGCTTTCCCACGAGGCTTTCCCACAGGGCTGTCCCACCTGCACACGTGGTGGGAGTCGATCCTCGGCTTGGACGTCAAGGCAGTGCAGGGAAAACAGGTTCCTCTGGAATGGACTGACCCATCTGGGGGACTCTTGGAATGGTGGCACGACCCTGGAGTTCCTCTCGCCTTTCCTGTGGAGAGCGCCTCCTCTTGAGATGCGACGGGAACGCCGGGAATTCTTTCCCTACGAAACAGGGAAAGGATCGCTCATCTCGAGCAATGAGGCGGAAACGGGGCTCCCATGGATGTGTGTGGGACCCCACGTGGTTCCTCTCGAGTGGAGAGGGGAATGTCGCGGAACTGCTTGAGTTGCAGCAAGGGTGTGAAGGACCCTTTGGAAGTTCCAGTGGTTAGATGTGATTAGCCTCGAGAAGCCTCAGCGGAAATGGGCGTCATCTCGCCTGGAGGGCAAAACCTCCTGGATTTTCTCGAGTTGCGGCAGGTGCTCTCGACTTATGACGGGGACCTCAGGGACCCGCTCTGGTGGCCTCAGGAACGGCCAGTCCCCATGCAAGTTCCTCGGGGGCCTCTCGGGATTCCTCTCCCTTCGATGCCGGGGACTAAGACCTTGTGTGGATTCGGGGCCGGAACCTGAGGATTCCTCTCCAGTGCTGACATGGATCTTGGGGTACTTCTGGAGTCTCCCCAGGGGAGTCAGTCCTCGTCTCGAATGCGGGCATGCACTTGCGCTTTCCTCCAGAGCGGTAGCAGCAGTGTCACGCAGTCCGCCGCGTGGATCAAAGGATCTATGGTTTTCCCTCGAGTCTTTCCCACGAGGCTTTCCCACGAGGCTTTCCCACAGGGCTGTCCCACGTGCACACGTGGTGGGAGTCGATCCTCGGCTTGAACGTCAAGGCAGTGCGGGGAAAACAGGTTCCTCTGGAATGGACTGACACATTTGGGGGACTCTTGGAATGGTGGCACGACCCTGGAGTTCCTCTCGCCTTTCCTGTGGAGAGCGCCTCCTCTTGAGATGCGACGGGAACGCCGGGAATTCTTTCCCTACGAAACAGGGAAAGGATCCCTCATCTCGAGCTAGGAGGCGAAACGGGGCTCCCCTGGATGTGTGTGGGACCCCACGTGCTTCCTCTCGAGTGGAGACGGGTATGTCGGGGAACTTCTTGTGTTGCAGCAAGGGTGAGAAGGACCCTTAGGAAGTTCCATTGGTTAAATATGATTAGCCTCGAGAAGCCTCAGCGGAAATGGGCGTCATCTCGCCTGGAGGGCAAAACCTCCTGGATTTTCTCGAGTTGCGGCAGGTGCTCTCGACTTACGACGGGGACCTTAGGGACCCGCTCTGGTGGCCTCAGGAAAGGCCAGTCCCCATGCGAGTTCCTCGGGGGCCTCTTGGGATTCCTCTCCCGTCGATGCCGGGGCCTAAGACCTTGTGTGGAGTCGGGGCCAGAACCTGAGGATTCCTCTCCAGTGCTGACATGGATCTTGGGGTACTTCTGGAGTCTCCCCAGGGGAGTCAGTCCTCGTCTCGAATGCGGGCATGCACTTGCGCTTTCCTCCAGAGCGGTAGCAGCAGTGTCACGCAGTCCGCCGCGTGGATCAAAGGATCTATGGTTTTCCCTCGAGTCTTTCCCACGAGGCTTTCCCACGAGGCTTTCCCACAGGGCTGTCCCACGTGCACACGTGGTGGGAGTCGATCCTCGGCTTGAACGTCAAGGCAGTGCGGGGAAAACAGGTTCCTCTGGAATGGACTGACACATTTGGGGGACTCTTGGAATGGTGGCACGACCCTGGAGTTCCTCTCGCCTTTCCTGTGGAGAGCGCCTCCTCTTGAGATGCGACGGGAACGCCGGGAATTCTTTCCCTACGAAACAGGGAAAGGATCCCTCATCTCGAGCTAGGAGGCGAAACGGGGCTCCCCTGGATGTGTGTGGGACCCCACGTGCTTCCTCTCGAGTGGAGACGGGTATGTCGGGGAACTTCTTGTGTTGCAGCAAGGGTGAGAAGGACCCTTAGGAAGTTCCATTGGTTAAATATGATTAGCCTCGAGAAGCCTCAGCGGAAATGGGCGTCATCTCGCCTGGAGGGCAAAACCTCCTGGATTTTCTCGAGTTGCGGCAGGTGCTCTCGACTTACGACGGGGACCTTAGGGACCCGCTCTGGTGGCCTCAGGAAAGGCCAGTCCCCATGCGAGTTCCTCGGGGGCCTCTTGGGATTCCTCTCCCGTCGATGCCGGGGCCTAAGACCTTGTGTGGAGTCGGGGCCAGAACCTGAGGATTCCTCTCCAGTGCTGACATGGATCTTGGGGTACTTCTGGAGTCTCCCCAGGGGAGTCAGTCCTCGTCTCGAATGCGGGCATGCACTTGCGCTTTCCTCCAGAGCGGTAGCAGCAGTGTCACGCAGTCCGCCGCGTGGATCAAAGGATCTATGGTTTTCCCTCGAGTCTTTCCCACGAGGCTTTCCCACAGGGCTGTCCCACGTGCACACGTGGTGGGAGTCGATCCTCGGCTTGAACGTCAAGGCAGTGCAGGGAAAACAGGTTCCTCTGGAATGGACTGACCCATCTGGGGGACTCTTGGAATGGTGGCACGACCCTGGAGTTCCTCTCGCCTTTCCTGTGGAGAGCGCCACCTCTTGAGATGCGACGGGAACGCCGGGAATTCTTTCCCTACGAAACAGGGAAAGGATCCCTCATCTCGAGCTAGGAGGCGAAACGGGGCTCCCCTGGATGTGTGCGGGAACCTCGTGCTTCCTCTCGAGTGGAGACGGTTATGTCGGGGAACTTCTTGAGTTGCAGCAAGGGTGTGAAGGACCCTTTGGAAGTTCCAGTGGTTAGATGTGATTAGCCTCGAGAAGCCTCAGCGGAAATGGGCCTCATCTCGCCTGGAGGGCAAAACCTCCTGGATTTTCTCGAGTTGCGGCAGGTGCTCTCGACTTACGACGGGGACCTCAGGGACCCGCTCTGGTGGCCACAGGAAAGGCCAGTCCCCATGCGAGTTCCTCGGGGGCCTCTCGGGATTCCTCTCCCGTCGATGCCGGGGCCTAAGACCTTGTGTGGAGTCGGGGCCGGAACCTGAGGATTCCTCTCCAGTGCTGACATGGATCTTGGGGTACTTCTGGAGTCTCCCCAGCGGAGGTAGTCCTCGTCTCGAATGCGGGCATGCACTTGCGCTTTCCACCAGAGCGGTAGCAGCAGTGTCACGCAGTCCGCCGCGTGGATCAAAGGAGCTATGGTTTTCCCTCGAGGCTTTCCCACGAGGCTTTCCCACGAGGCTTTCCCAGAGGGCTGTCCCACGTGCACACGTGGTGGGAGTCGATCCTCGGCTTGAACGTCAAGGCAGTGCAGGAAAAACAGGTTCCTCTGGATGGACTGACACATCTGGGGGACTCTTGGAATGGTGGCACGACTCTGGAGATCCTCTCCCCTTTCCTGTGGAGAGCGCCTCCTCTTGAGATGCGACGGGAACGCCGGGAATTCTTTCCCTACGAAAGAGGGAAAGAATCCCTCATCTCGAGCTAGGAGGCGGAAACGGGGCTCCCCTGGATGTGTGTGGGACACCACGTGCTTCCTCTCTAGTGGAGACGGGTATGTCGGGGAACTTCTTGAGTTGCAGCAAGGGTGTGAAGGACCCTTTGGAAGTTCCAGTGGTTAGATGTGATTGGCCTCGAGAAGCCTCAGCGGAAATGGGCCTCATCTCACCTGGAGGGCAAAACCTCCTGGATTTTCTCGAGTTGCGACAGGTGCTCTCGACTTACGACGGGGACCTCAGGGACCCGCTCTGGTGGCCTCAGGAAAGGCCAATCCCCATGTGAGTTCCTCGGGGGCCTCTCGGGATTCCTCTCCGGTCGATGCCGGGGCCTAAGACCTTGTGTGGAGTCGGGGCCGGAACCTGAGGATTCCTCTCCAGTGCTGACATGGATCTTGGGGTAACCTGGAGTCTCCCCAGGGGAGTCAGTCCTCGTCTCGAATGCGAGCATGCACTTGCGCTTTCCTCCAGAGCAGTAGCAGCAGTGTCACGCAGTCCACCGCGGCTATCAAAGGATCTATGGTTTTCCCTCGAGTCTTTTCCACGAGGCTTTCCCACTAGGCTTTCCCACAGGGCTGTCTCACGTGCACACGTGGCAGGAGTCGATTCTCGGCTTGAACTTCAAGGCAGTGCAGGGAAAACAGGTTCCTCTGGAATGGACTAACACATCTGGGGGTCTCTTGGAATGGTGCCACGACCCTGGAGTTCCGCTCGCCTTTCCTGTGGAGAGCGCCTCCTCTTGAGATGCGACGGGAACGCCGGGAATTCTTTCCCTACGAAAGAGGGAAAGAATCCCTCATCTCGAGCTAGGAGGCGGAAACGGGGCACCTATGGATGTGTGCGGGACCCCACGTGCTTCCTCTCGAGTGGAGACGGGTATGTCGCGGAACTGCTTGAGTTGCAGCAAGGGTGTGAAGGACCCTTTGGAAGTAACAGTGGTTAGATGTGATTAGCCTCGAGAAGCCTCAGCGGAAATGGGCCTCATCTCTCCTGGAAGGCAACACCTCGTGGATTTTCTCGAGTTGCGGCAGGTGCTCTCGACTTATGACGGGGATCTCAGGGACCCGCTCTGGTGGCCTCAGGAATGGCCAGTCCCCATGCGAGTTCCTCGGGGGCCTCTCGGGATTCCTCTCCCGACGATGCCGGGGACTAAGACCTTGTGTGGAGTCGGGGCCGGAATCTGAGGATTCCTCTCCAGTGCTGACATGGATCTTGGGGTACTTCTGGAGTCTCCCCAGGGGAGTCAGTCCTCGTCTCGAATGCGGGCATGCACTTGCGCTTTCCTCCAGAGCGGTAGCAGCAGTGTCACGCAGTCCGCCGCGTGGATCAAAGGATCTATGGTTTTCCCTCGAGTCTTTCCCACGAGGCTTTCCCACGAGGCTTTCCCACAGGGCTGTCCCACGTGCACACGTGGTGGGAGTGGATCCTCGGCTTGAACGTCAAGGCAGTGCAGGGAAAACAGGTTCCTCTGTAATGGACTGACACATCTGGGGGATTCGTGGAATGGTGGCACGACCCTGGAGTTCCTCTCGCCTTTCCTGTGGAGAGCGCCTCCTCTTGAGATGCGACGGGAACGCCGGGAATTCTTTCCCTACGAAACAGGGAAAGGATCCCTCATCTCGAGGTAGGAGGCGGAAACGGGGCTCCCCTGGATGTGTGCGGGACCCCACGTGCTTCCTCTCGAGTGGAGACTGTTATGTCGGGGAACTTCTTGAGTGGCACCAAGGGTGTGAAGGACCCTTTGGAAGTTCCAGTGGTTAGATGTGATTAGCCTCGAGAAGCCTCAGCGGAAATGGGCCTCATCTCGCCTGGAGGGCAAAACCTCCTGGATTTTCTCGAGTTGTGGCAGGTACTCTCGACTTACGACGGGGACCTCAGGGACCCGCTTTGGTGGCCTCAGGAAAGGCCAATCCCCATGTGAGTTCCTCGGGGGCCTCTCGGGATTCCTCTCCCGTCGATGCCGGGGCCTAAGACCTTGTGTGGAGTCGGGACCGGAACCTGAGGATTCCTCTCCAGTGCTGACATGGATCTTGGGGTAATTCGGGAGTCTCCCCAGGGGAGTCAGTCCTCGTCTCGAATGCGGGCATGCACTTGCGCTTTCCTCCAGAGCAGTAGCAGCAGTGTCACGCAGTCCGCCGCGTGGATCAAAGGATCTATGGTTTTCCCTCGAGTCTTTCCCAAGAGGCTTTCCCACGAGGCTTTCCCACAGGGCTGTCTCACGTGCACACCTGGTATGATTCGATCCTCGGCTTGAACGTCAAGGCAGTGCAGGGAAAACACGTTCCTCTTGAATGGACTGACACATCTGGGGGTCTCTTGGAATGGTGAAACGAACCTGGAGTTCCTCTCGCCTTTCCTGTGGAGAGCGCCTCCTCTTGAGATGCGACGGGAACGCCGGGAATTCTTTCCCTACGAAACAGGGAAAGGATCCCTCGTTTCGAGCTAGGAGTCGGAAACGGGGCTCCTCTGGATGTGTGCGGGACCCTCGTGATTCCTCTCGAGTGGAGACGGGTATGTCAGGGAATTTCTTGAGTTGCAGCAAGGGTGTGAAGGACCCTTTGGAAGTTCCAGTGGTTAGATGTGATTAGTCTCGAGAAGCCTCAGCGGAAATGGGCCTCATCTCGGCTGGAGGGCAAAACCTCCTGGATTTTCTCGAGTTGCGGCAGGTGCTCTCGACTTACGACGGGGACCTCAGGGACCCGCTCTGGTGGCCTCAGGAAAGGCCAGTCCCCATGCGAGTTCCTCGGGGGCCTCTCGGGATTCCTCTCCCGTCGATGTCGGGGCCTAAGACCTTGTGTGGAGTCGGGGCCGGAACCTGAGGATTCCTCTCCAGTGCTGACATGGATCTTGGGGTACTTCTGGAGTCTCCCCAGGGGAGTCAGTCCTCGTCTCGAATGCGGGCATGCACTTGCGCTTTCCTCCAGAGCGGTAGCAGCAGTGTCACGCAGTCTGCCGCGTGGATCAAAGGATCTATGGTTTTCCCTCGCGTCTTTCCCACGAGGCTTTCCCACGAGGCTTTCCAACAGGGCTGTCCCACGTGCACACGTGGTGGGAGTCGATCCTCGGCTTGAACGTCAAGGCAGTGCAGGGAAAACAGGTTCCTCTGGAATGGACTGACCCATCTGGGGGACTCTTGGAATGGTGGCACGACCCTTTAGTTCCTCTCGACTTTCCTGTGGAGAGCGCCTCCTCTTGAGATGCGACGGGAACGCCGGGAATTCTTTCCCTACGAAACAGGGAAAGGATCCCTCATCTCGAGCTAGGAGGCGGAAACGGGGCTCCCCTGGATGTGTGCGGGACCCTCGTGCTTCCTCTCGAGTGGAGACGGGTAAGTCGGGGAACTTCTTGAGTTGCAGCAAGGGTGTGAAGGACCCTTTGGAAGTGCCAGTGGTTAGATGTGATTAGCCTCGAGAAGCCTCAGCGGAAATGGGCCTCATCTCGCCTGGAGGGCAAAACCTCCTGGATTTTCTCGAGTTGAGGCAAGTGCTCTCGACTTACGACGGGGACCTCAGGGACCCGCTCTGGTGGCCTCAGGAAAGGCCAGTCCCCATGCGAGTTCCTCCGGGGCCACACGGGATTCCTCTCCCTTCGATGCCGGGGACTAAGACCTTGTGTGGAGTCGGGGCCGGAACCTGAGGATTCCTCTCCAGTGCTGACATGGATCTTGGGGTACTTCTGGAGTCTCCCCAGGGGAGTCAGTCCTCGTCTCGAATGCGGGCATGCGCTTGCGCTTTCCTCCAGAGCGGTAGCAGCAGTGTCACGCAGTCCGCCGGGTGGATCAAAGGATCTATGGTTTTCCCTCGAGTCTTTCCCACGAGTCTTTCCCACAAGGCTTTCCCACAGGGCTGTCCCACGTGCACACGTGGTGGGAGTCGATCCTCGCCTTGAACGTCAAGGCAGTGCAGGGAAAACAGGTTCCTCTGGAATGGACTGACACATCTGGGGTCTCTTGGAATGGTGGCACGACCCTGGAGTTCCTCTCCCCTTTCCTGTGGAGAGCGCCTCCTCTTGAGATGCGACGGGAACGCCGGGAATTCTTTCCCTACGAAACAGGGAAAGGATCCCTCATCTCGAGCTAGGAGGGGGAAACGGGGCTCCCCTGGATGTGTGCGGGACCCCATGTGCTTCCTCTGGAGTGGAGACGGGTATGTCGGGGAACTTCTTGAGTTGCAGCAAGGGTGAGAAGGACCCTTAGGAAGTTCCAGTGGTTAGACGTGATTAGACTCGAGAAGCCTCAGCGGAAATGGGCCTCATCTCGCCTGGAGGGAAAAACCTCCTGGATTTTCTCGAGTTGCGGCAGGTGCTCTCGACTTACGACGGGGACCTCAGGGACCCGCTCTGGTGGCCTCAGGAAAGGCCAGTCCCCATGCGAGTTCCTCGGGGGCTTCTCGGGATTCTTCTCCCGTCGATGCCGGGGCCTAAGACCTTGTGTGGAGTCGGGGCCGGAACCTGAGGATTTCTCTCCAGTGCTGACATGGATCTTGGGGTACTTCTGGAGTCTCCCCAGGGGAGTCAGTCCTCGTCTCGAATGCGGGCATGCACTTGCGCTTTCCTCCAGAGCGGTAGCAGCAGTGTCACGCAGTCCGCCGCGTGGATCAAAGGATCTATGGTTTTCCCTCGAGTCTTTCCCACGAGGCTTTCCCACGGGGCTTTCCCACAGGGCTGTCCCACGTGCACACGTGGTGGGAGTCGATCGTCGGCTTGAACATAAAGGCAGTGCAGGGAAAACAGGTTCCTCTGGAATGGACTGACACATCTGGGGGACTCTTGGAATGGTGGCACGACCCTGGAGTTCCTCTCGTCTTTCCTGTGGAGAGCGCCTCCTCTTGAGATGCGACGGGAACGCCGGGAATTCTTTCCCTACGAATCAGGGAAAGGATCCCTCATTTCGAGCTAGGAGGCGGAAACGGAGCTCCTCTGGATGTGTGCGGGACCCTCGTGCTTCCTCTCGAGTGGAGATGGGTATGTCGGGGAACATCTTGAGTTGCAGCAAGGGTGTGAAGGACCCTTAGGAAGTTCCAGTGGTTAGACCTGATTAGCCTCGAGAAGCCTCAGGGGAAATGGGCCTCATCTCGCCTGGAGGGCAAAACCTCCTGGATTTTCTCGAGTTGCGGCAGGTGCTCTCGACTTATGACGGGGACCTCAGGGACCCGCTCTGGTGGCCTCAGGAACAGCCAGTCCGCATGCGAGTTCCTCGGGGGCCTCTCGGGATTCCTCTCCCTTCGATGCCGGCGACTAAGACCTTGTGTTGATTCTGGGCCGGAACCTGAGGATTCCTCTCCAGTGCTGACATGGATCTTGGGGTACTTCTGGAGTCTCCCCAGGGGAGTCAGTCCTCGTCTCGAATGCGGGCATGCACTTGCGCTTTCCTCCAGAGCGGTAGCAGCAGTGTCACGCAGTCCGCCGCGTGGATCAAAGGATCTATGGTTTTCCCTCGAGTCTTTCCCACGAGGCTTTCCCACGAGGCTTTCCCACAGGGCTGTCCCACGTGCACACGTGGTGGGAGTCGTTCCTCGGCTTGAACGTCAAGACAGTGCGGGGAAAACAGGTTCCTCTGGAATGGACTGACACATCTGGGGGACTCTTGGAATGGTGGCACGACCCTGGAGTTCCTCTCGCCTTTCCTGTGGAGAGCGCCTCCTCTTGAGATGCGACGGGAACGCCGGGAATTCTTTCCCTACGAAACAGGGAAAGGATCCCTCATCTCGAGCTAGGAGGCGGAAACGGGGCTCCCCTGGATGTGTGCGGGACCCCACGTGCTTCCTCTCGAGTGGAGACGGGTATGTCGGGGAACTTCTTGAGTTGCAGCAAGGGTGAGAAGGACCCTTAGGAAGTTCCATTGGTTAAATATGATTAGCCTCGAGAAGCCTCAGCGGAAATGGACCTCATCTCGCCTGGAGGGCAAAACCTCGTGGATTTTCTCGAGTTGCGGCAGGTGCTCTCGACTTACGACGGGGACCTCAGGGACCCGCTCTGGTGGCCTCAGGAAAGGCCAGTCCCCATGCGAGTTCCTCAGGGGCCTCTCGGGATTCCTCTCCCTTCGATGCCGAGGACTAAGACCTTGTGTGGAGTCGGGGCCGGAACCTGAGGATTCCTCTCCAGTGCTCACATGGATCTTGGGGTAATTCTGGAGTATTCCCAAGGGAGTCAGTCCCCGTCTCGAATGCGGGCATGCACTTGCGCTTTCCTCCAGAGCGGTAGCAGCAGTGTCACGCAGTCCGCCGCGTGGATCAAAGGATCTATGGTTTTCCCTCGAGTCTTTCCAACGAGGCTTTCCCACGAGGCTTTCGCACAGGGCTGTCCCACGTGCACTCGTGGTGGAAGTCGATCCTCGGCTTGAACGTCAAGGCAGTGCAGGGAAAACAGGTTCCTCTGGAATGGACTGACCCATCTGGGGGACTCTTGGAATGGTGGCCCGACCCTGGTGTTCCTCTCGCCTTTCCTGTGGAGAGCGCCTCCTCTTGAGATGCGACGGGAACGCCGGGAATTCTTTCCCTACGAAACAGGGAAAGGATCCCTCATCTCGAGCTAGGAGGCGGAATCGGGGCTCCCCTGTATGTGTGCGGGACCCCACGTGCTTCCTCTCGAGTGGAGATGGATATGTCGCGGAACTGCTTGAGTTGCAGCAAGGGTGTGAAGGACCCTTTGGAAGTTCCAGTGGTTAGATGTGATTAGCCTCGAGAAGCCTCAGCGGAAATGGGCCTCATCTCGCCTGGAGGGCAAAACCTCCTGGATTATCTCGAGTTGCGGCAGGTGCTCTCGACTTACGACGGGGACCTCAGGGACCCGCTCTGGAGGCCTCAGGAAAGGCCAGTCCCCATGCGAGTTCCACGGGGGCCTCTCGGGATTCCTCTCCCGTCGATGCCGGGGCCTAAGACCTTGTGTGGAGTTGGGGCCGGAACCTGAGTATTCCTCTCCAGTGCTGACATTGATCTTGGGGTACTTCTGGAGTCTCCCCAGGGGAGTCAGTCCTCGTCTCGAATGCGGGCATGCACTTGCGCTTTCCTCCAGAGCGGTAGCAGCAGTGTCTCGCATTCCGTCGCGTGGATCAAAGGATCTATGGTTTTCCCTCGAGTCTTTCCCACGAGGCTTTCCCACGAGGCTTTCCCACAGGGCTGTCCCACGTGCACACGTGGTGGGAGTCGATCCTCGGCTTGAACGTCAAGGCAGTGCAGGGAAAACAGGTTCCTCTGGAATGGACTGACACATCTGGGGGACTCTTGGAATGGTGGCACGACCCTGGAGTTCCTCTCGCCTTTCCTGTGGAGAGCGCCTCCTCTTGAGATGCGACGGGAACGCCGGGAATTCTTTCCCTACGAAACAGGGAAAGGATCCCTCATCTCGAGCTAGAAGGCGGAAACGAGGCTCCCCTGGATGTGTGCGGGACCCCACGTGCTTCCTCTCGAGTGGAGACGGGTATGTCGCGGAACTGCTTGAGTTGCAGCAAGGGTGTGAAGGACCCTTTGGAAGTTCCAGTGGTTAGATGTGATTAGCCTCGAGAAGCCTCAGCGGAAATGGGCCTCATCTGGCCTGGAGGGCAAAACCTCCTGGATTTTCTCGAGTTGCGGCAGGTGCTCTCGACTTACGACGGGGACCTCAGGGACCCGCTCTGGAGGCCTCAGGAAAGGCCAGTCCCCATGCGAGTTCCTCGGGGGCCTCTCGGGATTCCTCTCCCGTCGATGCCGGGGCCTAAGACCTTGTGTGGAGTCGGGGCCGGAACCTGAGGATTCCTCTCCAGTGCTGACATGGATCTTGGGGTACTTCTGGAGTCTCCCCAGGGGAGTCAGTCCTCGTCTCGAATGCGGGCATGCACTTGCGCTTTCCTCCAGAGCGGTAGCAGCAGTGTCACGCAGTCCGCCCCGTGGATCAAAGGATCTATGGTTTTCCCTCCAGTCTTTCCCACGAGGCTTTCCCACGAGGCTTTCCCACAGGGCTGTCCCACGTGCACACGTGGTGGGAGTCGAACCTCGGCTTGAACGTCAAGGCAGTGCAGGGAAAACAGGTTCCTCTGGAATGGACTGACACATCTGGGGGTCTCTTGGAATGGTGGCACGACCCTGGAGTTCCTCTCCCCTTTCCTGTGGAGAGCGCCTCCTCTTGAGATGCGACGGGAACGCCGGGAATTCTTTCCCTACGAAACAGGGAAAGGATCCCTCATCTCGAGCTAGGAGGCGGAAACGGGGCTCCCCTGGATGTGTGCGGGACCCCACGTGCTTCCTCTCGAGTGGAGACGGGTATGTCAGGGAACTTCTTGAGTTGCAGCAAGGGTGAGAAGGACCCTTAGGAACTTCCAGTGGTTAGACGTGATTAGCCTCGAGAAGCCTCAGCGGAAATGGGCCCCATCTCGCCTGGAGGGCAAAACCTCGTGGATTTTCTCGAGTTGCGGCAGGTGCTCTCGACTTACGAAGGGGACCTCAGGGACCCGCTCTGGTGGCCTCAGGAAAGGCCAGTCCCCATGCGAGTTCCTCGGGGGCCTCTCGGGATTCCTCTCCGGTCTATGCCGGGGCCTAGGACCTAGTGTGGAGTCGGGGCCGGAACCTGAGGATTCCTCTCCAGTGCTGACATGGATCTTGGGGTACTTCTGGAGTCTCCCCAGGGGAGTCAGTCCTCTTCTTGAATGCGGGTATGCACTTGCGCTTTCCTCCAGAGCGGTAGCAGCAGTGTCACGCAGTCCGCCGCGTGGATCAAAGGATCTATGGTTTTCCCTCGGGCCTTTCCCACGAGGCTTTCCCACGAGGCTTTCCCACAGGGCTGTCCCACGAGCACACGTGGTGGGAGTCTATCTTCGGCTTGAATGTCAAGGCAGTAGAGGGAAAACAGGTTCCTCTGGAATGGACTGACACATCTGGGGGACTCTTGGAATGGTGGCACGACCCTGGAGTTCCTCTCGCCTTTCCTGTGGAGATTGCCTCCTCCTGAGATGCGACGGGAACGCCGGGAATTCTTTCCCTACGAAACAGGGAAAGGATCCCTCATCTCGAGCTAGGAGGCGGAAACGGGGCTCCCCTGGATGTGTGCGGGACCCTCGTGCTTCCTCTCGAGTGGAGACGGGTATGTTGGGGAACTTCTTGAGTTGCAGCAAGGGTGTGAAGGACCCTTTGGAAGTTCCATTGGTTAGATGTGATTAGCCTCGAGAAGCCTCAGCGGAAATGGGCCTCATCTCGCCTGGAGGGCAAAACCTCCTGGATTTTCTCGAGTTGCGGCAGGTGTTCTCGACTTACGACGGGGACCACAGGGACCCGCTCTGGTGGCCTCAGGAAAGGCCAGTCTCCATGCGAATTCCTCGGGGGCCTCTCGGGATTCCTCTCCTGTCGATGCCGGGGCCTAAGACCTTGTGTGGAGTCGGGGCCGGAACCTGAGGATTCCTCTCCAGTGCTGACATGGATCTTGGGGTACTTCTGGAGTCTCCCCAGGGGAGTCAGTCCTCGTCTCGAATGCGGGCATGCACTTGTGCTTTCCTCCAGAGCGGTAGCAGCAGTGTCACGCAGTCCGCCGCGTGGATCAAAGGATCTATGGTTTTCCCTCCAGTCTTTCCCACGAGGCTTTCCCACGGGGCTTTCCCACAGGGCTGTCCCACGTGCACACGTGGTGGGAGTCGATCGTCGGCTTGAACATAAAGGCAGTGCAGGGAAAACAGGTTCCTCTGTAATGGACTGACACATCTGGGGGACTCTTGGAATGGTGGCCCGACCCTGGTGTTCCTTTCGCCTTTCCTGTGGAGAGCGCCTCCTCTTGAGATGCGACGGGAACGCCGGGAATTCTTTCCCTACGAAACAGGGAAAGGATCCCTCATCTCGAGCTAGGAGGCGGAATCGGGGCTCCCCTGTATGTGTGCGGGACCCCACGTGCTTCCTCTCGAGTGGAGATGGATATGTCGCGGAACTGCTTGAGTTGCAGCAAGGGTGTGAAGGACCCTTTGGAAGTTCCAGTGGTTAGATGTGATTAGCCTCGAGAAGCCTCAGCGGAAATGGGCTTCATCTCGCCTGGAGGGCCAAACCTCCTGTATTTTCTCGAGTTGCGGCAGGTGCTCTCGACTTACGACCGGGACCTCAGGGACCCGCTCTGGTGGCCTCAGGAAAGGCCAGTCCCCATGCGAGTTCCTCGGGGGCCTCTCGGGATTCCTCTCCGGTCTATGCCGGCGCCTAGGACCTAGTGTGGAGTGGGGGCCGGAACCTGAGGATTCCTCTCCAGTGCTGACATGGATCTTGGGGTACTTCTGGAGTCTCCCCAGGGGAGTCAGTCCTCTTCTTGAATGCGGGCATGCACTTGCGCTTTCCTCCAGAGCGGTAGCAGCAGTGTCACGCAGTCCGCCGCGTGGATCAAAGGATCTATGGTTTTCCCTCGGGTCTTTCCCACGAGGCTTTCCCACGAGGCTTTCCCACAGGGCTGTCCCACGTGCACACGTGGTGGGAGTCTATCTTCGGCTTGAATGTCAAGGCAGTGCAGGGAAAACAGGTTCCTCTGGAATGGACTGACCCATCTGGGGGACTCTTGGAATGGTGGCCCGACCCTGGTGTTCCTCTCGCCTTTCCTGTGGAGAGCGCCTCCTCTTGAGATGCGACGGGAACGCCGGGAATTCTTTCCCTACGAAACAGGGAAAGGATCCCTCATCTCGAGCTAGGAGGCGGAATCGGGGCTCCCCTGTATGTGTGCGGGACCCCACGTGCTTCCCCTCGAGTGGAGACGGATATGTCGCGGAACTGCTTGAGTTGAAGCAAGGGTGTGAAGGACCCTTTGGAAGTTCCAGTGGTTAGATGTGATTAGCCTCGAGAAGACTCAGCGGAAATGGGCCTCATCTAGCCTGGAGGGCAAAACCTCGTGGATTTTCTCGAGTTGCGGCAGGTGCTCTCGACTTACGACGGGGACCTCAGGGACCCGCTCTGGTGGCCTCAGGAAAGGCCAGTCCCCATGCGAGTTCCTCGGGGGCCTCTCGGGATTCCTCTCCCTTCGATGCCGAGGACTAAGACCTTGTGTGGAGTCGGGGCCGGAACCTGAGGATTCCTCTCCAGTGCTCACATGGATCTTGGGGTAATTCTGGAGTATCCCCAAGGGAGTCAGTCCCCGTCTCGAATGCGGGCATGCACTTGCGCTTTCCTCCAGAGCGGTAGCAGCAGTGTCACGCAGTCCGCCCCGTGGATCAAAGGATCTATGGTTTTCCCTCGAGTCTTTCCCACAAGGCTTTCCCACGAGGCTTTCCCACAGGGCTGTCCCACGTGCACTCGTGGTGGAAGTCGATCCTCGGCTTGAACGTCAAGGCAGTGCAGGGAAAACAGGTTCCTCTGGAATGGTCTGACCCATCTGGGGGACTCTTGGAATGGTGGCCCGACCCTGGTGTTCCTCTCGCCTTTCCTGTGGAGAGCGCCTCCTCTTGAGATGCGGCGGGAACGCCGGGAATTCTTTCCCTACGAAACAGGGAAAGGATCCCTCATCTCGAGCTAGGAGGCGGAATCGGGGCTCCCCTGTATGTGTGCGGGACCCCACGTGCTTCCTCTCGAGTGGAGACGGATATGTCGCGGAACTGCTTGAGTTGCAGCAAGGGTGTGAAGGACCCTTTGGAAGTTCCAGTGGTTAGATGTGATTAGCCTCGAGAAGCCTCAGCGGAAATGGGCCTCATCTCGCCTGGAGGGCAAAACCTCCTGGATTATCTCGAGTTGAGGCAGGTGCTCTCGACTTACGACGGGGACCTCAGGGACCCGCTCTGGAGGCCTCAGGAAAGGCCAGTCCCCATGCGAGTTCCACGGGGGCCTCTCGGGATTCCTCTCCCGTCGATGCCGGGGCCTAAGACCTTGTGTGGAGTCGGGGCCGGAACCTGAGTATTCCTCTCCAGTGCTGACATGGATCTTGGGGTACTTCTGGAGTCTCCCCAGGGGAGTCAGTCCTCGTCTCGAATGCGGGCATGCACTTGCGCTTTCCTCCAGAGCGGTAGCGGAAGTGTCACGCAGTCCGCCGCGTGGATCAAAGGATCTATGGTTTCCCCTCGAGTCTTTCCCACGAGGCTTTCCCACGAGGCTTTCCCACGAGGCTTTCCCACAGGGCTGTCCCACGTGCACACGTGGTGGGAGTCGATCCTCGGCTTGAACGTCAAGGCAGTGCAGGGAAAACAGGTTCCTCTGTAATGGACTGACACATCTGAGGGTCTCTTGGAATGGTGGCACGACCCTGGAGTTCCTCTCTCCTTTCCTGTGGAGAGCGCCTCCTCTTGAGATGCGACGGGAACGCCGGGAATTCTTTCCCTACGAAACAGGGAAAGGATCCCTCATCTCGAGCTAGGAGGCGGTAACGGGGCTCCCCTGGATGTGTGCGGGAACCCTCGTGCTTCCTCTCGAGTGGAGACGGGTATGTCGGGGAACTTCTTGAGTTGAAGCAAGGGTGTGAAGGACCCTTTGGAAGTTCCAGTGGTTAGATGTGATTGGCCTCGAGAAGCCTCAGCGGAAATGGGCCTCATCTCGCCTGGAGGGCAAAACCTCCTGGATTTTCTCGAGTTGCGGCAGGTGCTCTCGACTTACGACGGGGACCTCAGGGACACGCTCTGGTGGCCTCAGGAAAGGCCAGTCCCCATGCGAGTTCCTCGGGGGCCTCTCAGGATTCCTTTCCCGGTGATGCGGGGGACTAATACCTTGTGTGGAGTAGGGGCCGGAACCTGAGGATTCCTCTCCAGTGCTGACATGGATCTTGGGGTACTTCTGGAGTCTCCCCAGGGGAGTCAGTCCTCGTCTCGAATGCGGGCATGCACTTGCGCTTTCCTCCAGAGCGGTAGCAGCAGTGTCACGCAGTCCGCCCCGTGGATCAAAGGATCTATGGTTTTCCCTCGAGTCTTTCCACGAGGCTTTCCCACGAGGTTTTCCCACAGGGCTGTCCCACGTGCACATGTGGTGGGAGTCGATCCTCTGCTTGAACGTCAAGGCAGTGCAGGGGAAACAGGTTCCTCTGGAATGGACTGACACATCTGGGGGACTCTTGGAATGGTGGCACGACCCTGGAGTACCTCTCTCCTTTCCTGTGGAGAGTTCCTCCTCTTGAGAGGCGAGGGGAACGCCGGGAATTCTTTCCCTACGAAACAAGGAAAGGATCCCTCATCTCGAGCTAGGAGGCTGAAACGGGGCTCCCCTGGATGTGTGCGGGACCCCACGTGCTTCCTCTCGAGTGGAGACGGGTATGTCGCGGAACTTCTTGAGTTGCAGCAAGGGTGTGAAGGACCCTTTGGAAGTTCCAGTAGTTAGATGTGATTAGCCTCGAGAAGCCTCAGCGGAAATGGGCTTCATCTCGCCTGGAGGGCCAAACCTCCTGTATTTTCTCGAGTTGCGGCAGGTGCTCTCGACTTACGACCGGGACCTCAGGGACCCGCTCTGGTGGCCTCAGGAAAGGCCAGTCCCCATGCGAGTTCCTCGGGGGCCTCTCGGGATTCCTCTCCGGTCTATGCCGGGGCCTAGGACCTAGTGTGGAGTCGGGGCCGGAACCTGAGGATTCCTCTCCAGTGCTGACATGGATCTTGGGGTACTTCTGGAGTCTCCCCAGGGGAGTCAGTCCTCTTCTTGAATGCGGGCATGCACTTGCGCTTTCCTCCAGAGCGGTAGCAGCAGTGTCACGCAGTCCGCCGCGTGGATCAAAGGATCTATGGTTTTCCCTCGGGTCTTTCCCACGAGGCTTTCCCACGAGGCTTTCCCACAGGGCTGTCCCACGTGCACACGTGGTGGGAGTCTATCTTCGGCTTGAATGTCAAGGCAGTACAGGGAAAACAGGTTCCTCTGGAATGGACTGACACATCTGGGGGACTCTTGGAATGGTGGCACGACCCTGGAGTTCCTCTCGCCTTTCCTGTGGAGATCGCCTCCTCTTGAGATGCGACGGGAACGCCGGGAATTCTTTCCCTACGAAACAGGGAAAGGATCCCTCATCTCGAGCTAGGAGGCGGAAACGGGGCTCCCCTGGATGTGTGCGGGACCCTCGTGCTTCCTCTCGAGTGGAGACGGGTATGTTGGGGAACTTCTTGAGTTGCAGCAAGGGTGTGAAGGACCCTTTGGAAGTTCCATTGGTTAGATGTGATTAGCCTCGAGAAGCCTCAGCGGAAATGGGCCTCATCTCGCCTGGAGGGCAAAACCTCCTGGATTTTCTCGAGTTGCGGCAGGTGTTCTCGACTTACGACGGGGACCACAGGGACCCGCTCTGGTGGCCTCAGGAAAGGCCAGTCTCCATGCGACTTCCTCGGGGGCCTCTCGGGATTCCTCTCCTGTCGATGCCGGGGCCTAAGACCTTGTGTGGAGTCGGGGCCGGAACCTGAGGATTCCTCTCCAGTGCTGACATGGATCTTGGGGTACTTCTGGAGTCTCCCCAGGGGAGTCAGTCCTCGTCTCGAATGCGGGCATGCACTTGTGCTTTCCTCCAGAGCGGTAGCAGCAGTGTCACGCAGTCCGCCGCGTGGATCAAAGGATCTATGGTTTCCCCTCCAGTCTTTCCCACGAGGCTTTCCCACGGGGCTTTCCCACAGGGCTGTCCCACGTGCACACGTGGTGGGAGTCGATCGTCGGCTTGAACATAAAGGCAGTGCAGGGAAAACAGGTTCCTCTGTAATGGACTGACACATCTGGGGGACTCTTGGAATGGTGGCCCGACCCTGGTGTTCCTCTCGCCTTTCCTGTGGAGAGCGCCTCCTCTTGAGATGCGACGGGAACGCCGGGAATTCTTTCCCTACGAAACAGGGAAAGGATCCCTCATCTCGAGCTAGGAGGCGGAATCGGGGCTCCCCTGGATGTGTGCGGGACCCCACGTGCTTCCTCTCGAGTGGAGATGGATATGTCGCGGAACTGCTTGAGTTGCAGCAAGGGTGTGAAGGACCCTTTGGAAGTTCCAGTGGTTAGATGTGATTAGCCTCGAGAAGCCTCAGCGGAAATGGGCCTCATCTCCTGGAGGGCAAAACCTCGTGGATTTTCTCGAGTTGCGGCAGGTGCTCTCGACTTACGACGGGGACCTCAGGAACCCGCTCTGGTGGCCTCAGGAAAGGCCAGTCCCCATGCGAGTTCCTCGGGGGCCTCTCGGGATTACTCTCCCTTCGATGCCGAGGACTAAGACCTTGTGTGGAGTTGGGGCCGGAATCTGAGTATTCCTCTCCAGTGCTGACATGGATCTTGGGGTACTTCTGGAGTCTCCCCAGGGGAGTCAGTCCTCGTCTCGAATGCGGGCATGCACTTGCGCTTTCCTCCAGAGCGGTAGCAGCAGTGTCTCGCATTCCGTCGCGTGGATCAAAGGATCTATGGTTTTCCCTCGAGTCTTTCCCACGAGGCTTTCCCACGAGGCTTTCCCACAGGGCTGTCCCACGTGCACACGTGGTGGGAGTCGATCCTCGGCTTGAACGTCAAGGCAGTGCGGGGAAAACAGGTTCCTCTGGAATGGACTGACACATCTGGGGGACTCTTGGAATGGTGGCACGACCCTGGAGTTCCTCTCGCCTTTCCTGTGGAGAGCGCCTACTCTTGAGATGCGACGGGAACGCCGGGAATTCTTTCCCTACGAAACAGGGAAAGGATCCCTCATCTCGAGCTTGAAGGCGGAAACGAGGCTCCCCTGGATGTGTGCGGGACCCCACCTGCTTCCTCTCGAGTGGAGACGGGTATGTCGCGGAACTGCTTGAGTTGCAGCAAGGGTGTGAAGGACCCTTTGGAAGTTCCAGTGGTTAGATGTGATTAGCCTCGAGAAGCCTCAGCGGAAATGGGCCTCATCTCGCCTGGAGGGCAGAACCTCCTGGATTTTCTCGAGTTGCGGCAGGTGCTCTCGACTTACGACGGGCACCTCAGGGACCCGCTCTGGAGGCCTCAGGAAAGGCCAGTCCCCATGCGAGTTCCTCCGGGGCCTCTCAGGATTCCTTTCCCGGCGATGCGGGGGACTAATACCTTGTGTGGAGTAGGGGCCGGAACCTGAGGATTCCTCTCCAGTGCTGACATGGATCTTGGGGTACTTCTGGAGTCTCCCCAGGGGAGTCAGTCCTCGTCTCGAATGCGGGCATGCACTTGCGCTTTCCTCCAGAGCGGTAGCAGCAGTGTCACGCAGTCCGCCCCGTGGATCAAAGGTTCTATGGTTTTCCCTCGAGTCTTTCCACGAGGCTTTCCCACGAGGTTTTCCCACAGGGCTGTCCCACGTGCACATGTGGTGGGAGTCGATCCTCTGCTTGAACGTCAAGGCAGTGCAGGGGAAACAGGTTCCTCTGGAATGGACTGACACATCTGGGGGACTCTTGGAATGGTGGCACGACCCTGGAGTACCTCTCTCCTTTCCTGTGGAGAGTTCCTCCTCTTGAGAGGCGAGGGGAACGCCGGGAATTCTTTCCCTACGAAACAAGGAAAGGATCCCTCATCTCGAGCTAGGAGGCTGAAACGGGGCTCCCCTGGATGTGTGCGGGACCCACGTGCTTCCTCTCGAGTGGAGACAGGTAAGTCGCGGAACTTCTTGAGTTGCAGCAAGGGTGTGAAGGACCCTTTGGAAGTTCCAGTAGTTAGATGTGATTAGCCTCGAGAAGCCTCAGCGGAAATGGGCTTCATCTCGCCTGGAGGGCCAAACCTCCTGGATTTTCTCGAGTTGCGGCAGGTGCTCTCGACTTACGACGGGGACCTCAGGGACCCGCTCTGGTGGCCTCAGGAAAGGCCAGTCCCCATGCTAGTTCCTCGGGGGCCTCTCGGGATTCCTCTCCGGTCTATGCCGGCGCCTAGGACCTAGTGTGGAGTCGGGGCCGGAACCTGAGGATTCCTCTCCAGTGCTGACATGGATCTTGGGGTACTTCTGGAGTCTCCCCAGGGGAGTCAGTCCTCTTCTTGAATGCGGGCATGCACTTGCGCTTTCCTCCAGAGCGGTAGCAGCAGTGTCACGCAGTCCGCCCCGTGGATCAAAGGATCTATGGTTTTCCCTCGGGTCTTTCCCACGAGGCTTTCCCACGAGGCTTTCCCACAGGGCTGTCCCAGGTGCACACGTGGTGGGAGTCTATCTTCGGCTTGAATGTCAAGGCAGTACAGGGAAAACAGGTTCCTCTGGAATGGACTGACACATCTGGGGGACTCTTGGAATGGTGGCACGACCCTGGAGTTCCTCTCGCCTTTCCTGTGGAGATCGCCTCCTCTTGAGATGCGACGGGAACGCCGGGAATTCTTTCCTTACGAAACAGGGAAAGGATCCCTCATCTCGAGCTAGGAGGCGGAAACGGGGCTCCCCTGGATGTGTGCGGGACCCTCGTGCTTCCTCTCGAGTGGAGACGGGTATGTTGGGGAACTTCTTGAGTTGCAGCAAGGGTGTGAAGGACCCTTTGGAAGTTCCATTGGTTAGATGTGATTAGCCTCGAGAAGCCTCAGCGGAAATGGGCCTCATCTCGCCTGGAGGGCAAAACCTCCTGGATTTTCTCGAGTTGCGGCAGGTGTTCTCGACTTACGACGGGGACCACAGGGACCCGCTCTGGTGGCCTCAGGAAAGGCCAGTCTCCATGCGACTTCCTCGGGGGCCTCTCGGGATTCCTCTCCCGTCGATGCCGGGGCCTAAGACCTTGTGTGGAGTCGGGCCCGGAACCTGAGGATTCCTCTCCAGTGCTGACATGGATCTTGGGGTACTTCTGGAGTCTCCCCAGGGGAGTCAGTCCTCGTCTCGAATGCGGGCATGCACTTGTGCTTTCCTCCAGAGCGGTAGCAGCAGTGTCACGCAGTCCGCCGCGTGGATCAAAGGATCTATGGTTTTCCCTCCAGTCTTTCCCACGAGGCTTTCCCACGGGGCTTTCCCACAGGGCTGTCCCACGTGCACACGTGGTGGGAGTCGATCGTCGGCTTGAACGTCAATGCAGTGCAGGGAAAACAGGTTCCTCTGTAATGGACTGACACATCTGGGGGTCTCTTGGACTGGTGGCACGACTCTGGAGATCCTCTCCCCTTTCCTGTTGAGAGCGCCTCCTCTTGAGATGCGATGGGAACGCCGGGAATTCTTTCCCTGCGAAACAGGGAAAGGATCCCTCATCTCGAGCTAGGAGGCGGTAACGGGGCTCCCCTGGATGTGTGCGGGAACCCACGTGCTTCCTCTCGAGTGGAGACGGGTATATCGCGGAACTTCTTGAGTTGAAGCAAGGGTGTGAAGGACCCTTTGGAAGTTCCAGTGGTTAGATGTGATTGGCCTCCAGAAGCCTCAGCTGAAATGGGCCTCATCTCGCCTGGAGGGCAAAACCTCCTGGATTTTCTCGAGTTGCGGCAGGTGCTCTCGACTTATGACGAGGACCTCAGGGACCCGCTCTGCTGGCCTCAGGAAAGGCCAGCCCCCATGCGAGTTCCTCGGGGGCCTCTCGGGATTCCTCTCCAGTCGATGCCGGGGCCTAAGACCTTGTGTGGAGTCGGGGCCGGAACCTGAGGATTCCTCTCCAGTGCTGACATGGACCTTGGGGTACTTCTGGAGTCTCCCAAGGGGAGTCAGTCCTCGTCTCGAATGGGGGCATGCACTTGTGCTTTCCTCCAGAGCGGTAGGAGCAGTGTCACGCAGTCCGCCGCGTGGATCAAAGGATCTATGGTTTTCCCTCGAGTCTTTCCCATGAGTCTTTCCCACGAGGCTTTCCCACAGGGCTGTCCCACGTGCACACGTGGTGGGAGTCAATCCTCGGCTTGAACGTCAAGGCAGTGCAGGGAAAACAGGTTCCTCTGGAATGGACTGACCCATCTGGGGGACTCTTGAAATGGTGGCACGACCCTGGAGTTCCTCTCGCCTTTCCTGTGGAGAGCGCCTCCTCTTGAGATGCGACGGGAACGCCGGGAATTCTTTCCCTACGAAACAGGGAAAGGATCCCTCATCTCGAGCTAGGAGGCGGAAACGGGGCTCCCCTGGATGTGTGCGGGACCCTCGTGCTTCCTCTCGAGTGGAGACGGGTATGTCGGGGAACCTCTTGAGTTGCAGCAAGGGTGTGAAGGACCTTTTGGAAGTTCCAGTGGTTAGATGTGATTAGCCACGAGAAGCCTCAGCGGAAATGGGCCTCATCTCGCCTGGAGGGCAAACCTCCTGGATTTTCTCGAGTTGCGGCAGGTGCTCTCGACTTACGACGGGGACCTCAGGGACCCGCTCTGGTGGCCTCAGGAAAGGCCAGTCCCCATGCGAGTTCCTCGGGGGCCTCTCGGGATTCCTCTCCCGTCGATGCCGGGGCCTAAACCTTGTGTGGAGTCGGGGCCGGAACCTGAGGATTCCTCTCCAGTGCTGACATGGACCTTGGGGTACTTCTGGAGTCTCCCCAGGGGAGTCAGTCCTTGTCTCGAATGCGGGCATGCACTTGCGCTTTCCTCCAGAGCGGTAGGAGAAGTGTCACGCAGTCCGCCGCGTGGATCAAAGGATCTATGGTTTTCCCTCGAGTCTTTCCCACGAGGCTTTCCCACGAGGCTTTCCCACAGGGCTGTCCCACGTGCACACGTGGTGGGAGTCGATCCTCGGCTTGAACGTCAAGGCAGTGCAAGGAAAACAGGTTTCTCTGGAATGGACTGACACATCTGGGGGACTCTTGGAATGGTGGCACGACCCTGGAGTTTCTCTCGCCTTTCCTGTGGAGAGCGCCTCTTCTTATGATGCGACGGGAACGCCGGGAATTCTTTCACTAGGAAACAGGGAAAGGATCCCTCATCTCGAGCTAGGAGGCGGAACCGGGGCTCCCCCGGATGTGTGCGGGACCCTCGTGCTTCCTCTCGAGTGGAGACGGGTATGTCGGGGAACTTCTGGACTTGCAGCAAGGGTGTGAAGGACCCTTTGGAAGTTCCAGTGGTTAGATGTGATTAGCCTCGAGAAGCCTCAGCGGACATGGGCCTCATCTCGCCTGGAGGGCAAAACCTCCAGGATTTTCTCGAGTTGCGGCAGGTGCTCTCAACTTAAGATGGGGA
This sequence comes from Ovis canadensis, assembly GCF_042477335.2. Classification (NCBI taxonomy): domain Eukaryota; kingdom Metazoa; phylum Chordata; class Mammalia; order Artiodactyla; family Bovidae; genus Ovis; species Ovis canadensis. The sequence continues at coordinate 9,146,742 of NC_091253.1, forward strand.
CCTCAGGGACCCGCTCTGGTGGCCTCAGGAAAGGCCAGTCCCCATGCGAGTTCCTCGGGGTCCTCTCGGGATTCCTCTCCCGTCAATGCCGGGGCCTAAGACCTTGTGTGGAGTCGGGGCCAGAACCTGAGGATTCCTCTCCAGTGCTGACATGGATCTTGGGGTACTTCTGGAGTCTCCCCAGGGGAGTCAGTCCTCGTCTCGAATGCGGGCATGCACTTGCGCTTTCCTCCAGAGCGGTAGCAGCAGTGTCACGCAGTCCGCCGCGTGGATCAAAGGATCTATGGTTTTCCCTCGAGTCTTTCCCACGAGGCTTTCCCACGAGGCTTTCCCACAGGGCTGTCCCACGTGCACACGTGGTGGGAGTCGATCCTCGGCTTGAACGTCAAGGCAGTGCAGGGAAAACAGGTTCCTCTGGAATGGACTGACACATCTGGGGGACTCGTGTAATGGTGGCACGACCCTGGAGTTCCTCTCGACTTTCCTGTGGAGAGTGCCTCCTCTTGAGATGCGACGGAAACGCCGGGAATTCTTTCCCTCCGAAACAGGGAAAGGTCCCTCATCTCGAAAGAGGAGGCGGAAACGGGGCTCCAATGGATGTGTGCGGGACCCCACGTGCTTCCTCTCTAGTGGAGACGGGAATGTCGCGGAACTGCTTGAGTTGTAGCAAGGGTTTGAAGGACCCTTTGGAAGTTCCAGTAGTTAGATGTGATTGGCCTCGAGAAGCCTCAGAGGAAATGGGCCTCATCTCGCCTGGAGGGCAAAACCTCCTGGATTTTCTCGAGTTGCGGCAGGTGCTCTCGACTTACGACGGGGACCTCAGGGACCCGCTCTGGTGGCCTCAGGAAAGGCCAGTCCCCATGCGAGTTCCTCGGGGGCCTCTCTGGATTCCTCTCCCATCGATGCCGGGGCCTAAGACCTTGTGCGGAGTTGGGGCCGGAACCTGAGGATTAATCTCCAGTGCTGACATGGATCTTGGGGTACTTCTGGAGTCTCCCCAGGGGAGTCAGTCCTCGTCTCGAATGCGGGCATGCACTTGCGCTTTCCTCCAGAGCGGTAGCAGCAGTGTCACGCAGTCCGCCGCGTGGATCAAAGGATCTATGGTTTCCCCTCGAGTCTTTCCCACGAGGCTTTCCCACGAGGCTTTCCCACGAGGCTTTCCCCCAGGGCTGTCCCACGTGCACACGTGGTGGGAGTCGATCCTCGGCTTGAACGTCAAGGCAGTGCAGGGAAAACAGGCTCCTCAGGAATGGACTGACACATCTGGGGGTCTCTTGGAATGGTGGCACGACTCTGGAGATCCTCTCCCCTTTCCTGTTGAGAGCGCCTCCTCTTGAGATGCGACGGAACGCCGGGAATTCTTTCCCTACGAAACAGGGAAAGGATCCCTCATCTCGAGCTACGAGGCGGAAACGGGGCTCCCTGGATGTGTGCGGGAACCTCGTGCTTCCTCTCGAGTGGAGACGGTTATGTCGGGGAACTTCTTGAGTTGCAGCAAGGGTGTGAAGGACTCTTTGGAAGTTCCAGTGGTTAGATGTGATTAGCCTCGAGAAGCCTCAGCGGAAATGGGCGTCATCTCGCCTGGAGGGCAATACCTCCTGGAATTTCTCGAGTTGCGGCAGGTGCTCTCGACTTACGACGGGGACCTCAGGGACACGCTCTGGTGGCCTCAGGAAAGGCCAGTCCCCATGCGAGTTCCTCGGGGGCCTCTCGGGATTCCTTTCCCGTCGATGCCGGGGCCTAAGACCTTGTGTGGAGTCGGGGCCGGAACCTGAGGATTCCTCTTCAGTGCTGACATGGATCTAGGGGTACTTCTGGAGTCTCCCCAGGGGAGTCAGTCCTCGTCTCGAATGCGGGCATGCACTTGCGCTTTCCTCCAGAGCGGTAGCAGCAGTGTCAGGCAGTCCGCCGCGTGGATGAAAGGATCTATGGTTTCCCCTCGAGTCTTTCCCACGAGGCTTTCCCACGAGGTTTTCCCACGAGGCTTTCCCACAGGGCTGTCCCACCTGCACACGTGGTGGGAGTCAATCCTCGGCTTGAGCGTCAATGCAGTGCAGGGAAAACAGGTTCCTCTGTAATGGACTGACACATCTGGGGGTCTCTTGGAATGGTGGCACGACTCTGGAGATCCTCTCCCCTTTCCTGTTGAGAGCGCCTCCTCTTGAGATGCGATGGGAACGCCGGGAATTCTTTCCCTGCGAAACAGGGAAAGGATCCCTCATCTCGAGCTAGGAGGCGGTAACGGGGCTCCCCTGGATGTGTGCGGGAACCCACGTGCTTCCTCTCGACTGGAGACGGGTATATCGCGGAACTTCTTGAGTTGAAGCAAGGGTGTGAAGGACCATTTGGAAGTTCCAGTGGTTAGATGTGATTGGCCTCCAGAAGCCTCAGCTGAAATGGGCCTCATCTCGCCTGGAGGGCAAAACCTCCTGGATTTTCTCGAGTTGCGGCAGGTGCTCTCGACTTATGACGGGGACCTCAGGGACCCGCTCTGCTGGCCTCAGGAAAGGCCAGCCCCCATGCGAGTTCCTCGGGGGCCTCTCGGGATTCCTCTCCCGTCCATGCCGGGGCCTAAGACCTTGTGTGGAGTCGGGGCCGGAACCTGAGGATTCCTCTCCACTGCTGACATGGATCTTGGGGTACTTCTGGAGTCTCCCCAGGGGAGTCAGTCCTCGTCTCGAATGCAGGCATGCACTTGCGCTTTCCTCCAGAGCGGTAGCAGCAGTGTCACGCAGTCCGCCGCCTGGATTAAAGGATCTATGGTTTTCCCTCGAGTCTTTCCCACGAGGCTTTCCCACGAGGCTTTCCCACAGGGCTGTCCCACGTGCACACGTGGTGGGAGTCGATCCTCGGCTTGAACGTCAAGGCAGTGCAGGGAAAACAGGTTCCTCTGGAATGGACTGACACATCTGGGGGACTCTTGGAATGGTGGTACGACCCTGGAGTTCCTCTCGCCTTTCCTGTGGAGAGCGCCTCCTGTTGAGATGCGACGGGAACGCCGGGAATCTTTCCCTACGAAACAGGGAAAGGATCCCTCATCTCGAGCTAGGAGGCGGAAACGGGGCTCCCCTGGATGTGTGCGGGACCCCACGTGCTTCCTCTCGAGTGGAGACGGGTATGTCGGGGAACTTCTTGAGTTGCAGCAAGGGTGTGAAGGTCCCTTTGGAAGTTCCAGTGGTTAGACGTGATTGGCCTCGAGAAGCCTCATCGGAAATGGGCCTCATCTCGCCTGGAGGGCAAAACCTCCTGGATTTTCTGGAGTTGCGGCAGGTGCTCTCGACTTACGACTGGGACCTCAGGGACCCGCTCTGGTGGCCTCAGGAAAGGCCAGTCCCCATGCGAGTTCCACCGGGGCCTCTCGGGATTCCCCTCCCGTCTATGCCGGGGCCTAAGACCGTTGTGGAGTCGGGGCCGGAACCTGAGGATTCCTCTCCAGTGCTGACATGGATCTTGGGCTACTTCTGGAGTCTCCCCAGGGGAGTCAGTCCTCGTCTCGAATGCGGGCATGCACTTGGGCTTTCCTCCAGAGCGGTAGCAGCAGTGTCACGCAGTCCACCGCGTGGATCAAAGGATCTATGGCTTTCCCTCGAGTCTTTCCCACGAGGCTTTCCCACGAGGCTTTCCCACAGGGCTGTCCCACGTGCACACGTGGTGGGAGTCGATCCTCGGCTTGAACGTCAAGGCAGTGCAGGGAAAACAGGTTCCTCTGGAATGGACTGACACATCTGGGGGACTCTTGGAATGGTGGCACGACCCTGGAGTTCCTCTCGCCTTTCCTGTGGAGAGCGCCTCCTCTTGAGATGCGACGGGAACGCCGGGAATCTTTCCCTACGAAACAGGGAAAGGATCCCTCATCTCGAGCTAGGAGGCGGAAACGGGGCTCCCCTGGATGTGTGCGGGACCCCACGTGCTTCCTCTCGAGTGGAGACGGGTATGTCGGGGAACTTCTTGAGTTGCAGCAAGGGTGTGAAGGTCCCTTTGGAAGTTCCAGTGGTTAGACGTGATTGGCCTCGAGAAGCCTCATCGGAAATGGGCCTCATCTCGCCTGGAGGGCAAAACTTCCTGGATTTTCTGGAGTTGCGGCAGGTGCTCTCAACTTACGACTGGGACCTCAGGGACCCGCTCTGGTGGCCTCAGGAAAGGCCAGTCCCCATGCGAGATCCTCGGGGGCCTCTCGGGATTCCTCTCCCGTCGATGCCGAGGCCTAAGACCTTGTGTGGAGTCGGGGCCAGAACCTGAGGATTCCTCTCCAGTGCTGACATGGATCTTGGGGTACTTCTGGAGTCTCCCCAGGGGAGTCAGTCCTCGTCTCGAATGCGGGCATGCACTTGCGCTTTCCTCCAGAGCGGTAGCAGCAGTGTCACGCAGTCCGCCGCGTGGATCAAAGGATCTATGTTTTTCCCTCGAGTCTTTCCCACGTGGCTTTCCCACGAGGCTTTCCCACAGGGCTGTCCAACCTGCACACGTGGTGGGAGTCGATCCTCGGCTTGAACGTCAAGGCAGTGCAGGTAAAACAGGTTCCTCTTGAATGGACTGACATATCTGGGGGACTCTTGGAATGGTGGCACGACCCTGGAGTTCCTCTCGCCTTTCCTGTGGAGAGCGCCTCCTCTTGAGATGCGACGGGAACGCCGGGAATTGTTTCCCTACGAAACAGGGAAAGGATCCCTCATCTCGAGCTAGGAGGCGGAAACGGGGCTCCACTGGATGTGTGCGGGAACCCACGTGCTTACTCTTGAGTGCAGACGGGTATGTCGCGGAACTCCTTGAGTTACAGCAAGGGTGTGAAGGAACCTTTGGAAGTTCCAGTGGCTAGATCTGATTAGCCTCGAGAAGCCTCAGCGGAAATGGGCCTCATCTCGCCTGGAGGGCAAAACCTCCAGGATTTTCTCGAGTTGCGGCAGGTGCTCTCAACTTAAGATGGGGACCTCAGGGACCCGCTCTGGTGGCCTCAGGAAAGGCCAGTCCCCATGCGAGTTCCTCGGGGTCCTCTCGGGATTCCTCTCCCGTCAATGCCGGGGCCTAAGACCTTGTGTGGAGTCGGGGCCAGAACCTGAGGATTCCTCTCCAGTGCTGACATGGATCTTGGGGTACTTCTGGAGTCTCCCCAGGGGAGTCAGTCCTCGTCTCGAATGCGGGCATGCACTTGCGCTTTCCTCCAGAGCGGTAGCAGCAGTGTCACGCAGTCCGCCGCGTGGATCAAAGGATCTATGGTTTTCCCTCGAGTCTTTCCCACGAGGCTTTCCCACGAGGCTTTCCCACAGGGCTGTCCCACGTGCACACGTGGTGGGAGTCGATCCTCGGCTTGAACGTCAAGGCAGTGCAGGGAAAACAGGTTCCTCTGGAATGGACTGACACATCTGGGGGACTCTTGGAATGGTGGCACGACCCTGGAGTTCCTCTCGACTTTCCTGTGGAGAGTGCCTCCTCTTGAGATGCGACGGAAACGCCGGGAATTCTTTCCCTCCGAAACAGGGAAAGGTCCCTCATCTCGAAAGAGGAGGCGGAAACGGGGCTCCTCTGGATGTGTGCGGGACCCCACGTGCTTCCTCTCTAGTGGAGACGGGAATGTCGCGGAACTGCTTGAGTTGTAGCAAGGGTTTGAAGGACCCTTTGGAAGTTCCAGTAGTTAGATGTGATTGGCCTCGAGAAGCCTCAGAGGAAATGGGCCTCATCTCGCCTGGAGGGCAAAACCTCCTGGATTTTCTCGAGTTGCGGCAGGTGCTCTCGACTTACGACGGGGACCTCAGGGACCCGCTCTGGTGGCCTCAGGAAAGGCCAGTCCCCATGCGAGTTCCTCGGGGGCCTCTCTGGATTCCTCTCCCATCGATGCCGGGGCCTAAGACCTTGTGTGGAGTTGGGGCCGGAACCTGAGGATTAATCTCCAGTGCTGACATGGATCTTGGGGTACTTCTGGAGTCTCCCCAGGGGAGTCAGTCCTCGTCTCGAATGCGGGCATGCACTTGCGCTTTCCTCCAGAGCGGTAGCAGCAGTGTCACGCAGTCCGCCGCGTGGATCAAAGGATCTATGGTTTCCCCTCGAGTCTTTCCCACGAGGCTTTCCCACGAGGCTTTCCCACGAGGCTTTCCCCCAGGGCTGTCCCACGTGCACACGTGGTGGGAGTCGATCCTCGGCTTGAACGTCAAGGCAGTGCAGGGAAAACAGGCTCCTCAGGAATGGACTGACACATCTGGGGGTCTCTTGGAATGGTGGCACGACTCTGGAGATCCTCTCCCCTTTCCTGTTGAGAGCGCCTCCTCTTGAGATGCGACGGAACGCCGGGAATTCTTTCCCTACGAAACAGGGAAAGGATCCCTCATCTCGAGCTACGAGGCGGAAACGGGGCTCCCTGGATGTGTGCGGGAACCTCGTGCTTCCCCTCGAGTGGAGACGGTTATGTCGGGGAACTTCTTGAGTTGCAGCAAGGGTGTGAAGGACTCTTTGGAAGTTCCAGTGGTTAGATGTGATTAGCCTCGAGAAGCCTCAGCGGAAATGGGCGTCATCTCGCCTGGAGGGCAATACCTCCTGGAATTTTCGAGTTGCGGCAGGTGCTCTCGACTTACGACGGGGACCTCAGGGACACGCTCTGGTGGCCTCAGGAAAGGCCAGTCCCCATGCGAGTTCCTCGGGGGCCTCTCGGGATTCCTTTCCCGTCGATGCCGGGGCCTAAGACCTTGTGTGGAGTCGGGGCCGGAACCTGAGGATTCCTCTTCAGTGCTGACATGGATCTAGGGGTACTTCTGGAGTCTCCCCAGGGGAGTCAGTCCTCGTCTCGAATGCGGGCATGCACTTGCGCTTTCCTCCAGAGCGGTAGCAGCAGTGTCAGGCAGTCCGCCGCGTGGATGAAAGGATCTATGGTTTCCCCTCGAGTCTTTCCCACGAGGCTTTCCCACGAGGTTTTCCCACGAGGCTTTCCCACAGGGCTGTCCCACCTGCACACGTGGTGGGAGTCGATCCTCGGCTTGAACGTCAATGCAGTGCAGGGAAAACAGGTTCCTCTGTAATGGACTGACACATCTGGGGGTCTCTTGGAATGGTGGCACGACTCTGGAGATCCTCTCCCCTTTCCTGTTGAGAGCGCCTCCTCTTGAGATGCGATGGGAACGCCGGGAATTCTTTCCCTGCGAAACAGGGAAAGGATCCCTAATCTCGAGCTAGGAGGCGGTAACGGGGCTCCCCTGGATGTGTGCGGGAACCCACGTGCTTCCTCTCGAGTGGAGACGGGTATATCGCGGAACTTCTTGAGTTGAAGCAAGGGTGTGAAGGACCCTTTGGAAGTTCCAGTGGTTAGATGTGATTGGCCTCGAGAAGCCTCAGCTGAAATGGGCCTCATCTCGCCTGGAGGGCAAAACCTCCTGGATTTTCTCGAGTTGCGGCAGGTGCTCTCGACTTATGACGGGGACCTCAGGGACCCGCTCTGCTGGCCTCAGGAAAGGCCAGCCCCCATGCGAGTTCCTCGGGGGCCTCTCGGGATTCCTCTCCAGTCGATGCCGGGGCCTAAGACCTTGTGTGGAGTCGGGGCCGGAACCTGAGGATTCCTCTCCAGTGCTGACATGGACCTTGGGGTACTTCTGGAGTCTCCCCAGGGGAGTCAGTCCTCGTCTCGAATGGGGGCATGCACTTGTGCTTTCCTCCAGAGCGGTAGGAGCAGTGTCACGCAGTCCGCCGCGTGGATCAAAGGATCTATGGTTTTCCCTCGAGTCTTTCCCATGAGGCTTTCCCACGAGGCTTTCCCACAGGGCTGTCCCACGTGCACACGTGGTGGGAGTCAATCCTCGGCTTGAACGTCAAGGCAGTGCAGGGAAAACAGGTTCCTCTGGAATGGACTGACCCATCTGGGGGACTCTTGAAATGGTGGCACGACCCTGGAGTTCCTCTCGCCTTTCCTGTGGAGAGCGCCTCCTCTTGAGATGCGACGGGAACGCCGGGAATTCTTTCCCTACGAAACAGGGAAAGGATCCCTCATCTCGAGCTAGGAGGCGGAAACGGGGCTCCCCTGGATGTGTGCGGGACCCTCGTGCTTCCTCTCGAGTGGAGACGGGTATGTCGGGGAACCTCTTGAGTTGCAGCAAGGGTGTGAAGGACCTTTTGGAAGTTCCAGTGGTTAGATGTGATTAGCCACGAGAAGCCTCAGCGGAAATGGGCCTCATCTCGCCTGGAGGGCAAACCTCCTGGATTTTCTCGAGTTGCGGCAGGTGCTCTCGACTTACGACGGGGACCTCAGGGACCCGCTCTGGTGGCCTCAGGAAAGGCCAGTCCCCATGCGAGTTCCTCGGGGGCCTCTCGGGATTCCTCTCCCGTCGATGCCGGGGCCTAAACCTTGTGTGGAGTCGGGGCCGGAACCTGAGGATTCCTCTCCAGTGCTGACATGGACCTTGGGGTACTTCTGGAGTCTCCCCAGGGGAGTCAGTCCTCGTCTCGAATGCGGGCATGCACTTGCGCTTTCCTCCAGAGCGGTAGGAGAAGTGTCACGCAGTCCGCCGCGTGGATCAAAGGATCTATGGTTTTCCCTCGAGTCTTTCCCACGAGGCTTTCCCACGAGGCTTTCCCACAGGGCTGTCCCACGTGCACACGTGGTGGGAGTCGATCCTCGGCTTGAACGTCAAGGCAGTGCAAGGAAAACAGGTTTCTCTGGAATGGACTGACACATCTGGGGGACTCTTGGAATGGTGGCACGACCCTGGAGTTTCTCTCGCCTTTCCTGTGGAGAGCGCCTCTTCTTGAGATGCGACGGGAACGCCGGGAATTCTTTCACTAGGAAACAGGGAAAGGATCCCTCATCTCGAGCTAGGAGGCGGAACCGGGGCTCCCCCGGATGTGTGCGGGACCCTCGTGCTTCCTCTCGAGTGGAGACGGGTATGTCGGGGAACTTCTGGACTTGCAGCAAGGGTGTGAAGGACCCTTTGGAAGTTCCAGTGGTTAGATGTGATTAGCCTCGAGAAGCCTCAGCGGAAATGGGCCTCATCTCGCCTGGAGGGCAAAACCTCCTGGATTTTCTGGAGTTGCGGCAGGTGCTCTCGACTTACGACTGGGACCTCAGGGACCCGCTCTGGTGGCCTCAGGAAAGGCCAGTCCCCATGCGAGTTCCACCGGGGCCTCTCGGGATTCCCCTCCCGTCTATGCCGGGGCCTAAGACCGTTGTGGAGTCGGGGCCGGAACCTGAGGATTCCTCTCCAGTGCTGACATGGATCTTGGGCTACTTCTGGAGTCTCCCCAGGGGAGTCAGTCCTCGTCTCGAATGCGGGCATGCACTTGGGCTTTCCTCCAGAGCGGTAGCAGCAGTGTCACGCAGTCCACCGCGTGGATCAAAGGATCTATGGCTTTCCCTCGAGTCTTTCCCACGAGGCTTTCCCACGAGGCTTTCCCACAGGGCTGTCCCACGTGCACACGTGGTGGGAGTCGATCCTCGGCTTGAACGTCAAGGCAGTGCAGGGAAAACAGGTTCCTCTGGAATGGACTGACACATCTGGGGGACTCTTGGAATGGTGGCACGACCCTGGAGTTCCTCTCGCCTTTCCTGTGGAGAGCGCCTCCTCTTGAGATGCGACGGGAACGCCGGGAATCTTTCCCTACGAAACAGGGAAAGGATCCCTCATCTCGAGCTAGGAGGCGGAAACGGGGCTCCCCTGGATGTGTGCGGGACCCCACGTGCTTCCTCTCGAGTGGAGACGGGTATGTCGGGGAACTTCTTGAGTTGCAGCAAGGGTGTGAAGGTCCCTTTGGAAGTTCCAGTGGTTAGACGTGATTGGCCTCGAGAAGCCTCATCGGAAATGGGCCTCATCTCGCCTGGAGGGCAAAACTTCCTGGATTTTCTGGAGTTGCGGCAGGTGCTCTCAACTTACGACTGGGACCTCAGGGACCCGCTCTGGTGGCCTCAGGAAAGGCCAGTCCCCATGCGAGATCCTCGGGGGCCTCTCGGGATTCCTCTCCCGTCGATGCCGAGGCCTAAGACCTTGTGTGGAGTCGGGGCCAGAACCTGAGGATTCCTCTCCAGTGCTGACATGGATCTTGGGGTACTTCTGGAGTCTCCCCAGGGGAGTCAGTCCTCGTCTCGAATGCGGGCATGCACTTGCGCTTTCCTCCAGAGCGGTAGCAGCAGTGTCACGCAGTCCGCCGCGTGGATCAAAGGATCTATGTTTTTCCCTCGAGTCTTTCCCACGTGGCTTTCCCACGAGGCTTTCCCACAGGGCTGTCCAACCTGCACACGTGGTGGGAGTCGATCCTCGGCTTGAACGTCAAGGCAGTGCAGGTAAAACAGGTTCCTCTTGAATGGACTGACATATCTGGGGGACTCTTGGAATGGTGGCACGACCCTGGAGTTCCTCTCGCCTTTCCTGTGGAGAGCGCCTCCTCTTGAGATGCGACGGGAACGCCGGGAATTGTTTCCCTACGAAACAGGGAAAGGATCCCTCATCTCGAGCTAGGAGGCGGAAACGGGGCTCCACTGGATGTGTGCGGGAACCCACGTGCTTACTCTTGAGTGCAGACGGGTATGTCGCGGAACTCCTTGAGTTACAGCAAGGGTGTGAAGGAACCTTTGGAAGTTCCAGTGGCTAGATCTGATTAGCCTCGAGAAGCCTCAGCGGAAATGGGCCTCATCTCGCCTGGAGGGCAAAACCTCCAGGATTTTCTCGAGTTGCGGCAGGTGCTCTCAACCTAAGATGGGGACCTCAGGGACCCGCTCTGGTGGCCTCAGGAAAGGCCAGTCCCCATGCGAGTTCCTCGGGGTCCTCTCGGGATTCCTCTCCCGTCAATGCCGGGGCCTAAGACCTTGTGTGGAGTCGGGGCCAGAACCTGAGGATTCCTCTCCAGTGCTGACATGGATCTTGGGGTACTTCTGGAGTCTCCCCAGGGGAGTCAGTCCTCGTCTCGAATGCGGGCATGCACTTGCGCTTTCCTCCAGAGCGGTAGCAGCAGTGTCACGCAGTCCGCCGCGTGGATCAAAGGATCTATGGTTTTCCCTCGAGTCTTTCCCACGAGGCTTTCCCACGAGGCTTTCCCACAGGGCTGTCCCACGTGCACACGTGGTGGGAGTCGATCCTCGGCTTGAACGTCAAGGCAGTGCAGGGAAAACAGGTTCCTCTGGAATGGACTGACACATCTGGGGGACTCTTGGAATGGTGGCACGACCCTGGAGTTCCTCTCGACTTTCCTGTGGAGAGTGCCTCCTCTTGAGATGCGACGGAAACGCCGGGAATTCTTTCCCTCCGAAACAGGGAAAGGTCCCTCATCTCGAAAGAGGAGGCGGAAACGGGGCTCCTCTGGATGTGTGCGGGACCCCACGTGCTTCCTCTCTAGTGGAGACGGGAATGTCGCGGAACTGCTTGAGTTGTAGCAAGGGTTTGAAGGACCCTTTGGAAGTTCCAGTAGTTAGATGTGATTGGCCTCGAGAAGCCTCAGAGGAAATGGGCCTCATCTCGCCTGGAGGGCAAAACCTCCTGGATTTTCTCGAGTTGCGGCAGGTGCTCTCGACTTACGACGGGGACCTCAGGGACCCGCTCTGGTGGCCTCAGGAAAGGCCAGTCCCCATGCGAGTTCCTCGGGGGCCTCTCTGGATTCCTCTCCCATCGATGCCGGGGCCTAAGACCTTGTGTGGAGTTGGGGCCGGAACCTGAGGATTAATCTCCAGTGCTGACATGGATCTTGGGGTACTTCTGGAGTCTCCCCAGGGGAGTCAGTCCTCGTCTCGAATGCGGGCATGCACTTGCGCTTTCCTCCAGAGCGGTAGCAGCAGTGTCACGCAGTCCGCCGCGTGGATCAAAGGATCTATGGTTTCCCCTCGAGTCTTTCCCACGAGGCTTTCCCACGAGGCTTTCCCACGAGGCTTTCCCCCAGGGCTGTCCCACGTGCACACGTGGTGGGAGTCGATCCTCGGCTTGAACGTCAAGGCAGTGCAGGGAAAACAGGCTCCTCAGGAATGGACTGACACATCTGGGGGTCTCTTGGAATGGTGGCACGACTCTGGAGATCCTCTCCCCTTTCCTGTTGAGAGCGCCTCCTCTTGAGATGCGACGGAACGCCGGGAATTCTTTCCCTACGAAACAGGGAAAGGATCCCTCATCTCGAGCTACGAGGCGGAAACGGGGCTCCCTGGATGTGTGCGGGAACCTCGTGCTTCCCCTCGAGTGGAGACGGTTATGTCGGGGAACTTCTTGAGTTGCAGCAAGGGTGTGAAGGACTCTTTGGAAGTTCCAGTGGTTAGATGTGATTAGCCTCGAGAAGCCTCAGCGGAAATGGGCGTCATCTCGCCTGGAGGGCAATACCTCCTGGAATTTTCGAGTTGCGGCAGGTGCTCTCGACTTACGACGGGGACCTCAGGGACACGCTCTGGTGGCCTCAGGAAAGGCCAGTCCCCATGCGAGTTCCTCGGGGGCCTCTCGGGATTCCTTTCCCGTCGATGCCGGGGCCTAAGACCTTGTGTGGAGTCGGGGCCGGAACCTGAGGATTCCTCTTCAGTGCTGACATGGATCTAGGGGTACTTCTGGAGTCTCCCCAGGGGAGTCAGTCCTCGTCTCGAATGCGGGCATGCACTTGCGCTTTCCTCCAGAGCGGTAGCAGCAGTGTCAGGCAGTCCGCCGCGTGGATGAAAGGATCTATGGTTTCCCCTCGAGTCTTTCCCACGAGGCTTTCCCACGAGGTTTTCCCACGAGGCTTTCCCACAGGGCTGTCCCACCTGCACACGTGGTGGGAGTCGATCCTCGGCTTGAACGTCAATGCAGTGCAGGGAAAACAGGTTCCTCTGTAATGGACTGACACATCTGGGGGTCTCTTGGAATGGTGGCACGACTCTGGAGATCCTCTCCCCTTTCCTGTTGAGAGCGCCTCCTCTTGAGATGCGATGGGAACGCCGGGAATTCTTTCCCTGCGAAACAGGGAAAGGATCCCTAATCTCGAGCTAGGAGGCGGTAACGGGGCTCCCCTGGATGTGTGCGGGAACCCACGTGCTTCCTCTCGAGTGGAGACGGGTATATCGCGGAACTTCTTGAGTTGAAGCAAGGGTGTGAAGGACCCTTTGGAAGTTCCAGTGGTTAGATGTGATTGGCCTCGAGAAGCCTCAGCTGAAATGGGCCTCATCTCGCCTGGAGGGCAAAACCTCCTGGATTTTCTCGAGTTGCGGCAGGTGCTCTCGACTTATGACGGGGACCTCAGGGACCCGCTCTGCTGGCCTCAGGAAAGGCCAGCCCCCATGCGAGTTCCTCGGGGGCCTCTCGGGATTCCTCTCCAGTCGATGCCGGGGCCTAAGACCTTGTGTGGAGTCGGGGCCGGAACCTGAGGATTCCTCTCCAGTGCTGACATGGACCTTGGGGTACTTCTGGAGTCTCCCCAGGGGAGTCAGTCCTCGTCTCGAATGGGGGCATGCACTTGTGCTTTCCTCCAGAGCGGTAGGAGCAGTGTCACGCAGTCCGCCGCGTGGATCAAAGGATCTATGGTTTTCCCTCGAGTCTTTCCCATGAGGCTTTCCCACGAGGCTTTCCCACAGGGCTGTCCCACGTGCACACGTGGTGGGAGTCAATCCTCGGCTTGAACGTCAAGGCAGTGCAGGGAAAACAGGTTCCTCTGGAATGGACTGACCCATCTGGGGGACTCTTGAAATGGTGGCACGACCCTGGAGTTCCTCTCGCCTTTCCTGTGGAGAGCGCCTCCTCTTGAGATGCGACGGGAACGCCGGGAATTCTTTCCCTACGAAACAGGGAAAGGATCCCTCATCTCGAGCTAGGAGGCGGAAACGGGGCTCCCCTGGATGTGTGCGGGACCCTCGTGCTTCCTCTCGAGTGGAGACGGGTATGTCGGGGAACCTCTTGAGTTGCAGCAAGGGTGTGAAGGACCTTTTGGAAGTTCCAGTGGTTAGATGTGATTAGCCACGAGAAGCCTCAGCGGAAATGGGCCTCATCTCGCCTGGAGGGCAAACCTCCTGGATTTTCTCGAGTTGCGGCAGGTGCTCTCGACTTACGACGGGGACCTCAGGGACCCGCTCTGGTGGCCTCAGGAAAGGCCAGTCCCCATGCGAGTTCCTCGGGGGCCTCTCGGGATTCCTCTCCCGTCGATGCCGGGGCCTAAACCTTGTGTGGAGTCGGGGCCGGAACCTGAGGATTCCTCTCCAGTGCTGACATGGACCTTGGGGTACTTCTGGAGTCTCCCCAGGGGAGTCAGTCCTCGTCTCGAATGCGGGCATGCACTTGCGCTTTCCTCCAGAGCGGTAGGAGAAGTGTCACGCAGTCCGCCGCGTGGATCAAAGGATCTATGGTTTTCCCTCGAGTCTTTCCCACGAGGCTTTCCCACGAGGCTTTCCCACAGGGCTGTCCCACGTGCACACGTGGTGGGAGTCGATCCTCGGCTTGAACGTCAAGGCAGTGCAAGGAAAACAGGTTTCTCTGGAATGGACTGACACATCTGGGGGACTCTTGGAATGGTGGCACGACCCTGGAGTTTCTCTCGCCTTTCCTGTGGAGAGCGCCTCTTCTTGAGATGCGACGGGAACGCCGGGAATTCTTTCACTAGGAAACAGGGAAAGGATCCCTCATCTCGAGCTAGGAGGCGGAACCGGGGCTCCCCCGGATGTGTGCGGGACCCTCGTGCTTCCTCTCGAGTGGAGACGGGTATGTCGGGGAACTTCTGGACTTGCAGCAAGGGTGTGAAGGACCCTTTGGAAGTTCCAGTGGTTAGATGTGATTAGCCTCGAGAAGCCTCAGCGGAAATGGGCCTCATCTCGCCAGGAGGGCAAAACCTCCTGGATTTTCTCGAGTTGCGGCAGGTGCTCTCGACTTACGACGGGGACCTCAGGGACCCGCTCTGGTGGCCTCAGGAAAGGCCAGTCCCCATGCGAGTTCCTCGGGGGCCTCTCGGGATTCCTCTCCCGTCGATACCGGGGCCTAAGACCTTGTGTGGAGTCGGGGCCGGAACCTGAGGATTCCACTCCAGTGCTGACATGGATCTTGGGGTACTTCTGGAGTCTCCCCTGGGGAGTCAGTCCTCGTCTCGAATGCGGGCATGCACTTGTGCTTTCCTCCAGAGCGGTAGCAGCAGTGTCACGCAGTCTGCCGCGTGGATCAAAGGATCGATGGTTTTCCCTCGAGTCTTTTCCACGAGTCTTTCCCACGAGGCTTTCCCACAGGGCTGTCCCACGTGCACACGTGGTGGGAGTCGATCCTCGGCTTGAACGTCAAGGCAGTGCAGGGAAAACAGGTTCCTCTGGAATGGACTGACACATCTGGGGGTCTCTTGGAATGGTGCCACGACCCTGGAGTTCCTCTCGCCTTTCCTGTGGAGAGCGCCTCCTCTTGAGATGCGACGGGAACGCCGGGAATTCTTTCCCTACGAAACAGGGAAAGGATCCCTCATCTCGAGCTAGGAGGCGGAAACGGGGCTCCCCTGGATGTGTGCGGGACCCCACGTGCTTCCGCTCGTGTGGAGACCGGTATGTCGGGGAACTTCTAGAGTTGCAGCAAGGGTGTGAAGGACCCTTAGGAAGTTCCAGTGGTTAGACGTGATTAGCCTCGAGAAACCTCAGCGGAAATGGGCCTCATCTCGCCTGGAGGGCAAAACCTCCTGGATTTTCTCGAGTTGCGGCAGGTGCTCTCGACTTACGACGTGGACCTCAGGGACCCGCTTTGGTGGCCTCAGGAAAGGCCAGTTCCCATGCGAGTTCCTCAGGGGCCTCTCGGGATTCCTCTCCCGTCGATGCCGGGGCCTAAGACCTTGTGTGGAGTCGGGGCCGGAACCTGAGGATTTCTCTCCAGTGCTGACATGGATCTTGGGGTACTTCTGGATTCTGCCCAGGGGAGTCAGTCCTCGTCTCGAATGCGGGCATGCACTTGGGCTTTCCTCCAGAGCGGTAGCAGCAGTGTCACGCAGTCCACCGCGTGGATCAAAGGATCTATGGCTTTCCCTCGAGTCTTTCCCACGAGGCTTTCCCACGAGGCTTTCCCACAGGGCTGTCCCACGTGCACACGTGGTGGGAGTCGATCCTCGGCTTGAACGTCAAGGCAGTGCAGGGAAAACAGGTTCCTCTGGAATGGACTGACACATCTGGGGGACTCATGGAATGGTGGCACGACCCTGGAGTTCCTCTCGCCTTTCCTGTGGAGAGCGCCTCCTCTTGAGATGCGACGGGAACGCCGGGAATCTTTCCCTACGAAACAGGGAAAGGATCCCTCATCTCGAGCTAGGAGGCGGAAACGGGGCTCCCCTGGATGTGTGCGGGACCCCACGTGCTTCCTCTCGAGTGGAGACGGGTATGTCGGGGAACTTCTTGAGTTGCAGCAAGGGTGTGAAGGTCCCTTTGGAAGTTCCAGTGGTTAGACGTGATTGGCCTCGAGAAGCCTCATCGGAAATGGGCCTCATCTCGCCTGGAGGGCAAAACTTCCTGGATTTTCTCGAGTGGCGGCAGGTGCTCTCAACTTAAGACTGGGACCTCAGGGACCCGCTCTGGTGGCCTCAGGAAAGGCCAGTCCCCATGCGAGTTCCTCGGGGGCCTCTCGGGATTCCTCTCCCGTCGATGCCGAGGCCTAAGACCTTGTGTGGAGTCGGGGCCGGAACCTGAGGATTCCTCTTCAGTGCTGACATGGATCTAGGGGTACTTCTGGAGTCTCCCCAGGGGAGTCAGTCCTCGTCTCGAATGCGGGCATGCACTTGCGCTTTCCTCCAGAGCGGTAGCAGCAGTGTCAGGCAGTCCGCCGCGTGGATGAAAGGATCTATGGTTTCCCCTCGAGTCTTTCCCACGAGGCTTTCCCTCGAGGTTTTCCCACGAGGCTTTCCCACAGGGCTGTCCCACGTGCACACGTGGTGGGAGTCGATCCTCGGCTTGAACGTCAAGGCAGTGCAGGGAAAACAGGTTTCTCTGGAATGGACTGACACATCTGGGGGACTCTTGGAATGGTGGCACGACCCTGGAGTTTCTCTCGACTTTCCTGTGGAGAGCGCTTCTTCTTGAGATGCGACGGGAACGCCGGGAATTCTTTCACTAGGAAACAGGGAAAGGATCCCTCATCTCGAGCTAGGAGGCGGAACCGGGGCTCCCCCGGATGTGTGCGGGACCCTCGTGCTTCCTCTCGAGTGGAGACGGGTATGTCGGGGAACTTCTGGACTTGCAGCAAGGGTGTGAAGGACCCTTTGGAAGTTCCAGTGGTTAGATGTGATTAGCCTCGAGAAGCCTCAGCGGAAATGGGCCTCATCTCGCCAGGAGGGCAAAACCTCCTGGATTTTCTCGAGTTGCGGCAGGTGCTCTCGACTTACGACGGGGTCTCAGGGACCCGCTCTGGTGGCCTCAGGAAAGGCCAGTCCCCATGCGAGTTCCTCGGGGGCCTCTGGGGATTCCTCTCCCGTCGATACCGGGGCCTAAGACCTTGTGTGGAGTCGGGGCCGGAACCTGAGGATTCCACTCCAGTGCTGACATGGATCTTGGGGTACTTCTGGAGTCTCCCCTGGGGAGTCAGTCCTCGTCTCGAATGCGGGCATGCACTTGTGCTTTCCTCCAGAGCGGTAGCAGCAGTGTCACGCAGTCCGCCGCGTGGATCAAAGGATCGATGGTTTTCCCTCGAGTCTTTTCCACGAGTCTTTCCCACGAGGCTTTCCCACAGGGCTGTCCCACGTGCACACGTGGTGGGAGTCGATCCTCGGCTTGAACGTCAAGGCAGTGCAGGGAAAACAGGTTCCTCTGGAATGGACTGACACATCTGGGGGTCTCTTGGAATGGTGCCACGACCCTGGAGTTCCTCTCGCCTTTCCTGTGGAGAGCGCCTCCTCTTGAGATGCGACGGGAACGCCGGGAATTCTTTCCCTACGAAACAGGGAAAGGATCCCTCATCTCGAGCTAGGAGGCGGAAACGGGGCTCCCCTGGATGTGTGCGGGACCCCACGTGCTTCCTCTCGTGTGGAGACCGGTACGTCGGGGAACTTCTTGAGTTGCAGCAAGGGTGTGAAGGACCATTAGGAAGTTCCAGTGGTTAGACGTGATTAGCCTCGAGAAGCCTCAGCGGAAATGGGCCTCATCTCGCCTGGAGGGCAAAACCTCCTGGATTTTCTCGAGTTGCGGCAGGTGCTCTCGACTTACGACGTGGACCTCAGGGACCCGCTTTGATGGCCTCAGGAAAGGCCAGTTCCCATGCGAGTTCCTCAGGGGCCTCTCGGGATTCCTCTCCCGTCGATGCCGAGGCCTAAGACCTTGTGTGGAGTCGGGGCCGGAACCTGAGGATTTCTCTCCAGTGCTGACATGGATCTTGGGGTACTTCTGGAGTCTCCCCAGGGGAGTCAATCCTCGTCTCGAATGCGGGCATGCACTTTCGCTTTCCTCCAGAGCGGTAGCAGCAGTGTCACGCAGTCCGCCGCGTGGATCAAAGGATCTATGGTTTTCCCTCGAGTCTTTCCCACGAGGCTTTCCCAAGAGGCTTTCCCACAGGGCTGTCCCACGTGCACAGGTGGTGGGAGTCGATCCTCGGCTTGAATGTCAAGGCAGTGCAGGGAAAACAGGTTCCTCTGGAATGGACTGACACATCTGGGTTACTCTTGGAATGGTGGCACGACCCTGGAGATCCTCTCGCCTTTCCTGTGGAGAGCGCCTCCTCTTGAGATGCGACGGGAACGCCGGGAATTCTTTCCCTTGGAAACAGGGAAAGGATCCCTCATCTCGAGCCAGGAGGCGGAACCGGGGCTCCCCCGGATGTGTGCGGGACCCTCGTGCTTCCTCTCGAGTGGAGACGGGTATGTCGGGGAACTTCTGGACTTGCAGCAAGGGTGTGAAGGACCCTTTGGAAGTTCCAGTGGTTAGATGTGATTAGCCTCGAAAGCCTCAGCGGAAATGGGCCTCATCTCGCCTGGAGGGCAAAACCTCTTGGATTTTCTCGAGTTGCGGCAGGTGCTCTCGACTTACGACGGGGACCTCAGGGACCCGCTCTGGTGGCCTCAGGAAAGGCCAGTCCTCATGCGAGTTCCTCGGGGGCCTCTCGGGATTCCTATCCCGTCGATGCCGGGGCCTAAGACCTTGTGTCGAGTGAGGGCCGGACCCTGTGTATTCCTCTCCAGTGCTGACATGGATCTTGGGGTACTTCTGGAGTCTCCCCAGGGGAGTCAGTCCTCGTCTCAAATGTGGGCATGCACTTGCGCTTTCCTACAGAGCGGTAGCAGCAGTGTCACGCAGTCCGCCGCGTGGATCAAAAGATCTATGGTTTTCCCTCGAGTCTTTCCCACGAGGCTTTCCCACGAGGCTTTCCCACAGGGCTGTCCCAGGAGCATAAGTTATGGGAGTCGATCCTCAGCTTGAACGTCAAGGCAGTGCAGGGAAAACAGGTTCCTCTGGAATGGACTGACACATCTGGGGGTCTCTTGGAATCGTGGCACGACCCTGGAGTTCCTCGCCCCTTTCCTGTGGAGAGCGTCTCCTCTTAAGATGCGATGGGAACGCCGGGAATTCTTTCCCTACGAAACAGGGAAATGATCCCTCATCTCGAGCTACGAGGCGGAAACGGAGCTCCCCTGGATGTGTGCGGGAACCTCGTGCTTCTTCTCGAGTGGAGACGGGTATGTCGCGGAACTCCTTGAGTTGCAGCAAGGTTGTGAAGGACCCTTTGGAAGTTCCAGTGATTAGATGTGATTAGCCTCGAGAAGCCTCAGCGGAAATGGGCCTCATCTCGCCTGGAGGGCAAAACCTCCTGGAATTTCTCGAGTTGCGGCAGGTGCTCTCGACTTACGACGGGGACCTCAGGGACCCGCTCTGGTGGCCTCAGGAAAGGCCAGTCCCCAGGCGAGCCCCTCGGGGGCCTCTCAGGATTCCTCTCCCGTCGATGCCGGGGCCTAAGACCTTGTGTGGAGTCGGGGCCGGAACCTGAGGATTCCTCTCCAGTGCTGACATGGATCTTGGGGTACTTCTGGAGTCTCCCCAGGGGAGTCAGTCCTCGTCTCGAATGCGGGCATGCACTTGCGCTTTCCTCCAGAGCGGTAGCAGCAGTGTCACGCAGTCCGCCGCGTGGATCAAAGGATCTATGGTTTTCCCTCGAGTCTTTCCCACGAGGCTTTCCCACGAGGCTTTCCCACAGGGCTGTCCCACGTGCACACGTGGTGGGAGTCGATCCTCGGCTTGAACGTCAAGGCAGTGCAGGGAAAACTGGTTCCTCTGGAATGGACTGACACATCTGGGGGACTCTTGGAATGGTGGCACGACCCTGGAGTTCCTCTCGCCTTTCCTGTGGAGAGCGCCTCCTCTTGAGATGCGACGGGAACGGGGGGAATTCTTTCCCTACGAAACAGGGAAAGGATCCCTCATCTCGAGCTAGGAGGCGGAAACGGGGCTCCCCTGGATGTGTGCGGGACCCCACGTGCTTCCTCTCGAGTGGAGACGAGTATGTCGGGGAACATCTTGAGTTGCAGCAAAGGTGTGAAGGACCCTTTGAAAGTTCCAGTGGTTAGATGTGATTAGCCTCGAGAAGCCTCAGCGGAAATGGGCCTCATCTCGCCTGGAGGGCAAAACCTCCTGGATTTTCTCGAGTTGCGGCAGGTGCTCTCGTTGTACGACGGGGACCTCAGGGACCCGCTCTGGTGGCCTCAGGAAAGGCCAGTCCCCATGCGAGTTCCTCGGGGGCCTCTCGGGATTCCTCTCCCGTCGATGCCGGGGCCTAAGACCTTGTGTGGAGTCGGGGCTGGAACCTGAGGATTCCTCTCCAGTGCTGACATGGATCTTGGGGTACTTCTGGAGTCTCCCCAGGGGAGTCAGTCCTCGTCTCGAATGCGGGCATGCACTTGCGCTTCCTCCAGAGCGGTAGCAGCAGTGTCACGCAGTCCGCCGCCTGGATCAAAGGATCTATGGTTTTCCCTCGAGTCTTTCCCACGAGGCTTTCCCACGAGGCTTTCCCACAGGGCTGTCCCACGTGCACACGTGGTGGGACTCGATCCTCGGCTTGAACGTCTAGGCAGTGCAGGGAAAACAGGTTTCTCTGGAATGGACTGACATATCCGGGGGACTCTTGGAATGGTGGCACGACCCTGGAGATCCTCTCGCCTTTCCTGTGGAGAGCGCCTCCTCTTGAGATGCGACGGGAACGCCGGAATTCTTTCCCTACGAAACAGGGAAAGGATCCCTCATCTCGAGCTAAAAGGCGGAAACGGGGCTCCCCTGGATGTGTGCGGGACCCTCGTGCTTCCTCTCGAGTGGAGACGGGTATGTCGGGGAACTTCTTGAGTTGCAGCAAGGGTGTGAAGGACCCTTTGGAAGTTACAGTGGTTAGACGTGATTGGCCTCGAGAAGCCTCAGGGGAACTGGGCCTCATCTCGCCTGGAGGGTAAAACCTCCTGGATTTTCTCGAGTTGCGGCAGGTGCTCTCGACTTACGAAGGGGACCACAGGGACCCGCTCTGGAGGCCTCAGGAAAGGCCAGTCCCCATGCGAGTTCCTCGGGCGCCTCTCGGGATTCCTCTCCCGTCGATGCCGGGGCCTAAGACCTTGTGTGGAGTCGGGGCCCGAACCTGAGGATTCCTCTCCAGTGCTGACATGGATCTTGGGGTATTTCTGGAGTCTCCCCAGGGGAGTCAGTCCTCGTCTCGAATGCGGGCATGCACTTGTGCTTTCCTCCAGAGCGGTAGCAGCAGTGTCACGCAGTCCGCCGCGTGGATCAAAGGATCTATGGTTTTCCCACGAGGCTTTCCCACAGGGCTGTCCCACGTGCACACGTGGTGGGAGTCGATCCTCGGCTTGAACGTCAAGGCAGTGCAGGGAAAACAGGTTCCTCTGGAATGGACTGACACATCTGGGGGACTCTTGGAATGGTGGCAAGACCCTGGAGTTCCTCTCGCCGTTCCTGTGGAGAGCGCCTCCTCTTGAGATGCGACGGGAACGCCGGGAAATCTTTACCTACGAAACAGGGAAAGGAACCCTCATCTCGAGCTAGGAAGCGGAAACGGGGCTCCCCTGGATGTGTGCGGGACCCTCGTGCTTCCTCTCGAGTGGAGACGGGTATGTCGGGGAACTTCTTGAGTTGCAGCAAGGGTGTGAAGGACCCTTTGGAAGTTCCAGTGGTTAGAAGTGATTAGCCTCGAGAAGCCTCAGTGGAAATGGGCCTCATCTCGCCTGGAGGGCAAAACCTCCTGGATTTTCTCGAGTTGTGGCAGGTGCACTCGACTTACGACGGGGACCTCAGGGACCCGCTCTGGTGGCCTCAGGCAAGGCCAGGCCCCATGCGAGTTCCTCTGGGGCCTCTCGGGATTCCTCTCCCGTCGATACCGGGGCCTAAGACCTTGTGTGGAGTCAGGGCCGGAACCTGAGGATTCCACTGCAGTGCTGACATGGATCTTGGGGTACTTCTGGAGTCTAACCAGGGGAGTCAGTCCTCGTCTCGAATGCGGGCATGCACTTGCGCTGTCCTCCAGAGCGGTAGCAGCAGTGTCACGCAGTCCGCCGCGTGGATCAAAGGATCTATGGTTTTCCCTCGAGTCTTTCCCACGAGGCTTTCCCACGAGTCTTTCCCACAGGGCTGTCCCACGTGCTCACGTGGTGGGAGTCGATCCTCGGCTTGAATGTCAAGGCAGTGCAGGGAAAACAGGTTCCTCTGGAATGGACTGACACATCTGGGGGACTCTTGGAATGGTGGCACGACCCTGGAGTTCCTCTCGCCTTTCCTGTGGAGAGCGCCTCCTCTTGAGATGCGACGGGAACGCCGGGAATTCTTTCCCTAGGAAACAGGGAAAGGATCCCTCATCTCGAGCTAGGAGGCGGAACCGGGGCTCCCCCGGATGTGTGCGGGAACCTCGTGCTTCCTCTCGAGTGGAGACGGGTATGTCGGGGAACTTCTGGACTTGCAGCAAGGGTGTGAAGGACCCTTTGGAAGTTCCAGTGGTTAGATGTGATTAGCCTCGAGAAGCCTCAGCGGAAATGGGCCTCTTCTCGCCTAGAGGGAAAAACCTCCTGGATTTTCTCGAGTTGCGGCAGGTGCTCTCGACTAACGACGGGGACCTCAGGGACCCGCTCTGGTGGCCTCAGGAAAGGCCAGTCCCCATGCGAGTTCCTCGGGGGCCTCTCGGGATTCCTCTCCCGTCGATACCGGGGCCGAAAACCTTGTGTGGAGTCGGGGCCGGAACCTGAGGATTCCACTCCAGTGCTGACATGGATCTTGGGGTACTTCTGGAGTCTCCCCAGGGGAGTCAGTCCTCGTCTCGAATGCGGGCATGCACTTGCGCTTTCCTCCAGAGCGGTAGCAGCAGTGTCACGCAGTCCGCCGCCTGGATCAAAGGATCTATGGTTTTCCCTCGAGTCTTTCCCACGAAGCTTTCCCACGAGGCTTTCCCACAGGGCTGTCCCACGTGCACACGTGGTGGGAGTCGATCCTCGGCTTGAACGTCAAGGCAGTGCAGGGAAAACAGGTTCCTCTGGAATGGACTGACACATCTGGGGGTCTCTTGGAATGGTGCCACGACCCTGGAGTTCCTCTCGCCTTTCCTGTTGAGCGCCTCCTCTTGAGATGCGACGGGAACGCCGGGAATTCTTTCCCTACGAAACAGGGAAAGGATCCCTCATCTCGAGCTAGGAGGCAGAAACAGGGCTCCCCTGGATGTGTGCAGGACCGCACGTGCTTCCTCTCGAGTGGAGACGGGTATGTCGGGGAACTTCTTGAGTTGCAGCAAGGGTGTGAAGGACCCTTAGGAAGTTCCAGGGGTTAGACGTGATTAGCCTCGAGAAGCCTCAGCGGAAATGGGCCTCATCTCGCCTGGAGGGCAAAACCTCCTGGATTTTCTCGAGTTGCGGCAGGTGCTCTCGACTTACGACGGGGAACTTAGGGACCCGCTCTGGTGGCCTCAGGAAATGCCAGTCCCCATGCGAGTTCCTCAGGGGCCTCTCGGGATTCCTCTCCCGTCGATGCCGGGCCCTAAGACCTTGTGTGGAGTCGGGGCCGGAACCTGAGGATTCCTCTCCAGTGCTGACATGGATCTTGGGGTACTTCTGGAGTCTCCCCAGGGGATTCAGTCCTCGTCTCGAATGCGGCATGCACTTGCGCTTTCCTCCAGAGCGGTAGCAGCAGTGTCACGCAGTCCGCCGCCTGGATCAAAGGATCTATGGTTTTCCCTTGAGTCTTTCCCACGAGGCTTTCCCACGAGGCTTTCCCACAGGGCTGTCCCACGTGCACACGTGGTGGGAGTCGATCCTCGGCTTGAACGTCAAGGCAGTGCAGGGAAAACTGGTTCCTCTGGAATGGACTGACACATCTGGGGGACTCTTGGAATGGTGGCACGACCCTGGAGTTCCTCTCGCCTTTCCTGTGGAGAGCGCCTCCTCTTGAGATGCGACGGGAACGGGGGGAATTCTTTCCCTACGAAACAGGGAAAGGATCCCTCATCTCGAGCTAGGAGGCGGAAACGGGGCTCCCCTGGATGTGTGCGGGACCCCACGTGCTTCCTCTCGAGTGGAGACGAGTATGTCGGGGAACATCTTGAGTTGCAGCAAAGGTGTGAAAGACCCTTTGAAAGTTCCAGTGGTGAGATGTGATTAGCCTCGAGAAGCCTCAGCGGAAATGGGCCTCATCTCGCCTGGAGGGCAAAACCTCCTGGATTTTCTCGAGTTGCGGCAGGTGCTCTCGACGTACGACGGGGACCTCAGGGACCCGCTCTGGTGGCCTCAGGAAAGGCCAGTCCCCATGCGAGTTCCTCGGGGGCCTCTCGGGATTCCTCTCCCGTCGATGCCGGGGCCTAAGACCTTGTGTGGAGTCGGGGCTGGAACCTGAGGATTCCACTCCAGTGCTGACATGGATCTTGGGGTACTTCTGGAGTCTCCCCAGGGGAGTCAGTCCTCGTCTCGAATGCGGGCATGCACTTGCGCTTTCCTCCAGAGCGGTAGCAGCAGTGTCACGCAGTCCGCCGCCTGGATCAAAGGATCTATGGTTTTCCCTCGAGTCTTTCCCACGAGGCTTTCCCACGAGGCTTTCCCACAGGGCTGTCCCACGTGCACACGTGGTGGGAGTCGATCCTCGGCTTGAACGTCAAGGCAGTGCAGGGAAAACAGGTTCCTCTGGAATGGACTGACACATCTGGGGGACTCTTGGAATGGTGGCAAGACCCTGGAGTTCCTCTCGCCGTTCCTGTGGAGAGCGCCTCCTCTTGAGATGCGACGGGAACGCCGGGAATTCTTTACCTACGAAACAGGGAAAGGAACCCTCATCTCGAGCTAGGAAGCGGAAACGGGGCTCCCCTGGATGTGTGCGGGAACCCATGTGCTTCCTCTCGAGTGGAGTCGGGTATGTCTGGGAACTTCTTGAGTTGCAGCAAGGGTGTGAAGGACCCTTTGGAAGTTCCAGTGTTTAGATGTGATTAGCCTCGAGAAGCCTCAGCGGAAATGGGCCTCATCTCGCCTGGAGGGCAAAACCTCCTGGATTTTCTCGAGTTGCGGCAGGTGCTCTCGACTTACGACGGGGACTTCAGGGACACTCTCTGTTGGCCTCAGGAAAGGCCAGGCCCCATGCGAGTTCCTCGGTGGCCTCTCCAGATTCCTCTCCCGTCGATGCCGGGGCCTAAGACCTTGTGTGGAGTCGGGGCCGGAACCTGAGAATTCCTCTCCAGTGCTGACATGGCTCTTGGGGTACTTCTGGAGTCTCCCCAGGGGAGTCAGTCCTCGTCTCGAATGCGGGCATGCACTTGCGCTTTCCTCCAGAGCAGTAGCAGCAGTGTCACGCAGTTCGCCGCGTGGATCAAAGGATCTATGATTTTCCCTCGAGTCTTTCCCACGAGGCTGTCCCAGGAGGCTTTCCCACAGGGCTGTTGCACGTGCACACGTGGTGGGAGTCGATCCTCGGCTTGAACGTCAAGGAAGTGCAGGGAAAACAGGTTCCTCTGGAATGGACTGACACATCTGGGGGACTTTTGCAATGGTGGCACGACCCTGGAGTTCCTCTCGCCTTTCCTGTGGAGAGCGCCTCCTCTTGAGATGCGAAGGGAACGCCGGGAATTCTTTCCCTACGAAACAGGGAAAGGATCCCTCATTTCGAGCTACGAGGCGGACAGGGCTCCTCTGGATGTGTGCGGGACCCACGTGCTTCCTCTCGAGTGGAGACGGGTATGTCGGGGAACTTCTTGAGTTGCAGCAAGGGTGTGAAGGACCCTTAGGAAGTTCCAGTTGTTAGACGTGATTAGCCTCGAGAAGCCTCAGCGGAAATGGGCCTCATCTCGCCTGGAGGGCAAAACCTCCTGGATTTTCTCGAGTTGCGGCAGGTGCTCTCGACTTACGACGGGACCTCAGGGACCCGCTCTGGTGGCCTCAGGAAAGGCCAGTCCCCATGCGAGTTCCTCGCGGGCCTCTCGGGATTCCTCTCCCGTCGATGCCGGGGCCTAAGACCTTGTGTGCAGTCGGGGCCGGAACCTGAGGATTCCTCTCCAGTGCTGACATGGATCTTGGGGTACTTCTGGAGTCTCCCCAGGGGAGTCAGTCCTCGTCTCGAATGCGGGCATGCACTTGCGCTTTCCTCCAGAGCGGTAGCAGCAGTGTCACGCAGTTCGCCGCGTGGATCAAAGGATCTATGTTTTTCCCTCGAGTCTTTCCCACGAGGCTGTCCCAGGAGGCTTACCCACAGGGCTGTTCCACGTGCACACGTGGTGGGAGTCGATCCTCGGCTTGAACGTCAAGGCAGTGCAGGGAAAACAGGTTCCTCTGGGATGGACTGACACATCTGGGGGACTTTTGGAATGGTGGCACGACCCTGGAGTTCCTCTCGCCTTTCCTGTGGAGAGCGCCTCCTCTTGAGATGCGAAGGGAACGCCGGGAATTCTTTCCGTACGAAACAGTGATAGGATCCCTCATCTCGAACTAGGAGGCGGAAACGGGGCTCCCCTGGATGTGTGCGGCACCCCACGGACTTCCTCTCGAGTGGAGACGGGTATGTCGCGGAACTGCTTGAGTTGCAGCAAGGGTGTGAAGGACCCATTGGAAGTTCCAGTGGTTAGATGTGATTAGCCTCGAGAAGCCTCAGCGGAAATGGGCCTCATCTCGCCTGGAGGGCAAAACGTCCTGGATTTACTCGAGTTGCGGCAGGTGCTCTCGACTTATGACGGGGACCTCAGAGACCCGCTCTGGTGGCCTCAGGAAAGGCCAGTCCCCATGCGAGTTCCTCGGGGGCCTATCGGGATTCCTCTCCCGTCGATGCCGGGGCCTAAGACCTTGTGTGGAGTCGGGGCCGGAACCTGAGGATTACTCTCCAGTGCTGACATGGATCTTGGGGTACTTCTGGAGTCTCCCCAGTGGAGTCAGTCCTCGTCTCGAATGCGGGCATGCACTTGCGCTTTCCTCCAGAGCGGTAGCAGCAGTGTCAGGCAGTCCGCCGCGTGGATCAAAGGATCTATGGTTTTCCCTCGAGTCTTTCCCACGAGGCTTTCCCACGAGGCTTTCCCACAGGGCTGTCCCACGTGCACACGTGGTGGGAGTCGATCCTCGGCTTGAACGTCAAGGCAGTACAGGGAAAAGAGGTTCCTCTGGAATAGACTGACACATCTGGGGTCTCTTGGAATGGTGGCACGACCCTGGAGTTTCTCTCGCCTTTCCTTTGGAGAGCGCCTCCTCTTGAGATGCGACGGGAACGCCGGGAATTCTTTCCCTACGAAACAGGGAAAGGATCCCTCATTTCGAGCTACGAGGCGTACGGGGCTCCTCTGGATGTGTGCGGGACCCACGTGCTTCCTCTCGAGTGGAGACGGGTATGTCGGGGAACTTCTTGAGTTGCAGCAAGGGTGTGAAGGACCCTTAGGAAGTTCCAGTGGTTAGACGTGATTCGCCTCGAGAAGCCTCAGCGGAAATGGGCCTCATCTCGCCTGGAGGGCAAAACCTCCTGGATTTTCTCGAGTTGCGGCAGGTGCTCTCGACTTACGACGGGACCTCAGGGACCCGCTCTGGTGGCCTCAGGAAAGGCCAGTCCCCATGCGAGTTCCTCGCGGGCCTCTCGGGATTCCTCTCCCATCGATGCCGGGGCCTAAGACCTTGTGTGGAGTTGGGGCCGGAACCTGAGGATTAATCTCCAGTGCTGACATGGATCTTGGGGTACTTCTGGAGTCTCCCCAGGGGAGTCAGTCCTCGTCTCGAATGCGGGCATGCACTTGCGCTTTCCTCCAGAGCGGTAGCAGCAGTGTCACGCAGTCCGCCGCGTGGATCAAAGGATCTATGGTTTCCCCTCGAGTCTTTCCCACGAGGCTTTCCCACGAGGCTTTCCCACGAGGCTTTCCCCCAGGGCTGTCCCACGTGCACACGTGGTGGGAGTCGATCCTCGGCTTGAACGTCAAGGCAGTGCAGGGAAAACAGGTTCCTCTGGAATGGACTGACACATCTGGGGGACTCTTGGAATGGTGGTACGACCCTGGAGTTCCTCTCGCCTTTCCTGTGGAGAGCGCCTCCTGTTGAGATGCGACGGGAACGCCGGGAATCTTTCCCTACGAAACAGGGAAAGGATCCCTCATCTCGAGCTAGGAGGCGGAAACGGGGCTCCCCTGGATGTGTGCGGGACCCCACGTGCTTCCTCTCGAGTGGAGACGGGTATGTCGGGGAACTTCTTGAGTTGCAGCAAGGGTGTGAAGGTCCCTTTGGAAGTTCCAGTGGTTAGACGTGATTGGCCTCGAGAAGCCTCATCGGAAATGGGCCTCATCTCGCCTGGAGGGCAAAACCTCCTGGATTTTCTGGAGTTGCGGCAGGTGCTCTCGACTTACGACTGGGACCTCAGGGACCCGCTCTGGTGGCCTCAGGAAAGGCCAGTCCCCATGCGAGTTCCACCGGGGCCTCTCGGGATTCCCCTCCCGTCTATGCCGGGGCCTAAGACCGTTGTGGAGTCGGGGCCGGAACCTGAGGATTCCTCTCCAGTGCTGACATGGATCTTGGGCTACTTCTGGAGTCTCCCCAGGGGAGTCAGTCCTCGTCTCGAATGCGGGCATGCACTTGGGCTTTCCTCCAGAGCGGTAGCAGCAGTGTCACGCAGTCCACCGCGTGGATCAAAGGATCTATGGCTTTCCCTCGAGTCTTTCCCACGAGGCTTTCCCACGAGGCTTTCCCACAGGGCTGTCCCACGTGCACACGTGGTGGGAGTCGATCCTCGGCTTGAACGTCAAGGCAGTGCAGGGAAAACAGGTTCCTCTGGAATGGACTGACACATCTGGGGGACTCTTGGAATGGTGGCACGACCCTGGAGTTCCTCTCGCCTTTCCTGTGGAGAGCGCCTCCTCTTGAGATGCGACGGGAACGCCGGGAATCTTTCCCTACGAAACAGGGAAAGGATCCCTCATCTCGAGCTAGGAGGCGGAAACGGGGCTCCCCTGGATGTGTG
Source organism: Ovis canadensis (assembly GCF_042477335.2). Taxonomy (NCBI): domain Eukaryota; kingdom Metazoa; phylum Chordata; class Mammalia; order Artiodactyla; family Bovidae; genus Ovis; species Ovis canadensis. The sequence goes on from NC_091253.1 coordinate 9,176,002, forward strand.
CGGGACCCCACGTGCTTCCTCTCGAGTGGAGACGGGTATGTCGGGGAACTTCTTGAGTTGCAGCAAGGGTGTGAAGGTCCCTTTGGAAGTTCCAGTGGTTAGACGTGATTGGCCTCGAGAAGCCTCATCGGAAATGGGCCTCATCTCGCCTGGAGGGCAAAACTTCCTGGATTTTCTGGAGTTGCGGCAGGTGCTCTCAACTTACGACTGGGACCTCAGGGACCCGCTCTGGTGGCCTCAGGAAAGGCCAGTCCCCATGCGAGATCCTCGGGGGCCTCTCGGGATTCCTCTCCCGTCGATGCCGAGGCCTAAGACCTTGTGTGGAGTCGGGGCCAGAACCTGAGGATTCCTCTCCAGTGCTGACATGGATCTTGGGGTACTTCTGGAGTCTCCCCAGGGGAGTCAGTCCTCGTCTCGAATGCGGGCATGCACTTGCGCTTTCCTCCAGAGCGGTAGCAGCAGTGTCACGCAGTCCGCCGCGTGGATCAAAGGATCTATGTTTTTCCCTCGAGTCTTTCCCACGTGGCTTTCCCACGAGGCTTTCCCACAGGGCTGTCCAACCTGCACACGTGGTGGGAGTCGATCCTCGGCTTGAACGTCAAGGCAGTGCAGGTAAAACAGGTTCCTCTTGAATGGACTGACATATCTGGGGGACTCTTGGAATGGTGGCACGACCCTGGAGTTCCTCTCGCCTTTCCTGTGGAGAGCGCCTCCTCTTGAGATGCGACGGGAACGCCGGGAATTGTTTCCCTACGAAACAGGGAAAGGATCCCTCATCTCGAGCTAGGAGGCGGAAACGGGGCTCCACTGGATGTGTGCGGGAACCCACGTGCTTACTCTTGAGTGCAGACGGGTATGTCGCGGAACTCCTTGAGTTACAGCAAGGGTGTGAAGGAACCTTTGGAAGTTCCAGTGGCTAGATCTGATTAGCCTCGAGAAGCCTCAGCGGAAATGGGCCTCATCTCGCCTGGAGGGCAAAACCTCCAGGATTTTCTCGAGTTGCGGCAGGTGCTCTCAACTTAAGATGGGGACCTCAGGGACCCGCTCTGGTGGCCTCAGGAAAGGCCAGTCCCCATGCGAGTTCCTCGGGGTCCTCTCGGGATTCCTCTCCCGTCAATGCCGGGGCCTAAGACCTTGTGTGGAGTCGGGGCCAGAACCTGAGGATTCCTCTCCAGTGCTGACATGGATCTTGGGGTACTTCTGGAGTCTCCCCAGGGGAGTCAGTCCTCGTCTCGAATGCGGGCATGCACTTGCGCTTTCCTCCAGAGCGGTAGCAGCAGTGTCACGCAGTCCGCCGCGTGGATCAAAGGATCTATGGTTTTCCCTCGAGTCTTTCCCACGAGGCTTTCCCACGAGGCTTTCCCACAGGGCTGTCCCACGTGCACACGTGGTGGGAGTCGATCCTCGGCTTGAACGTCAAGGCAGTGCAGGGAAAACAGGTTCCTCTGGAATGGACTGACACATCTGGGGGACTCTTGGAATGGTGGCACGACCCTGGAGTTCCTCTCGACTTTCCTGTGGAGAGTGCCTCCTCTTGAGATGCGACGGAAACGCCGGGAATTCTTTCCCTCCGAAACAGGGAAAGGTCCCTCATCTCGAAAGAGGAGGCGGAAACGGGGCTCCTCTGGATGTGTGCGGGACCCCACGTGCTTCCTCTCTAGTGGAGACGGGAATGTCGCGGAACTGCTTGAGTTGTAGCAAGGGTTTGAAGGACCCTTTGGAAGTTCCAGTAGTTAGATGTGATTGGCCTCGAGAAGCCTCAGAGGAAATGGGCCTCATCTCGCCTGGAGGGCAAAACCTCCTGGATTTTCTCGAGTTGCGGCAGGTGCTCTCGACTTACGACGGGGACCTCAGGGACCCGCTCTGGTGGCCTCAGGAAAGGCCAGTCCCCATGCGAGTTCCTCGGGGGCCTCTCTGGATTCCTCTCCCATCGATGCCGGGGCCTAAGACCTTGTGTGGAGTTGGGGCCGGAACCTGAGGATTAATCTCCAGTGCTGACATGGATCTTGGGGTACTTCTGGAGTCTCCCCAGGGGAGTCAGTCCTCGTCTCGAATGCGGGCATGCACTTGCGCTTTCCTCCAGAGCGGTAGCAGCAGTGTCACGCAGTCCGCCGCGTGGATCAAAGGATCTATGGTTTCCCCTCGAGTCTTTCCCACGAGGCTTTCCCACGAGGCTTTCCCACGAGGCTTTCCCCCAGGGCTGTCCCACGTGCACACGTGGTGGGAGTCGATCCTCGGCTTGAACGTCAAGGCAGTGCAGGGAAAACAGGCTCCTCAGGAATGGACTGACACATCTGGGGGTCTCTTGGAATGGTGGCACGACTCTGGAGATCCTCTCCCCTTTCCTGTTGAGAGCGCCTCCTCTTGAGATGCGACGGAACGCCGGGAATTCTTTCCCTACGAAACAGGGAAAGGATCCCTCATCTCGAGCTACGAGGCGGAAACGGGGCTCCCTGGATGTGTGCGGGAACCTCGTGCTTCCCCTCGAGTGGAGACGGTTATGTCGGGGAACTTCTTGAGTTGCAGCAAGGGTGTGAAGGACTCTTTGGAAGTTCCAGTGGTTAGATGTGATTAGCCTCGAGAAGCCTCAGCGGAAATGGGCGTCATCTCGCCTGGAGGGCAATACCTCCTGGAATTTCTCGAGTTGCGGCAGGTGCTCTCGACTTACGACGGGGACCTCAGGGACACGCTCTGGTGGCCTCAGGAAAGGCCAGTCCCCATGCGAGTTCCTCGGGGGCCTCTCGGGATTCCTTTCCCGTCGATGCCGGGGCCTAAGACCTTGTGTGGAGTCGGGGCCGGAACCTGAGGATTCCTCTTCAGTGCTGACATGGATCTAGGGGTACTTCTGGAGTCTCCCCAGGGGAGTCAGTCCTCGTCTCGAATGCGGGCATGCACTTGCGCTTTCCTCCAGAGCGGTAGCAGCAGTGTCAGGCAGTCCGCCGCGTGGATGAAAGGATCTATGGTTTCCCCTCGAGTCTTTCCCACGAGGCTTTCCCACGAGGTTTTCCCACGAGGCTTTCCCACAGGGCTGTCCCACCTGCACACGTGGTGGGAGTCGATCCTCGGCTTGAACGTCAATGCAGTGCAGGGAAAACAGGTTCCTCTGTAATGGACTGACACATCTGGGGGTCTCTTGGAATGGTGGCACGACTCTGGAGATCCTCTCCCCTTTCCTGTTGAGAGCGCCTCCTCTTGAGATGCGATGGGAACGCCGGGAATTCTTTCCCTGCGAAACAGGGAAAGGATCCCTCATCTCGAGCTAGGAGGCGGTAACGGGGCTCCCCTGGATGTGTGCGGGAACCCACGTGCTTCCTCTCGAGTGGAGACGGGTATATCGCGGAAATTCTTGAGTTGAAGCAAGGGTGTGAAGGACCCTTTGGAAGTTCCAGTGGTTAGATGTGATTGGCCTCGAGAAGCCTCAGCTGAAATGGGCCTCATCTCGCCTGGAGGGCAAAACCTCCTGGATTTTCTCGAGTTGCGGCAGGTGCTCTCGACTTATGACGGGGACCTCAGGGACCCGCTCTGCTGGCCTCAGGAAAGGCCAGCCCCCATGCGAGTTCCTCGGGGGCCTCTCGGGATTCCTCTCCAGTCGATGCCGGGGCCTAAGACCTTGTGTGGAGTCGGGGCCGGAACCTGAGGATTCCTCTCCAGTGCTGACATGGACCTTGGGGTACTTCTGGAGTCTCCCCAGGGGAGTCAGTCCTCGTCTCGAATGGGGGCATGCACTTGTGCTTTCCTCCAGAGCGGTAGGAGCAGTGTCACGCAGTCCGCCGCGTGGATCAAAGGATCTATGGTTTTCCCTCGAGTCTTTCCCATGAGGCTTTCCCACGAGGCTTTCCCACAGGGCTGTCCCACGTGCACACGTGGTGGCAGTCAATCCTCGGCTTGAACGTCAAGGCAGTGCAGGGAAAACAGGTTCCTCTGGAATGGACTGACCCATCTGGGGGACTCTTGAAATGGTGGCACGACCCTGGAGTTCCTCTCGCCTTTCCTGTGGAGAGCGCCTCCTCTTGAGATGCGACGGGAACGCCGGGAATTCTTTCCCTACGAAACAGGGAAAGTATCCCTCATCTCGAGCTAGGAGGCGGAAACGGGGCTCCCCTGGATGTGTGCGGGACCCTCGTGCTTCCTCTCGAGTGGAGACGGGTATGTCGGGGAACCTCTTGAGTTGCAGCAAGGGTGTGAAGGACCTTTTGGAAGTTCCAGTGGTTAGATGTGATTAGCCACGAGAAGCCTCAGCGGAAATGGGCCTCATCTCGCCTGGAGGGCAAACCTCCTGGATTTTCTCGAGTTGCGGCAGGTGCTCTCGACTTACGACGGGGACCTCAGGGACCCGCTCTGGTGGCCTCAGGAAAGGCCAGTCCCCATGCGAGTTCCTCGGGGGCCTCTCGGGATTCCTCTCCCGTCGATGCCGGGGCCTAAACCTTGTGTGGAGTCGGGGCCGGAACCTGAGGATTCCTCTCCAGTGCTGACATGGACCTTGGGGTACTTCTGGAGTCTCCCCAGGGGAGTCAGTCCTCGTCTCGAATGCGGGCATGCACTTGCGCTTTCCTCCAGAGCGGTAGGAGAAGTGTCACGCAGTCCGCCGCGTGGATCAAAGGATCTATGGTTTTCCCTCGAGTCTTTCCCACGAGGCTTTCCCACGAGGCTTTCCCACAGGGCTGTCCCACGTGCACACGTGGTGGGAGTCGATCCTCGGCTTGAACGTCAAGGCAGTGCAAGGAAAACAGGTTTCTCTGGAATGGACTGACACATCTGGGGGACTCTTGGAATGGTGGCACGACCCTGGAGTTTCTCTCGCCTTTCCTGTGGAGAGCGCCTCTTCTTGAGATGCGACGGGAACGCCGGGAATTCTTTCACTAGGAAACAGGGAAAGGATCCCTCATCTCGAGCTAGGAGGCGGAACCGGGGCTCCCCCGGATGTGTGCGGGACCCTCGTGCTTCCTCTCGAGTGGAGACGGGTATGTCGGGGAACTTCTGGACTTGCAGCAAGGGTGTGAAGGACCCTTTGGAAGTTCCAGTGGTTAGATGTGATTAGCCTCGAGAAGCCTCAGCGGAAATGGGCCTCATCTCGCCAGGAGGGCAAAACCTCCTGGATTTTCTCGAGTTGCGGCAGGTGCTCTCGACTTACGACGGGGACCTCAGGGACCCGCTCTGGTGGCCTCAGGAAAGGCCAGTCCCCATGCGAGTTCCTCGGGGGCCTCTCGGGATTCCTCTCCCGTCGATACCGGGGCCTAAGACCTTGTGTGGAGTCGGGGCCGGAACCTGAGGATTCCACTCCAGTGCTGACATGGATCTTGGGGTACTTCTGGAGTCTCCCCTGGGGAGTCAGTCCTCGTCTCGAATGCGGGCATGCACTTGTGCTTTCCTCCAGAGCGGTAGCAGCAGTGTCACGCAGTCTGCCGCGTGGATCAAAGGATCGATGGTTTTCCCTCGAGTCTTTTCCACGAGTCTTTCCCACGAGGCTTTCCCACAGGGCTGTCCCACGTGCACACGTGGTGGGAGTCGATCCTCGGCTTGAACGTCAAGGCAGTGCAGGGAAAACAGGTTCCTCTGGAATGGACTGACACATCTGGGGGTCTCTTGGAATGGTGCCACGACCCTGGAGTTCCTCTCGCCTTTCCTGTGGAGAGCGCCTCCTCTTGAGATGCGACGGGAACGCCGGGAATTCTTTCCCTACGAAACAGGGAAAGGATCCCTCATCTCGAGCTAGGAGGCGGAAACGGGGCTCCCCTGGATGTGTGCGGGACCCCACGTGCTTCCGCTCGTGTGGAGACCGGTATGTCGGGGAACTTCTAGAGTTGCAGCAAGGGTGTGAAGGACCCTTAGGAAGTTCCAGTGGTTAGACGTGATTAGCCTCGAGAAACCTCAGCGGAAATGGGCCTCATCTCGCCTGGAGGGCAAAACCTCCTGGATTTTCTCGAGTTGCGGCAGGTGCTCTCGACTTACGACGTGGACCTCAGGGACCCGCTTTGGTGGCCTCAGGAAAGGCCAGTTCCCATGCGAGTTCCTCAGGGGCCTCTCGGGATTCCTCTCCCGTCGATGCCGGGGCCTAAGACCTTGTGTGGAGTCGGGGCCGGAACCTGAGGATTTCTCTCCAGTGCTGACATGGATCTTGGGGTACTTCTGGATTCTGCCCAGGGGAGTCAGTCCTCGTCTCGAATGCGGGCATGCACTTGGGCTTTCCTCCAGAGCGGTAGCAGCAGTGTCACGCAGTCCACCGCGTGGATCAAAGGATCTATGGCTTTCCCTCGAGTCTTTCCCACGAGGCTTTCCCACGAGGCTTTCCCACAGGGCTGTCCCACGTGCACACGTGGTGGGAGTCGATCCTCGGCTTGAACGTCAAGGCAGTGCAGGGAAAACAGGTTCCTCTGGAATGGACTGACACATCTGGGGGACTCATGGAATGGTGGCACGACCCTGGAGTTCCTCTCGCCTTTCCTGTGGAGAGCGCCTCCTCTTGAGATGCGACGGGAACGCCGGGAATCTTTCCCTACGAAACAGGGAAAGGATCCCTCATCTCGAGCTAGGAGGCGGAAACGGGGCTCCCCTGGATGTGTGCGGGACCCCACGTGCTTCCTCTCGAGTGGAGACGGGTATGTCGGGGAACTTCTTGAGTTGCAGCAAGGGTGTGAAGGTCCCTTTGGAAGTTCCAGTGGTTAGACGTGATTGGCCTCGAGAAGCCTCATCGGAAATGGGCCTCATCTCGCCTGGAGGGCAAAACTTCCTGGATTTTCTGGAGTTGCGGCAGGTGCTCTCAACTTAAGACTGGGACCTCAGGGACCCGCTCTGGTGGCCTCAGGAAAGGCCAGTCCCCATGCGAGTTCCTCGGGGGCCTCTCGGGATTCCTCTCCCGTCGATGCCGAGGCCTAAGACCTTGTGTGGAGTCGGGGCCGGAACCTGAGGATTCCTCTTCAGTGCTGACATGGATCTAGGGGTACTTCTGGAGTCTCCCCAGGGGAGTCAGTCCTCGTCTCGAATGCGGGCATGCACTTGCGCTTTCCTCCAGAGCGGTAGCAGCAGTGTCAGGCAGTCCGCCGCGTGGATGAAAGGATCTATGGTTTCCCCTCGAGTCTTTCCCACGAGGCTTTCCCTCGAGGTTTTCCCACGAGGCTTTCCCACAGGGCTGTCCCACGTGCACACGTGGTGGGAGTCGATCCTCGGCTTGAACGTCAAGGCAGTGCAGGGAAAACAGGTTTCTCTGGAATGGACTGACACATCTGGGGGACTCTTGGAATGGTGGCACGACCCTGGAGTTTCTCTCGACTTTCCTGTGGAGAGCGCTTCTTCTTGAGATGCGACGGGAACGCCGGGAATTCTTTCACTAGGAAACAGGGAAAGGATCCCTCATCTCGAGCTAGGAGGCGGAACCGGGGCTCCCCCGGATGTGTGCGGGACCCTCGTGCTTCCTCTCGAGTGGAGACGGGTATGTCGGGGAACTTCTGGACTTGCAGCAAGGGTGTGAAGGACCCTTTGGAAGTTCCAGTGGTTAGATGTGATTAGCCTCGAGAAGCCTCAGCGGAAATGGGCCTCATCTCGCCAGGAGGGCAAAACCTCCTGGATTTTCTCGAGTTGCGGCAGGTGCTCTCGACTTACGACGGGGTCTCAGGGACCCGCTCTGGTGGCCTCAGGAAAGGCCAGTCCCCATGCGAGTTCCTCGGGGGCCTCTCGGGATTCCTCTCCCGTCGATACCGGGGCCTAAGACCTTGTGTGGAGTCGGGGCCGGAACCTGAGGATTCCACTCCAGTGCTGACATGGATCTTGGGGTACTTCTGGAGTCTCCCCTGGGGAGTCAGTCCTCGTCTCGAATGCGGGCATGCACTTGTGCTTTCCTCCAGAGCGGTAGCAGCAGTGTCACGCAGTCCGCCGCGTGGATCAAAGGATCGATGGTTTTCCCTCGAGTCTTTTCCACGAGTCTTTCCCACGAGGCTTTCCCACAGGGCTGTCCCACGTGCACACGTGGTGGGAGTCGATCCTCGGCTTGAACGTCAAGGCAGTGCAGGGAAAACAGGTTCCTCTGGAATGGACTGACACATCTGGGGGTCTCTTGGAATGGTGCCACGACCCTGGAGTTCCTCTCGCCTTTCCTGTGGAGAGCGCCTCCTCTTGAGATGCGACGGGAACGCCGGGAATTCTTTCCCTACGAAACAGGGAAAGGATCCCTCATCTCGAGCTAAGAGGCGGAAACGGGGCTCCCCTGGATGTGTGCGGGACCCCACGTGCTTCCTCTCGTGTGGAGACCGGTACGTCGGGGAACTTCTTGAGTTGCAGCAAGGGTGTGAAGGACCATTAGGAAGTTCCAGTGGTTAGACGTGATTAGCCTCGAGAAGCCTCAGCGGAAATGGGCCTCATCTCGCCTGGAGGGCAAAACCTCCTGGATTTTCTCGAGTTGCGGCAGGTGCTCTCGACTTACGACGTGGACCTCAGGGACCCGCTTTGGTGGCCTCAGGAAAGGCCAGTTCCCATGCGAGTTCCTCAGGGGCCTCTCGGGATTCCTCTCCCGTCGATGCCGAGGCCTAAGACCTTGTGTGGAGTCGGGGCCGGAACATGAGGATTTCTCTCCAGTGCTGACATGGATCTTGGGGTACTTCTGGAGTCTCCCCAGGGGAGTCAATCCTCGTCTCGAATGCGGGCATGCACTTTCGCTTTCCTCCAGAGCGGTAGCAGCAGTGTCACGCAGTCCGCCGCGTGGATCAAAGGATCTATGGTTTTCCCTCGAGTCTTTCCCACGAGGCTTTCCCAAGAGGCTTTCCCACAGGGCTGTCCCACGTGCACAGGTGGTGGGAGTCGATCCTCGGCTTGAATGTCAAGGCAGTGCAGGGAAAACAGGTTCCTCTGGAATGGACTGACACATCTGGGTTACTCTTGGAATGGTGGCACGACCCTGGAGATCCTCTCGCCTTTCCTGTGGAGAGCGCCTCCTCTTGAGATGCGACGGGAACGCCGGGAATTCTTTCCCTTGGAAACAGGGAAAGGATCCCTCATCTCGAGCCAGGAGGCGGAACCGGGGCTCCCCCGGATGTGTGCGGGACCCTCGTGCTTCCTCTCGAGTGGAGACGGGTATGTCGGGGAACTTCTGGACTTGCAGCAAGGGTGTGAAGGACCCTTTGGAAGTTCCAGTGGTTAGATGTGATTAGCCTCGAAAGCCTCAGCGGAAATGGGCCTCATCTCGCCTGGAGGGCAAAACCTCTTGGATTTTCTCGAGTTGCGGCAGGTGCTCTCGACTTACGACGGGGACCTCAGGGACCCGCTCTGGTGGCCTCAGGAAAGGCCAGTCCTCATGCGAGTTCCTCGGGGGCCTCTCGGGATTCCTATCCCGTCGATGCCGGGGCCTAAGACCTTGTGTCGAGTGAGGGCCGGACCCTGTGTATTCCTCTCCAGTGCTGACATGGATCTTGGGGTACTTCTGGAGTCTCCCCAGGGGAGTCAGTCCTCGTCTCAAATGTGGGCATGCACTTGCGCTTTCCTACAGAGCGGTAGCAGCAGTGTCACGCAGTCCGCCGCGTGGATCAAAAGATCTATGGTTTTCCCTCGAGTCTTTCCCACGAGGCTTTCCCACGAGGCTTTCCCACAGAGCTGTCCCAGGAGCATAAGTTATGGGAGTCGATCCTCAGCTTGAACGTCAAGGCAGTGCAGGGAAAACAGGTTCCTCTGGAATGGACTGACACATCTGGGGGTCTCTTGGAATCGTGGCACGACCCTGGAGTTCCTCGCCCCTTTCCTGTGGAGAGCGTCTCCTCTTGAGATGCGATGGGAACGCCGGGAATTCTTTCCCTACGAAACAGGGAAATGATCCCTCATCTCGAGCTACGAGGCGGAAACGGAGCTCCCCTGGATGTGTGCGGGAACCTCGTGCTTCTTCTCGAGTGGAGACGGGTATGTCGCGGAACTCCTTGAGTTGCAGCAAGGTTGTGAAGGACCCTTTGGAAGTTCCAGTGATTAGATGTGATTAGCCTCGAGAAGCCTCAGCGGAAATGGGCCTCATCTCGCCTGGAGGGCAAAACCTCCTGGAATTTCTCGAGTTGCGGCAGGTGCTCTCGACTTACGACGGGGACCTCAGGGACCCGCTCTGGTGGCCTCAGGAAAGGCCAGTCCCCAGGCGAGCCCCTCGGGGGCCTCTCAGGATTCCTCTCCCGTCGATGCCGGGGCCTAAGACCTTGTGTGGAGTCGGGGCCGGAACCTGAGGATTCCTCTCCAGTGCTGACATGGATCTTGGGGTACTTCTGGAGTCTCCCCAGGGGAGTCAGTTCTCGTCTCGAATGCGGGCATGCACTTGCGCTTTCCTCCAGAGCGGTAGCAGCAGTGTCACGCAGTCCGCCGCGTGGATCAAAGGATCTATGGTTTTCCCTCGAGTCTTTCCCACGAGGCTTTCCCACGAGGCTTTCCCACAGGGCTGTCCCACGTGCACACGTGGTGGGAGTCGATCCTCGGCTTGAACGTCAAGGCAGTGCAGGGAAAACTGGTTCCTCTGGAATGGACTGACACATCTGGGGGACTCTTGGAATGGTGGCACGACCCTGGAGTTCCTCTCGCCTTTCCTGTGGAGAGCGCCTCCTCTTGAGATGCGACGGGAACGGGGGGAATTCTTTCCCTACGAAACAGGGAAAGGATCCCTCATCTCGAGCTAGGAGGCGGAAACGGGGCTCCCCTGGATGTGTGCGGGACCCCACGTGCTTCCTCTCGAGTGGAGACGAGTATGTCGGGGAACATCTTGAGTTGCAGCAAAGGTGTGAAGGACCCTTTGAAAGTTCCAGTGGTTAGATGTGATTAGCCTCGAGAAGCCTCAGCGGAAATGGGCCTCATCTCGCCTGGAGGGCAAAACCTCCTGGATTTTCTCGAGTTGCGGCAGGTGCTCTCGACGTACGTCGGGGACCTCAGGGACCCGCTCTGGTGGCCTCAGGAAAGGCCAGTCCCCATGCGAGTTCCTCAGGGGCCTCTCGGGATTCCTCTCCCGTCGATGCCGGGGCCTAAGACCTTGTGTGGAGTCGGGGCTGGAACCTGAGGATTCCACTCCAGTGCTGACATGGATCTTGGGGTACTTCTGGAGTCTCCCCAGGGGAGTCAGTCCTCGTCTCGAATGCGGGCATGCACTTGCGCTTTCCTCCAGAGCGGTAGCAGCAGTGTCACGCAGTCCGCCGCCTGGATCAAAGGATCTATGGTTTTCCCTCGAGTCTTTCCCACGAGGCTTTCCCACGAGGCTTTCCCACAGGGCTGTCCCACGTGCACACGTGGTGGGACTCGATCCTCGGCTTGAACGTCTAGGCAGTGCAGGGAAAACAGGTTTCTCTGGAATGGACTGACATATCCGGGGGACTCTTGGAATGGTGGCACGACCCTGGAGATCCTCTCGCCTTTCCTGTGGAGAGCGCCTCCTCTTGAGATGCGACGGGAACGCCGGAATTCTTTCCCTACGAAACAGGGAAAGGATCCCTCATCTCGAGCTAAAAGGCGGAAACGGGGCTCCCCTGGATGTGTGCGGGACCCTCGTGCTTCCTCTCGAGTGGAGACGGGTATGTCGGGGAACTTCTTGAGTTGCAGCAAGGGTGTGAAGGACCCTTTGGAAGTTACAGTGGTTAGACGTGATTGGCCTCGAGAAGCCTCAGGGGAACTGGGCCTCATCTCGCCTGGAGGGTAAAACCTCCTGGATTTTCTCGAGTTGCGGCAGGTGCTCTCGACTTACGAAGGGGACCACAGGGACCCGCTCTGGAGGCCTCAGGAAAGGCCAGTCCCCATGCGAGTTCCTCGGGCGCCTCTCGGGATTCCTCTCCCGTCGATGCCGGGGCCTAAGACCTTGTGTGGAGTCGGGGCCCGAACCTGAGGATTCCTCTCCAGTGCTGACATGGATCTTGGGGTATTTCTGGAGTCTCCCCAGGGGAGTCAGTCCTCGTCTCGAATGCGGGCATGCACTTGTGCTTTCCTCCAGAGCGGTAGCAGCAGTGTCACGCAGTCCGCCGCGTGGATCAAAGGATCTATGGTTTTCCCACGAGGCTTTCCCACAGGGCTGTCCCACGTGCACACGTGGTGGGAGTCGATCCTCGGCTTGAACGTCAAGGCAGTGCAGGGAAAACAGGTTCCTCTGGAATGGACTGACACATCTGGGGGACTCTTGGAATGGTGGCAAGACCCTGGAGTTCCTCTCGCCGTTCCTGTGGAGAGCGCCTCCTCTTGAGATGCGACGGGAACGCCGGGAAATCTTTACCTACGAAACAGGGAAAGGAACCCTCATCTCGAGCTAGGAAGCGGAAACGGGGCTCCCCTGGATGTGTGCGGGACCCTCGTGCTTCCTCTCGAGTGGAGACGGGTATGTCGGGGAACTTCTTGAGTTGCAGCAAGGGTGTGAAGGACCCTTTGGAAGTTCCAGTGGTTAGAAGTGATTAGCCTCGAGAAGCCTCAGTGGAAATGGGCCTCATCTCGCCTGGAGGGCAAAACCTCCTGGATTTTCTCGAGTTGTGGCAGGTGCACTCGACTTACGACGGGGACCTCAGGGACCCGCTCTGGTGGCCTCAGGAAAGGCCAGGCCCCATGCGAGTTCCTCTGGGGCCTCTCGGGATTCCTCTCCCGTCGATACCGGGGCCTAAGACCTTGTGTGGAGTCAGGGCCGGAACCTGAGGATTCCACTGCAGTGCTGACATGGATCTTGGGGTACTTCTGGAGTCTAACCAGGGGAGTCAGTCCTCGTCTCGAATGCGGGCATGCACTTGCGCTGTCCTCCAGAGCGGTAGCAGCAGTGTCACGCAGTCCGCCGCGTGGATCAAAGGATCTATGGTTTTCCCTCGAGTCTTTCCCACGAGGCTTTCCCACGAGTCTTTCCCACAGGGCTGTCCCACGTGCTCACGTGGTGGGAGTCGATCCTCGGCTTGAATGTCAAGGCAGTGCAGGGAAAACAGGTTCCTCTGGAATGGACTGACACATCTGGGGGACTCTTGGAATGGTGGCACGACCCTGGAGTTCCTCTCGCCTTTCCTGTGGAGAGCGCCTCCTCTTGAGATGCGACGGGAACGCCGGGAATTCTTTCCCTAGGAAACAGGGAAAGGATCCCTCATCTCGAGCTAGGAGGCGGAACCGGGGCTCCCCCGGATGTGTGCGGGAACCTCGTGCTTCCTCTCGAGTGGAGACGGGTATGTCGGGGAACTTCTGGACTTGCAGCAAGGGTGTGAAGGACCCTTTGGAAGTTCCAGTGGTTAGATGTGATTAGCCTCGAGAAGCCTCAGCGGAAATGGGCCTCATCTCGCCTAGAGGGAAAAACCTCCTGGATTTTCTCGAGTTGCGGCAGGTGCTCTCGACTAACGACGGGGACCTCAGGGACCCGCTCTGGTGGCCTCAGGAAAGGCCAGTCCCCATGCGAGTTCCTCGGGGGCCTCTCGGGATTCCTCTCCCGTCGATACCGGGGCCGAAAACCTTGTGTGGAGTCGGGGCCGGTACCTGAGGATTCCACTCCAGTGCTGACATGGATCTTGGGGTACTTCTGGAGTCTCCCCAGGGGAGTCAGTCCTCGTCTCGAATGCGGGCATGCACTTGCGCTTTCCTCCAGAGCGGTAGCAGCAGTGTCACGCAGTCCGCCGCCTGGATCAAAGGATCTATGGTTTTCCCTCGAGTCTTTCCCACGAAGCTTTCCCACGAGGCTTTCCCACAGGGCTGTCCCACGTGCACACGTGGTGGGAGTCGATCCTCGGCTTGAACGTCAAGGCAGTGCAGGGAAAACAGGTTCCTCTGGAATGGACTGACACATCTGGGGGTCTCTTGGAATGGTGCCACGACCCTGGAGTTCCTCTCGCCTTTCCTGTTGAGCGCCTCCTCTTGAGATGCGACGGGAACGCCGGGAATTCTTTCCCTACGAAACAGGGAAAGGATCCCTCATCTCGAGCTAGGAGGCAGAAACAGGGCTCCCCTGGATGTGTGCAGGACCGCACGTGCTTCCTCTCGAGTGGAGACGGGTATGTCGGGGAACTTCTTGAGTTGCAGCAAGGGTGTGAAGGACCCTTAGGAAGTTCCAGGGGTTAGACGTGATTAGCCTCGAGAAGCCTCAGCGGAAATGGGCCTCATCTCGCCTGGAGGGCAAAACCTCCTGGATTTTCTCGAGTTGCGGCAGGTGCTCTCGACTTACGACGGGGAACTTAGGGACCCGCTCTGGTGGCCTCAGGAAATGCCAGTCCCCATGCGAGTTCCTCAGGGGCCTCTCGGGATTCCTCTCCCGTCGATGCCGGGCCCTAAGACCTTGTGTGGAGTCGGGGCCGGAACCTGAGGATTCCTCTCCAGTGCTGACATGGATCTTGGGGTACTTCTGGAGTCTCCCCAGGGGATTCAGTCCTCGTCTCGAATGCGGGCATGCACTTGCGCTTTCCTCCAGAGCGGTAGCAGCAGTGTCACGCAGTCCGCCGCCTGGATCAAAGGATCTATGGTTTTCCCTTGAGTCTTTCCCACGAGGCTTTCCCACGAGGCTTTCCCACAGGGCTGTCCCACGTGCACACGTGGTGGGAGTCGATCCTCGGCTTGAACGTCAAGGCAGTGCAGGGAAAACTGGTTCCTCTGGAATGGACTGACACATCTGGGGGACTCTTGGAATGGTGGCACGACCCTGGAGTTCCTCTCGCCTTTCCTGTGGAGAGCGCCTCCTCTTGAGATGCGACGGGAACGGGGGGAATTCTTTCCCTACGAACCAGGGAAAGGATCCCTCATCTCGAGCTAGGAGGCGGAAACGGGGCTCCCCTGGATGTGTGCGGGACCCCACGTGCTTCCTCTCGAGTGGAGACGAGTATGTCGGGGAACATCTTGAGTTGCAGCAAAGGTGTGAAAGACCCTTTGAAAGTTCCAGTGGTTAGATGTGATTAGCCTCGAGAAGCCTCAGCGGAAATGGGCCTCATCTCGCCTGGAGGGCAAAACCTCCTGGATTTTCTCGAGTTGCGGCAGGTGCTCTCGACGTACGACGGGGACCTCAGGGACCCGCTCTGGTGGCCTCAGGAAAGGCCAGTCCCCATGCGAGTTCCTCGGGGGCCTCTCGGGATTCCTCTCCCGTCGATGCCGGGGCCTAAGACCTTGTGTGGAGTCGGGGCTGGAACCTGAGGATTCCACTCCAGTGCTGACATGGATCTTGGGGTACTTCTGGAGTCTCCCCAGGGGAGTCAGTCCTCGTCTCGAATGCGGGCATGCACTTGCGCTTTCCTCCAGAGCGGTAGCAGCAGTGTCACGCAGTCCGCCGCCTGGATCAAAGGATCTATGGTTTTCCCTCGAGTCTTTCCCACGAGGCTTTCCCACGAGGCTTTCCCACAGGGCTGTCCCACGTGCACACGTGGTGGGAGTCGATCCTCGGCTTGAACGTCAAGGCAGTGCAGGGAAAACAGGTTCCTCTGGAATGGACTGACACATCTGGGGGACTCTTGGAATGGTGGCAAGACCCTGGAGTTCCTCTCGCCGTTCCTGTGGAGAGCGCCTCCTCTTGAGATGCGACGGGAACGCCGGGAATTCTTTACCTACGAAACAGGGAAAGGAACCCTCATCTCGAGCTAGGAAGCGGAAACGGGGCTCCCCTGGATGTGTGCGGGAACCCATGTGCTTCCTCTCGAGTGGAGTCGGGTATGTCTGGGAACTTCTTGAGTTGCAGCAAGGGTGTGAAGGACCCTTTGGAAGTTCCAGTGTTTAGATGTGATTAGCCTCGAGAAGCCTCAGCGGAAATGGGCCTCATCTCGCCTGGAGGGCAAAACCTCCTGGATTTTCTCGAGTTGCGGCAGGTGCTCTCGACTTACGACGGGGACTTCAGGGACACTCTCTGTTGGCCTCAGGAAAGGCCAGGCCCCATGCGAGTTCCTCGGTGGCCTCTCCAGATTCCTCTCCCGTCGATGCCGGGGCCTAAGACCTTGTGTGGAGTCGGGGCCGGAACCTGAGAATTCCTCTCCAGTGCTGACATGGCTCTTGGGGTACTTCTGGAGTCTCCCCAGGGGAGTCAGTCCTCGTCTCGAATGCGGGCATGCACTTGCGCTTTCCTCCAGAGCAGTAGCAGCAGTGTCACGCAGTTCGCCGCGTGGATCAAAGGATCTATGATTTTCCCTCGAGTCTTTCCCACGAGGCTGTCCCAGGAGGCTTTCCCACAGGGCTGTTGCACGTGCACACGTGGTGGGAGTCGATCCTCGGCTTGAACGTCAAGGCAGTGCAGGGAAAACAGGTTCCTCTGGAATGGACTGACACATCTGGGGGACTTTTGCAATGGTGGCACGACCCTGGAGTTCCTCTCGCCTTTCCTGTGGAGAGCGCCTCCTCTTGAGATGCGAAGGGAACGCCGGGAATTCTTTCCCTACGAAACAGGGAAAGGATCCCTCATTTCGAGCTACGAGGCGGACAGGGCTCCTCTGGATGTGTGCGGGACCCACGTGCTTCCTCTCGAGTGGAGACGGGTATGTCGGGGAACTTCTTGAGTTGCAGCAAGGGTGTGAAGGACCCTTAGGAAGTTCCAGTTGTTAGACGTGATTAGCCTCGAGAAGCCTCAGCGGAAATGGGCCTCATCTCGCCTGGAGGGCAAAACCTCCTGGATTTTCTCGAGTTGCGGCAGGTGCTCTCGACTTACGACGGGACCTCAGGGACCCGCTCTGGTGGCCTCAGGAAAGGCCAGTCCCCATGCGAGTTCCTCGCGGGCCTCTCGGGATTCCTCTCCCGTCGATGCCGGGGCCTAAGACCTTGTGTGCAGTCGGGGCCGGAACCTGAGGATTCCTCTCCAGTGCTGACATGGATCTTGGGGTACTTCTGGAGTCTCCCCAGGGGAGTCAGTCCTCGTCTCGAATGCGGGCATGCACTTGCGCTTTCCTCCAGAGCGGTAGCAGCAGTGTCACGCAGTTCGCCGCGTGGATCAAAGGATCTATGTTTTTCCCTCGAGTCTTTCCCACGAGGCTGTCCCAGGAGGCTTACCCACAGGGCTGTTCCACGTGCACACGTGGTGGGAGTCGATCCTCGGCTTGAACGTCAAGGCAGTGCAGGGAAAACAGGTTCCTCTGGGATGGACTGACACATCTGGGGGACTTTTGGAATGGTGGCACGACCCTGGAGTTCCTCTCGCCTTTCCTGTGGAGAGCGCCTCCTCTTGAGATGCGAAGGGAACGCCGGGAATTCTTTCCGTACGAAACAGTGATAGGATCCCTCATCTCGAACTAGGAGGCGGAAACGGGGCTCCCCTGGATGTGTGCGGCACCCCACGGACTTCCTCTCGAGTGGAGACGGGTATGTCGCGGAACTGCTTGAGTTGCAGCAAGGGTGTGAAGGACCCATTGGAAGTTCCAGTGGTTAGATGTGATTAGCCTCGAGAAGCCTCAGCGGAAATGGGCCTCATCTCGCCTGGAGGGCAAAACGTCCTGGATTTACTCGAGTTGCGGCAGGTGCTCTCGACTTATGACGGGGACCTCAGAGACCCGCTCTGGTGGCCTCAGGAAAGGCCAGTCCCCATGCGAGTTCCTCGGGGGCCTATCGGGATTCCTCTCCCGTCGATGCCGGGGCCTAAGACCTTGTGTGGAGTCGGGGCCGGAACCTGAGGATTACTCTCCAGTGCTGACATGGATCTTGGGGTACTTCTGGAGTCTCCCCAGTGGAGTCAGTCCTCGTCTCGAATGCGGGCATGCACTTGCGCTTTCCTCCAGAGCGGTAGCAGCAGTGTCAGGCAGTCCGCCGCGTGGATCAAAGGATCTATGGTTTTCCCTCGAGTCTTTCCCACGAGGCTTTCCCACGAGGCTTTCCCACAGGGCTGTCCCACGTGCACACGTGGTGGGAGTCGATCCTCGGCTTGAACGTCAAGGCAGTACAGGGAAAAGAGGTTCCTCTGGAATAGACTGACACATCTGGGGTCTCTTGGAATGGTGGCACGACCCTGGAGTTTCTCTCGCCTTTCCTTTGGAGAGCGCCTCCTCTTGAGATGCGACGGGAACGCCGGGAATTCTTTCCCTACGAAACAGGGAAAGGATCCCTCATTTCGAGCTACGAGGCGTACGGGGCTCCTCTGGATGTGTGCGGGACCCACGTGCTTCCTCTCGAGTGGAGACGGGTATGTCGGGGAACTTCTTGAGTTGCAGCAAGGGTGTGAAGGACCCTTAGGAAGTTCCAGTGGTTAGACGTGATTCGCCTCGAGAAGCCTCAGCGGAAATGGGCCTCATCTCGCCTGGAGGGCAAAACCTCCTGGATTTTCTCGAGTTGCGGCAGGTGCTCTCGACTTACGACGGGACCTCAGGGACCCGCTCTGGTGGCCTCAGGAAAGGCCAGTCCCCATGCGAGTTCCTCGCGGGCCTCTCGGGATTCCTCTCCCGTCGATGCCGGGGCCTAAGACCTTGTGTGGAGTCGGGGCCGGAACCTGAGGATTCCTCTCCAGTGCTGACATGGATCTTGGGGTACTTCTGGAGTCTCCCCAGGGGAGTCAGTCCTCGTCTCGAATGCGGGCATGCACTTGCGCTTTCCTCCAGAGCGGTAGCAGCAGTGTCACGCAGTCCGCCGCGTGGAACAAAGGATCTATGGTTTTCCCTCGAGTCTTTCCCACGAGGCTTTCCCACGAGGCTTTCCCACAGGGCTGTCCCACGTGCACACGTGGTGGGAGTCGATTCTCGGCTTGAACGTCAAGGCAGTGCAGGGAAAACAGGTTCCTCTGGAATGGACTGACACATCTGGGGGACTCTTGGAATGGTGGCACGACCCTGGAGTTCCTCTCGCCTTTCCTGTGGAGAGCGCCTCCTCTTGAGATGCGACGGGAACGCCGGGAATTCTTTCCCTACGATACAGGGAAAGGATCCCTCATCTCGAGCTAGGAGGCAAAAGCGGGGCTCCCCTGGATGTGTACGGGACCCCACGTGCTTCCTCTCGAGTGGAGACGGGTATGTCGCGGAACTGCTTGAGTTGCAGCAAGGGTGTG
This sequence comes from Ovis canadensis, assembly GCF_042477335.2. NCBI lineage: Eukaryota > Metazoa > Chordata > Mammalia > Artiodactyla > Bovidae > Ovis > Ovis canadensis. The sequence continues at coordinate 9,194,873 of NC_091253.1, forward strand.
AAGGACCCTTTGGAAGTTCCAGCGGTTAGATGTGATTAGCCTCGAGAAGCCTCAGCGGAAATGGGCCTCATCTCGCCTGGAGGGCAAAACCTCCTGGATTTTCTCGAGTTGCGGCAGGTGCTCTCGACTTACGACGGGGACCTCAGGGACCCGCTCTGGTGGCCTCAGGAAAGGCCAGTCCCCATGCGATTTCCTCGGGGGCCTCTCGGGATTCCTCTCCCTCGATCCCGGGGCCTAAGACCTTGTGTGGAGTCGGGGCCGAAAACTGAGGATTCCTCTCCAGTGCTGACATGGATCTTGGGGTACTTCTGGAGTCTCCCCAGGGGAGTCAGTACTCGTCTCGAATGCGGGCATGCACTTGTGCTTTCCTCCAGAGCTTTACCAGCAGTGTCACGCAGTCCGCCGCGTGGATCAAAGGATCTATGGTTTTCCCTCGAGTCTTTCCCACGAGGCTTTCCCACGAGACTTTCCCACAGGGCTGTACCACGTGCACACGTGGTGGGAGTCGATCCTCGGCTTGAACGTCAAGGCAGTGCAGGGAAAACAGGTTCCTCTGGAATGAACTGACACATCTGGGGGTCTCTTGGAATGGTGACACGACCCTGGAGTTCCTCTCGCCTTTCCTGTGGAGAGTGCCTCCTCTTGAGATGCGACGGGAACGCCGGGAATTCTTTCCCTACGAAACAGGGAAAGGATCCCTCATCTCGAGCTAGGAGGCGGAAACGGGGCTCCCCTGGATGTGTGCGGGACCCCATGTGCTTCCTCTCGAGTGGAGTCGGGTATGTCTGGGAACTTCTTGAGTTGCAGCAAGGGTGTGAAGGACCCTTTGGAAGTTCCAGTGTTTAGATGTGATTAACCTCGAGAAGCCTCAGCGGAAATGGGCCTCATCTCGCCTGGAGGGCAAAACCTCCTGGATTTTCTCGAGTTGCGGCCGGTGCTCTCGACTTACGACGGGGACCTCAGGGACACTCTCTGTTGGCCTCAGGAAAGGCCAGGCCCCATGCGAGTTCCTCGGTGGCCTCTCCAGATTCCTCTCCCGTCGATGCCGGGGCCTAAGACCTTGTGTGGAGTCGGGGCCGGAACCTGAGAATTCCTCTCCAGTGCTGACATGGCTCTTGGGGTACTTCTGGAGTCTCCCTAGGGGAGTCAGTCCTCGTCTCGAATGCGGGCATGCACTTGCGCTTTCCTCCAGAGCAGTAGCAGCAGTGTCACGCAGTTCGCCGCGTGGATCAAAGGATCTATGATTTTCCCTCGAGTCTTTCCCACGAGGCTGTCCCAGGAGGCTTCCCACAGGGCTGTTGCACGTGCACACGTGGTGGGAGTCGATCCTCGGCTTGAACGTCAAGGCAGTGCAGGGAAAACAGGTTCCTCTGGAATGGACTGACACATCTCGTGGACTTTTGCAATGGTGGCACGACCCTGGAGTTCTTCTCGCCTTTCCTGTGGAGAGCGCCTCCTCTTGAGATGCGAAGGGAACGCCGGGAATTCTTTCCCTACGAAACAGGGAAAGGATCCCTCATTTCGAGCTACGAGGCGGACAGGGCTCCTCTGGATGTGTGCGGGACCCACGTGCTTCCTCTCGAGTGGAGACGGGTATGTCGGGGAACTTCTTGAGTTGCAGCAAGGGTGTGAAGGACCCTTAGGAAGTTCCAGTGGTTAGACGTGATTAGCCTCGAGAAGCCTCAGCGGAAATGGGCCTCATCTCGCCTGGAGGGCAAAACCTCCTGGATTTTCTCGAGTTGCGGCAGGTGCTCTCGACTTACGACGGGACCTCAGGGACCCGCTCTGGTGGCCTCAGGAAAGGCCAGTCCCCATGCGAGTTCCTCGCGGGCCTCTCGGGATTCCTCTCCCGTCGATGCCGGGGCCTAAGACCTTGTGTGGAGTCGGGGCCGGAACCTGAGGATTCCTCTCCAGTGCTGACATGGATCTTGGGGTACTTCTGGAGTCTCCCCAGGGGAGTCAGTCCTCGTCTCGAATGCGGGCATGCACTTGCGCTTTCCTCCAGAGCGGTAGCAGCAGTGTCACGCAGTTCGCCGCGTGGATCAAAGGATCTATGTTTTTCCCTCGAGTCTTTCCCACGAGGCTGTCCCAGGAGGCTTACCCACAGGGCTGTTCCACGTGCACACGTGGTGGGAGTCGATCCTCGGCTTGAACGTCAAGGCAGTGCAGGGAAAACAGGTTCCTCTGGGATGGACTGACACATCTGGGGGACTTTTGGAATAGTGGCACGACCCTGGAGTTCCTCTCGCCTTTCCTGTGGAGAGCGCCTCCTCTTGAGATGCGAAGGGAACGCCGGGAATTCTTTCCGTACGAAACAGGGATAGGATCCCTCATCTCGAACTAGGAGGCGGAAACGGGGCTCCCCTGGATGTGTGCGGCACCCCACGGACTTCCTCTCGAGTGGAGACGGGTATGTCGCGGAACTGCTTGAGTTGCAGCAAGGGTGTGAAGGACCCATTGGACGTTCCAGTGGTTAGATGTGATTAGCCTCGAGAAGCCTCAGCGGAAATGGGCCTCATCTCGCCTGGAGGGCAAAACGTCCTGGATTTACTCGAGTTGCGGCAGGTGCTCTCGACTTATGACGGGGACCTCAGAGACCCGCTCTGGTGGCCTCAGGAAAGGCCAGTCCCCATGCGAGTTCCTCGGGGGCCTATCGGGATTCCTCTCCCGTCGATGCCGGGGCCTAAGACCTTGTGTGGAGTCGGGGCCGGAACCTGAGGATTACTCTCCAGTGCTGACATGGATCTTGGGGTATTTCTGGAGTCTCCCCAGTGGAGTCAGTCCTCGTCTCGAATGCAGGCATGCACTTGCGCTTTCCTCCAGAGCGGTAGCAGCAGTGTCAGGCAGTCCGCCGCGTGGATCAAAGGATCTATGGTTTTCCCTCGAGTCTTTCCCACGAGGCTTTCCCACGAGGCTTTCCCACAGGGCTGTCCCACGTGCACACGTGGTGGGAGTCGATCCTCGGCTTGAACGTCAAGGCAGTACAGGGAAAAGAGGTTCCTCTGGAATAGACTGACACATCTGGGGTCTCTTGGAATGGTGGCACGACCCTGGAGTTTCTCTCTCCTTTCCTTTGGAGAGCGCCTCCTCTTGAGATGCGACGGGAACGCCGGGAATTCTTTCCCTACGAAACAGGGAAAGGATCCCTCATTTCGAGCTACGAGGCGTACGGGGCTCCTCTGGATGTGTGCGGGACCCACGTGCTTCCTCTCGAGTGGAGACGGGTATGTCGGGGAACTTCTTGAGTTGCAGCAAGGGTGTGAAGGACCCTTAGGAAGTTCCAGTGGTTAGACGTGATTCGCCTCGAGAAGCCTCAGCGGAAATGGGCCTCATCTCGCCTGGAGGGCAAAACCTCCTGGATTTTCTCGAGTTGCGGCAGGTGCTCTCGACTTACGACGGGGACCTCAGGGACCCGCTCTGGTGGCCTCAGGAAAGGCCAGTCCCCATGCGAGTTCCTCGCGGGCCTCTCGGGATTCCTCTCCCGTCGATGCCGGGGCCTAAGACCTTGTGTGGAGTCGGGGCCGGAACCTGAGGATTCCTCTCCAGTGCTGACATGGATCTTGGGGTACTTCTGGAGTCTCCCCAGGGGAGTCAGTCCTCGTCTCGAATGCGGGCATGCACTTGCGCTTTCCTCCAGAGCGGTAGCAGCAGTGTCACGCAGTCCGCCGCGTGGAACAAAGGATCTATGGTTTTCTCTCGAGTCTTTCCCACGAGGCTTTCCCACGAGGCTTTCCCACAGGGCTGTCCCACGTGCACACGTGTTGGGAGTCGATCCTCGGCTTGAACGTCAAAGCAGTGCAGGGAAAACAGGTTCCTCTGGAATGGACTGACACATCTGGGGGACTCTTGGAATGGTGGCACGACCCTGGAGTTCCTCTCGCCTTTCCTGTGGAGAGCGCCTCCTCTTGAGATGCGACGGGAACGCCGGGAATTCTTTCCCTACGAAACAGGGATAGGATCCCTCATCTCGAACTAGAAGGCGGAAACGGGGCTCACCTGGATGTGTGCGGGACCCCACGTGCTTCCTCTCGAGTGGAGACGGGTATGTCGGGGAACTTCTTGAGTTGCAGCAAGGGTGTGAAGGACCCTTAGGAAGTTCCAGTGGTTACATGTGATTAGCCTCGAGAACTTCAGCGGAAATGGGCCTCATCTCGCCTGGAGGGCAAAACCTCCTGGATTTTCTCGAGTGGCGGCAGGTGCTCTCGACTTACGACGGGACCTCAGGGACCCGCTCTGGTGGCCTCAGGAAAGGCCAGTCCCCATGCGAGTTCCTCGCGGGCCTCTCGGGATTCCTCTCCCGTCGATGCCGGGGCCTAAGACCTTGTGTGGAGTCGGGGCCGGAACCTGAGGATTCCTCTCCAGTGCTGACATGGATCTTGGGGTACTTCTGGAGTCTCCCCAGGGGAGTCAGTCCTCGTCTCGAAGGCGGGCATGCACTTGCGCTTTCCTCTAGAGCGGTAGCAGCAGTGTCACGCAGTCCGCCGCGTGGAACAAAGGATCTATGGTTTTCCCTCGAGTCTTTCCCACGACTCTTTCCCACGAGGCTTTCCCACAGGGCTGTCCCACGTGCACACGTGGTGGGAGTCGATCCTCGGCTTGAACGTCAAGGCAGTGCAGGGAAAACAGGTTCCTCTGGAATGGACTGACACATCTGGGGGACTCTTGGAATGGTGGCATGACCCTGGAGTTCCTCTCGCCTTTACTGTCGAGAGCGCCTCCTCTTTAGATGCGACGGGAACGCCGGGAATTCTTTCCCTACCAAAGAGGGAAAGGATCCCTCATCTCGAGCTAGGAGGCGGAAGTGGGGCTCCCCTGGATGTGTACGGGACCCCACGTGCTTCCTCTCGAGTGGAGACGGGTATGTCGCGGAACTGCTTGAGTTGCAGCAAGGGTGTGAAGGACCCTTTGGAAGTTCCAGTGGTTAGATGTGATTAGCCTCGAGAAGCCTCAGCGGAAATGGGCCTCATCTCGCCTTGAGGGCAAAACCTCCTGGATTTTCTCGAGTTGCGGCAGGTGCTCTCGACTTAAGACGGGGACCTCAGGGACCCGCTCTGGTGGCCTCAGGAAAGGCCAGTCCCCATGCGAGTTCCTCGGGGGCCTCTCGGGATTCCTCTCCCGTCGATGCCGGGGCCTAAGACCTTGTGTGGAGTCGGGGCCGGAACCTGAGGATTCCTCTCCAGTGCTGACATGGATCTTGGGGTACTTCTGGAGTCTCCCCAGGGGAGTCAGTCCTCGTCTCGAATGCGGGCATGCACTTGCGCTTTCCTCCAGAGCGGTAGCAGCAGTGTCACGCAGTCCGCCCCGTGGATCAAAGGATCTATGGTTTTCCCTCGAGTCTTTCCCACGAGGCATTCCCACGAGGCTTTCCCACAGGGTTGTCCCACGTGCACACGTGGTGGGAGTCGATCCTCGGCTTGAACGTCATGGCAGTGCAGGGAAAACAGGTTCCTCTGGAATGGACTGACATATCTGGGGGACTTTTGGAATGGTGGCACGACCCTGGAGTTCCTCTCCCCTTTCCTGTGGAGAGCGCCTCCTCTTGAGATGCGACGGGAACGCTGGGAATTCTTTCCCTACGAAACAGGGAAAGGATCCCTCATCTCGAGCTAGGAGGCGGATACGGGGCTCCCCTGGATGTGTGCCTCACCCCACGTGCTTCCTCTCGAGTGGAGACGGGTATGTCGGGGAACTTCTTGAGTTGCAGCAAGGGTGTGAAGGACCCTTTGAAAGTTCCAGTGGTTAGACGTGATTAGCCTCGAGAAGCCTCAGCGGAAATGGGCCTCATCTCGCGTGGAGGGCAAAACCTCTTGGATTTTCTCGAGGTGCGGCAGGTGCTCTCGACTTACGACGGGGACCTCAGGGACCCGCTCTGGTGGCCTCAGGAAAGGCCAGTCCCCATGCGAGTTCCTCAGGGGCCTCTCGGGATTCCTCTCCCGTCGATGCCGGGGACTAAGACCTTGTGTGGATTCGGGGCCGGAACCTGAGGATTCCTCTCCAGTGCTGACATGGACCTTGGGGTACTTCTGGAGTCTCCCCAGGGGAGTCAGTCCTCGTCTCGAATGCGGGCATGCACTTGCGCTTTCCTCCAGAGCGGTAGCAGCAGTGTCACGCAGTCCGCCGCGTGGATCAAAGGATCTATGGTTTTCCCTCGAGTCTTTCCCACGAGGCTTTCCCACGAGGCTTTCCCACAGGGCTGTCCCACGTGCACACGTAGTGGGAGTCGATCCTCGGCTTGAACGTCAAGGCAGTGCAGGGAAAACAGGTTCCTCTGTAATGGACTGACACATCTGGGGGTCTCTTGGAATGCTGGCACGACCCTGGAGTTCCTCTCCCCTTTCCTGTGGAGAGCGCCTCCTCTTGAGATGCGACGGGAACGCCGGGAATTCTTTCCCTACGAAACAGGGAAAGGATCCCTCATCTCGAGCTAGGAGGCGGAAACGGGGCTCCCCTGGATGTGTGCGGGACCCCACGTGCTTCCTCTCGAGTGGAGACGGGTATGTCGGGGAACTTCTTGAGTTGCAGCAAGGGTGTGAAGGACCCTTTGGAAGTTCCATTGGTTAGACGTGATTAGCCTCGAGAAGCCTCAGCGGAAATGGGCCTCATCTCGCCTGGAGGGCAAAACCTCCTGGATTTTCTCGAGTTGCGGCAGGTGCTCTCGACTTACTTCGGGACCTCAGGGACCCGCTCTGGTGGCCTCAGGAAAGGCCAGTCCCCATGCGAGTTCCTCGCGGGCCTCTCGGGATTCCTCTCCCGTCGATGCCGGGGCCTAAGACCTTGTGTGCAGTCGGGGCCGGAACCTGAGGATTCCTCTCCAGTGCTGACATGGATCTTGGGGTACTTCTGGAGTCTCCCCAGGGGAGTCAGTCCTCGTCTCGAAGGCGGGCATGCACTTGCGCTTTCCTCTAGAGCGGTAGCTGCAGTGTCACGCAGTCCGCCGCGTGGAACAAAGGATCTATGGTTTTCCCTCGAGTCTTTCCCACGACTCTTTCCCACGAGGCTTTCCCACAGGGCTGTCCCACGTGCACACGTGGTGGGAGTCGATCCTCGGCTTGAACGTCAAGGCAGTGCAGGGAAAACAGGTTCCTCTGGAATGGACTGACACATCTGGGGGACTCTTGGAATGGTGGCATGACCCTGGAGTTCCTCTCGCCTTTACTGTCAAGAGCGCCTCCTCTTGAGATGCGACGGGAACGCCGGGAATTCTTTCCCTACGAAAGAGGGAAAGGATCCCTCATCTCGAGCTAGGAGGCGGAAACGGGGCTCCCCTGGATGTGTGCCGCCCCCACGGACTTCCTCTCGAGTGGAGACGGGTATGTCGCGGAACTGCTTGAGTTGCAGCAAGGGTGTGAAGGACCCTTTGGAAGTTCCAGTGGTTAGATGTGATTAGCCTCGAGAAGCCTCAGCGGAAATGGGCCTCATCTCGCCTGGAGGGCAAAACCTCCTGGATTTACTCGAGTTGCGGCAGGTGCTCTCGACTTAAGACGGGGACCTCAGAGACCCGCTCTGGTGGCCTCAGGAAAGGCCAGTCCCAATGCGAGTTCCTCGGGGGCCTATCGGGATTCCTCTCCCGTCGATCCCGGGGCCTAAGACCTTGTGTGGAGTCGGGGCCGGAACCTGAGGATTCCTCTCCAGTGCTGACATGGATCTTGGGGTACTTCTGGAGTCTCCCCAGGGGAGTCAGTCCTCGTCTCGAATGCGGGCATGCACTTGCGCTTTCCTCCAGAGCGGTAGCAGCAGTGTCACGCAGTCCGCCGCGTGGATCAAAGGATCTATGTTTTTCCCTCGAGTCTTTCCCACGAGGCTGTCCCAGGAGGCTTACCCACAGGGCTGTTCCACGTGCACACGTGGTGGGAGTCGATCCTCGGCTTGAACGTCAAGGCAGTGCAGGGAAAACAGGTTCCTCTGGGATGGACTGACACATCTGGGGGACTTTTGGAATGGTGGCACGACCCTGGAGTTCCTCTCGCCTTTCCTGTGGAGAGCGCCTCCTCTTGAGATGCGAAGGGAACGCCGGGAATTCTTTCCGTACGAAACAGGGATAGGATCCCTCATCTCGAACTAGGAGGCGGAAACGGGGCTCCCCTGGATGTGTGCGGCACCCCACGGACTTCCTCTCGAGTGGAGACGGGTATGTCGCGGAACTGCTTGAGTTGCAGCAAGGGTGTGAAGGATCCATTGGAAGTTCCAGTGGTTAGATGTGATTAGCCTCGAGAAGCCTCAGCGGAAATGGGCCTCATCTCGCCTGGAGGGCAAAACGTCCTGGATTTACTCGAGTTGCGGCAGGTGCTCTCGACTTATGACGGGGACCTCAGAGACCCGCTCTGGTGGCCTCAGGAAAGGCCAGTCCCCATGCGAGTTCCTCGGGGGCCTATCGGGATTCCTCTCCCGTCGATGCCGGGGCCTAAGACCTTGTGTGGAGTCGGGGCCGGAACCTGAGGATTACTCTCCAGTGCTGACATGGATCTTGGGGTATTTCTGGAGTCTCCCCAGTGGAGTCAGTCCTCGTCTCGAATGCAGGCATGCACTTGCGCTTTCCTCCAGAGCGGTAGCAGCAGTGTCAGGCAGTCCGCCGCGTGGATCAAAGGATCTATGGTTTTCCCTCGAGTCTTTCCCACGAGGCTTTCCCACGAGGCTTTCCCACAGGGCTGTCCCACGTGCACACGTGGTGGGAGTCGATCCTCGGCTTGAACGTCAAGGCAGTACAGGGAAAAGAGGTTCCTCTGGAATAGACTGACACATCTGGGGTCTCTTGGAATGGTGGCACGACCCTGGAGTTTCTCTCTCCTTTCCTTTGGAGAGCGCCTCCTCTTGAGATGCGACGGGAACGCCGGGAATTCTTTCCCTACGAAACAGGGAAAGGATCCCTCATTTCGAGCTACGAGGCGTACGGGGCTCCTCTGGATGTGTGCGGGACCCACGTGCTTCCTCTCGAGTGGAGACGGGTATGTCGGGGAACTTCTTGAGTTGCAGCAAGGGTGTGAAGGACCCTTAGGAAGTTCCAGTGGTTAGACGTGATTCGCCTCGAGAAGCCTCAGCGGAAATGGGCCTCATCTCGCCTGGAGGGCAAAACCTCCTGGATTTTCTCGAGTTGCGGCAGGTGCTCTCGACTTACGACGGGACCTCAGGGACCCGCTCTGGTGGCCTCAGGAAAGGCCAGTCCCCATGCGAGTTCCTCGCGGGCCTCTCGGGATTCCTCTCCCGTCGATGCCGGGGCCTAAGACCTTGTGTGGAGTCGGGGCCGGAACCTGAGGATTCCTCTCCAGTGCTGACATGGATCGTGGGGTACTTCTGGAGTCTCCCCAGGGGAGTCAGTCCTCGTCTCGAATGCGGGCATGCACTTGCGCTTTCCTCCAGAGCGGTAGCAGCAGTGTCACGCAGTCCGCCGCGTGGAACAAAGGATCTATGGTTTTCTCTCGAGTCTTTCCCACGAGGCTTTCCCACGAGGCTTTCCCACAGGGCTGTCCCACGTGCACACGTGTTGGGAGTCGATCCTCGGCTTGAACGTCAAAGCAGTGCAGGGAAAACAGGTTCCTCTGGAATGGACTGACACATCTGGGGGACTCTTGGAATGGTGGCACGACCCTGGAGTTCCTCTCGCCTTTCCTGTGGAGAGCGCCTCCTCTTGAGATGCGACGGGAACGCCGGGAATTCTTTCCCTACGAAACAGGGATAGGATCCCTCATCTCGAACTAGAAGGCGGAAACGGGGCTCACCTGGATGTGTGCGGGACCCCACGTGCTTCCTCTCGAGTGGAGACGGGTATGTCGGGGAACTTCTTGAGTTGCAGCAAGGGTGTGAAGGACCCTTAGGAAGTTCCAGTGGTTACATGTGATTAGCCTCGAGAACTTCAGCGGAAATGGGCCTCATCTCGCCTGGAGGGCAAAACCTCCTGGATTTTCTCGAGTTGCGGCAGGTGCTCTCGACTTACTTCGGGACCTCAGGGACCCGCTCTGGTGGCCTCAGGAAAGGCCAGTCCCCATGCGAGTTCCTCGCGGGCCTCTCGGGATTCCTCTCCCGTCGATGCCGGGGCCTAAGACCTTGTGTGCAGTCGGGGCCGGAACCTGAGGATTCCTCTCCAGTGCTGACATGGATCTTGGGGTACTTCTGGAGTCTCCCCAGGGGAGTCAGTCCTCGTCTCGAAGGCGGGCATGCACTTGCGCTTTCCTCTAGAGCGGTAGCTGCAGTGTCACGCAGTCCGCCGCGTGGAACAAAGGATCTATGGTTTTCCCTCGAGTCTTTCCCACGACTCTTTCCCACGAGGCTTTCCCACAGGGCTGTCCCACGTGCACACGTGGTGGGAGTCGATCCTCGGCTTGAACGTCAAGGCAGTGCAGGGAAAACAGGTTCCTCTGGAATGGACTGACACATCTGGGGGACTCTTGGAATGGTGGCATGACCCTGGAGTTCCTCTCGCCTTTACTGTCAAGAGCGCCTCCTCTTGAGATGCGACGGGAACGCCGGGAATTCTTTCCCTACGAAAGAGGGAAAGGATCCCTCATCTCGAGCTAGGAGGCGGAAACGGGGCTCCCCTGGATGTGTGCCGCCCCCACGGACTTCCTCTCGAGTGGAGACGGGTATGTCGCGGAACTGCTTGAGTTGCAGCAAGGGTGTGAAGGACCCTTTGGAAGTTCCAGTGGTTAGATGTGATTAGCCTCGAGAAGCCTCAGCGGAAATGGGCCTCATCTCGCCTGGAGGGCAAAACCTCCTGGATTTACTCGAGTTGCGGCAGGTGCTCTCGACTTAAGACGGGGACCTCAGAGACCCGCTCTGGTGGCCTCAGGAAAGGCCAGTCCCAATGCGAGTTCCTCGGGGGCCTATCGGGATTCCTCTCCCGTCGATCCCGGGGCCTAAGACCTTGTGTGGAGTCGGGGCCGGAACCTGAGGATTCCTCTCCAGTGCTGACATGGATCTTGGGGTACTTCTGGAGTCTCCCCAGGGGAGTCAGTCCTCGTCTCGAATGCGGGCATGCACTTGCGCTTTCCTCCAGAGCGGTAGCAGCAGTGTCACGCAGTCCGCCGCGTGGATCAAAGGATCTATGTTTTTCCCTCGAGTCTTTCCCACGAGGCTGTCCCAGGAGGCTTACCCACAGGGCTGTTCCACGTGCACACGTGGTGGGAGTCGATCCTCGGCTTGAACGTCAAGGCAGTGCAGGGAAAACAGGTTCCTCTGGGATGGACTGACACATCTGGGGGACTTTTGGAATGGTGGCACGACCCTGGAGTTCCTCTCGCCTTTCCTGTGGAGAGCGCCTCCTCTTGAGATGCGAAGGGAACGCCGGGAATTCTTTCCGTACGAAACAGGGATAGGATCCCTCATCTCGAACTAGGAGGCGGAAACGGGGCTCCCCTGGATGTGTGCGGCACCCCACGGACTTCCTCTCGAGTGGAGACGGGTATGTCGCGGAACTGCTTGAGTTGCAGCAAGGGTGTGAAGGACCCATTGGAAGTTCCAGTGGTTAGATGTGATTAGCCTCGAGAAGCCTCAGCGGAAATGGGCCTCATCTCGCCTGGAGGGCAAAACGTCCTGGATTTACTCGAGTTGCGGCAGGTGCTCTCGACTTATGACGGGGACCTCAGAGACCCGCTCTGGTGGCCTCAGGAAAGGCCAGTCCCCATGCGAGTTCCTCGGGGGCCTATCGGGATTCCTCTCCCGTCGATGCCGGGGCCTAAGACCTTGTGTGGAGTCGGGGCCGGAACCTGAGGATTACTCTCCAGTGCTGACATGGATCTTGGGGTATTTCTGGAGTCTCCCCAGTGGAGTCAGTCCTCGTCTCGAATGCAGGCATGCACTTGCGCTTTCCTCCAGAGCGGTAGCAGCAGTGTCAGGCAGTCCGCCGCGTGGATCAAAGGATCTATGGTTTTCCCTCGAGTCTTTCCCACGAGGCTTTCCCACGAGGCTTTCCCACAGGGCTGTCCCACGTGCACACGTGGTGGGAGTCGATCCTCGGCTTGAACGTCAAGGCAGTACAGGGAAAAGAGGTTCCTCTGGAATAGACTGACACATCTGGGGTCTCTTGGAATGGTGGCACGACCCTGGAGTTTCTCTCTCCTTTCCTTTGGAGAGCGCCTCCTCTTGAGATGCGACGGGAACGCCGGGAATTCTTTCCCTACGAAACAGGGAAAGGATCCCTCATTTCGAGCTACGAGGCGTACGGGGCTCCTCTGGATGTGTGCGGGACCCACGTGCTTCCTCTCGAGTGGAGACGGGTATGTCGGGGAACTTCTTGAGTTGCAGCAAGGGTGTGAAGGACCCTTAGGAAGTTCCAGTGGTTAGACGTGATTCGCCTCGAGAAGCCTCAGCGGAAATGGGCCTCATCTCGCCTGGAGGGCAAAACCTCCTGGATTTTCTCGAGTTGCGGCAGGTGCTCTCGACTTACGACGGGACCTCAGGGACCCGCTCTGGTGGCCTCAGGAAAGGCCAGTCCCCATGCGAGTTCCTCGCGGGCCTCTCGGGATTCCTCTCCCGTCGATGCCGGGGCCTAAGACCTTGTGTGGAGTCGGGGCCGGAACCTGAGGATTCCTCTCCAGTGCTGACATGGATCTTGGGGTACTTCTGGAGTCTCCCCAGGGGAGTCAGTCCTCGTCTCGAATGCGGGCATGCACTTGCGCTTTCCTCCAGAGCGGTAGCAGCAGTGTCACGCAGTCCGCCGCGTGGAACAAAGGATCTATGGTTTTCTCTCGAGTCTTTCCCACGAGGCTTTCCCACGAGGCTTTCCCACAGGGCTGTCCCACGTGCACACGTGTTGGGAGTCGATCCTCGGCTTGAACGTCAAAGCAGTGCAGGGAAAACAGGTTCCTCTGGAATGGACTGACACATCTGGGGGACTCTTGGAATGGTGGCACGACCCTGGAGTTCCTCTCGCCTTTCCTGTGGAGAGCGCCTCCTCTTGAGATGCGACGGGAACGCCGGGAATTCTTTCCCTACGAAACAGGGATAGGATCCCTCATCTCGAACTAGAAGGCGGAAACGGGGCTCACCTGGATGTGTGCGGGACCCCACGTGCTTCCTCTCGAGTGGAGACGGGTATGTCGGGGAACTTCTTGAGTTGCAGCAAGGGTGTGAAGGACCCTTAGGAAGTTCCAGTGGTTACATGTGATTAGCCTCGAGAACTTCAGCGGAAATGGGCCTCATCTCGCCTGGAGGGCAAAACCTCCTGGATTTTCTCGAGTGGCGGCAGGTGCTCTCGACTTACGATGGGACCTCAGGGACCCGCTCTGGTGGCCTCAGGAAAGGCCAGTCCCCATGCGAGTTCCTCGCGGGCCTCTCGGGATTCCTCTCCCGTCGATGCCGGGGCCTAAGACCTTGTGTGGAGTCGGGGCCGGAACCTGAGGATTCCTCTCCAGTGCTGACATGGATCTTGGGGTACTTCTGGAGTCTCCCCAGGGGAGTCAGTCCTCGTCTCGAAGGCGGGCATGCACTTGCGCTTTCCTCTAGAGCGGTAGCAGCAGTGTCACGCAGTCCGCCGCGTGGAACAAAGGATCTATGGTTTTCCCTCGAGTCTTTCCCACGACTCTTTCCCACGAGGCTTTCCCACAGGGCTGTCCCACGTGCACACGTGGTGGGAGTCGATCCTCGGCTTGAACGTCAAGGCAGTGCAGGGAAAACAGGTTCCTCTGGAATGGACTGACACATCTGGGGGACTCTTGGAATGGTGGCATGACCCTGGAGTTCCTCTCGCCTTTACTGTCGAGAGCGCCTCCTCTTTAGATGCGACGGGAACGCCGGGAATTCTTTCCCTACCAAAGAGGGAAAGGATCCCTCATCTCGAGCTAGGAGGCGGAAGTGGGGCTCCCCTGGATGTGTACGGGACCCCACGTGCTTCCTCTCGAGTGGAGACGGGTATGTCGCGGAACTGCTTGAGTTGCAGCAAGGGTGTGAAGGACCCTTTGGAAGTTCCAGTGGTTAGATGTGATTAGCCTCGAGAAGCCTCAGCGGAAATGGGCCTCATCTCGCCTTGAGGGCAAAACCTCCTGGATTTTCTCGAGTTGCGGCAGGTGCTCTCGACTTAAGACGGGGACCTCAGGGACCCGCTCTGGTGGCCTCAGGAAAGGCCAGTCCCCATGCGAGTTCCTCGGGGGCCTCTCGGGATTCCTCTCCCGTCGATGCCGGGGCCTAAGACCTTGTGTGGAGTCGGGGCCGGAACCTGAGGATTCCTCTCCAGTGCTGACATGGATCTTGGGGTACTTCTGGAGTCTCCCCAGGGGAGTCAGTCCTCGTCTCGAATGCGGGCATGCACTTGCGCTTTTCTCCAGAGCGGTAGCAGCAGTGTCACGCAGTCCGCCACGTGGATCAAAGGATCTATGGTTTTCCCTCGAGTCTTTCCCACGAGGCTTTCCCACGAGGCTTTCCCACAGGGTTGTCCCACGTGCACACGTGGTGGGAGTCGATCCTCGGCTTGAACGTCATGGCAGTGCAGGGAAAACAGGTTCCTCTGGAATGGACTGACATATCTGGGGGACTTTTGGAATGGTGGCACGACCCTGGAGTTCCTCTCCCCTTTCCTGTGGAGAGCGCCTCCTCTTGAGATGCGACGGGAACGCTGGGAATTCTTTCCCTACGAAACAGGGAAAGGATCCCTCATCTCGAGCTAGGAGGCGGATACGGGGCTCCCCTGGATGTGTGCCTCACCCCACGTGCTTCCTCTCGAGTGGAGACGGGTATGTCGGGGAACTTCTTGAGTTGCAGCAAGGGTGTGAAGGACCCTTTGAAAGTTCCAGTGGTTAGACGTGATTAGCCTCGAGAAGCCTCAGCGGAAATGGGCCTCATCTCGCGTGGAGGGCAAAACCTCTTGGATTTTCTCGAGGTGCGGCAGGTGCTCTCGACTTACGACGGGGACCTCAGGGACCCGCTCTGGTGGCCTCAGGAAAGGCCAGTCCCCATGCGAGTTCCTCAGGGGCCTCTCGGGATTCCTCTCCCGTCGATGCCGGGGACTAAGACCTTGTGTGGATTCGGGGCCGGAACCTGAGGATTCCTCTCCAGTGCTGACATGGACCTTGGGGTACTTCTGGAGTCTCCCCAGGGGAGTCAGTCCTCGTCTCGAATGCGGGCATGCACTTGCGCTTTCCTCCAGAGCGGTAGCAGCAGTGTCACGCAGTCCGCTGCGTGGATCAAAGGATCTATGGTTTTCCCTCGAGTCTTTCCCACGAGGCTTTCCCACGAGGCTTTCCCACAGGGCTGTCCCACGTGCACACGTAGTGGGAGTCGATCCTCGGCTTGAACGTCAAGGCAGTGCAGGGAAAACAGGTTCCTCTGTAATGGACTGACACATCTGGGGGTCTCTTGGAATGCTGGCACGACCCTGGAGTTCCTCTCCCCTTTCCTGTGGAGAGCGCCTCCTCTTGAGATGCGACGGGAACGCCGGGAATTCTTTCCCTACGAAACAGGGAAAGGATCCCTCATCTCGAGCTAGGAGGCGGAAACGGGGCTCCCCTGGATGTGTGCGGGACCCCACGTGCTTCCTCTCGAGTGGAGACGGGTATGTCGGGGAACTTCTTGAGTTGCAGCAAGGGTGTGAAGGACCCTTTGGAAGTTCCATTGGTTAGACGTGATTAGCCTCGAGAAGCCTCAGCGGAAATGGGCCTCATCTCGCCTGGAGGGCAAAACCTCCTGGATTTTCTCGAGTTGCGGCAGGTGCTCTCGACTTACTTCGGGACCTCAGGGACCCGCTCTGGTGGCCTCAGGAAAGGCCAGTCCCCATGCGAGTTCCTCGCGGGCCTCTCGGGATTCCTCTCCCGTCGATGCCGGGGCCTAAGACCTTGTGTGCAGTCGGGGCCGGAACCTGAGGATTCCTCTCCAGTGCTGACATGGATCTTGGGGTACTTCTGGAGTCTCCCCAGGGGAGTCAGTCCTCGTCTCGAAGGCGGGCATGCACTTGCGCTTTCCTCTAGAGCGGTAGCTGCAGTGTCACGCAGTCCGCCGCGTGGAACAAAGGATCTATGGTTTTCCCTCGAGTCTTTCCCACGACTCTTTCCCACGAGGCTTTCCCACAGGGCTGTCCCACGAGCACACGTGGTGGGAGTCGATCCTCGGCTTGAACGTCAAGGCAGTGCAGGGAAAACAGGTTCCTCTGGAATGGACTGACACATCTGGGGGACTCTTGGAATGGTGGCATGACCCTGGAGTTCCTCTCGCCTTTACTGTCAAGAGCGCCTCCTCTTGAGATGCGACGGGAACGCCGGGAATTCTTTCCCTACGAAAGAGGGAAAGGATCCCTCATCTCGAGCTAGGAGGCGGAAACGGGGCTCCCCTGGATGTGTGCCGCCCCCACGGACTTCCTCTCGAGTGGAGACGGGTATGTCGCGGAACTGCTTGAGTTGCAGCAAGGGTGTGAAGGACCCTTTGGAAGTTCCAGTGGTTAGATGTGATTAGCCTCGAGAAGCCTCAGCGGAAATGGGCCTCATCTCGCCTGGAGGGCAAAACCTCCTGGATTTACTCGAGTTGCGGCAGGTGCTCTCGACTTAAGACGGGGACCTCAGAGACCCGCTCTGGTGGCCTCAGGAAAGGCCAGTCCCAATGCGAGTTCCTCGGGGGCCTATCGGGATTCCTCTCCCGTCGATCCCGGGGCCTAAGACCTTGTGTGGAGTCGGGGCCGGAACCTGAGGATTCCTCTCCAGTGCTGACATGGATCTTGGGGTACTTCTGGAGTCTCCCCAGGGGAGTCAGTCCTCGTCTCGAATGCGGGCATGCACTTGCGCTTTCCTCCAGAGCTGTAGCAGCAGTGTCAGGCAGTCCGCCGCGTGGATCAAAGGATCTATGGTTTTCCCTCGAGTCTTTCCCACGAGGCTTTCCCACGAGGCTTTCCCACAGGGCTGTCCCACGTGCACACGTGGTGGGAGTCGATCCTCGGCTTGAACGTCAAGGCAGTACAGGGAAAAGAGGTTCCTCTGGAATAGACTGACACATCTGGGGTCTCTTGGAATGGTGGCACGACCCTGGAGTTTCTCTCGCCTTTCCTTTGGAGAGCGCCTCCTCTTGAGATGCGACGGGAACGCCGGGAATTCTTTCCCTACGAAACAGGGAAAGGATCCCTCATTTCGAGCTACGAGGCGGACAGGGCTCCTCTGGATGTGTGCGGGACCCACGTGCTTCCTCTCGAGTGGAGACGGGTATGTCGGGGAACTTCTTGAGTTGCAGCAAGGGTGTGAAGGACCCTTAGGAATTTCCAGTGGTTAGACGTGATTAGCCTCGAGAAGGCTCAGCGGAAATGGGCCTCATCTCGCCTGGAGGGCAAAACCTCCTGGATTTTCTCGAGTTGCGGCAGGTGCTCTCGACTTACGACGGGACCTCAGGGACCCGCTCTGGTGGCCTCAGGAAAGGCCAGTCCCCATGCGAGTTCCTCGCGGGCCTCTCGGGATTCCTCTCCCGTCGATGCCGGGGCCTAAGACCTTGTGTGGAGTCGGGGCCGGAACCTGAGGATTCCTCTCCAGTGCTGACATGGATCTTGGGGTACTTCTGGAGTCTCCCCAGGGGAGTCAGTCCTCGTCTCGAATGCGGGCATGCACTTGCGCTTTCCTCCAGAGCGGTAGCAGCAGTGTCACGCAGTTCGCCGCGTGGATCAAAGGATCTATGTTTTTCCCTCGAGTCTTTCCCACGAGGCTGTCCCAGGAGGCTTACCCACAGGGCTGTTCCACGTGCACACGTGGTGGGAGTCGATCCTCGGCTTGAACGTCAAGGCAGTGCAGGGAAAACAGGTTCCTCTGGAATGGACTGACACATCTGGGGGACTTTTGGAATGGTGGCACGACCCTGGAGTTCCTCTCGCCTTTCCTGTGGAGAGCGCCTCCTCTTGAGATGCGAAGGGAACGCCGGGAATTCTTTCCGTACGAAACAGGGATAGGATCCCTCATCTCGAACTAGGAGGCGGAAACGGGGCTCCCCTGGATGTGTGCGGCACCCCACGGACTTCCTCTCGAGTGGAGACGGGTATGTCGCGGAACTGCTTGAGTTGCAGCAAGGGTGTGAAGGACCCATTGGAAGTTCCAGTGGTTAGATGTGATTAGCCTCGAGAAGCCTCAGCGGAAATGGGCCTCATCTCGCCTGGAGGGCAAAACGTCCTGGATTTACTCGAGTTGCGGCAGGTGCTCTCGACTTACGACGGGGACCTCAGAGACCCGCTCTGGTGGCCTCAGGAAAGGCCAGTCCCCATGCGAGTTCCTCGGGGGCCTATCGGGATTCCTCTCCCGTCGATGCCGGGGCCTAAGACCTTGTGTGGAGTCGGGGCCGGAACCTGAGGATTCCTCTCCAGTGCTGACATGGATCTTGGGGTACTTCTGGAGTCTCCCCAGTGGAGTCAGTCCTCGTCTCGAATGCGGGCATGCACTTGCGCTTTCCTCCAGAGCGGTAGCTGCAGTGTCAGGCAGTCCGCCGCATGGATCAAAGGATCTATGGTTTTCCCTCGAGTCTTTCCCACGAGGCTTTCCCACGAGGCTTTCCCACAGGGCTGTCCCACGTGCACACGTGGTGGGAGTCGATCCTCGGCTTGAACGTCAAGGCAGTACAGGGAAAAGAGGTTCCTCTGGAATAGACTGACACATCTGGGGTCTCTTGGAATGGTGGCACGACCCTGGAGTTTCTCTCGCCTTTCCTTTGGAGAGCGCCTCCTCTTGAGATGCGACGGGAACGCCGGGAATTCTTTCCCTACGAAACAGGGAAAGGATCCCTCATTTCGAGCTACGAGGCGGACGGGGCTCCTCTGGATGTGTGCGGGACCCACGTGCTTCCTCTCGAGTGGAGACGGGTATGTCGGGGAACTTCTTGAGTTGCAGCAAGGGTGTGAAGGACCCTTAGGAATTTCCAGTGGGTAGACGTGATTAGCCTCGAGAAGCCTCAGCGGAAATGGGCCTCATCTCGCCTGGAGGGCAAAACCTCCTGGATTTTCTCGAGTTGCGGCAGGTGCTCTCGACTTACGACGGGACCTCAGGGACCCGCTCTGGTGGCCTCAGGAAAGGCCAGTCCCCATGCGAGTTCCTCGCGGGCCTTTCGGGATTCCTCTCCCGTCGATGCCGGGGCCTAAGACCTTGTGTGGAGTCGGGGCCGGAACCTGAGGATTCCTCTCCAGTGCTGACATGGATCTTGGGGTACTTCTGGAGTCTCCCCAGGGGAGTCAGTCCTCGTCTCGAATGCGGGCATGCACTTGCGCTTTCCTCCAGAGCGGTAGCAGCAGTGTCACGCAGTCCGCCGCGTGGAACAAAGGATCTATGGTTTTCCCTCGAGTCTTTCCCACGAGTCTTTCCCACGAGGCTTTCCCACAGGGCTGTCCCACGTGCACACGTGGTGGGAGTCGATCCTCGGCTTGAACGTCAAGGCAGTGCAGGGAAAACAGGTTCCTCTGGAATGGACTGACACATCTGGGGGACTCTTGGAATGGTGGCACGACCCTGGAGTTCCTCTCGCCTTTCCTGTGGAGAGCGCCTCCTCTTGAGATGCGACGGGAACGCCGGGAATTCTTTCCCTACGAAAGAGGGAAAGTATCCCTCATCTCGAGCTAGGAGGCTTAAACGGGACTCCCCTGGATGTGTGCGGCACCCCAAGGGCTTCCTCTCGAGTGGAGACGGGTATGTCGCGGAACTGCTTGAGTTGCAGCAAGGGTCTGAAGGACCCTTTGGAAGTTCCAGTGGTTAGATGTGATTAGCCTCGAGAAGCCTCAGCGGAAATGGGCCTCATCACGCCTGGAGGGCAAAACCTCATGGATTTTCTCGAGTTGCGGCAGGTGCTCTCGACTTACGACGGGACCTCAGGGACCCGCTCTGGTGGCCTCAGGAAAGGCCAGTCCCCATGCGAGTTCCTCGCGGGCCTCTCGGGATTCCTCTCCCGTCGATGCCGGGGCCTAAGACCTTGTGTGGAGTCGGGGCCGGAACCTGAGGATTCCTCTCCAGTGCTGACATGGATCTTGGGGTACTTCTGGAGTCTCCCCAGGGGAGTCAGTCCTCGTCTCGAATGCGGGCATGCACTTGCGCTTTCCTCCAGAGCGGTAGCAGCAGTGTCACGCAGTCCGCCGCGTGGATCAAAGGATCTATGGTTTTCCCTCGAGTCTTTCCCATGAGGCTTTCCCACGAGGCTTTCCCACAGGGCTGTCCCACGTGCACACGTGTTGGGAGTCGATCCTCGGCTTGAACGTCAAGGCAGTACAGGGAAAAGAGGTTCCTCTGGAATAGACTGACACATCTGGGGTCTCTTGGAATGGTGGCACGACCCTGGAGTTTCTCTCGCCTTTCCTTTGGAGAGCGCCTCCTCTTGAGATGCGACGGGAACGCCGGGAATTCCTTCCCTACGAAACAGGGAAAGGATCCCTCATTTCGAGCTACGAGGCGGACGGGGCTCCTCTGGATGTGTGCGGGACCCACGTGCTTCCTCTCGAGTGGAGACGGGTATGTCGGGGAACTTCTTGAGTTGCAGCAAGGGTGTGAAGGACCCTTAGGAAGTTCCAGTGGTTAGACGTGATTAGCCTCGTGAAGCCTCAGGGGAAATGGGCCTCATCTCGCCTGGAGGGCAAAACCTCCTGGATTTTCTCGAGTTGCGGCAGGTGCTCTCGACTTACGACGGGACCTCAGGGACCCGCTCTGGTGGCCTCAGGAAAGGCCAGTCCCCATGCGAGTTCCTCGCGGGCCTCTCGGGATTCCTCTCCCGTCGATGCCGGGGCCTAAGACCTTGTGTGGAGTCGGGGCCGGAACCTGAGGATTCCTCTCCAGTGCTGACATGGATCTTGGGGTACTTCTGGAGTCTCCCCAGGGGAGTCAGTCCTCGTCTCGAATGCGGGCATGCACTTGCACTTTCCTCCAGAGCGGTAGCAGCAGTGTCACGCAGTCCGCCGCGTGGAACAAAGGATCTATGGTTTTCCCTCGAGTCTTTCCCACGAGGCTTTCCCACGAGGCTTTCCCACAGGGCTGTCCCACGTGCAGACGTGGTGGGAGTCGATCCTCGGCTTGAACGTCAAGGCAGTGCAGGGAAAACAGGTTCCTCTGGAATGGACTGACACATCTGGGGGACTCTTGGAATGGTGGCACGACCCTGGAGTTCCTCTCGCCTTTCCTGTGGAGAACGCCTCCTCTTGAGATGCGACGGGAACGCCGGGAATTCTTTCCCTACGAAAGAGGGAAAGTATCCCTCATCTCGAGCTAGGAGGCGGAAACGGGGCTCCCCTGGATGTGTGCGGCACCCCAAGGGCTTCCTCTCGAGTGGAGACGGGTATGTCGCGGAACTGCTTGAGTTGCAGCAAGGGTGTGAAGGACCCTTTGGAAGTTCCAGTGGTTAGATGTGATTAGCCTCGAGAAGCCTCAGCGGAAATGGGCCTCATCACGCCTGGAGGGCAAAACCTCATGGATTTTCTCGAGTTGCGGCAGGTGCTCTCGACTTACGACGGGACCTCAGGGACCCGCTCTGGTGGCCTCAGGAAAGGCCAGTCCCCATGCGAGTTCCTCGCGGGCCTCTCGGGATTCCTCTCCCGTCGATGCCGGGGCCTAAGACCTTGTGTGGAGTCGGGGCCGGAACCTGAGGATTCCTCTCCAGTGCTGACATGGATCTTGGGGTACTTCTGGAGTCTCCCCAGGGGAGTCAGTCCTCGTCTCGAATGCGGGCATGCACTTGCGCTTTCCTCCAGAGCGGTAGCAGCAGTGTCACGCAGTCCGCCGAGTGGATCAAAGGATCTATGGTTTTCCCTCGAGTCTTTCCCACGAGGCTTTCCCACGAGGCTTTCCCACAGGGCTGTCCCACGTGCACACGTGGTGGGAGTCGATCCTCGGCTTGAACGTCAAGGCAGTACAGGGAAAAGAGGTTCCTCTGGAATAGACTGACACATCTGGGGTCTCTTGGAATGGTGGCACGACCCTGGAGTTTCTCTCGCCTTTCCTTTGGAGAGCGCCTCCTCTTGAGATGAGACGGGAACGCCGGGAATTCTCTCCCTACGAAACAGGGAAAGGATCTCTCATTTCGAGCTACGAGGCGGACGGGGCTCCTCTGGATGTGTGCGGGACCCACGTGCTTCCTCTCGAGTGGAGACGGGTATGTCGGGGAACTTCTTGAGTTGCAGCAAGGGTGTGAAGGACCCTTAGGAAGTTCCAGTGGTTAGACGTGATTAGCCTCGAGAAGCCTCAGCGGAAATGGGCCTCATCTCGCCTGGAGGGCAAAACCTCCTGGATTTTCTCGAGTTGCGGCAGGTGCTCTCGACTTACGACGGGACCTCAGGGACCCGCTCTGGTGGCCTCAGGAAAGGCCAGTCCCCATGCGAGTTCCTCGCGGGCCTCTCGGGATTCCTCTCCCGTCGATGCCGGGGCCTAAGACCTTGTGTGGAGTCGGGGCCGGAACCTGAGGATTCCTCTCCAGTGCTGACATGGATCTTGGGGTACTTCTGGAGTCTCCCCAGGGGAGTCAGTCCTCGTCTCGAATGCGGGCATGCACTTGCGCTTTCCTCCAGAGCGGTAGCAGCAGTGTCACGCAGTCCGCCGCGTAGATCAAAGGATCTATGGTTTTCCCTCGAGTCTTTCCCACGAGGCTTTCCCACGAGGCTTTCCCACAGGGCTGTCCCACGTGCACACGTGGTGGGAGTCGATCCTCGGCTTGAACGTCAAGGCAGTGCAGGGAAAACAGGTTCCTCTGGAATGGACTGACACATCTGGGGGACTCTTGGAATGGTGGCACGACCCTGGAGTTCCTCTCGCCTTTCCTGTGGAGAGCGCCTCCTCTTGAGATGCGACGGGAACGCCCGGAATTCTTTCCCTATGAAAGAGGGAAAGTATCCCTCATCTCGAGCTAGGAGGCGGAAACGGGGCTCCCCTGGATGTGTGCGGCACCCCAAGGGCTTCCTCTCGAGTGGAGACGGGTATGTCGCGGACCTGCTTGAGTTGCAGCAAGGGTGTGAAGGACCCTTTGGAAGTTCCAGTGGTTAGATGTGATTAGCCTCGAGAAGCCTCAGCGGAAATGGGCCTCATCACGCCTGGAGGGCAAAACCTCATGGATTTTCTCGAGTTGCGGCAGGTGCTCTCGACTTACGACGGGACCTCAGGGACCCGCTCTGGTGGCCTCAGGAAAGGCCAGTCCCCATGCGAGTTCCTCGCGGGCCTCTCGGGATTCCTCTCCCGTCGATGCCGGGGCCTAAGACCTTGTGTGGAGTCGGGGCCGGAACCTGAGGATTCCTCTCCAGTGCTGACATGGATCTTGGGGTACTTCTGGAGTCTCCCCAGGGGAGTCAGTCCTCGTCTCGAATGCGGGCATGCACTTGCGCTTTCCTCCAGAGCGGTAGCAGCAGTGTCACGCAGTCCGCCGCGTGGATCAAAGGATCTATGGTTTTCCCTCGAGTCTTTCCCACGAGGCTTTCCCACGAGGCTTTCCCACAGGGCTGTCCCACGTGCACAAGTGGTGGTAGTCGATCCTCGGCTTGAACGTCAAGGCAGTGCAGGGAAAACAGGTTCCTCTGTAATGGACTGACACATCTAGGGGTCTCTTGGAATGGTGGCACGACCCTGGAGTTCCTCTCCCCTTTCCTGTGGAGAGCGCCTCCTCTTGAGATGCGACGGGAACGCCGGGAATTCTTTCCCTACGAAACAGGGAAAGGATCCCTCATCTCGAGCTAGGAGGCGGAAACGGGGCTCCCCTGGATGTGTGCGGGACCCTCGTTCTTCCTCTCGAGTGGGGACGGGTATGTTGGGGAAATTCTTGAGTTGCAGCAAGGGTGTGAAGGACCCTTTGGAAGTTCCAGTGGTTAGATGTGATTAGCCTCGAGAAGCCTCAGCGGAAATGGGCCTTATCTCGCCTGGAGGGCAAAACCTCCTGGATTTTCTCGAGTTGTGGTAGCTGCTCTCGACTTACGACGGGGACCTCAGGGACCCGCTCTGGTGGCCTCAGGAAAGGCCAGTCCCCATGCGAGTTCCTTAGGGGCCTCTCGGGACTCCTCTCCCGTCGATGCCGTGGCCTAAGACCTTGTGTGGAGTCGGGGCCGGAACCTGAGGATTCCTCTCCAGTGCTGACATGGATCTTTGGGTACTTCTGGAGTCTCCCCAGGGGAGTCAGTCCTCGTCTCGAATGCGGGCATGCACTTGCGCTTTCCTCCAGAGCTGTAGCAGCAGTGTCACGCAGTCCGCCGCGTGGATCAAAGGATCTATGGTTTTCCCTCGAGTCTTTCCCACGAGGCTTTCCCACGAGGCTTTCCCACAGAGCTGTCCCACGTGCACACGTGGTGGGAGTCGATCCTCGGCTTGAACGTCAAGGCAGTGCAGGGAAAACAGGTTCCTCTGGAATGGACTGACACATCTGGGGGACTCTTGGAATGGTGGCACGACCCTGGAGTTCCTCTCGCCTTTCCTGTGGAGAGCGCCTCCTCTTGAGATGCGACGGGAACGCCGGGAATTCTTTCCCTACGAAAGAGGGAAAGTATCCCTCATCTCGAGCTAGGAGGCGGAAACGGGGCTCCCCTGGATGTGTGCGGCACCCCAAGGGCTTCCTCTCGAGTGGAGACGGGTATGTCGCGGAACTGCTTGAGTTGCAGCAAGGGTGTGAAGGACCCTTTGGAAGTTCCAGTGGTTAGATGTGATTAGCCTCGAGAAGCCTCAGCGGAAATGGGCCTCATCACGCCTGGAGGGCAAAACCTCATGGATTTTCTCGAGTTGCGGCAGGTGCTCTCGACTTACGACGGGACCTCAGGGACCCGCTCTGGTGGCCTCAGGAAAGGCCAGTCCCCATGCGAGTTCCTCGCGGGCCTCTCGGGATTCCTCTCCCGTCGATGCCGGGGCCTAAGACCTTGTGTGGAGTCGGGGCCGGAACCTGAGGATTCCTCTCCAGTGCTGACATGGATCTTGGGGTACTTCTGGAGTCTCCCCAGGGGAGTCAGTCCTCGTCTCGAATGCGGGCATGCACTTGCGCTTTCCTCCAGAGCGGTAGCAGCAGTGTCACGCAGTCCGCCGAGTGGATCAAAGGATCTATGGTTTTCCCTCGAGTCTTTCCCACGAGGCTTTCCCACGAGGCTTTCCCACAGGGCTGTCCCACGTGCACACGTGGTGGGAGTCGATCCTCGGCTTGAACGTCAAGGCAGTAC
Organism: Ovis canadensis; assembly: GCF_042477335.2. NCBI lineage: Eukaryota > Metazoa > Chordata > Mammalia > Artiodactyla > Bovidae > Ovis > Ovis canadensis. Next base: position 9,219,894 of record NC_091253.1, read on the forward strand.
AGGGAAAAGAGGTTCCTCTGGAATAGACTGACACATCTGGGGTCTCTTGGAATGGTGGCACGACCCTGGAGTTTCTCTCGCCTTTCCTTTGGAGAGCGCCTCCTCTTGAGATGAGACGGGAACGCCGGGAATTCTCTCCCTACGAAACAGGGAAAGGATCTCTCATTTCGAGCTACGAGGCGGACGGGGCTCCTCTGGATGTGTGCGGGACCCACGTGCTTCCTCTCGAGTGGAGACGGGTATGTCGGGGAACTTCTTGAGTTGCAGCAAGGGTGTGAAGGACCCTTAGGAAGTTCCAGTGGTTAGACGTGATTAGCCTCGAGAAGCCTCAGCGGAAATGGGCCTCATCTCGCCTGGAGGGCAAAACCTCCTGGATTTTCTCGAGTTGCGGCAGGTGCTCTCGACTTACGACGGGACCTCAGGGACCCGCTCTGGTGGCCTCAGGAAAGGCCAGTCCCCATGCGAGTTCCTCGCGGGCCTCTCGGGATTCCTCTCCCGTCGATGCCGGGGCCTAAGACCTTGTGTGGAGTCGGGGCCGGAACCTGAGGATTCCTCTCCAGTGCTGACATGGATCTTGGGGTACTTCTGGAGTCTCCCCAGGGGAGTCAGTCCTCGTCTCGAATGCGGGCATGCACTTGCGCTTTCCTCCAGAGCGGTAGCAGCAGTGTCACGCAGTCCGCCGCGTAGATCAAAGGATCTATGGTTTTCCCTCGAGTCTTTCCCACGAGGCTTTCCCACGAGGCTTTCCCACAGGGCTGTCCCACGTGCACACGTGGTGGGAGTCGATCCTCGGCTTGAACGTCAAGGCAGTGCAGGGAAAACAGGTTCCTCTGGAATGGACTGACACATCTGGGGGACTCTTGGAATGGTGGCACGACCCTGGAGTTCCTCTCGCCTTTCCTGTGGAGAGCGCCTCCTCTTGAGATGCGACGGGAACGCCCGGAATTCTTTCCCTATGAAAGAGGGAAAGTATCCCTCATCTCGAGCTAGGAGGCGGAAACGGGGCTCCCCTGGATGTGTGCGGCACCCCAAGGGCTTCCTCTCGAGTGGAGACGGGTATGTCGCGGAACTGCTTGAGTTGCAGCAAGGGTGTGAAGGACCCTTTGGAAGTTCCAGTGGTTAGATGTGATTAGCCTCGAGAAGCCTCAGCGGAAATGGGCCTCATCACGCCTGGAGGGCAAAACCTCATGGATTTTCTCGAGTTGCGGCAGGTGCTCTCGACTTACGACGGGACCTCAGGGACCCGCTCTGGTGGCCTCAGGAAAGGCCAGTCCCCATGCGAGTTCCTCGCGGGCCTCTCGGGATTCCTCTCCCGTCGATGCCGGGGCCTAAGACCTTGTGTGGAGTCGGGGCCGGAACCTGAGGATTCCTCTCCAGTGCTGACATGGATCTTGGGGTACTTCTGGAGTCTCCCCAGGGGAGTCAGTCCTCGTCTCGAATGCGGGCATGCACTTGCGCTTTCCTCCAGAGCGGTAGCAGCAGTGTCACGCAGTCCGCCGCGTGGATCAAAGGATCTATGGTTTTCCCTCGAGTCTTTCCCACGAGGCTTTCCCACGAGGCTTTCCCACAGGGCTGTCCCACGTGCACAAGTGGTGGTAGTCGATCCTCGGCTTGAACGTCAAGGCAGTGCAGGGAAAACAGGTTCCTCTGTAATGGACTGACACATCTAGGGGTCTCTTGGAATGGTGGCACGACCCTGGAGTTCCTCTCCCCTTTCCTGTGGAGAGCGCCTCCTCTTGAGATGCGACGGGAACGCCGGGAATTCTTTCCCTACGAAACAGGGAAAGGATCCCTCATCTCGAGCTAGGAGGCGGAAACGGGGCTCCCCTGGATGTGTGCGGGACCCTCGTTCTTCCTCTCGAGTGGGGACGGGTATGTTGGGGAAATTCTTGAGTTGCAGCAAGGGTGTGAAGGACCCTTTGGAAGTTCCAGTGGTTAGATGTGATTAGCCTCGAGAAGCCTCAGCGGAAATGGGCCTTATCTCGCCTGGAGGGCAAAACCTCCTGGATTTTCTCGAGTTGTGGTAGCTGCTCTCGACTTACGACGGGGACCTCAGGGACCCGCTCTGGTGGCCTCAGGAAAGGCCAGTCCCCATGCGAGTTCCTTAGGGGCCTCTCGGGACTCCTCTCCCGTCGATGCCGTGGCCTAAGACCTTGTGTGGAGTCGGGGCCGGAACCTGAGGATTCCTCTCCAGTGCTGACATGGATCTTTGGGTACTTCTGGAGTCTCCCCAGGGGAGTCAGTCCTCGTCTCGAATGCGGGCATGCACTTGCGCTTTCCTCCAGAGCTGTAGCAGCAGTGTCACGCAGTCCGCCGCGTGGATCAAAGGATCTATGGTTTTCCCTCGAGTCTTTCCCACGAGGCTTTCCCACGAGGCTTTCCCACAGAGCTGTCCCACGTGCACACGTGGTGGGAGTCGATCCTCGGCTTGAACGTCAAGGCAGTGCAGGGAAAACAGGTTCCTCTGGAATGGACTGACACATCTGGGGGACTCTTGGAATGGTGGCACGACCCTGGAGTTCCTCTCGCCTTTCCTGTGGAGAGCGCCTCCTCTTGAGATGCGACGGGAACGCCGGGAATTCTTTCCCTACGAAAGAGGGAAAGTATCCCTCATCTCGAGCTAGGAGGCGGAAACGGGGCTCCCCTGGATGTGTGCGGCACCCCAAGGGCTTCCTCTCGAGTGGAGACGGGTATGTCGCGGAACTGCTTGAGTTGCAGCAAGGGTGTGAAGGACCCTTTGGAAGTTCCAGTGGTTAGATGTGATTAGCCTCGAGAAGCCTCAGCGGAAATGGGCCTCATCACGCCTGGAGGGCAAAACCTCATGGATTTTCTCGAGTTGCGGCAGGTGCTCTCGACTTACGACGGGACCTCAGGGACCCGCTCTGGTGGCCTCAGGAAAGGCCAGTCCCCATGCGAGTTCCTCGCGGGCCTCTCGGGATTCCTCTCCCGTCGATGCCGGGGCCTAAGACCTTGTGTGGAGTCGGGGCCGGAACCTGAGGATTCCTCTCCAGTGCTGACATGGATCTTGGGGTACTTCTGGAGTCTCCCCAGGGGAGTCAGTCCTCGTCTCGAATGCGGGCATGCACTTGCGCTTTCCTCCAGAGCGGTAGCAGCAGTGTCACGCAGTCCGCCGAGTGGATCAAAGGATCTATGGTTTTCCCTCGAGTCTTTCCCACGAGGCTTTCCCACGAGGCTTTCCCACAGGGCTGTCCCACGTGCACACGTGGTGGGAGTCGATCCTCGGCTTGAACGTCAAGGCAGTACAGGGAAAAGAGGTTCCTCTGGAATAGACTGACACATCTGGGGTCTCTTGGAATGGTGGCACGACCCTGGAGTTTCTCTCGCCTTTCCTTTGGAGAGCGCCTCCTCTTGAGATGAGACGGGAACGCCGGGAATTCTCTCCCTACGAAACAGGGAAAGGATCTCTCATTTCGAGCTACGAGGCGGACGGGGCTCCTCTGGATGTGTGCGGGACCCACGTGCTTCCTCTCGAGTGGAGACGGGTATGTCGGGGAACTTCTTGAGTTGCAGCAAGGGTGTGAAGGACCCTTAGGAAGTTCCAGTGGTTAGACGTGATTAGCCTCGAGAAGCCTCAGCGGAAATGGGCCTCATCTCGCCTGGAGGGCAAAACCTCCTGGATTTTCTCGAGTTGCGGCAGGTGCTCTCGACTTACGACGGGACCTCAGGGACCCGCTCTGGTGGCCTCAGGAAAGGCCAGTCCCCATGCGAGTTCCTCGCGGGCCTCTCGGGATTCCTCTCCCGTCGATGCCGGGGCCTAAGACCTTGTGTGGAGTCGGGGCCGGAACCTGAGGATTCCTCTCCAGTGCTGACATGGATCTTGGGGTACTTCTGGAGTCTCCCCAGGGGAGTCAGTCCTCGTCTCGAATGCGGGCATGCACTTGCGCTTTCCTCCAGAGCGGTAGCAGCAGTGTCACGCAGTCCGCCGCGTAGATCAAAGGATCTATGGTTTTCCCTCGAGTCTTTCCCACGAGGCTTTCCCACGAGGCTTTCCCACAGGGCTGTCCCACGTGCACACGTGGTGGGAGTCGATCCTCGGCTTGAACGTCAAGGCAGTGCAGGGAAAACAGGTTCCTCTGGAATGGACTGACACATCTGGGGGACTCTTGGAATGGTGGCACGACCCTGGAGTTCCTCTCGCCTTTCCTGTGGAGAGCGCCTCCTCTTGAGATGCGACGGGAACGCCCGGAATTCTTTCCCTATGAAAGAGGGAAAGTATCCCTCATCTCGAGCTAGGAGGCGGAAACGGGGCTCCCCTGGATGTGTGCGGCACCCCAAGGGCTTCCTCTCGAGTGGAGACGGGTATGTCGCGGAACTGCTTGAGTTGCAGCAAGGGTGTGAAGGACCCTTTGGAAGTTCCAGTGGTTAGATGTGATTAGCCTCGAGAAGCCTCAGCGGAAATGGGCCTCATCACGCCTGGAGGGCAAAACCTCCTGGATTTTCTCGAGTTGCGGCAGGTGCTCTCGACTTACGACGGGACCTCAGGGACCCGCTCTGGTGGCCTCAGGAAAGGCCAGTCCCCATGCGAGTTCCTCGCGGGCCTCTCGGGATTCCTCTCCCGTCGATGCCGGGGCCTAAGACCTTGTGTGGAGTCGGGGCCGGAACCTGAGGATTCCTCTCCAGTGCTGACATGGATCTTGGGGTACTTCTGGAGTCTCCCCAGGGGAGTCAGTCCTCGTCTCGAATGCGGGCATGCACTTGCGCTTTCCTCCAGAGCGGTAGCAGCAGTGTCACGCAGTCCGCCGCGTGGATCAAAGGATCTATGGTTTTCCCTCGAGTCTTTCCCACGAGGCTTTCCCACGAGGCTTTCCCACAGGGCTGTCCCACGTGCACAAGTGGTGGTAGTCGATCCTCGGCTTGAACGTCAAGGCAGTGCAGGGAAAACAGGTTCCTCTGTAATGGACTGACACATCTAGGGGTCTCTTGGAATGGTGGCACGACCCTGGAGTTCCTCTCCCCTTTCCTGTGGAGAGCGCCTCCTCTTGAGATGCGACGGGAACGCCGGGAATTCTTTCCCTACGAAACAGGGAAAGGATCCCTCATCTCGAGCTAGGAGGCGGAAACGGGGCTCCCCTGGATGTGTGCGGGACCCTCGTTCTTCCTCTCGAGTGGGGACGGGTATGTTGGGGAAATTCTTGAGTTGCAGCAAGGGTGTGAAGGACCCTTTGGAAGTTCCAGTGGTTAGATGTGATTAGCCTCGAGAAGCCTCAGCGGAAATGGGCCTTATCTCGCCTGGAGGGCAAAACCTCCTGGATTTTCTCGAGTTGTGGTAGCTGCTCTCGACTTACGACGGGGACCTCAGGGACCCGCTCTGGTGGCCTCAGGAAAGGCCAGACCCCATGCGAGTTCCTTAGGGGCCTCTCGGGACTCCTCTCCCGTCGATGCCGTGGCCTAAGACCTTGTGTGGAGTCGGGGCCGGAACCTGAGGATTCCTCTCCAGTGCTGACATGGATCTTTGGGTACTTCTGGAGTCTCCCCAGGGGAGTCAGTCCTCGTCTCGAATGCGGGCATGCACTTGCGCTTTCCTCCAGAGCTGTAGCAGCAGTGTCACGCAGTCCGCCGCGTGGATCAAAGGATCTATGGTTTTCCCTCGAGTCTTTCCCACGAGGCTTTCCCACGAGGCTTTCCCACAGAGCTGTCCCACGTGCACACGTGGTGGGAGTCGATCCTCGGCTTGAACGTCAAGACAGTGCTGGGAAACAGGTTCCTCTGTAATGGACTGACATATCTGGGGGACTCTTGGAATGGTGGCACGACCCTGGAGTTCCTCTCGCCTTTCCTGTGGAGAGCGCCTCCTCTTGAGATGCGACGGGAACGCCCGGAATTCTTTCCCTACGAAACAGGGAAAGGAACCCTCATCTCGAGCTAGGAGGCGAAAACGGGGCTCCCCTGGATGTGTGCGGGACCCTCGTGCTTCCTCTCGAGTGGAGACGGGTATGTCGGGGAACTTCTTGAGTTGCAGCAAGGGTGTGAAGGATCCTTTGGAAGTTCCAGTGGTTAGATGTGATTAGCCTCGAGAAACCTCAGCGGAAATGGGCCTCATCTCGCCTGGAGGGCAAAACCTCCTGGATTTTCTCGAGTTGCGGCAGGTGCTCTCGACTTACGGCAGGGACCTCAGGGACCCGCTCTGGTGGCCTCAGGAAAGGCCAGTCCCCATGCGAGTTCCTCGGTGGCCTCAGGATTCCTCTCCCGTCGATGCCGGGGCCTAAGACCTTGTGTGGAGTCGAGGCCGGAACCTGAGTATTCCTCTCCAGTGCTGACATGGATCTTGGGGTACTTCTGGAGTCTCCCCAGGGGAGTCAGTCCTCGTCTCGAATGCGGGCATGCACTTGCGCTTTCCTCCAGAGCAGTAGCAGCAGTGTCACGCAGTCCGCCGCGTGGATCAAAGGATCTATGGTTTTCCCTCGAGTCTTTCCCACGAGGCTTTCCCACGAGGCTTTCCCACAGGGCTGTCCCACGTGCACACCTGGTGGGATTCGATCCTCGGCTTGAACGTCAAGGCAGTGCAGGGAAAACAGGTTCCTCTGGAATGGACTGACACATCTGGGGGACTCTTGGAATGGTGGCACGATCCTAGAGTTCCTCTCGTCTTTCCTGTGGAGAGCGCCTCCTCTTGACATGCGACAGGAACGCCGGGAATTCTTTCCCTACGAAACAGGGAAAGGATCCCTCATCTCGAGCTAGGAGGCGGAAACGGGGCTCCCCTGGAGGTGTGCGGGACCTCACGTGCTTCCTCTCGAGTGGAGACGGATATGTTGGGGAAATTCTTGAGTTGCAGCAAGGGTGTGAAGGACCCTTTGGAAGTTCCAGTGGTTAGATGTGATTAGCCTCGAGAAGCCTCAGCGGAAATGGGCCTCATCTCGCCTGGAGGGCAAAACCTCCTGGATTTTCTCGAGTTGCGGCAGGTGCTCTCGACTTATGACGGGGACCTCAGGGACCCGCTCTGGTGGCCTCAGGAAAGGCCAGTCCCCATGCGAGTTCCTCGGGGGCCTCTCGGGATTCCTCTCCCGTCGATGCCGGGGCCTAAGACTTTGTGTGGAGTCGGGGCCGGAACCTGAGGATTCCTCTCCAGTGCTGACATGGGTCTTGGGGTACTTCTGGAGTCTCCCCAGGGGAGTCAGTCCTCGTCTCGAATGCGGGCATGCACTTGCGCTTTCCTCCAGAGCGGTAGCAGCAGTGTCACGCAGTCCGCCGCGTGGATCAAAGGATCTTTGGTTTTCCCTCGCGTCTTTCCCACGAGGCTTTCCCTCGAGGCTTTCCCACAGGGCTGTCCCACGTGCACACGTGGTGGGAGTCGATCCTCGGCTTGAACGTCAAGGCAGTGCAGGGAAAACAGGTTCCTCTGGAATGGACAGACACATCTGGGGGACTCTTGGAATGGTGGCACGACCCTGGAGTTCCTCTCCGCTTTCCTGTGGAGAGCGCCTCCTCTTGAGATGCGACGGGAACGCCGGGAATTCTTTCCCTACGAAACAGGGAAAGGATCCCTCATCTCGAGCTAGGAGGCGAAAGCGGGGCTCCCCTGGATGTGTACGGGACCCCACGTGCTTCCTCTCGAGTGGAGACGGGTATGTCGCGGAACTGCTTGAGTTGCAGCAAGGGTGTGAAGGACCCTTTGGAAGTTCCAGCGGTTAGATGTGATTAGCCTCGAGAAGCCTCAGCGGAAATGGCCCTCATCTCGCCTGGAGGGCAAAACCTCCTGGATTTTCTCGAGTTGCGGCAAGTGCTCTCGACTTGCGACGGGGACCTCAGGGACCCGCTCTGGTGGCCTCAGGAAAGGCCAGTCCCCATGCGAGTTCCCCGGGGGCCTCTCGGGATTCCTCTCCCTCGATCCCGGGGCCTAAGACCTTGTGTGGAGTCGGGGCCGAAAACTGAGGATTCCTCTCCAGTGCTGACATGGATCTTGGGGTACTTCTGGAGTCTCCCCAGGGGAGTCAGTCCTCGTCTCGAATGCGGGCATGCACTTGTGCTTTCCTCCAGAGCTTTAGCAGCAGTGTCACGCAGTCCGCCGCGTGGATCAAAGGATCTATGGTTTTCCCTCGAGTCTTTCCCACGAGGCTTTCCCACGAGGCTTTCCGACAGGGCTGTCCCACGTGCACACGTGGTGGGAGTCGATCCTCGGCTTGAACGTCAAGGCAGTGCAGGGAAAAAAGGTTCCTCTGGAATGGACTGACACATCTGGGGGTCTCTTGGAATGGTGACACGACCCTGGAGTTCCTCTCGCCTTTCCTGTGGAGAGTGCCTCCTCTTGAGATGCGACGGGAACGCCGGGAATTCTTTCCCTACGAAACAGGGAAAGGATCCCTCATCTCGAGCTAGGAGGCGGAAACGGGGCTCCCCTGGATGTGTGCGGGACCCCATGTGCTTCCTCTCGAGTGGAGACGGGTATGTCGGGGAACTTCTTGAGTTGCAGCAAGGGTGTGAATGACCCTTTGGAAGTTCCAGTGTTTAGATGTGATTAGCCTCGAGAAGCCTCAGCGGAAATGGGCCTCATCTCGCCAGGAGGGCAAAACCTCCTGGATTTTCTCGAGTTGCGGCAGGTGCTCTCGACTTACGACGGGGACTTCAGGGACCCGCTCTGTTGGCCTCAGGAAAGGCCAGGCCCCATGCGAGTTCCTCGCTGGCCTCTCCGGATTCCTCTCCCGTCGATGCCGGGGCCTAAGACCTTGTGTGGAGTCGGGGCCGGAACCTGAGAATTCCTCTCCAGTGCTGACATGGCTCTTGGGGTACTTCTGGAGTCTCCCCAGGGGAGTCAGTCCTCGTCTCGAATGCGGGCATGCACTTGCGCTTTCCTCCAGAGCGGTAGCAGCAGTGTCACGCAGTCCGCCGCGTGGATCAAAGGATCTATGGTTCTCCCTCGAGTCTTTCCCACGAGGCTTTCCCACGAGGCTTTCCCACAGGGCTGTCCCACGTGCACACGTGGTGGGAGTCGATCCTCGGCTTGAACGTCAAGGCAGTACAGGGAAAAGAGGTTCCTCTGGAATAGACTGACACATCTGGGGTCTCTTGGAATGGTGGCACGACCCTGGAGTTTCTCTCGCCTTTCCTTTGGAGAGCGCCTCCTCTTGAGATGCGACGGGAACGCCGGGAATTCTTTCCCTACGAAACAGGGAAAGGATCCCTCATTTCGAGCTCCGAGGCGGACGGGGCTCCTCTGGATGTGTGCGGGACCCACGTGCTTCCTCTCGAGTGGAGATGGGTATGTCGGGGAACTTCTTGAGTTGCAGCAAGGGTGTGAAGGACCCTTAGGAAATTCCAGTGGTTAGACGTGATTAGCCTCGAGAAGCCTCAGCGGAAATGGGCCTCATCTCGCCTGGAGGGCAAAACCTCCTGGATTTTCTCGAGTTGCGGCAGGTGCTCTCGACTTACGACGTGACCTCAGGGACCCGCTCTGGTGGCCTCAGGAAAGGCCAGTCCCCATGCGAGTTCCTCGCGGGCCTCTCGGGATTCCTCTCCCGTAGATGCCGGAGTCTAAGACCTTGTGTGGAGTCGGGGCCGGAACCTGAGGATTCCTCTCCAGTGCTGACATGGATCTTGGGGTACTTCTGGAGTCTCCCCAGGGGAGTCAGTCCTCGTCTCGAATGCGGGCATGCACTTGCGCTTTCCTCCAGAGCGGTAGCAGCAGTGTCACGCAGTTCGCCGCGTGGATCAAAGGATCTATGGTTTTCCCTCGAGTCTTTCCCACGAGGCTGTCCCAGGAGGCTTTCCCACAGGGCTGTTCCACGGGCACACGTGGTGGGAGTCGATCCTCGGCTTGAACGTCAAGGCAGTGCAGGGAAAACAGGTTCCTCTGGAATGGACTGACACTTCTGGGGGACTTTTGGAATGGTGGCAAGACCCTGGAGTTCCTCTCGCCTTTCCTGTGGGGAGCGCCTCCTCTTGAGATGCGAAGGGAACGCCGGGAATTCTTTCCCTACGAAACAGGGATAGGATCCCTCATCTCGAACTAGGAGGCGGAAACGGGGCTCCCCTGGATGTGTGCGGCACCCCACGGTCTTCCTCTCGAGTGGAGACGGGTATGTCGCGGTCTGCTTGAGTTGCAGCAAGGGTGTGAAGGACCCTTTGGAAATTCCAGCGGTTAGATGTGATTAGCCTCGAGAAGCCTCAGCGGAAATGGCCCTCATCTCGCCTGGAGGGCAAAACCTCCTGGATTTTCTCGAGTTGCGGCAAGTGCTCTCGACTTACGACGGGGACCTCAGGGACCCGCTCTGGTGGCCTCAGGAAAGGCCAGTCCACATGCGAGTTCCTCGGGGGCCTCTCGGGATTCCTCTCCCTCGATCCCGGGGCCTAAGACCTTGTGTGGAGTCGGGGCCGAAACCTGAGAATTCCTCTCCAGTGCTGACATGGCTCTTGGGGTACTTCTGGAGTCTCCCCAGCGGAGTCAGTCCTCGTCTCGAATGCGGGCATGCACTTGCGCTTTCCTCCAGAGCGGTAGCAGCAGTGTCACGCAGTCCGCCGCGTGGATCAAAGGATCTATGGTTCTCCCTCGAGTCTTTCCCACGAGGCTTTCCCACGAGGCTTTCCCACAGGGCTGTCCCAAGTACACACGTGGTGGGAGTCGATCCTCGGCTTGAACGTCAAGGCATTACAGGGAAAAGAGGTTCCTCTGAAATAGACTGACACATCTGGGGTCTCTTGGAATGGTGGCACGACCCTGGAGTTTCTCTCGCCTTTCCTTTGGAGAGCGCCTCCTCTTGAGATGCGACGGGAACGCCGGGAATTCTTTCCCTACGAAACAGGGAAAGGATCCCTCATTTCGAGCTAGGAGGCGGAAACGGGTCTCCTCTGGATGTGTGCGGGACCCTCGTGCTTCCTCTCGAGTGGAGACGGGTATGTCGGGGAACTTCTTGAGTTGCAGCAAGGGTGTGAAGGACCCTTTGGAAATTCCAGTGGTTAGATGTGATTAGCCTCGAGAAGCCTCAGCGGAAATGGGCCTCATCTCGCCTGGATGGCAAAACCTCCTGGATTTTCTCGAGTTGCGGCAGGTGCTCTCGACTTACGACGGGGACCTCAGGGACCCGCTCTGGTGGCCTCAGGAAAGGCCAGTCCCCATGCGAGTTCCTCGGGGGCCTCTCGGGATTCCTCTCCCGTCGATGCTGGGGACTAAGACCTTGTGTGGAGTCGGGGCTGGAACCTGAGGATTCCTCTCCAGTGCTGACATGGATCTTGGGGTACTTCTGGAGTCTCCCCAAGGGAGTCAGTCCTCGTCTCGAATGTGGGCATGCACTTGCGCTTTCCTCCAGAGCGGTAGCAGCAGTGTCACGCAGTTCGCCGCTTGGATCAAAGGATCTATGGTTTTCCCTCGAGTCTTTCCCACGAGGCTGTCCCAGGAGGCTTTCCCACAGGGCTGTTCCACGTGCACACGTGGTGGGAGTCGATCCTCGGCTTGAACGTCAAGGCAGTGCAGGGAAAACAGGTTCCTCTGGAATGGACTGACACATCTGGGGGACTTTTGGAATGGTGGCACGACCCTGGAGTTCCTCTCGCCTTTCCTGTGGAGAGTGCCTCCTCTTGAGATGCGAAGGGAACGCCGGGAATTCTTTCCCTACGAAACAGGGATAGGATCCCTCATCTCGAACTAGGAGGCGGAAACGGGTCTCCCCTGGATGTGTGCGGCACCCCACGGACTTCCTCTCCAGTGGAGACGGGTATGTCGCGGAACTGCTTGAGTTGCAGCAAGGGTGTGAAGGACCCTTTGAAAGTTCCAGTGGTTAGATGTGATTAGCCTCGAGAAGCCTCAGCGGAAATGGGCCTCATCTCGCCTGGAGGGCAAAACCTCCTGGATTTACTCGAGTTGCGGCAGGTGCTCTCGACTTACGACGGGGACCTCAGAGACCAGCTCTGGTGGCCTCAGGAAAGGCCAGTCCCCATGCGATTTCCTCGGGGGCCTCTCGGGATTCCTCTCCCGTCGATGCCGGGGCCTAAGACCTTGTGTGGAGTCGGGGTCGGAACCTGAGGATTCCTCTCCAGTGCTGACATGGATCTTGGGGTACTTCTGGAGTCTCCCCAGTGGAGTCAGTCCTCGTCTCGAATGCGGGCATGCACTTGCGCTTTCCTCCAGAGCGGTAGCAGCAGTGTCAGGCAGTCCGCCGCGTGGATCAAAGGATCTATGGTTTTCCCTCGAGTCTTTCCCACGAGGCTTTCCCACGAGGCTTTCCCACAGGGCTGTCCCACGTGCACACGTGGTGGGAGTCGATCCTCGGCTTGAACGTCAAGGCAGTACAGGGAAAAGAGGTTCCTCTGGAATAGACTGACACATCTGGGGTCTCTTGGAATGGTGGCACGACCCTGGAGTTCCTCTCGCCTTTCCTGTGTAGAGCGCCTCCTCTTGAGATGCGACGGGAACGCCGGGAATTCTTTCCCTACGAAACAGGGAAAGGATCCCTCATTTCGAGCTAGGAGGCGGAAACGGGACTCCCCTGGATGTGTGCGGAACCCCACGGGCTTCCTCTCGAGTGGAGACGGGTATGTCGCGGAACTCCTTGAGTTGCAGCAAGGGTGTGAAAGACCCTTTGGAAGTTCCATTGGTTAGATGTGATTAGCCTCGAGAAGCCTCAGCGGAAATGGGCCTCATCTCGCCTGGAGGGCAAAACCTCCTGGATTTTCTCGAGTTGCGGCAGGTGCTCTCGACTTACGACGGGGACCTCAGGGACCCGCTCTGGTGGCCTCAGGAAAGGCCAGTCCCCATGCGAGTTCCACGGGGGCCTCTTGGGATTCCTACACCGTCGATGCCGGGGCCTAAGACCTTGTGTGGAGTCGGGGCCGGAAGCTGAGGATTCCTCTCCAGTGCTGACATGGATCTTGGGGTACTTCTGGAGTCTCCCCAGGGGAGTCAGTCCTCGTCTCGAATGTGAATGTGGGCATGCACTTGCGCTTTCCTCCAAGCGGTAGCAGCAGTGTCACGCAGTCCGCCGCGTGGATCAAAGGATCTATGGTTTTCCCTCGAGTCTTTCCCACGAGGCTGTCCCACGAGGCTTTCCCACAGGGCTGTCCCACGTGCACACGTGGTGGGAGTCGATCCTCGGATTGAACGTCAAGGCAGTTAAGGGAAATCAGGTTCCTCTGGAATGGACTGACACATCTGAGGGACTCATGGAATGGTGGCACGACCCTGGAGTTCCTCTCGCCTTTCCTGTGGAGAGCTCCTCCTCTTGAGATGCGACGGGAACGCCGGGAATTCTTTCCCTACGAAACAGGGATAGGATCCCTCATCTCGAACTAGGAGGCGGAAACGGGGCTCCCCTGGATGTGTGCGGGACCCCACGTGCTTCCTCTCGAGTGGAGACGGCTATGTCGCGGAACTGCTTGAGTTGCAGCAAGGGTGTGAAGGACCCTTTGGAATTTCCAGTGGTTAGATGTGATTAGCCTCGAGAAGCCTCAGAGGAAATGGGCCTCATCTCGCCTGGAGGGCAAAACCTCCTGGATTTTCTCGAGTTGCGGCAGGTGCTCTCGACTTACGACGGGGACCTCAGGGACCCGCTCTGGTGTCCTCAGGAAAGGCCAGGCCCCATGCGAGTTCCTCGGGGGCCTCTCGGGATTCCTCTGCCGTCGATGCCGGGGCCTAAGACCTTGTGTTGGGTCGGGGCCGGAACTGAGGATTCCTTCCAGTGCTGACATGGCTCTTGGGGTACTTCTGGAGTCTCCCCAGGGGAGTCAGTCCTCGTCTCGAATGCGGGCATGCACTTGCGCTTTCCTCCAGAGCGGTAGCAGCAGTGTCACGCAGTCCGCCGCGTGGATCAAAGGATCTATGGTTCTCCCTCGAGTCTTTCCCACGAGTCTTTCCCACGAGGCTTTCCCACAGGGCTGTCCCACGTGCACACGTGGTGGGAGTCGATCCTCGGCTTGAATGTCAAGGCAGTGCAGGGAAAACAGGTTCCTCTGGAATGGACTGACACATCTGGTGGTCTCTTGGAATTGTGGCACGACCCTGGAGTTCCTCTCGCCTTTCCTGTGGAGAGCGCCTCCTCTTGAGATGCGAGGGGAACGGCGGGAATTCTTTCCCTAAGAAACAGGGAAAGGATCCCTCATCTCCAGCTAGGAGGCGGAAACGGGGCTCCCCTGGATGTGTGCGGGACCCCACGTACTTCCTCTCGAGTGGAGACGGGTATGTCGGGGAACTTCTTGAGTTGCAGCAAGGGTGTGAAGGACCCTTAGGAAGTTCCAGTTGTTAGACGTGATTAGCCTCGAGAAGCCTCAGCGGAAATGGGCCTCATCTCGCCTGGAGGGCAAAACCTCCTGGATTTTCTTGAGTTGCGACAGGTGCTCTCGACTTATGACGGGGACCTCAGGGACCCACTCTGGTGGCCTCAGGAAAGGCCAGTCCCCATGCGAGTTCCTCGGGGGCCTCTCGGGATTCCTCTCCCGTCGATGCCGGGGCCTAAGACCTTGTGTGGAGTCGGGGCCGGAACCTGAGGATTCCTCTCCAATGCTGACATGGATCTTGGGGTACTTCTGGAGTCTCCCCAGGGGAGTCAGTCCTCGTCTCGAACGCGGGCATGCACTTGCGCTTTGCTCCAGAGCGGTAGCAGCAGTGTCACGCAGTCCGCCGCGTGGATCAAAGGATCTATGGTTTTCCCTCGAGTCTTTCCCACGAGGCTGTCCCACGCGGTTTTCCCACAGGGGTGTCCCAAGTGCACACGTGGTGGGAGTCGATCCTCGGCTTGAACGTCAAGGCAGTTTAGGGAAAACAGGTTCCTCTGGAATGGACTGACACATCTGGGGGACTCTTGGAATGGTGGCACGACCCTGGAGTTCCTCTCGCCTTTCCTGTGGAGAGCGCCTCCTCTTGAGATGCGATGGGAACCCCGGGAATTATTTCCCTACGAAACAGGGATAGGATCCCTCACCTCGAACTAGGAGGCGGATACGGGGCTCCCCTGGATGTGTGCCTCACCCCACGTGCTTCCTTTCGAGTGGAGACGGGTATGTCGGGTAACTGCTTGAGTTGCAGCAAGGGTGTGAAGGACCCTTTGGAAGTTCCAGTGGTTAGATGTGATTAGCCTCGAGAAGCCTCAGCGGAAATGGGCCTCATCTCGCCTGGAGGGCAAAACCTCCTGGATTTTCTCGAGTTGCGGCAGGTGCTCTCGACTTACGACGGGGACCTCAGGGACCCGCTCTGGTGGCCTCAGAAAAGGCCAGTCCCCATGCGAGTTCCTCGGGGGCCTCTCGGGATTCCTCTCCCGTCGATGCCGGGGCCTAAGACTTTGTGTGGAGTCGGGGCCGGAACCTGAGGATTCCTCTCCAGTGCTGACATGGGTCTTGGGGTACTTCTGGAGTCTCCCCAGGGGAGTCAGTCCTCGTCTCGAATGCGGGCATGCACTTGCGCTTTCCTCCAGAGCGGTAGCAGCAGTGTCACGCAGTCCGCCGCGTGGATCAAAGGATCTTTGGTTTTCCCTCGCGTCTTTCCCACGAGGCTTTCCCTCGAGGCTTTCCCACAGGGCTGTCCCACGTGCACACGTGGTGGGAGTCGATCCTCGGCTTGAACGTCAAGGCAGTGCAGGGAAAACAGGTTCCTCTGGAATGGACAGACACATCTGGGGGACTCTTGGAATGGTGGCACGACCCTGGAGTTCCTCTCCGCTTTCCTGTGGAGAGCGCCTCCTCTTGAGATGCGACGGGAACGCCGGGAATTCTTTCCCTACGAAACAGGGAAAGGATCCCTCATCTCGAGCTAGGAGGCGAAAGCGGGGCTCCCCTGGATGTGTACGGGACCCCACGTGCTTCCTCTCGAGTGGAGACGGGTATGTCGCGGAACTGCTTGAGTTGCAGCAAGGGTGTGAAGGACCCTTTGGAAGTTCCAGCGGTTAGATGTGATTAGCCTCGAGAAGCCTCAGCGGAAATGGCCCTCATCTCGCCTGGAGGGCAAAACCTCCTGGATTTTCTCGAGTTGCGGCAAGTGCTCTCGACTTGCGACGGGGACCTCAGGGACCCGCTCTGGTGGCCTCAGGAAAGGCCAGTCCCCATGCGAGTTCCCCGGGGGCCTCTCGGGATTCCTCTCCCTCGATCCCGGGGCCTAAGACCTTGTGTGGAGTCGGGGCCGAAAACTGAGGATTCCTCTCCAGTGCTGACATGGATCTTGGGGTACTTCTGGAGTCTCCCCAGGGGAGTCAGTCCTCGTCTCGAATGCGGGCATGCACTTGTGCTTTCCTCCAGAGCTTTAGCAGCAGTGTCACGCAGTCCGCCGCGTGGATCAAAGGATCTATGGTTTTCCCTCGAGTCTTTCCCACGAGGCTTTCCCACGAGGCTTTCCGACAGGGCTGTCCCACGTGCACACGTGGTGGGAGTCGATCCTCGGCTTGAACGTCAAGGCAGTGCAGGGAAAAAAGGTTCCTCTGGAATGGACTGACACATCTGGGGGTCTCTTGGAATGGTGACACGACCCTGGAGTTCCTCTCGCCTTTCCTGTGGAGAGTGCCTCCTCTTGAGATGCGACGGGAACGCCGGGAATTCTTTCCCTACGAAACAGGGAAAGGATCCCTCATCTCGAGCTAGGAGGCGGAAACGGGGCTCCCCTGGATGTGTGCGGGACCCCATGTGCTTCCTCTCGAGTGGAGACGGGTATGTCGGGGAACTTCTTGAGTTGCAGCAAGGGTGTGAATGACCCTTTGGAAGTTCCAGTGTTTAGATGTGATTAGCCTCGAGAAGCCTCAGCGGAAATGGGCCTCATCTCGCCTGGAGGGCAAAACCTCCTGGATTTTCTCGAGTTGCGGCAGGTGCTCTCGACTTACGACGGGGACTTCAGGGACCCGCTCTGTTGGCCTCAGGAAAGGCCAGGCCCCATGCGAGTTCCTCGCTGGCCTCTCCGGATTCCTCTCCCGTCGATGCCGGGGCCTAAGACCTTGTGTGGAGTCGGGGCCGGAACCTGAGAATTCCTCTCCAGTGCTGACATGGCTCTTGGGGTACTTCTGGAGTCTCCCCAGGGGAGTCAGTCCTCGTCTCGAATGCGGGCATGCACTTGCGCTTTCCTCCAGAGCGGTAGCAGCAGTGTCACGCAGTCCGCCGCGTGGATCAAAGGATCTATGGTTCTCCCTCGAGTCTTTCCCACGAGGCTTTCCCACGAGGCTTTCCCACAGGGCTGTCCCACGTGCACACGTGGTGGGAGTCGATCCTCGGCTTGAACGTCAAGGCAGTACAGGGAAAAGAGGTTCCTCTGGAATAGACTGACACATCTGGGGTCTCTTGGAATGGTGGCACGACCCTGGAGTTTCTCTCGCCTTTCCTTTGGAGAGCGCCTCCTCTTGAGATGCGACGGGAACGCCGGGAATTCTTTCCCTACGAAACAGGGAAAGGATCCCTCATTTCGAGCTCCGAGGCGGACGGGGCTCCTCTGGATGTGTGCGGGACCCACGTGCTTCCTCTCGAGTGGAGATGGGTATGTCGGGGAACTTCTTGAGTTGCAGCAAGGGTGTGAAGGACCCTTAGGAAATTCCAGTGGTTAGACGTGATTAGCCTCGAGAAGCCTCAGCGGAAATGGGCCTCATCTCGCCTGGAGGGCAAAACCTCCTGGATTTTCTCGAGTTGCGGCAGGTGCTCTCGACTTACGACGGGACCTCAGGGACCCGCTCTGGTGGCCTCAGGAAAGGCCAGTCCCCATGCGAGTTCCTCGCGGGCCTCTCGGGATTCCTCTCCCGTAGATGCCGGGGTCTAAGACCTTGTGTGGAGTCGGGGCCGGAACCTGAGGATTCCTCTCCAGTGCTGACATGGATCTTGGGGTACTTCTGGAGTCTCCCCAGGGGAGTCAGTCCTCGTCTCGAATGCGGGCATGCACTTGCGCTTTCCTCCAGAGCGGTAGCAGCAGTGTCACGCAGTTCGCCGCGTGGATCAAAGGATCTATGGTTTTCCCTCGAGTCTTTCCCACGAGGCTGTCCCAGGAGGCTTTCCCACAGGGCTGTTCCACGTGCACACGTGGTGGGAGTCGATCCGCGGCTTGAACGTCAAGGCAGTGCAGGGAAAACAGGTTCCTCTGGAATGGACTGACACTTCTGGGGGACTTTTGGAATGGTGGCAAGACCCTGGAGTTCCTCTCGCCTTTCCTGTGGGGAGCGCCTCCTCTTGAGATGCGAAGGGAACGCCGGGAATTCTTTCCCTACGCAACAGGGATAGGATCCCTCATCTCGAACTAGGAGGCGGAAACGGGGCTCCTCTGGATGTGTGCGGCACCCCACGGTCTTCCTCTCGAGTGGAGACGGGTATGTCGCGGTCTGCTTGAGTTGCAGCAAGGGTGTGAAGGACCCTTTGGAAATTCCAGCGGTTAGATGTGATTAGCCTCGAGAAGCCTCAGCGGAAATGGCCCTCATCTCGCCTGGAGGGCAAAACTTCCTGGATTTTCTCGAGTTGCGGCAAGTGCTCTCGACTTACGACGGGGACCTCAGGGACCCGCTCTGGTGGCCTCAGGAAAGGCCAGTCCACATGCGAGTTCCTCGGGGGCCTCTCGGGATTCCTCTCCCTCGATCCCGGGGCCTAAGACCTTGTGTGGAGTCGGGGCCGAAACCTGAGAATTCCTCTCCAGTGCTGACATGGCTCTTGGGGTACTTCTGGAGTCTCCCCAGCGGAGTCAGTCCTCGTCTCGAATGCGGGCATGCACTTGCGCTTTCCTCCAGAGCGGTAGCAGCAGTGTCACGCAGTCCGCCGCGTGGATCAAAGGATCTATGGTTCTCCCTCGAGTCTTTCCCACGAGGCTTTCCCACGAGGCTTTCCCACAGGGCTGTCCCAAGTACACACGTGGTGGGAGTCGATCCTCGGCTTGAACGTCAAGGCAGTACAGGGAAAAGAGGTTCCTCTGAAATAGACTGACACATCTGGGGTCTCTTGGAATGGTGGCACGACCCTGGAGTTTCTCTCGCCTTTCCTTTGGAGAGCGCCTCCTCTTGAGATGCGACGGGAACGCCGGGAATTCTTTCCCTACGAAACAGGGAAAGGATCCCTCATTTCGAGCTAGGAGGCGGAAACGGGTCTCCTCTGGATGTGTGCGGGACCCTCGTGCTTCCTCTCGAGTGGAGACGGGTATGTCGGGGAACTTCTTGAGTTGCAGCAAGGGTGTGAAGGACCCTTTGGAAATTCCAGTGGTTAGATGTGATTAGCCTCGAGAAGCCTCAGCGGAAATGGGCCTCATCTCGCCTGGATGGCAAAACCTCCTGGATTTTCTCGAGTTGCGGCAGGTGCTCTCGACTTACGACGGGGACCTCAGGGACCCGCTCTGGTGGCCTCAGGAAAGGCCAGTCCCCATGCGAGTTCCTCGGGGGCCTCTCGGGATTCCTCTCCCGTCGATGCTGGGGACTAAGACCTTGTGTGGAGTCGGGGCTGGAACCTGAGGATTCCTCTCCAGTGCTGACATGGATCTTGGGGTACTTCTGGAGTCTCCCCAAGGGAGTCAGTCCTCGTCTCGAATGTGGGCATGCACTTGCGCTTTCCTCCAGAGCGGTAGCAGCAGTGTCACGCAGTTCGCCGCTTGGATCAAAGGATCTATGGTTTTCCCTCGAGTCTTTCCCACGAGGCTGTCCCAGGAGGCTTTCCCACAGGGCTGTTCCACGTGCACACGTGGTGGGAGTCGATCCTCGGCTTGAACGTCAAGGCAGTGCAGGGAAAACAGGTTCCTCTGGAATGGACTGACACATCTGGGGGACTTTTGGAATGGTGGCACGACCCTGGAGTTCCTCTCGCCTTTCCTGTGGAGAGTGCCTCCTCTTGAGATGCGAAGGGAACGCCGGGAATTCTTTCCCTACGAAACAGGGATAGGATCCCTCATCTCGAACTAGGAGGCGGAAACGGGGCTCCCCTGGATGTGTGCGGCACCCCACGGACTTCCTCTCGAGTGGAGACGGGTATGTCGCGGAACTGCTTGAGTTGCAGCAAGGGTGTGAAGGACCCTTTGAAAGTTCCAGTGGTTAGATGTGATTAGCCTCGAGAAGCCTCAGCGGAAATGGGCCTCATCTCGCCTGGAGGGCAAAACCTCCTGGATTTACTCGAGTTGCGGCAGGTGCTCTCGACTTACGACGGGGACCTCAGAGACCAGCTCTGGTGGCCTCAGGAAAGGCCAGTCCCCATGCGATTTCCTCGGGGGCCTCTCGGGATTCCTCTCCCGTCGATGCCGGGGCCTAAGACCTTGTGTGGAGTCGGGGTCGGAACCTGAGGATTCCTCTCCAGTGCTGACATGGATCTTGGGGTACTTCTGGAGTCTCCCCAGTGGAGTCAGTCCTCGTCTCGAATGCGGGCCTGCACTTGCGCTTTCCTCCAGAGAGGTAGCAGCAGTGTCAGGCAGTCCGCCGCGTGGATCAAAGGATCTATGGTTTTCCCTCGAGTCTTTCCCACGAGGCTTTCCCACGAGGCTTTCCCACAGGGCTGTCCCACGTGCACACGTGGTGGGAGTCGATCCTCGGCTTGAACGTCAAGGCAGTACAGGGAAAAGAGGTTCCTCTGGAATAGACTGACACATCTGGGGTCTCTTGGAATGGTGGCACGACCCTGGAGTTCCTCTCGCCTTTCCTGTGTAGAGCGCCTCCTCTTGAGATGCGACGGGAACGCCGGGAATTCTTTCCCTACGAAACAGGGAAAGGATCCCTCATTTCGAGCTAGGAGGCGGAAACGGGACTCCCCTGGATGTGTGCGGAACCCCACGGGCTTCCTCTCGAGTGGAGACGGGTATGTCGCGGAACTCCTTGAGTTGCAGCAAGGGTGTGAAAGACCCTTTGGAAGTTCCATTGGTTAGATGTGATTAGCCTCGAGAAGCCTCAGCGGAAATGGGCCTCATCTCGCCTGGAGGGCAAAACCTCCTGGATTTTCTCGAGTTGCGGCAGGTGCTCTCGACTTACGACGGGGACCTCAGGGACCCGCTCTGGTGGCCTCAGGAAAGGCCAGTCCCCATGCGAGTTCCACGGGGGCCTCTTGGGATTCCTACACCGTCGATGCCGGGGCCTAAGACCTTGTGTGGAGTCGGGGCCGGAAGCTGAGGATTCCTCTCCAGTGCTGACATGGATCTTGGGGTACTTCTGGAGTCTCCCCAGGGGAGTCAGTCCTCGTCTCGAATGTGAATGTGGGCATGCACTTGCGCTTTCCTCCAAGCGGTAGCAGCAGTGTCACGCAGTCCGCCGCGTGGATCAAAGGATCTATGGTTTTCCCTCGAGTCTTTCCCACGAGGCTGTCCCACGAGGCTTTCCCACAGGGCTGTCCCACGTGCACACGTGGTGGGAGTCGATCCTCGGATTGAACGTCAAGGCAGTTAAGGGAAATCAGGTTCCTCTGGAATGGACTGACACATCTGAGGGACTCATGGAATGGTGGCACGACCCTGGAGTTCCTCTCGCCTTTCCTGTGGAGAGCTCCTCCTCTTGAGATGCGACGGGAACGCCGGGAATTCTTTCCCTACGAAACAGGGATAGGATCCCTCATCTCGAACTAGGAGGCGGAAACGGGGCTCCCCTGGATGTGTGCGGGACCCCACGTGCTTCCTCTCGAGTGGAGACGGCTATGTCGCGGAACTGCTTGAGTTGCAGCAAGGGTGTGAAGGACCCTTTGGAATTTCCAGTGGTTAGATGTGATTAGCCTCGAGAAGCCTCAGAGGAAATGGGCCTCATCTCGCCTGGAGGGCAAAACCTCCTGGATTTTCTCGAGTTGCGGCAGGTGCTCTCGACTTACGACGGGGACCTCAGGGACCCGCTCTGGTGTCCTCAGGAAAGGCCAGGCCCCATGCGAGTTCCTCGGGGGCCTCTCGGGATTCCTCTGCCGTCGATGCCGGGGCCTAAGACCTTGTGTTGGGTCGGGGCCGGAACTGAGGATTCCTTCCAGTGCTGACATGGCTCTTGGGGTACTTCTGGAGTCTCCCCAGGGGAGTCAGTCCTCGTCTCGAATGCGGGCATGCACTTGCGCTTTCCTCCAGAGCGGTAGCAGCAGTGTCACGCAGTCCGCCGCGTGGATCAAAGGATCTATGGTTCTCCCTCGAGTCTTTCCCACGAGGCTTTCCCACGAGGCTTTCCCACAGGGCTGTCCCACGTGCACAAGTGGTGGGAGTCGATCCTCGGCTTGAACGTCAAGGCAGTACAGGGAAAAGAGGTTCCTCTGGAATAGACTGACACATCTGGGGTCTCTTGGAATGGTGGCACGACCCTGGAGTTTCTCTCGCCTTTCCTTTGGAGAGCGCCTCCTCTTGAGATGCGACGGGAACGCCGGGAATTCTTTCCCTACGAAACAGGGAAAGGATCCCTCATTTCGAGCTACGAGGCGGACGGGGCTCCTCTGGATGTGTGCGGGACCCACGTGCTTCCTCTCGAGTGGAGATGGGTATGTCGGGGAACTTCTTGAGTTGCAGCAAGGGTGTGAAGGACCCTTAGGAAATTCCAGTGGTTAGACGTGATTAGCCTCGAGAAGCCTCAGCGGAAATGGGCCTCATCTCGCCTGGAGGGCAAAACCTCCTGGATTTTCTCGAGTTGCGGCAGGTGCTCTCGACTTACGACGGGACCTCAGGGACCCGCTCTGGTGGCCTCAGGAAAGGCCAGTCCCCATGCGAGTTCCTCGCGGGCCTCTCGGGATTCCTCTCCCGTCGATGCCGGGGTCTAAGACCTTGTGTGGAGTCGGGGCCGGAACCTGAGGATTCCTCTCCAGTGCTGACATGGATCTTGGGGTACTTCTGGAGTCTCCCCAGGGGAGTCAGTCCTCGTCTCGAATGCGGGCATGCACTTGCGCTTTCCTCCAGAGCGGTAGCAGCAGTGTCACGCAGTTCGCCGCGTGGATCAAAGGATCTATGGTTTTCCCTCGAGTCTTTCCCACGAGGCTGTCCCAGGAGGCTTTCCCACAGGGCTGTTCCACGTGCACACGTGGTGGGAGTCGATCCTCGGCTTGAACGTCAAGGCAGTTCAGGGAAAACAGGTTCCTCTGTAATGGACTGACACATCTGGGGGTCTCTTGGAATGCTGACACGACTCTGGAGTTCCTCTCCCCTTTCCTGTGGAGAGCACCTCCTCTTGAGATGCGACGGGAACGCTGGGAATTCTTTCCCTACGAAACAGGGAAAGGATCCCTCATCTCGAGCTAGGAGGCGGATACGGGGCTCCCCTGGATGTGTTCGGGACCCTCGTACTTCCTCTCGAGTGGAGACGGGTATGTCGGGGAACTTCTTGAGTTGCAGCAAGGGTGTGAAGGACCCTTTGGAAGTTCCAGTGGTTAGATGTGATTAGCCTCGAGAAGGCTCAGCGGAAATGGGCCTCATCTCGCCTGGAGGGCAAAACCTCCTGGATTTTCTCGAGTTGCGGCAGGTGCTCTCGAATTATGACGGGGACCTCAGGGACCCACTCTGGTGGCCTCAGGAAATGCCAGTCCCCATGCGAGTTCCTCGGGGGCCTCTCGGGATTCCTCTCCCGTCGATGCCGGGGCCTAAGACCTTGTGTGGAGTCGGGGCCGGAACCTGAGGATTCCTCTCCAGTGCTGACATGGATCTTGGGGTACTTCTGGAGTCTCTCCAGGGGAGTCAGTCCTCGTCTCGAATGCGGGCATGCACTTGCGCTTTCCTCCAGAGCGGTAGCAGCAGTGTCACGCATTCCGCCGCGAGGATCAAAGGATCTATGGTTTTCCCTCGAGTCTTTCCCACGAGGCTTTCCCACCAGGCTTTCCCACAGGGCTGTCCCACGTGCACACGTGGTGGGAGTCGATCCGCGGCTTGAACGTCAAGGCAGTGCAGGGAAAACAGGTTCCTCTGGAATGGACTGACACATCTGGGGGACTCTTGGAATGGTGGCACGACCCTGGAGTTCCTCTCGCCTTTCCTGTGGAGAGCGCCTCCTCTTGAGATGCGAGGGGAACGCCGGGAATTCTTTCCCTACGAAACAGGGATAGGATCCCTCATCTCGAACTAGGAGGCGGAAACGGGGCTCCCCTGGATGTGTGCGGCACCCCACGGGCTTCCTCTCGAGTGGAGACGGGTATGTCGCGGAACTCCTTGAGTTGCAGAAAGGGTGTGAAGGACCCTTTGGAAGTTCCAGTGGTTAGATGTGATTAGCCTCGAGAAGCCTCAGCGGAAATGGGCCTCATCTCGCCTGGAGGGCAAAACCTCCTGGATTTTCTCGAGTTGCGGCAGGTGCTCTCAACTTACGACGGGGACCTCATGGACCCGCTCTGGTGGCCTCAGGAAAGGCCAGTCCCCATGCGAGTTCCTCGCGGGCCTCTCGGGATTCCTCTCCCGTCGATGCCGGGGCCTAAGACCTCGTGTGGAGTCGGGGCCGGAACCTGAGGATTCCTCTCCAGTGCTGACATGGATCTTGGGGTACTTCTGGAGTCTCCCCATGGGAGTCAGTCCTCGTCTCGAATGCGGGCATGCCCTTGCGCTTTCCTCCAAGCGGTAGCAGCAGTGTCACGCAGTCCGCCGCGTGGATCAAAGGATCTGTGGTTTTCCCTCGAGTCTTTCCCACGAGGCTGTCCCACGAGGCTTTCCCACAGGGCTGTCCCACGTGCACACGTGGTGGGAGTCGATCCTCGGCTTGAACGTCAAGGCAGTTCAGGGAAATCAGGTTCCTCTGGAATGGACTGACACATCTGGGGGACTTTTGGAATGGTGGCACAACCCTGGAGTTCCTCTCGCCTTTCCTGTGGAGAGCGCCTCCTCTTGAGATGCGACGGGAACGCCGGGAATTCTTTCCCTACGAAACAGGGATAGGATCCCTCATCTCGAACTACGAGGCGGAAACGGGGCTCCCCTGGATGTGTACGGGACCCCACGTGCTTCCTCTCGAGTGGAGACGGATATGTCGGGGAACTTCTTGAGTTGCAGCAAGGGTGTGAAGGACCCTAAGGAAGTTCCAGTGGTTAGATGTGATTAGCCTCGAGAAGCCTCAGCGGAAATGGGCCTCATCTCGCCTGGAGGGCAAAACCTCCTGGATTTTCTCGAGTTGCGGCAGGTGCTCTCGACTTACGACGGGGACCTCAGGGACCCGCTCTGGTGGCCTCAGGAAAGGCCAGTCCCCATGCGAGTTCCTCGGGGGCTCTCGGGATTCCTCTCCCGTCGATGCCGGGGCCTAAGACCTTGTATGGAGTCGGGGCCGGAACCTGAGGATTCCTCTCCAGTGCTGACATGGATCTTGGGGTACTTCTGGAGTCTCCCCAGTGGAGTCAGTCCTCGTCTCGAATGCGGGCATGCACTTGCGCTTTTCTCCAGAGCGGTAGCAGCAGTGTCACGCAGTCCGCCGCGTGGATCAAAGGATATATGGTTTTCCCTCGAGTCTTTCCCACGAGGCTTTCCCACGAGTCTTTCCCACAGGGCTGTCCCATGTGCACACGTGGTGGGAGTCGATCCTCGGCTTGAACGTCAAGGCAGTTCAGGGAAAACAGGTTCCTCTGTAATGGACTGACACATCTGGGGGTCTCTTGGAATGCTGACACGACTCTGGAGTTCCTCTCCCCTTTCCTGTGGAGAGCACCTCCTCTTGAGATGCGACGGGAACGCTGGGAATTCTTTCCCTACGAAACAGGGAAAGGATCCCTCATCTCGAGCTAGGAGGCGGATACGGGGCTCCCCTGGATGTGTTCGGGACCCTCGTACTTCCTCTCGAGTGGAGACGGGTATGTCGGGGAACTTCTTGAGTTGCAGCAAGGGTGTGAAGGACCCTTTGGAAGTTCCAGTGGTTAGATGTGATTAGCCTCGAGAAGCCTCAGCGGAAATGGGCCTCATCTCGCCTGGAGGGCAAAACCTCCTGGATTTTCTCGAGTTGCGGCAGGTGCTCTCGAATTATGACGGGGACCTCAGGGACCCACTCTGGTGGCCTCAGGAAATGCCAGTCCCCATGCGAGTTCCTCGGGGGCCTCTCGGGATTCCTCTCCCGTCGATGCCGGGGCCTAAGACCTTGTGTGGAGTCGGGGCCGGAACCTGAGGATTCCTCTCCAGTGCTGACATGGATCTTGGGGTACTTCTGGAGTCTCTCCAGGGGAGTCAGTCCTCGTCTCGAATGCGGGCATACACTTGCGCTTTCCTCCAGAGCGGTAGCAGCAGTGTCACGCATTCCGCCGCGAGGATCAAAGGATCTATGGTTTTCCCTCGAGTCTTTCCCACGAGGCTTTCCCACCAGGCTTTCCCACAGGGCTGTCCCACGTGCACACGTGGTGGGAGTCGATCCGCGGCTTGAACGTCAAGGCAGTGCAGGGAAAACAGGTTCCTCTGGAATGGACTGACACATCTGGGGGACTCTTGGAATGGTGGCACGACCCTGGAGTTCCTCTCGCCTTTCCTGTGGAGAGCGCCTCCTCTTGAGATGCGAGGGGAACGCCGGGAATTCTTTCCCTACGAAACAGGGATAGGATCCCTCATCTCGAACTAGGAGGCGGAAACGGGGCTCCCCTGGATGTGTGCGGCACCCCACGGGCTTCCTCTCGAGTGGAGACGGGTATGTCGCGGAACTCCTTGAGTTGCAGAAAGGGTGTGAAGGACCCTTTGGAAGTTCCAGTGGTTAGATGTGATTAGCCTCGAGAAGCCTCAGCGGAAATGGGCCTCATCTCGCCTGGAGGGCAAAACCTCCTGGATTTTCTCGAGTTGCGGCAGGTGCTCTCAACTTACGACGGGGACCTCATGGACCCGCTCTGGTGGCCTCAGGAAAGGCCAGTCCCCATGCGAGTTCCTCGCGGGCCTCTCGGGATTCCTCTCCCGTCGATGCCGGGGCCTAAGACCTTGTGTGGAGTCGGGGCCGGAACCTGAGGATTCCTCTCCAGTGCTGACATGGATCTTGGGGTAATTCTGGAGTCTCCCCAGGGGAGTCAGTCCTCGTCTCGAATGCGGGCATGCACTTGCGCTTTCCTCCAGAGCGGTAGCAGCAGTGTCACGCAGTCCGCTGCGTGGATAAAAGGATCTATGGTTTTCCCTCGAGTCTTTCCCAGGAGTCTTTCCCTCGAGGTTTTCCCACTGGGCTGTCCCACGTGAACACGTGGTGGGAGTCGATCCTCGGCTTGAACGTCAAGGCAGTGCAGGGAAAACAGGTTCCTCTGGAATAGACTGACACATCTGGGGGTCTCTTGGAATGGTGCCACGACCCTGGAGTTCCTCTCCCCTTTCCTGTGTAGAGCGCCTCCTCTTGAGATGCGACGGGAACGCCGGGAATTCTTTCCCTTCGAAACAGGGAAAGGATCCCTCATCTCGAGCTAGGAGGCGGAAACGGGGCTCCCCTGGATGTGTGCGGGACCCCACGTGCTTCCTCTCGAGTGGAGACGGGTATGTCGGGGAACCTCTTGAGTTGCAGCAAGGGTGTGAAGGACCCTTTGGAAGTTCCAGTGGTTAGATGTGATTAGCCTCGAGAAGGCTCAGCGGAAATGGGCCTCATCTCGCCTGGAGGGCAAAACCTCCTGGATTTCCTCGAGTTGCGGCAGGTGCTCTCGAATTATGACGGGGACTTCAGGGACCCGCTCTGGTGGCCTCAGGAAAGGCCAGTCCCCATGCGAGTTCCTGGGGGGCCTCTCGGGATTCCTCTCCCGTCGATGCCGGGGCCTAAGACCTTGTGTGGAATCGGGGCCGGAACCTGAGGATTCCTCTCCAGTGCTGACATGGATCTTGGGGTACTTCTGGAGTCTCCCCAGGGGAGTCAGTCCTCGTCTCGAATGCGGGCATGCACTTGCGCTTTCCTCCAGAGCGGTAGCAGCAGTGTCACGCATTCCACCGCGAGGATCAAAGGATCTATGGTTTTCCCTCGAGTCTTTCCCATGAGGCTTTCCCACCAGGCTTTCCCACAGGGCTGTCCCACGTGCACACGTGGTGGGAGTCGATCCGCGGCTTGAACGTCAAGGCAGTGCAGGGAAAACAGGTTCCTCTGGAATGGACTGACACATCTGGGGGACTCTTGGAATGGTGGCACGACCCTGGAGTTCCTCTCGCCTTTCCGGTGGAGAGCGCCTCCTCTTGAGATGCGACGGGAACGCCGGGAATTCTTTCCCTATGAAACAGGGAAAGGATCCCTCATCTCGAGCTAGGCGGCGGAAACGGGGCTCCCCTGGATGTGTGCGGGACCCCACGTGCTTCCTCTCGAGTGGAGACGGGTATGTCGGGGAACTTCTTGAGTTGCAGCAAGGGTGTGAAGGACCCTTTGGAAGTTCCAGTGGTTAGATGTGATTAGCCTCGAGAAGCCTCAGCGGAAATGGGCCTCATCTCGCCTGGAGGGCAAAACCTCCTGGAATTTCTCGAGTTGTGGCAGGTGCTCTCGACTTACGACGGGGACCTCAGGGACCCGCTCTGGTGGCCTCAGGAAGGCTAGTCCCCATGCGAGTTTTTCGGGGGCCTCTCGGGATTCCTCTCCCGTCGATGCCGGGGCCTAAGACCTTGTGTGGTGTCGAGGCCTGAACCTGAGGTTTCCTCTCCAGTGCTGACATGGATCTTGGGGTACATCTGGAGTCTCCCCAGGGAGTCAGTCCTAGTCTCGAATGCGGGCATGCACTTGCGCTTTCCTCCAGTGCCGTAGCAGCAGTGTCACGCAGTCCGCTGCGTGGATCAAAGGATCTATGGTTTTCCCTCGAGTCTTTCCCACGAGGCTTTCCCACGAGGCTTTCCCACAGGGCTGTCCCACGTGCACACGTGGTGGGAGTCGATCCTCGGCTTGAACGTCAAGGCAGTGCAGGGAAAACAGGTTCCTCTGGAATGGACTGACACATCTGGGGGACTCTTGGAATGGTGGCACGACACTGGAGTTCTTCTCGCCTTTCCTGTGGAGAGCGTCTCCTCTTGAGATGCGACGGGAACTCCGGGAATTCTTTCCCTACGAAACAGGAAAGGATCCCTCATCTCGAGCTAGGAGGCGGAAACGGGGCTCCCCTGGATGTGTGCGGGACCCTCGTGCTTCCTCTCGAGTGGAGACGGGTATGTCGGGGAACTTCTTGAGTTGCAGCAAGGGTGTGAAGGTCCCTTTGTAAGTTCCAGTGGTTAGATGTGATTAGCCTCGAGAAGCCTCAGCGGAAATGGGCCTCATCTCGCCTGGAGGGCAAAACCTCCTGGATTTTCTCGAGTTGCGGCAGGTGCTCTCGACTTACTACGGGGACTTCGGGGACCCGCTCTGGTGGCCTCACGAAAGGCCAGTCCCCATGCGAGTTCCTCGGGGGCCTCTCGGGATTCCTCTCCCGTCGATGCCGGGGCCTAAGACCTTGTGTGGAGTCGGGGCCGGAACCTGAGGATTCCTCTCCAGTGCTGACATGGATCTTGGGGTACTTCTGGAGTCTCCCCAGTGGAGTCAGTCTTCGTCTCGAAGGCGGGAATGCCCTTGCGCTTTCCTCCAGAGCGGTAGCAGCAGTGTCACGCAGTCCACCGCGTGGATCAAAGGATCTATGGTTTCCCTCGAGTCTTTCCCACGAGGCTTTCCCACGAGGCTTTCCCACAGGGCTGTCCCACGTGCACACGTGGTGGGAGTCGATCCTCGGCTTGAACGTCAAGGCAGTGCAGGGAAAACAGGTTCCTCTGGAATGGAATGACACATCTGGGGGACTCTTGGAATGGTGGCACGACCCTGGAGTTCCTCTCGCCTTTCCTGTGGAGAGCGCCTCCTCTTGAGATGCGACGGGAACGCCGGGAATTCTTTCCCTATGAAACAGGGAAAGGATCCCTCATCTCGAGCTAAGCGGCGGAAACGGGGCTCCCCTAGATGTGTTCGCGACCCTCGTGCTTCCTCTCGAGTGGAGACGGGTATGTCGGGGAACTTCTTGAGTTGCAGCAAGGGTGTGAAGGACCCTTTGGAAGTTCCAGTGGTTAGATGTGCTTAGCCTCGAGAAGCCTCAGCGGAAATGGGCCTCATCTCGCCTGGAGGGCAAAACCTCCTGAAATTTCTCGAGTTTCGTCAGGTGCTCTCGACTTACGACGGGGACCTCAGGGATTCGCTCTGGTGGCCTCAGGAAAGGCCAGTCCCCATGCGAGTTCCTCAGGGGCCTCTCGGGATTCCTCTCCCGTCGATGCCGGGGCCTAAGACCTTGTGTGGATTCGGGGCCAGAACCTGAGGATTCCTCTCCAGTCATGACATGGATCTTGGGGTACTTCTGGAGTTTAACCAGCGGAGACAGTCCTCATCTCGAATGCGGGCATGCACTTGTGCTTTCCTCCAGAGCGGTAGCAGCAGTGTCACGCAGTCTGCCGCGTGGATCAAAGGATCTATGGTTTCCCTCGAGTCTTTCCCACGAGGCTTTCCCACGAGGCTTTCCCACAGGGCTGTCCCACGTGCACACGTGGTGGGAGTCGATCCTCGGCTTGAACGTCAAGGCAGTGCAGGGAAAACAGGTTCCTCTGGAATGGACTGACACATCTGGGGGACTCTTGGAATGGTGGCACGACTCTGGAGTTCCTCTCGTCTTTCCTGTGGAGAGAGCCTCCTATTGAGATGCGACGGGCACGCCGGGAATTCTTTCCCTTCGAAACAGGGAAAGGATCCGTAATCTCGAGCTAGGAGGCGGAAACGGGGCTCCCCTGGATGTGTGCGGGACCCTCGTGCTTCCTCTCGAGTGGAGACGGGTATGTCGGGGAACTTTTTGAGTTGCAGCGATGGTGTGAAGGACCCTTTGGAAGTTCCAGTGGTTAGATGTGATTAGCCTCGAGAAGCCTCAGCGGAAATGGGCCTCATCTCGCCTGGAGGGTAAAACCTCCTGGATTTTCTCGAGGTGCGGCAGGTGCTCTCGACTTACGACGGGGACCTCAGGGACCCGCTCTGTTGGCCTCAGGAAAGGCCAGTCCCCATGCGAGTTCCTCAGGGGCCTCTCGGGATTCCTCTCCCGTCGATGCCGGGGCCTAAGACCTTGTGTGGAGTCGGGGCCGGAACCTGAGGATTCCTCTCCAGTGCTGACATGGATCTTGGGGTACATCTGGAGTCTCCCCAGGGGAGTCAGTCCTCGTCTCGAATGCGGGCATGCACTTGCGCTTTCCTCCAGAGCGGTAGCAGCAGTGTCACGCAGTCCGCCGCGTGGATCAAAGGATGTATGGTTTTCCCTCGAGTCTTTACCACGAGGCTTTCCCACGAGGCTTTCCCACAGGGCTGTCCCACGTGCAAAAGTGATGGGAGTCGATCCTCGGCTTGAACGTCAAGGCAGTGCAGGGAAAACAGGTTCCTCTGGAATGGACTGACCCATCTCTGGGACTCTTGGAATGGTGGCACGACCCTGGAGTTCCTCTCGCCTTTCCTGTGGAGAGCGCCTCCTCTTGAGATGCGACGGGAACGCCGGGAATTCTTTCCCTAGGAAACATGGAAAGGATCCCTCATCTCGAGCTAGGAGGCGGAAACGGGGCTCCCCTGGATGTGTGCGGGACCCCACGTGCTTCCTCTCGAGTGGAGACGGGTATGTCGGGGAACTTCTTGAGTTGCAGCAAGGGTGTGAAGGACCCTTAGGAAGTTCCAGTGGTTAGATGTGATTAGCCTCGAGAAGCCTCAGTGGAAATGGGCCTCATCTCGCCTGGAGGGCAAAACCTCCTGGATTTTCTCGAGTTGCGGCAGGTGCTCTCGACTTACGACGGGGACCTCAGGGACCCGCTCTGGTGGCCTCAGGAAAGGCCAGTCCCCATGCGAGTTCCTCGGGGGCCTCTCGGAATTCCTCTCCCGTCGATGACGGGGCCTAAGACCTTGTGTGGTGTCGAGGCCGGAACCTGAGGTTTCCTCTCCAGTGCTGACATGGATCTTGGGGTACATCTGGAGTCTCCCCAGGGGAGTCAGTCCTAGTCTCGAATGCGGGCATGCACTTGCGCTTTCCTCCAGAGCGGTAGCAGCAGTGTCAGGCAGTCCGCCGCGTGGATCAAAGGATCTATGGTTTTCCCTCGAGTCTTTCCCACGAGGCTTTCCCACAGGGCTGTCCCACGTGCACACGTGGTGGGATTCGATCCTCGGCTTGAACGTCAAGGCAGTGCAGGGAAAACAGGTTCCCATGGAATGGACTGACCCATCTGGGGGACTCTTGGAATGGTGGCACGACCCTGGAGTTCCTCTCGCCTTTCCTGTGGAGAGCGCCTCCTCTTGAGATGCGACGGGAACGCCGGGAATTCTTTCGCTACGAAACAGGGAAAGGATCCCTTATCTCGAGCTAGGAGGCAGAAACGGGGCTCCCCTGGATGTGTGCGGGACCCCACGTGCTTCCTCTCGAGTGGATACGGGTATGTCGCGGAACTACTTGAGTTGCAGCAAGGGTGTGAAGGACCCTTTGGAAGTTCCAGTGGTTAGATGTGATTAGCCTCGAGAAGCCTCAGTGGAAATGGGCCTCATCTCGTCTGGAGGGCAAAACCTCCTGGATTTTCTCGAGTTGCGGCAGGTGCTCTCGACTTACGACGGGGACCTCAGGGACCCGCTCTGGAGGCCTCAGGAAATGTCAGTCCCCATGCGAGTTCCTCGGGGGCCTCTCGGGATTCCTCTCCCGTCGATGCCGGGGCCTAAGACCTTGTGTGGAGTCGGGGCCGGAACCTGAGGATTCCTCTCCAGTGCTGACATGGATCTTGGGGTACTTCTGGAGTCTCCCCAGGGGAGTCAGTCCTCGTCTCGAATGCGGGCATGCACTTGCCCTTTCCTCCAGAGCGGTAGCAGCAGTGTCACGCAGTCCGCCGCGTGGATCAAAGGATCTATGGTTTTCCCTCGAGTCTTTCCCACGAGGCTTTCCCACGAGGCTTTCCTACAGGGCTGTCCTACGTGCACACGTGGTGGGAGTCGATCCTCGGCTTGAACGTCAAGGCAGTGCAGGGAAAACAGGTGCCTCTGGAATGGACTGACACATCTGGGGGTCTCTTGGAATGGTGCCACGACCCTGGAGTTCCTCTCGCCTTTCCTGTGGAGAGCGCCTCCTCTTGAGATGCGACGGGAACGCCGGGAATTCTTTCCCTACGAAACATGGAAAGGATCCCTCATCTCGAGCTAGGAGGCGGAAACGGGGCTCCCCTGGATGTGTGCGGGACCCTCGTGCTTCCTCTCGAGTGGAGACGGGTATGTCGGGGAACTGCTTGAGTTGCAGCAAGGGTGTGAAGGACCCTTTGGAAGTTCAAGTGGTTAGATGTGATTAGCCTCGAGAAGCCTCAGCAGAAATGGGCCTCATCTCGCCTGGAGGGCAAAACCTCCTGGATTTTCTCGAGTTTCGGCAGGTGCTCTCGACTTACGACGGGGACCTGAGGGACCCGCTCTGGAGGCCTCAGGAAAGGCCAGTCCCCATGCGAGTTCCTCGGGGGCCTCTCGGGATTCCTCTCCCGTCGATGCCAGGGCCTAAGACCTTGTGTGGTGTCGGGGCCGGAACCTGAGGATTCCTCTCCAGTGCTGACATGGATCTTGGGGTACTTCTGGAGTCTCCCCAGGGAAGTCAGTCCTCGTCTCGAATGCGGGCATGCACTTGCGCTTTCCTTCAGAGCGGTAGCAGCAGTGTCACGCAGTCCGCCGCGTGGATCAAAGGATCTATGTTTTTCCCTCGAGTCTTTCCCACGAGGCTTTCCCACGGGGCTTTCCCACAGGGCTGTTCCACGTGCACACGTGGTGGGAGTCGATCCTCGGCTTGAACGTCAAGGCAGTGCGGGGAAAACAGGTTCCTCTGGAATGGACTGACACATCTGGGGGACTCTTGGAATGGTGGCACGACCCTGGAGTTCCTCTCGCCTTTCCTGTGGAGAGCGCCTCCTCTTGAGATGCGACGGGAACGCCGGGAATTCTTTCCCTACGAAACAGGGAAAGGATCCCTCATCTCGAGCTAGGAGGCAGAAACGGGGCTCCCCTGGATGTGTGCGGGACCCCACGTGCTTCCTCTCGAGGGGAGACGGGTATGTCGTGGAACTGCTTGAGTTGCAGCAAGGGTGTGAAGGACCCTTTGGAAGTTCCAGTGGTTAGATGTGATTAGCCTCGAGAAGCCTCAGCGGAAATGGGCCTCATCTCGCCTGGAGGGCAACACCTCGTGGATTTTCTCGAGTTGCGGCAGGTGCTCTCGACTTATGACGGGGACCTCAGGGACCCGTTCTGGTGGCCTCAGGAACGGCCAGTCCCCATGCGAGTTCCTCGGGGGCCTCTCGGGATTCCTCTCCCGTCGATGCCGGGGCCTAAGACCTTGTGTGGATTCGGGGCCGGAACCTGAGGATTCCTCTCCAGTGCTGTCATGGATCTTGGGGTACTTCTGGAGTCTCCCCAGGGGAGTCAGTCCTCGTCTCGAATGCGGGCATGCACTTGCGCTTTCCTCCAGAGCGGTAGCAGCAGTGTCACGCAGTCCGCCGCGTGGATCAAAGGATCTATGGTTTTCCCTCGAGTCTTTCCCACGAGGCTTTCCCACGAGGCTTTCCCACAGGGCAGTCCCACGTGCACACGTGGTGGGAGTCGATCCTCGGCTTGAACGTCAAGGCAGTGCAGGGAAAACAGGTTCCTCTGGAATGGACTGACCCATCTGGGGGACTCTTTGAATGGTGGCACGGCCCTGGAGTTCCTCTCGCCTTTCCTGTGGAGAGCGCCTCCTCTTGAGATGCGACGGGAACGCCGGGAATTCTTTCCATATGAAACAGGGAAAGGATCCATCATCTCGAGCTAGGAGGCGGAGACGGGGCTCCCCTGGATGTGTGCGGGACCCCACGTGCTTCCTCTCGAGTGGAGACGGGTATGTCGGGGAACTTCTTGAGTTGCAGCAAGGGTGTGAAGGAGCCTTAGGAAGTTCCAGTGGTTAGACGTGATTAGCCTCGAGAAGCCTCAGCGGAAATGGGCCTCATCTCGCCTGGAGGGCAAAACCTCCTGGATTTTCTCGAGTTGCGGCAGGTGCTCTCGACTTACGACGGGGACCTCAGGGACCCGCTCTGGTGGCCTCAGGAAAGGCCAGTCCCCATGCGAGTTCCTCGGGGGCCTCTCGGGATTCCTCTCCCGTCGATGCCGGGGACTAAGACCTTGTGTGGATTCGGAGCCGGAACCTGAGGATTCCTCTCCAGTGCTGACATGGATCTTGGGGTACTTCTGGAGTCTCCCCAGAGGAGTCAGTCCTCGTCTCGAATGCGGGAATGCACTTGCGCTTTCCTCCAGAGCGGTAGCAGCAGTGTCACACAGTCCGCCGCGTGGATCAAAGGATCTATGGTTTTCCCTCGAGTCTTTCCCACGAGGCTTTCCCACGAGGCTTTCCCACAGGGCTGTCCCACGTGCACACGTGGTGGGAGTCCATCCTCGGCTTGAACGTCAAGGCAGTGCAGGGAAAACAGGTTCCTCTGGAATGGACTGACACATCTGGGGGACTCTTGGAATGGTGGCACGACCCTGGAGTTCCTCTCTCCTTTCCTGTGGAGAGCGCCTCCTCTTGAGATGCGACGGGAACGCCGGGAATTCTTTCCCTATGAAACAGGGAAAGGATCCCTCATCTCGAGCTAGGAGGCGGAGACGGGGCTCCCCTGGATGTGTGCGGGACCCCACGTGCTTCCTCTCGAGTGGAGACGGGTATGTCGGGGAACATCTTGAGTTGCAGCAAGGGTGTGAAGGACCCTTAGGAAGTTCCAGTGGTTAGACGTGATTAGCCTCGAGAAGCCTCAGCGGAAATGGGCCTCATCTTGCCTGGAGGGCAAAACCTCCTGGATTTTCTCGAGTTGCGGCAGGTGCTCTCGACTTATGACGGGGACCTCAGGGACCCGCTCTGGTGGCCTCAGGAAAGGCCAGTCCCCATGCGAGTTCCTCGGGGGCCTCTCGGGTTTCCTCTCCCGTCGATGCCGGGGCCTAAGACCTTGTATGGAGTCGGGGTCGGAACCTGAGGATTCCTCTCCAGTGCTGACATGGATCTTGGGGTACTTCTGGAGTCTACCCAGGGGAGTCAGTCCTCGTCTCGAATGCGGGCATGCACTTGCGCTTTCCTCCAGAGCGGTAGCAGCAGTGTCACGCAGTCCACCGCGTGGATCAAAGGATCTATGGTTTTCCCTCGAGTCTTTCCCACGAGGCTTTCCCACGAGGCTATCCCACAGGGCTGTCCCACGTACACACGTGGTGGGACTCGATCCTCGGCTTGAACGTCAAGGCAGTGCAGGGAAAACAGGTTCCTCTGGAATGGACTGACACATCTGAGGGTCTCTTGAAATGGTGCCACGACCCTGGAGTTCCTCTCGCCTTTCCTGTGGAGAGCGCCTCCTCTTGAGATGCGACGGGAACGCCGGGAATTCTTTCCCTACGAAACAGGGAAAGGATCCCTCATCTCGAGCTAGGAGGCGGAAACGGGGCTCCCCTGGATGTGTGCGGGACCCCACGTGCTTCCTCTCGAGTGGAGACGGGTATGTCGCGGAACTGCTTGAGTTGCAGCAAGGGTGTGAAGGACCCTTTGGAAGTTCCAGTGGTTAGATGTAATTAGCCTCGAGAAGCCTCAGCGGAAATGGGCCTCATCTCGCCTGGAGGGCAAAACCTCCTGGATTTTCTCGAGTTGCGGCAGGTGCTCTCGACTTATGACGGGGACCTCAGGGACCCGGTCTGGTGGCCTCAGGAACGGCCAGTCCCCATGCGAGTTCCTCGGGGGCCTCTCGGGATTCCTCTCCCGTCGATGCCGGGGACTAAGACCTTGTGTGGATTCGGGGCCGGAACCTAAGGATTCCTCTCCAGTGCTGACATGGATCTTGGGGTACTTCTGGAGTCTCCCCAGGGGAGTCAGTCCTCGTCTCGAATGCGGGCATGCACTTGCGCTTTCCTCCAGAGCGGTAGCAGCAGTGTAACGCAGTCCACCGCGTGGATCAAAGGATCTATGGTTTTCCCTCGAGTCTTTCCCTCGAGGCTTTCCCACGAGGCTTTCCCACAGGGCTGTCCCACGTGCACACGTGGTGGGATTCGATCCTCGGCTTGAACGTCAAGGCAGTGCGGGGAAAAAAGGTTCCTCTGGAATGGACTGACACATCTGGGGAACTCTTGGAATGGTGGCACGACCCTGGAGTTCCTCTCGCCTTTCCTGTGGAGAGCGCCTCCTCTTGAGATGCGACGGGAACGCCGGGAATTCTTTCCCTATGAAACAGGGAAAGGATCTCTCATCTCGAGCTAGGAGGCGGAAACGGGGCTCCCCTGCATGTGTGCGGGACCCCACGTGCTTCCTCTCGAGTGGAAACGGGTATGTCGCGGAACTGCTTGAGTTGCAGCAAGGGTGTGAAGGACCCTTTGGAAGTTCCAGTGGTTAGACGTGATTAGCCTCGAGAAGCCTCAGCGGAAATGGGCCTCATCTCGCCTGGAGGGCAACACCTCGTGGATTTTCTCGAGTTGCGGCAGGTGCTCTCGACTTATGACGGGGACCTCAGGGACCCGTTCTGGTGGCCTCAGGAACGGCCAGTCCCCATGCGAGTTCCTCGGGGGCCTCTCGGGATTCCTCTCCCGTCGATGCCGGGGCCTAAGACCTTGTGTGGATTCGGGGCCGGAACCTGAGGATTCCTCTCCAGTGCTGTCATGGATCTTGGGGTACTTCTGGAGTCTCCCCAGGGGAGTCAGTCCTCGTCTCGAATGCGGGCATGCACTTGCGCTTTCCTCCAGAGCGGTAGCAGCAGTGTCACGCAGTCCGCCGCGTGGATCAAAGGATCTATGGTTTTCCCTCGAGTCTTTCCCACGAGGCTTTCCCACGAGGCTTTCCCACAGGGCAGTCCCACGTGCACACGTGGTGGGAGTCGATCCTCGGCTTGAACGTCAAGGCAGTGCAGGGAAAACAGGTTCCTCTGGAATGGACTGACCCATCTGGGGGACTCTTTGAATGGTGGCACGGCCCTGGAGTTCCTCTCGCCTTTCCTGTGGAGAGCGCCTCCTCTTGAGATGCGACGGGAACGCCGGGAATTCTTTCCATATGAAACAGGGAAAGGATCCATCATCTCGAGCTAGGAGGCGGAGACGGGGCTCCCCTGGATGTGTGCGGGACCCCACGTGCTTCCTCTCGAGTGGAGACGGGTATGTCGGGGAACTTCTTGAGTTGCAGCAAGGGTGTGAAGGAGCCTTAGGAAGTTCCAGTGGTTAGACGTGATTAGCCTCGAGAAGCCTCAGCGGAAATGGGCCTCATCTCGCCTGGAGGGCAAAACCTCCTGGATTTTCTCGAGTTGCGGCAGGTGCTCTCGACTTACGACGGGGACCTCAGGGACCCGCTCTGGTGGCCTCAGGAAAGGCCAGTCCCCATGCGAGTTCCTCGGGGGCCTCTCGGGATTCCTCTCCCGTCGATGCCGGGGACTAAGACCTTGTGTGGATTCGGAGCCGGAACCTGAGGATTCCTCTCCAGTGCTGACATGGATCTTGGGGTACTTCTGGAGTCTCCCCAGAGGAGTCAGTCCTCGTCTCGAATGCGGGAATGCACTTGCGCTTTCCTCCAGAGCGGTAGCAGCAGTGTCACACAGTCCGCCCCGTGGATCAAAGGATCTATGGTTTTCCCTCGAGTCTTTCCCACGAGGCTTTCCCACGAGGCTTTCCCACAGGGCTGTCCCACGTGCACACGTGGTGGGAGTCCATCCTCGGCTTGAACGTCAAGGCAGTGCAGGGAAAACAGGTTCCTCTGGAATGGACTGACACATCTGGGGGACTCTTGGAATGGTGGCACGACCCTGGAGTTCCTCTCTCCTTTCCTGTGGAGAGCGCCTCCTCTTGAGATGCGACGGGAACGCCGGGAATTCTTTCCCTATGAAACAGGGAAAGGATCCCTCATCTCGAGCTAGGAGGCGGAGACGGGGCTCCCCTGGATGTGTGCGGGACCCCACGTGCTTCCTCTCGAGTGGAGACGGGTATGTCGGGGAACATCTTGAGTTGCAGCAAGGGTGTGAAGGACCCTTAGGAAGTTCCAGTGGTTAGACGTGATTAGCCTCGAGAAGCCTCAGCGGAAATGGGCCTCATCTTGCCTGGAGGGCAAAACCTCCTGGATTTTCTCGAGTTGCGGCAGGTGCTCTCGACTTATGACGGGGACCTCAGGGACCCGCTCTGGTGGCCTCAGGAAAGGCCAGTCCCCATGCGAGTTCCTCGGGGGCCTCTCGGGTTTCCTCTCCCGTCGATGCCGGGGCCTAAGACCTTGTGTGGAGTCGGGGTCGGAACCTGAGGATTCCTCTCCAGTGCTGACATGGATCTTGGGGTACTTCTGGAGTCTACCCAGGGGAGTCAGTCCTCGTCTCGAATGCGGGCATGCACTTGCGCTTTCCTCCAGAGCGGTAGCAGCAGTGTCACGCAGTCCACCGCGTGGATCAAAGGATCTATGGTTTTCCCTCGAGTCTTTCCCACGAGGCTTTCCCACGAGGCTATCCCACAGGGCTGTCCCACGTACACACGTGGTGGGACTCGATCCTCGGCTTGAACGTCAAGGCAGTGCAGGGAAAACAGGTTCCTCTGGAATGGACTGACACATCTGAGGGTCTCTTGAAATGGTGCCACGACCCTGGAGTTCCTCTCGCCTTTCCTGTGGAGAGCGCCTCCTCTTGAGATGCGACGGGAACGCCGGGAATTCTTTCCCTACGAAACAGGGAAAGGATCCCTCATCTCGAGCTAGGAGGCGGAAACGGGGCTCCCCTGGATGTGTGCGGGACCCCACGTGCTTCCTCTCGAGTGGAGACGGGTATGTCGCGGAACTGCTTGAGTTGCAGCAAGGGTGTGAAGGACCCTTTGGAAGTTCCAGTGGTTAGATGTAATTAGCCTCGAGAAGCCTCAGCGGAAATGGGCCTCATCTCGCCTGGAGGGCAAAACCTCCTGGATTTTCTCGAGTTGCGGCAGGTGCTCTCGACTTATGACGGGGACCTCAGGGACCCGGTCTGGTGGCCTCAGGAACGGCCAGTCCCCATGCGAGTTCCTCGGGGGCCTCTCGGGATTCCTCTCCCGTCGATGCCGGGGACTAAGACCTTGTGTGGATTCGGGGCCGGAACCTAAGGATTCCTCTCCAGTGCTGACATGGATCTTGGGGTACTTCTGGAGTCTCCCCAGGGGAGTCAGTCCTCGTCTCGAATGCGGGCATGCACTTGCGCTTTCCTCCAGAGCGGTAGCAGCAGTGTAACGCAGTCCACCGCGTGGATCAAAGGATCTATGGTTTTCCCTCGAGTCTTTCCCTCGAGGCTTTCCCACGAGGCTTTCCCACAGGGCTGTCCCACGTGCACACGTGGTGGGATTCGATCCTCGGCTTGAACGTCAAGGCAGTGCGGGGAAAAAAGGTTCCTCTGGAATGGACTGACACATCTGGGGAACTCTTGGAATGGTGGCACGACCCTGGAGTTCCTCTCGCCTTTCCTGTGGAGAGCGCCTCCTCTTGAGATGCGACGGGAACGCCGGGAATTCTTTCCCTATGAAACAGGGAAAGGATCTCTCATCTCGAGCTAGGAGGCGGAAACGGGGCTCCCCTGCATGTGTGCGGGACCCCACGTGCTTCCTCTCGAGTGGAAACGGGTATGTCGCGGAACTGCTTGAGTTGCAGCAAGGGTGTGAAGGACCCTTTGGAAGTTCCAGTGGTTAGACGTGATTAGCCTCGAGAAGCCTCAGCAGAAATGGGCCTCATCTCGCCTGGAGTGCAAAACATCCTGGATTTTCTCGAGTTGCGGCAGGTGCTCTCGACTTACGACGGGGACCTCAGGAACCCGCTCTGGTGTCCTCAGGAAAGGCCAGTCCCCATGCGAGTTCCTCGGGGGCCTCTCGGGATTCCTCTCCCGTGGATGCCGGGGCCTAAGACCTTGTGTGGAGTCGGGGCCGGAACCTGAGGATTCCTCTCCAGTGCTGACATGGATCTTGGGGTACTTTTGGAGTCTCCCCAGGGGAGTCAGTCCTCGTCTCGAATGCGGGCATGCACCTGTGCTTTCCTCCAGAGCGGTAGCAGCAGTGTCACGCAGTCGGCCGCGTGGATCAAATGATCTATGGTTTTCCCTCGAGTCTTTCCCACGAGGCTTTCCCACGAGGCTTTCCCACAGGGCTGTACCACGTGCACACGTGGTGGGAGTCGATCCTCGGCTTGAACGTCAAGGCAGTGCAGGGAAAACAGGTTCCTCTGTAATGGACTGACACATCTGGGGGTCTCTTGGAATGGTGACACGACCCTGGAGTTCCTCTCGCCTTTCCTGTGGAGAGTGCCTCCTCTTGAGATGCGACGGGAACGCCGGGAATTCTTTCCCTACGAAACAGGGAAAGGATCCCTCATCTCGAGCTAGGAAGCGGAAACGGGGCTCCCCTGGATGTGTGCGGGACCCCACGTGCTTCCTCTCGAGTGGAGATGGGTATGTCGCGGAGCTGCTTGAGTTGCAGCAAGGGTGTGAAGGACCCTTTGGAAGTTCCAGTGGTTAGATGTGATTAGCCTCGAGAAGCCTCAGCGGAAATGGGCCTCATCTCGCCTGGAGGGCAAAACCTCCTGGATTTTCTCGAGTTGCGGCAGGTCCTCTCGACTTACGACGGGGACCTCAGGGACCCGCTCTGGTGGCCTCAGGAGAGGCCAGTCCCCATGCGAGTTCCTCGGGGGCCTCTCGGGATTCCTCTCCCGTCGATGCCGGGGCCTAAGACCTTGTGTGGAGTCGGGGCCGGAAACTGAGGATTCCTCTCCAGTGCTGACATGGATCTTGGGGTACTTTTGGAGTCTCCCCAGGGGAGTCAGTCCTCGTCTCGAATGTGGGCATGCACTTGCGCTTTCCTCCAGAACGGTAGCAGCAGTGTCACGCAGTCCGCCGCGTGGATCAAAGGATCTACGGTTTTCCCTCGAGTCTTTCCCACGAGTCGTTCCCACGAGGCTTTCCCACAGGGCTGTCCCACGTGCACACGTGGTGGGAGTCGATCCTCGGCTTGAACGTCAAGGCAGTGCAGGGAAAACAGGTTCCTCTGTAATGGACTGACACATCTGGGTGTCTCTTGGAATGCTGGCACGACCCTGGAGTTCCTCTCGCCTTTCCTGTGGAGAGCGCCTCCTCTTGAGATGCGACGGGAACACCGGAAATTCTTTCGCTACGAAACAGGGAAAGGATCCCTCATCTCGAGCTAGGAGGCGGAAACGGGGCTCCCCTGGATGTGTGCATGACCCCACGTGCTTCCTCTCGAGTGGAGACGGGTATGTCGGGGAACTTCTTGAGTTGCAGCAAGGGTGTGAAGGACCCTTTGGAAGTTCCAGTGGTTAGATGCTATTAGCCTCGAGAAGCCTCAGCGGAAATGGGCCTCATCTCGCCTGGAGGGCAAAACCTCCTGGATTTTCTCGAGTTGCGGCAGGTGCTCTCAACTTACGACAGGGACCTCAGGGACCCGTTCTGGTGGCCTCAGGAAAGGCCAATCCCCATGCGAGTTTCTCGGGGGCCTCTCGGGATTCCTCTCCCGTCGATGCCGGGGCCTAAGACCTTGTGTGGAGTCGGGGCCGGAACCTGAGGATTCCTCTCCAGTGCTGACATGGATCTTGGGGTACTTCTGGAGTCTCCCCAGGGGAGTCAGTCCTCGTCTCGAATGTGGGCATGCACTTGCGCTTTCCTCCAGAGCGGTAGCCGCAGTGTCACGCAGTCCGCCGCGTGGATCAAAGGATCTATGGTTTTCCCTCGAGTCTTTCCCACGAGGCTTTCCCACGAGGCTTTCCCACAGGGCTGTCCCACGTGCACACGTGGTGGGAGTCGATCCTCGGCTTGAACGTCAAGGCAGTGCAGGGAAAACAGGTTCCTCTGGAATGGACTGACACATCTGGGGGACTCCGGGAATGGTGGCACGACCCTGGAGTTCCTATCGCCTTTCCTGTGGAGAGCGCCTCCTCTTGAGATGCGAGGGGAACGCCGGGAATTCTTTCCCTACGAAACAAGAAAAGGATCCCCCATCTCGAGCTAGGAGGCGGAAACGGGGCTCCCCTGGATGTGTGCGGGACTCCACGTGCTTCCTCTAGAGTGGAGACGGGTATGTCGCGGAACTTCTTGAGTTGCAGCAAGGGTGTGAAGGACCCTTTGGAAGTTCCAGTGGTTAGATGTGATTAGCCTCGAGAAACCTCGAGGCAGTGCAGGGAAAACAGGTTCCTCTGGAATGGACTGACACATCTGGGGGTCTCTTGGAATGGTGGCACGACCCTGGAGTTCCTCTCGCCTTTCCTGTGGAGAGCGCCTCCTCTTGAGATGCGACGGGAACGCCGGGAATTCTTTCCCTACGAAACAGGGAAAGGATCCCTCATCTCGAGCTAGGATGCTGAAACGGGGCTCCCCTGGATGTGTGCGGCACCCCACGTGCTTCCTCTCGAGTGGAGACGGGTATGTCGCGGAACTGCTTGAGTTGCAGCAAGGGTGTGAAGGACCCTTTGGAAGTTCCAGTGGTTAGATGTGATTAGCCTCGAGAAGCCTCAGCGGAAATGGGCCTCATCACGCCTGGAGGGAAAAACCTCCTGGATTTTCTCGAGTTGCGGCAG
Source organism: Ovis canadensis (assembly GCF_042477335.2). Classification (NCBI taxonomy): domain Eukaryota; kingdom Metazoa; phylum Chordata; class Mammalia; order Artiodactyla; family Bovidae; genus Ovis; species Ovis canadensis. The sequence goes on from NC_091253.1 coordinate 9,263,106, forward strand.
GTGCTCTCGACTTACGACGGGGACCTCAGGGACCCGCTCTGGTGGCCTCAGGAAAGGCCAGTCCCCATGCGAGTTCCTCGGGGGCCTCTCGGGATTCCTCTCCCGTCGATGCCGGGGCCTAAGTCCTTGTGTGGAGTCGGGGCCTGAACCTGAGGATTCCTCTCCAGTGCTGACATGGATCTTGGGGTACTTCTGGAGTCTCCCCAGGGGAGTCAGTCCTCGTCTCGAATGCGGGCATGCACTTGCGCTTTCCTCCAGAGCGGTAGCAGCAGTGTCACGCAGTCCGCCGCGTGGATCAAAGGATCTATGCTTTTTCCTCGAGTCTTTCCCACGAGGCTTTCCCACGAGGCTTTCCCACGAGGCTTTCCCACAGGGCTGTCACACGTGCACACGTGGTGGGACTCGATCCTCGGGTTGAAAGTCAAGGCAGTGCAGGGAAAACAGGTTCCTCTGGAATGGACTGACACATCCGGGGGTCTCTTGGAATGGTGACACGACCGTGGAGTTCCTCTCGCCTTTCCTGTGGAGAGTGCCTCCTCTTGAGATGCGACGGGAACGCCGGGAATTCTTTCCCTCCGAAACAGGGAAAGGATCCCTCATCTCGAGCTAAGAGGCGGATACGAGGCTCCCCTGGATGTGTCGGGAACCCACGTGCTTCCTCTCGAGTGGAGACGGGTATGTCGGGGAACTTCTTGAGTTACAGCAAGGGTGTGAAGGACCCTTTGGAAGTTCCAGTGGTTAGATGTGATTAGCCTCGAGAAGCCTCAGCGGAAATGGGCCTCATCTCGCCTGGAGGGCAAAACCTCCTGGATTTTCTCGAGTTGCGGCAGGTGCTCTCGACTTACGACGGGGACCTCAGGGACCCGCTCTGGAGGCCTCAGGAAAGGCCAGTCCCCATGCGAGTTCCTCGGGGGCCTCTCGGGATTCCTCTCCCGTCGATGCCGGGGCTTAAGACCTTGTGTGGAGTCGGGGCCAGAACCTGAGGATTCCTCTCCAGTGCTGACATGGATCTTGGGGTACTTCTGGAGTCTCCCCAGGGGAGTCAGTCCTCGTCTCGAATGCGGGCATGCACTTGCGCTTTCCTCCAGAGTGGTAGCAGCAGTGTCACACAGTCCTCCGCGTGGATCAACAGATCTATTGTTTTCCCTCGAGTCTTTCCCACGAGGCTTTCCCACGAGGCTTTCCCACAGGGCTGTCCCACGTGCACACGTGGTGGGAGTCGATCCTCGGCTTGAACGTCAAGGCAGTGCAGGGAAAACAGGTTCCTCTGGAATGGACTGACACATCTGGGGGACTCTTGGAATGGTGGCACGACCCTGGATTTCCTCTCGCCTTTCCTGTGGAGAGTGCCTCCTCTTGAGATGCGACGGGAACACCGGGAATTCTTTCCCTACGAAACAGGGAAAGGATCCCTCATCTCGAGCTAGGAGGCGGAAACGGGGCTCCCCTGGATGTGTGCTGGACCCTCGTGCTTCCTCTCGAGTGGAGACGGGTATGTCGCGGAACTGCTTGAGTTGCAACAAGGGTGTGAAGGACCCTTTGGAAGTTCCTGTGGTTAGATGTGATTAGCCTCGAGAAGCATCAGCGGAAATGGGCCTCATCTCGCCTGGAGGGCAAAACCTCCTGAATTTTCCCGAGTTGCGGCAGGTGCTCTCGACTTACGACGGGGACCTCAGGGACCCGCTCTGGAGGCCTCAGGAAAGGCCAGTCCCCATGCGAGTTCCTCGGGGGCCTCTCGGGGTTCCTCTCCCGTCGATGCCGGGGACTAAGACCTTGTGTGGAGTCGGGGCCGGAACCTGAGGAATCCTCTCCAGTGCTGACATGGATCTTGGGGTACTTCTGGAGTCTCCCCAGGGGAGTCAGTCCTCGTCTCGAATGCGGGCATGCACTTGCGCTTTCCTCCAGAGTGGTAGCAGCAGTGTCACGCAGTCCGCCGCGTGGATCAAAGGATCTATGGTTTTCCCTCGAGTCTTTCCCACCAGGCTTTCCGACGAGGCTTTCCCACAGGGCAGTCCCACGTGCACACGTGGTGGGAGTCGATCCTCGGCTTGAACGTCAAGGCAGTGCAGGGAAAACAGGTTCCTCTGGAATGGATTGACACATCTGGGGGACTCTTGGAATGGTGGCACGACCCTGGAGTTCCTCTCGCCTTTCCTGTGGAGAGCGCCTCCTCTTGAGATGCGAGGGGAACGCCGGGAATTCTTTCACTACGAAACAGGGAAAGGATCTCTCATCTCGAGCTAGGAGGCGGAAATGGGGCTCCCCTGGATGTGTGCGGGACCCCACGTGCTTCCTCTCGAGTGGAGACTGTTATGTCGGGGAACATCTTGAGTTGCAGCAAGGGTGTGAAGGACCCTTTGGAAGTTCCAGTGGTTAGATGTGATTAGCCTCGAGAAGCCTCAGCGGAAATGGGCCTCATCTCGCCTGGAGGGCAAAACCTCCTGGATTTTCTCGAGTTGCGGCAGATGCTCTCGACTTACGACGGGGACCTCAGGGACCCGCTCTGGTGGCCTCAGGAAAGGCCAGTCCCCATGGGAGTTCCTCGGGGGCCTCTCGGGATTCCTCTCCGGTCGATGCCGGGGCCTAAGACCTTGTGTGGAGTCGGGGCCGGAACCTGAGGATTCCTCTCCAGTGCTGACATGGATCTTGGGGTACTTCTGGAGTCTCCCCAGGGGAGTCAGTCCTCGTCTCGAATGCGGGCATGCACTTGCGCTTTCCTCCAGAGCGGTAGCAGCATTGTCACGCAGTCCGCCACGTGGATCAAAGGATCTATGCTTTTCCCTCGAGTCTTTCCCACGAGGCTTTCCCACGAGGCTTTCCCACGAGGCTTTCCCACAGGGCTGTCCCACGTGCACACGTGGTGGGAGTCGATCCTCGGCTTGAACGTCAAGGCAGTGCAGGGAAAACAGGTTCCTCTGGAATGGATTGACACATCTGGGGGACTCTTGGAATGGTGGCACGACCCTGGAGTTCCTCTCGCCTTTCCTGTGGAGAGCGCCTCCTCTTGAGATGCGACGGGAACGCCGGGAATTCTTTCACTACGAAACAGGGAAAGGATCTCTCATCTCGAGCTAGGAGGCGGAAACGGGGCTCCCCTGGATGTGTGCGGAATCCCAAGTGCTTCCTCTCGAGTGGAGACGGTTATGTCGGGGAACATCTTGAGTTGCAGCAAGGGTGTGAAGGACCCTTTGGAAGTTCCAGTGGTTAGATGTGATTAGCCTCGAGAAGCCTCAGCGGAAATGGGCCTCATCTCGCCTGGAGTGCAAAACCTCCTGGATTTTCTCGAGTTGCGGCAGATGCTCTCGACTCACGACGGGGACCTCAGGGACCCGCTCTGGTGGCCTCACGAAAGGCCAGTCCCCATGCGAGTTCCTCGGGGGCCTCTCGGGATTCCTCTCCGGTCGATGCCGGGGCCTAAGACCTTGTGTGGAGTCGGGGCCGGAACCTGAGGATTCCTCTCCAGTGCTGACATGGATCTTGGGGTACTTCTGGAGTCTCCCCAGGGGAGTCAGTCCTCGTCTCGAATGCGGGCATGCACTTGCGCTTTCCTCCAGAGCGGTAGCAGCATTGTCACGCAGTCCGCCGCGTGGATCAAAGGATATATGGATTTCCCTCGAGGCTTTCCCACGAGGCTTTCCCACGAGGCTTTCCCACAGGGCTGTCACACGTGCACACGTGGTGGGACTCGATCCTCGGGATGAACGTCAAGGCAGTGCAGGGAAAACAGGTTCCTCTGGAATGGACTGACACATCCGGGGGTCTCTTGGAATGGTGAGACGACCCTGGAGTTCCTCTCGCCTTTCCTGTGGAGAGTGCCTCCTCTTGAGATGCGACGGGAACGCCGGGAATTCTTTCCCTACGAAACAGGGAAAGGATCCCTCATCTCGAGCTAGGAGGCGGAAACGGGGCTACCCTGGATGTGTGCGGGTACCCACGTGCTTCCTCTCGAGTGGAGACGGGTATGTCGGGGAACTTCTTGAGTTGCAGCAAGGGTGTGAAGGACCCTTTGGAAGTTCCAGTGGTTAGATGTGATTAGCCTCGAGAAGCCTCAGCGGAAATGGGCCTCATCTCGCCTGGAGGGCAAAACCTCCTGGATTTTCTCGAGTTGCGGCAGGTGCTCTCGACTTACGACGGGGACCTCAGGGACTCGCTCTGGTGGCCTCAAGAAAGGCCAGTCCCAATGCGAGTTCCTCGGGGGCCTCTCGGGATTCCTCTCCCGTCGATGCCGGGGCCTAAGACCTTGTGTGGAGTCGGGGCCGGAACCTGAGGATTCCTCTCCAGTGCTGACATGGATCTTGGGGTACTTCTGGAGTCTCCCCAGGGCAGACAGTCATCGTCTCGAATGCGGGCATGCACTTGCGCTTTCCTCCAGAACGGTAGCAGCAGTGTCACGCAGTCCACCACGTGGATCAAAGGATCTATGGTTTTCCCTCGAGGCTTTCCCACGAGGCTTTCCCACGAGGCTTTCCCACAGGGCTGTCACACGTGCACACGTGGTGGGACTCGATCCTCGGGATGAACGTCAAGGCAGTGCAGGGAAAACAGGTTCCTCTGGAATGGACTGACACATGCGGGGGTCTCTTGGAATGGTGACACGACCCTGGAGTTCCTCTCGCCTTTCCTGTGGAGAGCGCCTCCTCTTGAGATGCGACGGGAACGCTGGGAATTCTTTCCCTACGAAACAGGGAAAGGATCCCTCATCTCGAGCTAGGAGGCGGAAACGGGGCACCCCTGGATGTGTGCGGGACCCCACGTGCTTCCTCTCGAGTGGAGACGGGTATGTCGGGGAACTTCTTGAGTTGCAGCAAGGGTGTGAAGGACCCTTTGGAAGTTCCAGTGGTTAGATGTGATTAGCCTCGAGAAGCCTCAGCGGAAATGGGCCTCATCTCGCCTGGAGGGCAAAACCTCCTGGATTTTCTCGAGTTGCGGCAGGTCCTCTCGACTTACGACGGGGACCTCAGGGACCCGCTCTGGAGGCCTCAGGAAAGGCCAGTCCCCATGCGAGTTCCTCGGGGGCCTCTCGGGATTCCTCTCCCGTCGATTCCGGGGCCTAAGACCTTGTGTGGAGTCGGGGCCGGAATCTGAGGATTCCTCTCCAGTGCTGACATGGATCTTGGGGACTTCTGGAGTCTCCCCAGGGCAATCAGTCCTCGTCTCGAATGCGGGAATGCCATTGCGCTCCTCCAGAGCGGTAGCAGCAGTGTCATGCAGTCCGCCGCGTGGATCAAAGGATCTATGGTTTTCCCTCGAGTCTTTCCCACGAGGCTTTCCCACGAGGCTTTCCACAGGGCTGTCCCACGTGCACACGTGGTGCGAGTCGATCCTCGGCTTGAACGTCAAGGCAGTGTAGGGAAAACAGGTTCCTCTGGAATGGACTGACACATCTGGGGGACTCTTGGAATGGTGGCACGACCCTGGAGTTCCTCTCGCCTTTCCTGTGGAGAGCGCCTCCTCTTGAGATGCGACGGGAACGCAGGGAATTCTTTCCCTACGAAACAGGGAAAGGATCCCTCATCTCGAGCTAGGAGGCTGAAACGGGGCTCCCCTGGATGTGTGCGCGAACCTCGTGCTTCCTCTCGAGTGGAGACGGGTATGTCGGGGAACTTCTTGAGTTGCACCAAGGGTGTGAAGGACCCTTTTGAAGTTCCAGTGGTTAGATGTGATTAGCCTCGAGAAGCCTCAGCGGAAATGGGCCTCATCTCGCCTGGAGGGCAAAACCTCCTGGATTTTCTCGAGTTGCGGCAGGTCCTCTCGACTTACGACTGGGACCTCAGGGACCCGCTCTGGTGGCCTCAGGAAAGGCCAGTCCCCATGCGAGTTCCTCGGGGACCTCTCGGGATTCCTCTCCGGTCGATGCCGGGGCCTAAGACCTTGTGTGGAGTCGGGGCCGGAACCTGAGGATTCCTCTCCAGTGCTGACATGGATCTTGGGGTACTTCTGGAGTCTCCCCAGGGGAGTCAGTCCTCGTCTCGAATGCGGGCATGCACTTGCGCTTTCCTCCACAGCGGTAGCAGCAGTGTCACGCATTCCGCCGCGTGGATCAAAGGATCTATGGTTTTCCCTCGAGTCTTTCCCACGAGGCTTTCCCACGAGGCTTTCCCACAGGGCTGTCCCACGTGCACACGTGGTGGGAGTCGATCCTCGGCTTGAACGTCAAGGCAGTGCAGGGAAAACAGGTTCCTCTGGAATGGACTGACACATCTGGGGGACTCTTGGAATGGTGGCACGACTCTGGAGTTCCTCTCGCCTTTCCTGTGGAGAGCGCCTTCTCTTGAGATGCGACGGGAACGCCGGGAATTCTTTCCCTATGAAACAGGGAAAGCATTCCTCATCTCAGGCTCGAAGGCGGAAACGGGTCTCCCCTGGATGTTTGCGCGAGCCTGGTGCTTCCTTTCGAGTGGAGACGGGTATGTCAGGGAACTTCTTGAGTTGCAGCAAGGGTGTGAAGGACCCTTTGGAAGTTCCAGTGGTTAGATGTGATTAGCCTCGAGAAGCCTCAGCGGAAATGGGCCTCATCTCGCCTGGAGGGCAAAACCTCCTGGATTTTCTCGAGGTGCGGCAGGTGCTCTCGACTTACGATGGGGACCTCGGGGACCCGCTCTGGTGGCCTCAGGAAAGGCCAGTCCCCATGCGAGTTCCTCGGGGACCTCTCGGGATTCCTCTCCGGTCGATGCCGGGGCCTAAGACCTTGTGTGGAGTCGGGGCCGGAACCTGAGGATTCCTCTCCAGTGCTGACATGGATCTTGGGGTACTTCTGGAGTCTCCGCAGGGGAGTCAGTCCTCGTCTCGAATGTGGGCATGCACTTGCGCTTTCCTCCAGAGCGGTAGCAGCAGTGTCATACAGTCTGCCGCGTGGATCAAAGGATCTATGGTTTTCCCTCGAGTCTTTCCCACGAGGCTTTCCCACGAGGCTTTCCCACAGGGCTGTCCCACGTGCACACGTGGTGGGAGTCGATCCTCGGCTTGAACGTCAAGGCAGTGCAGGGAAAACAGGATCCTCTGGAATGGACTGACACATCTGGGGGACTCTTGGAATGGTGGCACGACCCTGGAGTTCCTCTCGCCTTTCCTGTGGAGAGCGCCTCCTCTTGATATGCGACGGGAACGCCGGGAATTCTTTCCCTACGAAACAGGGAAAGGATCCCTCATCTCGAACTAGGAGGCGGAAACGGGGCTCCCCTGGATGTGTGCGGGACCCTCGTGCTTCCTCTCGAGTTTAGACGGGTATGTCGGGGAACTTCTTGAGTTGCAGCAAGGGTGTGAAAGACCCTTTGGAAGTTCCAGTTGTTAGATGTGATTAGCCTCGAGAAGCCTCAGCGGAAATGGGCCTCATCTCGCTTGGAGGGCAAAACCTCCTGGATTTTCTCGAGTTGCGGCAGGTGCTCTCGACTTACGACGGGGACCTCGGGGACCCGCTCTGGTGGCATCAGGAAAGGCCAGTCCCCATGCGAGTTCCTCGGGGGCCTCTCGGGATTCCTCTCCCGTCGATGCCGGGGCCTAAGACCTTGTGTTGAGTCGGGGTCGGAACCTGAGGATTCCTCTCCAGTGCTGACATGGATCTTGGGGTACTTCTGGAGTCTCCCCATGGGAGTCAGTCCTCGTCTCGAATGCGGTCATGCACTTGCGCTTTCCTCCAGAGAGGTAGCAGCAGTGTCACGCAGTCCGCCGCGTGGATCAAAGGATCTATGGTTTTCCCTCGAGTCTTTCCCACGAGGCTTTCCCACGACGATTTCCCACAGGGCTGTCCCACGTGCACAAGTGGTTGGAGTCGATCCTCGGCTTGAACGTCAAGGCAGTGCAGGGAAAACAGGTTGCTCTGGAATGGACTGACACATCTGGGGGACTCTTCGAATGGTGGCACGACCCTGGAGTTCCTCTCGCCTTTCCTGTGGAGAGCGCCTCCTCTTGAGATGCGTCGGGAATGCTGGGAATTCTTTCCCTACGAAACAGGGAAAGGATCCCTCATCTCGAGCTAGGAGGCGGAAACGGGGCTCCCCTGGATGTGTGCGGGACCCTCGTGCTTCCTCTTGAGTGGAGACAGGTATGTCGGGGAACTTCTTGAGTTGCAGCAAGGGTGTGAAGGACCCTTTGGAAGTTCCAGTGGTTAGATGTGATTAGCCTCGAGAAGCCCCAGCGGAAATGGGCCTCATCTCGCCTGGAGGGCAAAACCTCCTGGATTTTCTCGAGTTGCGGCAGGTGCTCTCGACTTACGACGGGGACCCCAGGGACCCCTCTGGTGGCCTCAGGAAAGGCCAGTCCCCATGCGAGTTCCTCGGGGGCCTCTCGGGATTCCTCTCCCGTCGATGCCGGGGCCTAAGACCTTGTGTGGAGTCGCGGCCAGAACCTGAGGATTCCTCTCCAGTGCTGACATGGATCTTGGGGTACTTCTGGAGTCTCCCCAGGGGAGTCAGTCCTTGTCTCGAATGCGGGCATGCACTTGCGCTTTCCTCCAGAGCGGTAGCAGCAGTGTCACTCATTCTGCCGCGTGGATCAAAGGGTCTATGGTTTTCCCTCGAGTCTTTCCCACGAGGCTTTCCCACAGGGCTGTCCCACGGGCACACGTGGTGGGAGTCGATCCTCGGCTTGAACGTCAAGGCAGTGCAGGGAAAACAGGTTCCTCTGGAATGGACTGAAACATTTGGGGGACTCTTGGAATGGTGGCACTACCCTGGAGTTCCTCTCGCCTTATCTGTGGAGAGCGCCTCCTCTTGAGATGCGACGGCAACGCCGGGAATTCTTTCCCTACGAAACACGGAAAGGATCCCTCATCTCGAACTAGGAGGCGGAAACGGGGCTCCCCTGGATGTGTGAGGGACCCCACGTGCTTCCTCTCGAGTGGAGACGGGTATGTCGCGGAACTGCTTGAGTTGCAGCAAGGGTGTGAAGGACCCTTTGGAAGTTCCAGTGGTTAGATGTGATTGGCCTCGAGAAGCCTCAGCGGAAATGGGCCTCATCTCGCCTGGAGGGCAAAACCTCCTGGATTTTCTCGAGTTGCGGCAGGTGCTCTCGACTTACGACGGGGACCTCAGGGACCCGCTCTGGTGGCCTCAGGAAAGGCCAGTCCCCATGCGAGTTTCTCGGGGGCCTCTCGGGATTCCTCTCCCGTCGATGCCGGGGCCTAAGACCTTGTGTGGAGTCGGGGCCGGAACCTGAGGATTCCTCTCCAGTGCTGACATGGATCTTGGGGTACTTCTGGAGTTTCCCCAGGGGAGTCAGTCCTCGTATCGAATGCGGGCATGCACTTGTGCTTTCCTCCAGAGCGGTAGCAGCAGTGTCACGCAGTCAGCCACGTGGATCAAAGGATCTATGGTTTTCCCTCGAGTCTTTTCCACGAGGCTTTCTCACGAGGCTTTCCCACAGGGCTGTCCCACGTGCACACGTGGTGGGAGTCGATCCTCGGCTTGAACGTCAAGGCAGTGCAGGGAAAACAGGTTCCTCTGGAATGGACTGACACATCTGGGGGACTCTTGGAATGGTGGCACGACCCTGGAGTTCCTCTCGCCTTTCCTGTGGAGAGCGCCTCATCTTGAGATGCGACGGGAACACTGGGAATTCTTTCCCTACGAAACAGGGAAAGGATCCCTCATCTTGAGCTAGGATGCGGATACGGGGCTCCCCTGGATGTGTGCGGGACCCCCCGTGCTTCCTCTCGAGTGGAGACGGGTATGTCGGGGAACTTCTTGAGTTGCAGCAAGGGTGTGAAGGACACTTTGGAAGTTCCAGTGGTTAGACGTGATTGGCCTCGAGAAGCCTCAGCGGAAATGGGCCTCATCTCGCTTGGAGGGCAAAACCTCCTGGATTTTCTCGAGTTGCGGCAGGTGCTCTCGACTTACGAAGGGGACCTCAGGGACCCGCTCTGGTGGCCTCAGGAAAGGCTAGTCCCCATGCGAGTTCCTCGGGGGCCTCTCGGGATTCCTCTCCCCTCAATGCCGGGGCCTAAGACCTTGTGTGGAGTCGGGGCCGGATCCTGAGGATTCCTCTCCAGTGCTGACATGGATCTTGGGGTACTTCTGGAGTCTCCCCAGGGGAGTCAGTCCTCGTCTCGAATGCGGGCATGCACTTGCGCTTTCCTCCAGAGCGGTAGCAGCAGTGTCATACAGTCTGCCGCGTGGATCAAAGGATCTATGGTTTTCCCTCGAGTCTTTCCCACGAGGCTTTCCCACGAGGCTTTCCCACAGGGCTGTCCCACGTGCACACGTGGTGGGAGTCGATCCTCGGCTTGAACGTCAAGGCAGTGCAGGGAAAACAGGATCCTCTGGAATGGACTGACACATCTGGGGGACTCTTGGAATGGTGGCACGACCCTGGAGTTCCTCTCGCCTTTCCTGTGGAGAGCGCCTCCTCTTGATATGCGACGGGAACGCCGGGAATTCTTTCCCTACGAAACAGGGAAAGGATCCCTCATCTCGAACTAGGAGGCGGAAACGGGGCTCCCCTGGATGTGTGCGGGACCCTCGTGCTTCCTCTCGAGTTTAGACGGGTATGTCGGGGAACTTCTTGAGTTGCAGCAAGGGTGTGAAAGACCCTTTGGAAGTTCCAGTTGTTAGATGTGATTAGCCTCGAGAAGCCTCAGCGGAAATGGGCCTCATCTCGCTTGGAGGGCAAAACCTCCTGGATTTTCTCAAGTTGCGGCAGGTGCTCTCGACTTACGACGGGGACCTCGGGGACCCGCTCTGGTGGCATCAGGAAAGGCCAGTCCCCATGCGAGTTCCTCGGGGGCCTCTCGGGATTCCTCTCCCGTCGATGCCGGGGCCTAAGACCTTGTGTTGAGTCGGGGTCGGAACCTGAGGATTCCTCTCCAGTGCTGACATGGATCTTGGGGTACTTCTGGAGTCTCCCCAGGGGAGTCAGTCCTCGTCTCGAATGCGGTCATGCACTTGCGCTTTCCTCCAGAGAGGTAGCAGCAGTGTCACGCAGTCCGCCGCGTGGATCAAAGGATCTATGGTTTTCCCTCGAGTCTTTCCCACGAGGCTTTCCCACGACGATTTCCCACAGGGCTGTCCCACGTGCACAAGTGGTTGGAGTCGATCCTCGGCTTGAACGTCAAGGCAGTGCAGGGAAAACAGGTTGCTCTGGAATGGACTGACACATCTGGGGGACTCTTCGAATGGTGGCACGACCCTGGAGTTCTTCTCGCCTTTCCTGTGGAGAGCGCCTCCTCTTGAGATGCGTCGGGAATGCCGGGAATTCTTTCCCTACGAAACAGGGAAAGGATCCCTCATCTCGAGCTAGGAGGCGGAAACGGGGCTCCCCTGGATGTGTGCGGGACCCTCGTGCTTCCTCTTGAGTGGAGACAGGTATGTCGGGGAACTTCTTGAGTTGCAGCAAGGGTGTGAAGGACCCTTTGGAAGTTCCAGTGGTTAGATGTGATTAGCCTCGAGAAGCCCCAGCGGAAATGGGCCTCATCTCGCCTGGAGGGCAAAACCTCCTGGATTTTCTCGAGTTGCGGCAGGTGCTCTCGACTTACGACGGGGACCCCAGGGACCCCTCTGGTGGCCTCAGGAAAGGCCAGTCCCCATGCGAGTTCCTCGGGGGCCTCTCGGGATTCCTCTCCCGTCTATGCCGGGGCCTAAGACCTTGTGTGGAGTCGGGGCCGGAACCTGAGGATTCCTCTCCAGTGCTGACATGGATCTTGGGGTACTTCTGGAGTCTCCCCAGGGCAATCAGTCCTCGTCTCGAATGCGGGAATGCACTTGCGCTTTCCTCCAGAGCGGTAGCAGCAGTGTCACGCAGTCCGCCGCGTGGGTCAAAGGATCTATGGTTTCCCTCGAGTCTTTCCCACGAGGCTTTTCCACGAGGCTTTCTCACAGGGCTGTCCCACGTGCACACGTGGTGGGAGTCGATCCTCAGCTTGAACGTCAAGGCAGTGCAGGGAAAACAGGTTCCTCTGGAATGGACTGAAACATCTGGGGGACTCTTGGAATGGTGGCACTACCCTGGAGTTCCTCTCGCCTTACCTGTGGAGAGCGCCTCCTCTTGAGATGCGACGGCAACGCCGGGAATTCTTTCCCTAGGAAACAGGGAAAGGATCCCTCATCTCGAACTACGAGGCGGAAACGGGGCTCCCCTGGATGTGTGCGGGACCCCACGTGCTTCCTCTCGAGTGGAGACGGGTATGTCGGGGAACTTCTTGAGTTGCAGCAAGGGTGTGAAGGACACTTTGGAAGTTCCAGTGGTTAGACGTGATGGCCTCGAGAAGCCTCAGTGGAAATGGGCCTCATCTCGCTTGGAGGGCAAAACCTCCTGGATTTTCTCGAGTTGCGGCAGGTACTCTCGACTTTCGACGGGGACCTCAGGGACCCGCTCTGGTGGCCTCAGGAAAGGCCAGTCCCCATGCGAGTTCCTCGGGGGCCTCTCGGGATTCCTCTCCCCTCGATGCCGGGGCCTAAGACCTTGTGTGGAGTCGGGGCCGGATCCTGAGGATTCCTCTCCAGTGCTGACATGGATCTTGGGGTACTTCTGGAGTCTCCCCAGGGGAGTCAGTCCTCGTCTCGAATGCGGGCATGCACTTGCGCTTTCCTCCAGAGCGGTAGCAGCAGTGTCATACAGTCTGCCGCGTGGATCAAAGGATCTATGGTTTTCCCTCGAGTCTTTCCCACGAGGCTTTCCCACGAGGCTTTCCCACAGGGCTGTCCCACGTGCACACGTGGTGGGAGTCGATCCTCGGCTTGAACGTCAAGGCAGTGCAGGGAAAACTGGATCCTCTGGAATGGACTGACACATCTGGGGGACTCTTGGAATGGTGGCACGACCCTGGAGTTCCTCTCGCCTTTCCTGTGGAGAGCGCCTCCTCTTGATATGCGACGGGAACGCCGGGAATTCTTTCCCTACGAAACAGGGAAAGGATCCCTCATCTCGAACTAGGAGGCGGAAACGGGGCTCCCCTGGATGTGTGCGGGACCCACGTGCTTCCTCTCGAGTGGAGACGGGTATGTCGGGGAACTTCTTGAGTTGCAGCAAGGGTGTGAAGGACCCTTTGATAGTTCCAGTGGTTAGATGTGATTAGCCTCGAGAAGCCTCAGCGGAAATGGGCCTCATCTCGCCTGGAGGGTAAAACCTCCTGGATTTTCTCGAGTTGCGGCAGGTGCTCTCGACTTACGACGGGGACCTCAGGGACCCGCTCTGGTGGCCTCAGGAAAGGCCAGTCCCCATGCGAGTTCATCGGAAGCCTCTCGGGATTCCTCTCCCGTCGATGCCGGGGCCTAAGACCTTGTGTGGAGTCGGGGCCGGAACCTGAGGATTCCTCTCCAGTGCTGACATGGATCTTGGGGTACTTCTGGAGTCTCCCCAGGGCAATCAGTCCTCGTCTCGAATGCGGGAATGCCCTTGCGCTTTCCTCCAGAGCGGTAGCAGCAGTGTCACGCAGTCCGCCGCGTGGGTCAAAGGATCTATGGTTTCCCTCGAGTCTTTCCCACGAGGCTTTTCCACGAGGCTTTCTCACAGGGCTGTCCCACGTGCACACGTGGTGGGAGTCGATCCTCAGCTTGAACGTCAAGGCAGTGCAGGGAAAAAAGGTTCCTCTGGAATGGACTGACACATCTGGGGGACTCTTGGAATGGTGGCACGACCCTGGAGTTCCTCTCGCCTTTCCTGTGGAGAGCGCCTCCTCTTGAGATGCGACGGGAACGCCGGGAATTCTTTCCCTACGTAACAGGGAAAGGATCCCTCATCTCGAGCTAGGATGCGGAAACTTGGCTCCCCTGGATGTGTGCGGGACCCTCGTGCTTCCTCTCGAGTGGAGACGTGTATGTCGGGGAACTTCTTGAGTTGCAGCAAGGGTGTGAAGGACCCTTTGGAAGTTCCAGTGGTTAGATGTGATTAGCCTCGAGAAGCCTCAGCGGAAATGGGCCTCATCTCGCCTGGAGGGCAAAACCTCCTGGATTTTCTCGAGTTGCGGCAGGTGCTCTCGACTTATGACGGGGACCTCAGGGACCCGCTCTGGTGGCCTCAGGAAAGGCAAGTCCCCATGCGAGTTCCTCGGGGGCCTCTCGGGATTCCTCTCCCGTCGATGCCGGGGACTAAGACCTTGTGTGGAGTCGGGGCCCGAACCTGAGGATTCCTCTCCAGTGCTGACATGTATCTTGGGGTACTTCTGGAGTCTCCCCAGGGGAGTCAGTCCTCGCACTTGCGCTTTCCTCCAGAGCGGTAGCAGCAGTGTCACGCAGTCCGCCGCGTGGATCAAAGGATCTATGGTTTTCCCTCGAGTCTTTCCCACGAAGCTTTCCCACGAGGCTTTCCCACAGGACTGTCACACGTGCACACGTTTTGGGAGTCGATCCTCGGCTTGAACGTCATGGGAAGGCAGGGAAAACAGGTTCCTCTGGAATGGACTGACATATCTGGGGGACTCTTGGAATAGTGGCACGACCCTGGAGTTCTTCTCGACTTTCCTGTGGAGAGCGCCTCCTCTTGAGATGCGACGGGAACGCCGGGAATTCTTTCCCTACGAAACAGGGAAAGGATCCCTCATCTCGAGCTAGGAGGCGGAAATGGGGCTCCCCTGGATGTGTGCGGGACCCTCGTGCTTCCTCTCGAGTGGAGACGGGTATGTCGGGGAACTTCGTGAGTTGCAGCAAGGTTGTGAAGGACCCTTTGGAAGTTCCAGTGGTTAGATGTGATTAGCCTCGAGAAGCCTCAGCGGAAATGGGCCTCATCTCGCCTGGAGGGCAAAACCTCCTGTATTTTCTCGAGTTGCGGCAGGTGCTCTCGACTTACGACGGGGACCTCGGGGACCCGCTCTGGTGGCCTCAGGAAAGGCCAGTCCCCATGCGAGTTCCTCGGGGGCCTCTCGGGATTCCTCTCCCGTCGATGCCGGGGCCTAAGACCTTGTGTGGAGTCGGGGCCGGAAGCTGAGGATTCCTCTCCAGTGCTGACATGGATCTTGGGGTACTTCTGGAGTCTCCCCAGGGGAGTCAGTCCTCGTCTCGAATGCGGGCATGCACTTGCGCTTTCCTCCAGAGCGGTAGCAGCAGTGTCACGCAGTCCGCCGCGTGGATCAAAGGATCTATGGTTTTCTCTCGGGTCTTTCCCACGAGGCTTTCCCACGAGGCTTTCCCACAGGGCTGTCCCACGTGCACACGTGGTGGGAGTCGATGCTCGGCTTGAACGTCAAGGCAGTGCAGGGAAAACAGGTTCCTCTGGAATCGACTGACACATCTGGGGTATTCTTGGAATGGTGGCACGACCCTGGAGTTCCTCTCGCCTTTCCTGTGGAGAGCGACTCCTCTTGAGATGCGACGGGAACGCCGGGAATTCTTTCCCTATGAAACAGGGAAAGGATCCCTCATCTCGAGCTAGGCGGCGGAAACGGGTCTCCCCTGGATGTGTGCGCGAGCCTCGTGCTTCCTCTCGAGTGGAGACGGGTATGTTGGGGAACTTCTTGAGTTGCAGCAAGGGTGTGAAGGACCCTTTGGAAGTTCCAGTGTTTAGATGTGATTAACCTCGAGAAGCCTCAGCGGAAATGGGCCTCATCTCGCCTGGAGGGCAAAACCTCCTGGAATTTCTCGAGTTGCGGCAGGTGCTCTCGACTTACGACGGGGACATCAGGGACTCGCTCTGGTGGCCTCAGGAAAGGCCAGTCCCCATGCGAGTTGCTCGGGGGCCTCTCGGGATTCCTCTCCCATCGATGCCGGGCCCTAAGACCTTGTGTGGAGTCGGGGCCGGAACCTGAGGATTCCTCTCCAGTGCTGACATGGATCTTGGGGTACTTCTGGAGTTTAACCAGTGGAGTCAGTCCTCGTCTCGAATGCGGGCATACACTTGCGCTTTCCTCCAGAGCGGTAGCAGCAGTGTCACGCAGTCCGCCGCTGGATAAAAGAATCTATCGTTTCCCCTCGAGTCTTTCCCACGAGGCTTTCCCACGAGGCTTTCCCACAGGGCTGTGCCACGTGCACACGTGGTTGGAGTCGATCCTCGGCTTGAACGTCAAGGCAGTGCAGGGAAAACAGGTTCCTCTGGAATGGACTGACACATCTGGGGGACTCTTGGAATGGTGGCACGACTCTGGAGTTCTTCTCGCCTTTCCTGTGGAGAGCGCCTCCTCTTGAGATGCGACGGGAACGCCGGGAATTCTTTACCTACGAAACAGGGAAAGGATCCCTCATCTCGAGCTAGGAGGCGGAAACGGGGCTCCCCTGGATGTGTGCGGGACCCTCGTGCTTCCTCTCGAGTGGAGACGGGTATGTCGTGGAACTTCTTGAGTTGCAGCAATGGTGTGAAGGACCCTTTGGAAGTTCCAGTGGTTAGATGTGATTAGCCTCGAGAAGCCTCAGCGGGAATGGGCCTCATCTCGCCTGGAGGGCAAAACCTCCTGGATTTTCTCCAGTTGCGGCAGGTGCTCTCGACTTACGACGGGGACCTCGGGTACCCGCTCTGGTGGCCTCAGGAAAGGCCAGTCCACATGCGAGTTCCTCGGGGCCTCTCGGGATTCCTCTCCCGTCGATGCCGGGGCCTAAGACCTTGTGTGGAGTCGGCCCGGAACCTGAGGATTCCTCTCCAGTGCTGACATGGATCTTGGGGTACTTCTGGAGTCTCCCCAGGGGAGTCAGTCCTCGTCTCGAATGCAGGCATGCACTTGCGCTTTCCTCCAAAGCGGTAGCAGCAGTGTCACGCAGTCCACCGCATGGATCAAAGGATCTATGGTTTTCCCTCGAGACTTTCCAACGAGGCTTTCCCACGAGGCTTTCCCACAGGGCTGTCCCACGTGCACACGTGGTGGGAGTCGATCCTCGGCTTGAACGTCAAGGCAGTGCAGGGAAAACAGGTTCTCTGGAATGGACTGACACATCTGGGGGACTCTTGGAATGGTGGCACGACCCTGGAGTTCCTCTCGCCTTTCCTGTGGAGAGCGCCTCCTCTTGAGATGCGACGGGAACGCCGGGAATTCTTTCCCTACGAAACAGGGAAAGGATCCCTCATCTCGAGCTAGGCGGCGGAAACGGGGCTCCCCTGGATGTGTGCGGGACCCTCGTGCTTCCTCTCGAGTGGAGACGGGTATGTCGGGGAACTTCTGGACTTGCAGCAAGGGTGTGAAGGACCCTTTGGAAGTTCCAGTGGTTAGATGTGATTAGCCTCGAGAAGCCTCAGCGGAAATGGGCCTCATCTCGCCTGGAGGGCAAATCCTCCAGGAATTTCTCGAGTTGCGGCAGGTGCTCTCGACTTACGACGGGAACCACAGGGACTCGCTCTGGTGGCCTCAGGAAAGGCCAGTCCCCATGCGAGTTCCTCGGGGGCCTCTCGGGATTCCTCTCCCGTCGATGCCGGGGACTAAGACCTTGTGTGAAGTCGGGGCCGGAACCTGAGGATTCCTCTCCAGTGCTGACATGGATCTTGGGGTACTTCTGGAGTTTAACCAGCGGAGTCAGTCCTCGTCTCGAATGCGGGCATGCACTTGCGCTTTCCTCCAGAGCGGTAGCAGCAGTGTCACGCAGTCCGCCTCGTAGATTAAAGGATCTATGGTTTTCCCTCGAGTCTTTCCCACGAGGCTTTCCCACGAGGCTTTCCCACAGGGCTGTCCCACGTGCACACGTGGTGGGAGTCGATCCTCGGCTTGAACCTCAGGGCAGTGCAGGGAAAACAGGTTCCTCTGGAATGGACTGACACATCTGGTGGACTCTTGGAATGGTGGCACGACCCTGGAGTTCCTCTCGCCTTTCCTGTGGAGAGCGCCTCCTCTTGAGATGCGACGGGAACGCCGGGAATTCTTTCCCTACGAAACAGGGAAAGGATCCCTCATCTCGAACTAGGAGGCGGAAACGGGGCTCCCCTGGATGTGTGCGGGACCCCACGTGCTTCCTCTCGAGTGGAGACCGGTATGTCGCGGAACTGCTTGAGTTGCAGCAAGGGTGTGAAGGACCCTTTGGGAGTTCCAGTGGTTAGATGTGATTAGCCTGGAGAAGCCTCAGCGGAAATGGGCCTCATCTCACCTGGAGGGCAAAACTTCCTGGATTTTCTAGAGTTGCGGCAGGTGCTCTCGAGTTATGACGGGGACCTCGGGGACCCTCTCTGGTGGCCTCAGGAAAGGCCAGTTCCCATGCGAGTTCCTCGGGGGCCTCGCGGGATTCCTCTCCCGTCGATGCCGGGGCCTAAGACCTTGTGTATAGTCGGGGCCGGACCTGAGGATTCCTCTCCAGTGCTGACATGGATCTTGGGGTACTTCTGGAGATTCCCCAGGGGAGTCAGTCCTCGTCTCGAATGCGGGCATGCTCTTGCGCTTTCCTCCAGAGCGGTAGCAGCAGTGTCACGCAGTCTGTCCCGTGGATCAAAGGATCTATGGTTTTCCCTCGAGTCTTTCCCACGAGGCTTTCCCACAGGGCTGTCCCACGTGCACACGTGGTGGGAGTCGATCCTCGGCTTGAACGTCAAGGCAGTGCAGGGAAAACAGTTTCCTCTGGTATGGACTGATACATCTGGGGGACTCTTGGAATGGTGGCACGACCCTGGAGTTCCTCTCGCCTTTCCTGTGGAGAGCGCCTCCTCTTGAGATGCGATGGGAACGCTGGGAATTCTTTCCCTAAGAAACAGGGAAAGGATCCCTCATCTCGAGCTAGGAGGCGGAAACGGGGCTCCCCTGGATGTGTGCGGGACACCACGTGCTTCCTCTCCAGTGGAGACGGGTATGTCGCGGAACTGCTTGAGTTGCAGCAAGGGTGTGAAGGACCCTTTGGAAGTTCCAGTGGTTAGATGTGATTGGCCTCGAGAAGCCTCAGCGGAAATGGGCCTCATCTCGCCTGGAGGGCAAAACCTCCTGGATTTTCTCGAGTTGCGGCAGGTGCTCTCGACTTACGACGGGGTCCTCAGGGACCCGCTCTGGTGGCCTCAGGAAAGACCAGTCCCCATGCGAGTTCCTCGGGGGCCTCTCGGGATTCCTCTCCCGTCGATGCCGGGGCCTAAGACCTTGTGTGGAGTCCGGGCCGGAACCTGAGGATTCCTCTCCAGTGCTGACATGGATCTTGGGGTACTTCTGGAGTCTCCTCAGGGGAGTCAGTCCTCGTCTCGAATGCGGGCATGCACTTGCGCTTTCCTCCAGAGCGGTAGCAGCAGTGTCACGCAGTCCGCCGCGTGGATCAAAGGATCTATGGCTTTCCCTCGAGTCTTTCCCACGAGGCTTTCCCACGAGGCTTTCCCACAGGGCTGTCCCACGTGCACACGTGGTGGGAGTCGATCCTCGGCTTGAATGTCAAGGCAGTGTTGGGAAAACAGGTTCCTCTGGAATGGACTGACACATCTGGGGGACTCTTGGAATGGTGGCACGACCCTGGAGTTCCTCTCGCCTTTCCTGTGGAGAGTGCCTCCTCTTGAGATGCGACGGGAACGCCGGGAATTCTTTCCCTACGAAACAGGGAAAGGATCCCTCATCTCGAGCTAGGAGGCGGAAACGGGGCTCCCCTGGATGTGTGCGGGACCCCACGTGCTTCCTCTCGAGTGGAGACGGGTATGTCGGGGAACTTCTTGAGTTGCAGCAAGGGTGTGAAGGACCCTTTGGAAGTTCCAGTGGTTAGACGTGATTAGCCTCGAGAAGCCTCAGCGGAAATGGGCCTCATCTCGCCTGGAGGGCAAAACCTCCTGGATTTTCTCGAGATGCGGCAGGTGCTCTCGACTTACGACGGGGACTTCAGGGACCCGCTCTGGTGGCCTCAGGAAAGGCCAGTCCCCATGCGAGTTCCTCGGGGGTCTCTCGGGATTCCTCTCCCATCGATGCCGGGGCCTAAGACCTTGTGTGGATTCGGGGCCGGAACCTGAGGATTCCTCTCCAGTGCTGACATGGATCTTGGGGTACTTCTGGAGTCTCCCCAGGGGAGTCAGTCCTCGTCTCGAATGCGGGCATGCACTTGCGCTTTCCTCCAGAGCGGTAGCAGCAGTGTCACGCAGTCCGCCGCGTGGATCAAAGGATCTATGGTTTTCCCTCGAGTCTTTCCCAAGAGGCTTTCCCACGAGGCTTTCCCACAGGGCTGTCCCACGTGCACACGTGGTGGGGGTCGATCCTCGGCTTGAACGTCAAGGCAGTGCAGGGAAAACAGGTTCCTCTGGAATGGACTGACACATCTGGGGGACTCTTGGAATGGTGGCACGACCCTGGAGTTCCTCTCGCCTTTCCTGTGGAGAGCGCCTCCTCTTGAGATGCGACGGGAACGCCGGGAATTCTTTCCCTATGAAACAGGGGAAGGATCACTCATCTCGAGCTAGTCGGCGGAAACGGGGCTCCCCTGGATGTGTGCGGGACCGTCGTGCTTCCTCTCGAGCGGAGACGGGTATGTCGGGGAACTGCTTGAGTTGCAGCAAGGGTGTGAAGGACCCTTTGGAAGTTCCAGTGGTTAGATGTGATTAGCCTCGAGAAGCCTCAGCGGAAATGGGCCTCATCTCGCCTGGAGGGCAAAACCTCCTCGATTTTCTCGAGTTGAGGCAGGTTCTCTCGACTTACGAGGGGGACCTCAGGGACCCGCTCTGGTGGCCTAAGGAAAGGCTAGTCCCCATGCGAGTTCCTCGGGGGCCTCTCGGGGTTCCTCTCCCGCCGATGCCGGGGCCTAAGACCTTGTGTGGAGTCGAGGCCGGAACCTGAGGACTCCTCTCCAGTGCTGACATGGATCTTGGGGTACTTCTGGAGTCTCCCCAGTGGAGTCAGTCCTCGTCTCGAAGGCGGGAATGCCCTTGCGCTTTCCTCCAGAGCGGTAGCAGCAGTGTCACGCAGTCCGCCGCGTGGATCAAAGGATCTATGGTTTCCCTCGAGTCTTTCCCTCGAGGCTTTCCCACGAGGCTTTTCCACAGGGCTGTCCCACGTGCACACGTGGTGGGAGTCGATCCTCGGCTTGAACGTCAAGGCAGTGCAGGGAAAACAGGTTCCTCTGGAATGAACTGACACATCTGGGGGACTCTTGGAATGGTGGCACGACCCTGGAGTTCCTCTCGCCTTTCCTGTGGAGAGCGCCTCCTCTTGAGATGCGACGGGAACGCCGGGAATTCTTTCCCTACGAAACAGGGAAAGGATCCTTCATCTCGAGCTAGGCGGCGGAAACGGGTCTCCCCTGGATGTGTGCGCGACCCTCGTGCTTCCTCTCGAGTGGAGACGGGTATGTCGGGGAACTTCTTGAGTTGCAGCAAGGGTGTGAAGGACCCTTTGGAAGTTCCAGTGGTTAGATGTGATTAGCCTCGAGAAGCCTCAGCGGAAATGGGCATCATCTCGCCTGGAGGGCAAAACCTCCTGGATTTTCACGAGTTGGGGCAGGTGCTCTCGACTTACGACGGGGACCTCAGGGATTCGCTCTGGTGGCATCAGGAAAGGCCAGTCCCCATGCGAGTTCCACGGGGTCCTCTCGGGATTCCTCTCCCGTCGATGCCGGGGCCTAAGACCTTGTGTGGAGTCGGGGCCGGAACCTGAGGACTCCTCTCCAGTGCTGACATGGATCTTGGGGTCCTTCTGGAGTTTAACCAGCGGAGTCAGTCCTCGTCTCGAATGCGGGCATGCACTTGCGCTTTCCTCCAGAGCGGTAGCTGCAGTGTCACGCAGTCCGCCGCGTGGATCAAAGGATCTATGGTTTTCCCTCGAGTCTTTCCCACGAGGCTTTCCCACGAGGCTTTGCCACAGGCCTGTCCCACGTGCACACGTGGTGGGAGTCGATCATCAGCTTGAACGTCAAGGCAGTGCAGGGAAAACAGGTTCCTCTGGAATGGACTGACACGTCTGGGGGATTCTTGGAATGGTGGCACGACCCTGGAGTTCCTCTCGCCTTTCCTGTGGAGAGCGCCTCCTCTTGAGATGCGACGGGAATGCCGGGAATTCTTTCCCTATGAAACAGGGAAAGGATCCCTCATCTCGAGCTAGGAGGCGGAAACCGGGCTCCCCTGGATGTGTGCGCGACCCTCGTGCTTCCTCTCGAGTGGAGACGGGTATGTCGGGGAACTTCTTGAGTTGCAACAAGGGTGTGAAGGACCCTTTGGAAGTTCCAGTGGTTAGATGTGATGAGCCTCGAGAAGCCTCAGCGGAAATGCGCCTCATCTCGCCTGGAGGGCAAATCCTCCAGGAATTTCTCGAGTTGCGGCAGGTGCTCTCGACTTACGACGGGAACCACAGGGACTCGCTCTGGTGGCCTCAGGAAAGGCCAGTCCCCATGCGAGTTCCTCGGGGGCCTCTCGGGATTCCTCTCCCGTCGATGCCGGGGACTAAGACCTTGTGTGAAGTCGGGGCCGGAACCTGAGGATTCCTCTCCAGTGCTGACATGGATCTTGGGGTACTTCTGGAGTTTAACCAGCGGAGTCAGTCCTCGTCTCGAATGCGGGCATGCACTTGCGCTTTCCTCCAGAGCGGTAGCAGCAGTGTCACGCAGTCCGCCTCGTAGATTAAAGGATCTATGGTTTTCCCTCGAGTCTTTCCCACGAGGCTTTCCCACGAGGCTTTGCCACAGGGCTGTCCCACGTGCACACGTGGTGGGAGTCGATCCTCGGCTTGAACCTCAGGGCAGTGCTGGGAAAACAGGTTCCTCTGGAATGGACTGACACATCTGGGGGACTCTTGGAATGGTGGCACGACCCTGGAGTTCCTCTCGCCTTTCCTGTGGAGAGCGCCTCCTCTTGAGATGCGACGGGAACGCCGGGAATTCTTTCCCTACGAAACAGGGAAAGGATCCCTCATCTCGAACTAGGAGGCGGAAACGGGGCTCCCCTGGATGTGTGCGGGACCCCACGTGCTTCCTCTCGTGTGGAGAC
Organism: Ovis canadensis; assembly: GCF_042477335.2. NCBI lineage: Eukaryota > Metazoa > Chordata > Mammalia > Artiodactyla > Bovidae > Ovis > Ovis canadensis. The sequence continues at coordinate 9,285,804 of NC_091253.1, forward strand.
CGGTATGTCGCGGAACTGCTTGAGTTGCAGCAAGGGTGTGAAGGACCCTTTGGAAGTTCCAGTGGTTAGATGTGATTGGCCTCGAGAAGCCTCAGCGGAAATGGGCCTCATCTCGCCTGGAGGGCAAAACCTCCTGGATTTTCTCGAGTTGCGGCAGGTGCTCTCGACTTACGACGGGAACCACAGGGACTCGCTCTGGTGGCCTCAGGAAAGGCCAGTCCCCATGCGAGTTCCTCGGGGGCCTCTCGGGATTCCTCTCCCGTCGATGCCGGGGCCTAAGACCTTGTGTGGAGTCGGGGCCGGAACCTGAGGACTCCTCTCCAGTGCTGACATGGATCTTGGGGTACTTCTGGAGTCTCCTCAGGGGAGTCAGTCCTCGTCTCGAATGCGGGCATGCACTTGCGCTTTCCTCCAGAGCGGTAGCAGCAGTGTCACGCAGTCCGCCGCGTGGATCAAAGGATCTATGGCTTTCCCTCGAGTCTTTCCCACGAGGCTTTCCCACGAGGCTTTCCCACAGGGCTGTCCCACGTGCACACGTGGTGGGAGTCGATCCTTGGCTTGAATGTCAAGGCAGTGTTGGGAAAACAGGTTCCTCTGGAATGGACTGACACATCTGGGGGACTCTTGGAATGGTGGCACGACCCTGGAGTTCCTCTCGCCTTTCCTGTGGAGAGTGCCTCCTCTTGAGATGCGACGGGAACGCCGGGAATTCTTTCCCTACGAAACAGGGAAAGGATCCCTCATCTCGAGCTAGGAGGCGGAAACGGGGCTCCCCTGGATGTGTGCGGGACCCCACGTGCTTCCTCTCGAGTGGAGACGGGTATGTCGGGGAACTTCTTGAGTTGCAGCAAGGGTGTGAAGGACCCTTTGGAAGTTCCAGTGGTTAGACGTGATTAGCCTCGAGAAGCCTCAGCGGAAATGGGCCTCATCTCGCCTGGAGGGCAAAACCTCCTGGATTTTCTCGAGATGCGGCAGGTGCTCTCGACTTACGACGGGGACTTCAGGGACCCGCTCTGGTGGCCTCAGGAAAGGCCAGTCCCCATGCGAGTTCCTCGGGGGTCTCTCGGGATTCCTCTCCCATCGATGCCGGGGCCTAAGACCTTGTGTGGATTCGGGGCCGGAACCTGAGGATTCCTCTCCAGTGCTGACATGGATCTTGGGGTACTTCTGGAGTCTCCCCAGGGGAGTCAGTCCTCGTCTCGAATGCGGGCATGCACTTGCGCTTTCCTCCAGAGCGGTAGCAGCAGTGTCACGCAGTCCGCCGCGTGGATCAAAGGATCTATGGTTTTCCCTCGAGTCTTTCCCAAGAGGCTTTCCCACGAGGCTTTCCCACAGGGCTGTCCCACGTGCACACGTGGTGGGGGTCGATCCTCGGCTTGAACGTCAAGGCAGTGCAGGGAAAACAGGTTCCTCTGGAATGGACTGACACATCTGGGGGACTCTTGGAATGGTGGCACGACCCTGGAGTTCCTCTCGCCTTTCCTGTGGAGAGCGCCTCCTCTTGAGATGCGACGGGAACGCCGGGAATTCTTTCCCTATGAAACAGGGGAAGGATCACTCATCTCGAGCTAGTCGGCGGAAACGGGGCTCCCCTGGATGTGTGCGGGACCGTCGTGCTTCCTCTCGAGCGGAGACGGGTATGTCGGGGAACTGCTTGAGTTGCAGCAAGGGTGTGAAGGACCCTTTGGAAGTTCCAGTGGTTAGATGTGATTAGCCTCGAGAAGCCTCAGCGGAAATGGGCCTCATCTCGCCTGGAGGGCAAAACCTCCTCGATTTTCTCGAGTTGAGGCAGGTTCTCTCGACTTACGAGGGGGACCTCAGGGACCCGCTCTGGTGGCCTAAGGAAAGGCTAGTCCCCATGCGAGTTCCTCGGGGGCCTCTCGGGGTTCCTCTCCCGCCGATGCCGGGGCCTAAGACCTTGTGTGGAGTCGAGGCCGGAACCTGAGGACTCCTCTCCAGTGCTGACATGGATCTTGGGGTACTTCTGGAGTCTCCCCAGTGGAGTCAGTCCTCGTCTCGAAGGCGGGAATGCCCTTGCGCTTTCCTCCAGAGCGGTAGCAGCAGTGTCCCCATGCGAGTTCCACGGGGTCCTCTCGGGAATTCCTCTCCCTCGATGCCGGGGCCTAAGACCTTCTCGGGATTCCTCTCCCGTCGATGCCGGGGGGCCGGAACCTGAGGACTCCTCTCCAGTGCTGACATGGATCTTGGGGTCCTTCTGGAGTTTAACCAGCGGAGTCAGTCCTCGTCTCGAATGCGGGGCATGCACTTGCGCCTTTCCTCCAGAGCGGTAGCTGCAGTGTCACGCAGTCCGCCGCGTGGATCAAAGGATCTATGGTTTTCCCTCGAGTCTTTCCCACGAGGCTTTCCCACGAGGCTTTGCCACAGGCCTGTCCCACGTGCACACGTGGTGGGAGTCGATCATCAGCTTGAACGTCAAGGCAGTGCAGGGAAAACAGGTTCCTCTGGAATGGACTGACACGTCTGGGGGATTCTTGGAATGGTGGCACGACCCTGGAGTTCCTCTCGCCTTTCCTGTGGAGAGCGCCTCCTCTTGAGATGCGACGGGAATGCCGGGAATTCTTTCCCTATGAAACAGGGAAAGGATCCCTCATCTCGAGCTAGGAGGCGGAAACCGGGCTCCCCTGGATGTGTGCGCGACCCTCGTGCTTCCTCTCGAGTGGAGACGGGTATGTCGGGGAACTTCTTGAGTTGCAACAAGGGTGTGAAGGACCCTTTGGAAGTTCCAGTGGTTAGATGTGATGAGCCTCGAGAAGCCTCAGCGGAAATGCGCCTCATCTCGCCTGGAGGGCAAATACTCCAGGAATTTCTCGAGTTGCGGCAGGTGCTCTCGACTTACGACGGGAACCACAGGGACTCGCTCTGGTGGCCTCAGGAAAGGCCAGTCCCCATGCGAGTTCCTCGGGGGCCTCTCGGGATTCCTCTCCCGTCGATGCCGGGGACTAAGACCTTGTGTGAAGTCGGGGCCGGAACCTGAGGATTCCTCTCCAGTGCTGACATGGATCTTGGGGTACTTCTGGAGTTTAACCAGCGGAGTCAGTCCTCGTCTCGAATGCGGGCATGCACTTGCGCTTTCCTCCAGAGCGGTAGCAGCAGTGTCACGCAGTCCGCCTCGTAGATTAAAGGATCTATGGTTTTCCCTCGAGTCTTTCCCACGAGGCTTTCCCACGAGGCTTTCCCACAGGGCTGTCCCACGTGCACACGTGGTGGGAGTCGATCCTCGGCTTGAACCTCAGGGCAGTGCTGGGAAAACAGGTTCCTCTGGAATGGACTGACACATCTGGGGGACTCTTGGAATGGTGGCACGACCCTGGAGTTCCTCTCGCCTTTCCTGTGGAGAGCGCCTCCTCTTGAGATGCGACGGGAACGCCGGGAATTCTTTCCCTACGAAACAGGGAAAGGATCCCTCATCTCGAACTAGGAGGCGGAAACGGGGCTCCCCTGGATGTGTGCGGGACCCCACGTGCTTCCTCTCGTGTGGAGACCGGTATGTCGCGGAACTGCTTGAGTTGCAGCAATGGTGTGAAGGACCCTTTGGGAGTTCCAGTGGTTAGATATGATTAGCCTCGAGAAGCCTCAGCGGAAATGGGCCTCATCTCACCTGGAGGGCAAAACTTCCTGGATTTTCTAGAGTTGCGGCAGGTGCTCTCGAGTTATGACGGGGACCTCGGGGACCCTCTCTGGTGGCCTCAGGAAAGGCCAGTTCCCATGCGAGTTCCTCGGGGGCCTCGCGGGATTCCTCTCCCGTCGATGCCGGGGCCTAAGACCTTGTGTATAGTCGGGGCCGGACCTGAGGATTCCTCTCCAGTGCTGACATGGATCTTGGGGTACTTCTGGAGATTCCCCAGGGGAGTCAGTCCTCGTCTCGAATGCGGGCATGCTCTTGCGCTTTCCTCCAGAGCGGTAGCAGCAGTGTCACGCAGTCTGTCCCGTGGATCAAAGGATCTATGGTTTTCCCTCGAGTCTTTCCCACGAGGCTTTCCCACAGGGCTGTCCCACGTGCACACGTGGTGGGAGTCGATCCTCGGCTTGAACGTCAAGGCAGTGCAGGGAAAACAGTTTCCTCTGGTATGGACTGATACATCTGGGGGACTCTTGGAATGGTGGCACGACCCTGGAGTTCCTCTCGCCTTTCCTGTGGAGAGCGCCTCCTCTTGAGATGCGATGGGAACGCTGGGAATTCTTTCCCTAAGAAACAGGGAAAGGATCCCTCATCTCGAGCTAGGAGGCGGAAACGGGGCTCCCCTGGATGTGTGCGGGACACCACGTGCTTCCTCTCCAGTGGAGACGGGTATGTCGCGGAACTGCTTGAGTTGCAGCAAGGGTGTGAAGGACCCTTTGGAAGTTCCAGTAGTTAGATGTGATTGGCCTCGAGAAGCCTCAGCGGAAATGGGCCTCATCTCGCCTGGAGGGCAAAACCTCCTGGATTTTCTCGAGTTGCGGCAGGTGCTCTCGACTTACGACGGGGTCCTCAGGGACCCGCTCTGGTGGCCTCAGGAAAGACCAGTCCCCATGCGAGTTCCTCGGGGGCCTCTCGGGATTCCTCTCCCGTCGATGCCGGGGCCTAAGACCTTGTGTGGAGTAGGGGCCGGAACCTGAGGATTCCTCTCCAGTGCTGACATGGATCTTGGGGTACTTCTGGAGTCTCCTCAGGGGAGTCAGTCCTCGTCTCGAATGCGGGCATGCACTTGCGCTTTCCTCCAGAGCGGTAGCAGCAGTGTCACGCAGTCCGCCGCGTGGATCAAAGGATCTATGGTTTTCCCTCGAGTCTTTCCCACGAGGCTTTCCCACGAGGCTTTCCCACAGGGCTGTCCCACGTGCACACGTGGTGGGAGTCGATCCTCGGCTTGAATGTCAAGGCAGTGTTGGGAAAACAGGTTCCTCTGGAATGGACTGACACATCTGGGGGACTCTTGGAATGGTGGCACGACCCTGGAGTTCCTCTCGCCTTTCCTGTGGAGAGTGCCTCCTCTTGAGATGCGACGGGAACGCCGGGAATTCTTTCCCTACGAAACAGGGAAAGGATCCCTCATCTCGAGCTAGGATGCGGAAACGGGGCTCCCCTGGATGTGTGCGGGACCCCACGTGCTTCCTCTCGAGTGGAGACGGGTATGTCGGGGAACTTCTTGAGTTGCAGCAAGGGTGTGAAGGACCCTTTGGAAGTTCCAGTGGTTAGACGTGATTAGCCTCGAGAAGCCTCAGCGGAAATGGGCCTCATCTCGCCTGGAGGGCAAAACCTCCTGGATTTTCTCGAGATGCGGCAGGTGCTCTCGACTTACGACGGGGACTTCAGGGACCCGCTCTGGTGGCCTCAGGAAAGGCCAGTCCCCATGCGAGTTCCTCGGGGGCCTCTCGGGATTCCTCTCCCATCGATGCCGGGGCCTAAGACCTTGTGTGGATTCGGGGCCGGAACCTGAGGATTCCTCTCCAGTGCTGACATGGATCTTGGGGTACTTCTGGAGTCTCCCCAGGGGAGTCAGTCCTCGTCTCGAATGCGGGCATGCACTTGCGCTTTCCTCCAGAGCGGTAGCAGCAGTGTCACGCAGTCCGCCGCGTGGATCAAAGGATCTATGGTTTTCCCTCGAGTCTTTCCCAAGAGGCTTTCCCACGAGGCTTTCCCACAGGGCTGTCCCACGTGCACACGTGGTGGGGGTCGATCCTCGGCTTGAACGTCAAGGCAGTGCAGGGAAAACAGGTTCCTCTGGAATGGACTGACACATCTGGGGGACTCTTGGAATGGTGGCACGACCCTGGAGTTCCTCTCGCCTTTCCTGTGGAGAGCGCCTCCTCTTGAGATGCGACGGGAACGCCGGGAATTCTTTCCCTATGAAACAGGGGAAGGATCACTCATCTCGAGCTAGTCGGCGGAAACGGGGCTCCCCTGGATGTGTGCGGGACCGTCGTGCTTCCTCTCGAGCGGAGACGGGTATGTCGGGGAACTGCTTGAGTTGCAGCAAGGGTGTGAAGGACCCTTTGGAAGTTCCAGTGGTTAGATGTGATTAGCCTCGAGAAGCCTCAGCGGAAATGGGCCTCATCTCGCCTGGAGAGCAAAACCTCCTCGATTTTCTCGAGTTGAGGCAGGTTCTCTCGACTTACGAGGGGGACCTCAGGGACCCGCTCTGGTGGCCTAAGGAAAGGCTAGTCCCCATGCGAGTTCCTCGGGGGCCTCTCGGGATTCCTCTCCCGTCGATGCCGGGGCCTAAGACCTTGTGTGGAGTCGGGGCCGGAACCTGAGGATTCCTCTCCAGTGCTGACATGGATCCTGGGGTACTTCTGGAGTCTCCCCAGGGGAGTCAGTCCTCGTCTCGAATGCGGACATGCACTTGCGCTTTCCTCCAGAGCGGTAGCAGCAGTGTCACGCAGTCCGCCGCGTGGATCAAAGGATCTATGGTTTTCCCTCGAGTCTTTCCCACGAGGCTTTCCCACGAGGCTTTCCCACAGGGCTGCCCAACATGCACACGTGGTGGGAGTCGATCCTCGGCTTGAACGTCAAGGTAGTGCATGGAAAACAGGTTCCTCTGGAATGGACTGACACGTCTGGGGGATTCTTGGAATGGTGCCACGACCCTGGAGTTCCTCTCGCCTTTCCTGTGGAGAGCGCCTCCTCTTGAGATGCAACGGGAATGCCGGGAATTCTTTCCCTATGAAACAGGGAAAGGATCCCTCATCTCGAGCTAGGAGGCGGAAACGGGGCTCCCCTGGATGTGTGCGGGACCCTCGTGATTCCTCTCGAGTGGAGACGGGTATGTCGGGGAACTTCTTGAGTTGCAACAAGGGTGTGAAGGACCCTTTGGAAGTTCCAGTGGTTAGATGTGATGAGCCTCGAGAAGCCTCAGCTGAAATTGTCCTCATCTCGCCTGGAGGGCAAATCCTCCTGGAATTTCTCGAGTTGCGGCAGGTGCTCTCGACTTACGACGGGAACCACAGGGACTCGCTCTGGTGGCCTCAGGAAAGGCCAGTCCCCATGCGAGTTCCTCGGGGGCCTCTCGGGATTCCTCTCCCGTCGATGCCGGGGCCTAAGACCTTGTGTGGAGTCGGGGCCGGAACCTGAGGACTCCTCTCCAGTGCTGACATGGATCTTGGGGTACTTCTGGAGTCTCCCCAGTGGAGTCAGTCCTCGTCTCGAAGGCGGGAATGCCCTTGCGCTTTCCTCCAGAGCGGTAGCAGCAGTGTCACGCAGTCCGCCGCGTGGATCAAAGGATCTATGGTTTTCCCTCGAGTCTTTCCCACGAGGCTTTCCCACGAGGCTTTCCCACAGGGCTGTCCCACGTGCACACGTGGTGGGAGTCGATCCTCGGCTTGAATGTCAAGGCAGTGTTGGGAAAACAGGTTCCTCTGGAATGGACTGACACATCTGGGGGACTCTTGGAATGGTGGCACGACCCTGGAGTTCCTCTCGCCTTTCCTGTGGAGAGTGCCTCCTCTTGAGATGCGTCGGGAACGCCGGGAATTCTTTCCCTACGAAACAGGGAAAGGATCCCTCATCTCGAGCTAGGATGCGGAAACGGGGCTCCCCTGGATGTGTGCGGGACCCCACGTGCTTCATCTCGAGTGGAGACGGGTATGTCGGGGAACTTCTTGAGTTGCAGCAAGGGTGTGAAGGACCCTTTGGAAGTTCCAGTGGTTAGACGTGATTAGCCTCGAGAAGCCTCAGCGGAAATGGGCCTCATCTCGCCTGGAGGGCAAAACCTCCTGGATTTTCTCGAGATGCGCCAGGTGCTCTCGACTTACGACGGGGACTTCAGGGACCCGCTCTGGTGGCCTCAGGAAAGGCCAGTCCCCATGCGAGTTCCTCGGGGGCCTCTCGGGATTCCTCTCCCATCGATGCCGGGGCCTAAGACCTTGTGTGGATTCGGGGCCGGAACCTGAGGATTCCTCTCCAGTGCTGACATGGATCTTGGGGTACTTCTGGAGTCTCCCCAGGGGAGTCAGTCCTCGTCTCGAATGCGGGCATGCACTTGCGCTTTCCTCCAGAGCGGTAGCAGCAGTGTCACGCAGTCCGCCGCGTGGATCAAAGGATCTATGGTTTTCCCTCGAGTCTTTCCCAAGAGGCTTTCCCACGAGGCTTTCCCACAGGGCTGTCCCACGTGCACACGTGGTGGGGGTCGATCCTCGGCTTGAACGTCAAGGCAGTGCAGGGAAAACAGGTTCCTCTGGAATGGACTGACACATCTGGGGGACTCTTGGAATGGTGGCACGACCCTGGAGTTCCTCTCGCCTTTCCTGTGGAGAGCGCCTCCTCTTGAGATGCGACGGGAACGCCGGGAATTCTTTCCCTATGAAACAGGGGAAGGATCACTCATCTCGAGCTAGTCGGCGGAAACGGGGCTCCCCTGGATGTGTGCGGGACCGTCGTGCTTCCTCTCGAGCGGAGACGGGTATGTCGGGGAACTGCTTGAGTTGCAGCAAGGGTGTGAAGGACCCTTTGGAAGTTCCAGTGGTTAGATGTGATTAGCCTCGAGAAGCCTCAGCGGAAATGGGCCTCATCTCGCCTGGAGAGCAAAACCTCCTCGATTTTCTCGAGTTGAGGCAGGTTCTCTCGACTTACGAGGGGGACCTCAGGGACCCGCTCTGGTGGCCTAAGGAAAGGCTAGTCCCCATGCGAGTTCCTCGGGGGCCTCTCGGGATTCCTCTCCCGTCGATGCCGGGGCCTAAGACCTTGTGTGGAGTCGGGGCCGGAACCTGAGGATTCCTCTCCAGTGCTGACATGGATCCTGGGGTACTTCTGGAGTCTCCCCAGGGGAGTCAGTCCTCGTCTCGAATGCGGACATGCACTTGCGCTTTCCTCCAGAGCGGTAGCAGCAGTGTCACGCAGTCCGCCGCGTGGATCAAAGGATCTATGGTTTTCCCTCGAGTCTTTCTCACGAGGCTTTCCCACGAGGCTTTCCCACAGGGCTGCCCAACATGCACACGTGGTGGGAGTCGATCCTCGGCTTGAACGTCAAGGTAGTGCATGGAAAACAGGTTCCTCTGGAATGGACTGACACGTCTGGGGGATTCTTGGAATGGTGGCACGACCCTGGAGTTCCTCTCGCCTTTCCTGTGGAGAGCGCCTCCTCTTGAGATGCAACGGGAATGCCGGGAATTCTTTCCCTATGAAACAGGGAAAGGATCCCTCATCTCGAGCTAGGAGGCGGAAACGGGGCTCCCCTGGATGTGTGCGGGACCCTCGTGATTCCTCTCGAGTGGAGACGGGTATGTCGGGGAACTTCTTGAGTTGCAACAAGGGTGTGAAGGACCCTTTGGAAGTTCCAGTGGTTAGATGTGATGAGCCTCGAGAAGCCTCAGCTGAAATTGTCCTCATCTCGCCTGGAGGGCAAATCCTCCTGGAATTTCTCGAGTTGCGGCAGGTGCTCTCGACTTACGACGGGAACCACAGGGACTCGCTCTGGTGGCCTCAGGAAAGGCCAGTCCCCATGCGAGTTCCTCGGGGGCCTCTCGGGATTCCTCTCCCGTCGATGCCGGGGCCTAAGACCTTGTGTGGAGTCGGGGCCGGAACCTGAGGACTCCTCTCCAGTGCTGACATGGATCTTGGGGTACTTCTGGAGTCTCCCCAGTGGAGTCAGTCCTCGTCTCGAAGGCGGGAATGCCCTTGCGCTTTCCTCCAGAGCGGTAGCAGCAGTGTCACGCAGTCCGCCGCGTGGATCAAAGGATCTATGGTTTCCCTCGAGTCTTTCCCTCGAGGCTTTCCCACGAGGCTTTTCCACAGGGCTGTCCCACGTGCACACGTGGTGGGAGTCGATCCTCGGCTTGAACGTCAAGGCAGTGCAGGGAAAACAGGTTCCTCTGGAATGGACTGACACATCTGGGGGACTCTTGGAATGGTGGCACGACCCTGGAGTTCCTCTCGCCTTTCCTGTGGAGAGCGCCTCCTCTTGAGATGCGACGGGAACGCCGGGAATTCTTTCCCTACGAAACAGGGAAAGGATCCCTCATCTCGAGCTAGGCGGCGGAAACGGGTCTCCCCTGGATGTGTGCGCGACCCTCGTGCTTCCTCTCGAGTGGAGACGGGTATGTCGGGGAACTTCTTGAGTTGCAGCAAGGGTGTGAAGGACCCTTTGGAAGTTCCAGTGGTTAGATGTGATTAGCCTCGAGAAGCCTCAGCGGAAATGGGCCTCATCTCGCCTGGAGGGCAAAACCTCCTGGATTTTCACGAGTTGGGGCAGGTGCTCTCGACTTACGACGGGGACCTCAGGGATTCGCTCTGGTGGCATCAGGAAAGGCCAGTCCCCATGCGAGTTCCACGGGGTCCTCTCGGGATTCCTCTCCCGTCGATGCCGGGGCCTAAGACCTTGTGTGGAGTCGGGGCCGGAACCTGAGGACTCCTCTCCAGTGCTGACATGGATCTTGGGGTCCTTCTGGAGTTTAACCAGCGGAGTCAGTCCTCGTCTCGAATGCGGGCATGCACTTGCGCTTTCCTCCAGAGCGGTAGCTGCAGTGTCACGCAGTCCGCCGCGTGGATCAAAGGATCTATGGTTTTCCCTCGAGTCTTTCCCACGAGGCTTTCCCACGAGGCTTTGCCACAGGCCTGTCCCACGTGCACACGTGGTGGGAGTCGATCATCAGCTTGAACGTCAAGGCAGTGCAGGGAAAACAGGTTCCTCTGGAATGGACTGACACGTCTGGGGGATTCTTGGAATGGTGGCACGACCCTGGAGTTCCTCTCGCCTTTCCTGTGGAGAGCGCCTCCTCTTGAGATGCGACGGGAATGCCGGGAATTCTTTCCCTATGAAACAGGGAAAGGATCCCTCATCTCGAGCTAGGAGGCTGAAACCGGGCTCCCCTGGATGTGTGCGCGACCCTCGTGCTTCCTCTCGAGTGGAGACGGGTATGTCGGGGAACTTCTTGAGTTGCAACAAGGGTGTGAAGGACCCTTTGGAAGTTCCAGTGGTTAGATGTGATGAGCCTCGAGAAGCCTCAGCGGAAATGCGCCTCATCTCGCCTGGAGGGCAAATCCTCCAGGAATTTCTCGAGTTGCGGCAGGTGCTCTCGACTTACGACGGGAACCACAGGGACTCGCTCTGGTGGCCTCAGGAAAGGCCAGTCCCCATGCGAGTTCCTCGGGGGCCTCTCGGGATTCCTCTCCCGTCGATGCCGGGGACTAAGACCTTGTGTGAAGTCGGGGCCGGAACCTGAGGATTCCTCTCCAGTGCTGACATGGATCTTGGGGTACTTCTGGAGTTTAACCAGCGGAGTCAGTCCTCGTCTCGAATGCGGGCATGCACTTGCGCTTTCCTCCAGAGCGGTAGCAGCAGTGTCACGCAGTCCGCCTCGTAGATTAAAGGATCTATGGTTTTCCCTCGAGTCTTTCCCACGAGGCTTTCCCACGAGGCTTTCCCACAGGGCTGTCCCACGTGCACACGTGGTGGGAGTCATCCTCGGCTTGAACCTCAGGGCAGTGCAGGGAAAACAGGTTCCTCTGGAATGGACTGACACATCTGGGGGACTCTTGGAATGGTGGCACGACCCTGGAGTTCCTCTCGCCTTTCCTGTGGAGAGCGCCTCCTCTTGAGATGCGACGGGAACGCCGGGAATTCTTTCCCTACGAAACAGGGAAAGGATCCCTCATCTCGAACTAGGAGGCGGAAACGGGGCTCCCCTGGATGTGTGCGGGACCCCACGTGCTTCCTCTCGAGTGGAGACCGGTATGTCGCGGAACTGCTTGAGTTGCAGCAAGGGTGTGAAGGACCCTTTGGGAGTTCCAGTGGTTAGATGTGATTAGCCTCGAGAAGCCTCAGCGGAAATGGGCCTCATCTCACCTGGAGGGCAAAACTTCCTGGATTTTCTAGAGTTGCGGCAGGTGCTCTCGAGTTATGACGGGGACCTCGGGGACCCTCTCTGGTGGCCTCAGGAAAGGCCAGTTCCCATGCGAGTTCCTCGGGGGCCTCGCGGGATTCCTCTCCCGTCGATGCCGGGGCCTAAGACCTTGTGTATAGTCGGGGCCGGACCTGAGGATTCCTCTCCAGTGCTGACATGGATCTTGGGGTACTTCTGGAGATTCCCCAGGGGAGTCAGTCCTCGTCTCGAATGCGGGCATGCTCTTGCGCTTTCCTCCAGAGCGGTAGCAGCAGTGTCACGCAGTCTGTCCCGTGGATCAAAGGATCTATGGTTTTCCCTCGAGGCTTTCCCGCGAGGCTTTCCCACAGGGCTGTTCCACGTGCACACGTGGTGGGAGTCGATCCTCGGCTTGAACCTCAAGGCAGTGCAGGGAAAACAGGTTCCTCTGGAATGGACTGACACATCTGGGGGACTCTTGGAATGGTGGCACGACCCTGGAGTTCCTCTCGCCTTTCCTGTGGAGAGCGCCTCCTCTTGAGATGCGTCGGGAACGCCGGGAATCTTTCCCTACGAAACAGGGAAAGGATCCGTCATCTCGAGCTAGGAGGCGCAAACGGGGCTCCCCTGGATGTGTGCGGGACCCTCGTGCTTCCTCTCGAGTGGAGACGGGTATGTCGGGGAACTTCTTGAGTTGCAGCATGGGTGTGAAGGACCCTTTGGAAGTTCCAGTGGTTAGATGTGATTAGCCTCGAGAAGCCTCAGCGGAAATGGGCCTCATCTTGCCTGGAGGGCAAAACCTCCTGGATTTTCTCGAGTTGCGGCAGGTGCTCTCGACTTACGACGGGGACCTCAGGGACCCGCTCTGGTGGCCTCAGGAAAGGCCAGTCCCCATGCGAGTTCCGCGGGGGCCTCTCGGGATTCCTCTCCCCTCGATGCCGGGGCCTAAGACCTTGTGTGGAGTCGAGGCCGGAACCTGAGGATTCCTCTCCAGTGCTGACATGGATCTTGGGGGTACTTCTGGAGTCTCCCCAGGGGAGTCAGTCCTCGTCTCGAATGCGGGCATGCACTTGCGCTTTCCTCCAGAGCGGTAGCAGCAGTGTCACGCAGTCCGCCGCGTGGATCAAAGGATCTATGGTTTTCCCTCGAGTCTTTCCCACGAGGCTTTCCCACGAGGCTTTCCCACAGGGCTGTCCCACGTGCACACGTGGTGGGAGTCGATCCTCGGCTTGAATGTCAAGGCAGTGCAGGGAAAACAGGTTCCTCTGGAATGGACTGACACATCTGGGGGACTCTTGGAATGGTGGCACGACCCTGGAGTTCCTCTCGCCTTTCCTGTGGAGAGTGCCTCCTCTTGAGATGCGACGGGAACGCCGGGAATTCTTTCCCTACGAAACAGGGAAAGGATCCCTCATCTCGAGCTAGGATGCGGAAACGGGGCTCCCCTGGATGTGTGCGGGACCCCACGTGCTTCCTCTCGAGTGGAGACCGGTATGTCGCGGAACTGCTTGAGTTGCAGCAAGGGTGTGAAGGACCCTTTGGGAGTTCCAGTGGTTAGATGTGATTAGCCTGGAGAAGCCTCAGCGGAAATGGGCCTCATCTCACCTGGAGGGCAAAACTTCCTGGATTTTCTAGAGTTGCGGCAGGTGCTCTCGAGTTATGACGGGGACCTCGGGGACCCTCTCTGGTGGCCTCAGGAAAGGCCAGTTCCCATGCGAGTTCCTCGGGGGCCTCGCGGGATTCCTCTCCCGTCGATGCCGGGGCCTAAGGCCTTGTGTATAGTCGGGGCCGGACCTGAGGATTCCTCTCCAGTGCTGACATGGATCTTGGGGTACTTCTGGAGATTCCCCAGGGGAGTCAGTCCTCGTCTCGAATGCGGGCATGCTCTTGCGCTTTCCTCCAGAGCGGTAGCAGCAGTGTCACGCAGTCTGTCCCGTGGATCAAAGGATCTATGGTTTTCCCTCGAGTCTTTCCCACGAGGCTTTCCCACAGGGCTGTCCCACGTGCACACGTGGTGGGAGTCGATCCTCGGCTTGAACGTCAAGGCAGTGCAGGGAAAACAGTTTCCTCTGGTATGGACTGATACATCTGGGGGACTCTTGGAATGGTGGCACGACCCTGGAGTTCCTCTCGCCTTTCCTGTGGAGAGCGCCTCCTCTTGAGATGCGATGGGAACGCTGGGAATTCTTTCCCTAAGAAACAGGGAAAGGATCCCTCATCTCGAGCTAGGAGGCGGAAACGGGGCTCCCCTGGATGTGTGCGGGACACCACGTGCTTCCTCTCCAGTGGAGACGGGTATGTCGCGGAACTGCTTGAGTTGCAGCAAGGGTGTGAAGGACCCTTTGGAAGTTCCAGTGGTTAGATGTGATTGGCCTCGAGAAGCCTCAGCGGAAATGGGCCTCATCTCGCCTGGAGGGCAAAACCTCCTGGATTTTCTCGAGTTGCGGCAGGTGCTCTCGACTTACGACGGGGTCCTCAGGGACCCGCTCTGGTGGCCTCAGGAAAGACCAGTCCCCATGCGAGTTCCTCGGGGGCCTCTCGGGATTCCTCTCCCGTCGATGCCGGGGCCTAAGACCTTGTGTGGAGTCCGGGCCGGAACCTGAGGATTCCTCTCCAGTGCTGACATGGATCTTGGGGTACTTCTGGAGTCTCCTCAGGGGAGTCAGTCCTCGTCTCGAATGCGGGCATGCACTTGCGCTTTCCTCCAGAGCGGTAGCAGCAGTGTCACGCAGTCCGCCGCGTGGATCAAAGGATCTATGGCTTTCCCTCGAGTCTTTCCCACGAGGCTTTCCCACGAGGCTTTCCCACAGGGCTGTCCCACGTGCACACGTGGTGGGAGTCGATCCTCGGCTTGAATGTCAAGGCAGTGTTGGGAAAACAGGTTCCTCTGGAATGGACTGACACATCTGGGGGACTCTTGGAATGGTGGCACGACCCTGGAGTTCCTCTCGCCTTTCCTGTGGAGAGTGCCTCCTCTTGAGATGCGACGGGAACGCCGGGAATTCTTTCCCTACGAAACAGGGAAAGGATCCCTCATCTCGAGCTAGGAGGCGGAAACGGGGCTCCCCTGGATGTGTGCGGGACCCCACGTGCTTCCTCTCGAGTGGAGACGGGTATGTCGGGGAACTTCTTGAGTTGCAGCAAGGGTGTGAAGGACCCTTTGGAAGTTCCAGTGGTTAGACGTGATTAGCCTCGAGAAGCCTCAGCGGAAATGGGCCTCATCTCGCCTGGAGGGCAAAACCTCCTGGATTTTCTCGAGATGCGGCAGGTGCTCTCGACTTACGACGGGGACTTCAGGGACCCGCTCTGGTGGCCTCAGGAAAGGCCAGTCCCCATGCGAGTTCCTCGGGGGTCTCTCGGGATTCCTCTCCCATCGATGCCGGGGCCTAAGACCTTGTGTGGATTCGGGGCCGGAACCTGAGGATTCCTCTCCAGTGCTGACATGGATCTTGGGGTACTTCTGGAGTCTCCCCAGGGGAGTCAGTCCTCGTCTCGAATGCGGGCATGCACTTGCGCTTTCCTCCAGAGCGGTAGCAGCAGTGTCACGCAGTCCGCCGCGTGGATCAAAGGATCTATGGTTTTCCCTCGAGTCTTTCCCAAGAGGCTTTCCCACGAGGCTTTCCCACAGGGCTGTCCCACGTGCACACGTGGTGGGGGTCGATCCTCGGCTTGAACGTCAAGGCAGTGCAGGGAAAACAGGTTCCTCTGGAATGGACTGACACATCTGGGGGACTCTTGGAATGGTGGCACGACCCTGGAGTTCCTCTCGCCTTTCCTGTGGAGAGCGCCTCCTCTTGAGATGCGACGGGAACGCCGGGAATTCTTTCCCTATGAAACAGGGGAAGGATCACTCATCTCGAGCTAGTCGGCGGAAACGGGGCTCCCCTGGATGTGTGCGGGACCGTCGTGCTTCCTCTCGAGCGGAGACGGGTATGTCGGGGAACTGCTTGAGTTGCAGCAAGGGTGTGAAGGACCCTTTGGAAGTTCCAGTGGTTAGATGTGATTAGCCTCGAGAAGCCTCAGCGGAAATGGGCCTCATCTCGCCTGGAGGGCAAAACCTCCTCGATTTTCTCGAGTTGAGGCAGGTTCTCTCGACTTACGAGGGGGACCTCAGGGACCCGCTCTGGTGGCCTAAGGAAAGGCTAGTCCCCATGCGAGTTCCTCGGGGGCCTCTCGGGGTTCCTCTCCCGCCGATGCCGGGGCCTAAGACCTTGTGTGGAGTCGAGGCCGGAACCTGAGGACTCCTCTCCAGTGCTGACATGGATCTTGGGGTACTTCTGGAGTCTCCCCAGTGGAGTCAGTCCTCGTCTGGAAGGCGGGAATGCCCTTGCGCTTTCCTCCAGAGCGGTAGCAGCAGTGTCACGCAGTCCGCCGCGTGGATCAAAGGATCTATGGTTTCCCTCGAGTCTTTCCCTCGAGGCTTTCCCACGAGGCTTTTCCACAGGGCTGTCCCACGTGCACACGTGGTGGGAGTCGATCCTCGGCTTGAACGTCAAGGCAGTGCAGGGAAAACAGGTTCCTCTGGAATGAACTGACACATCTGGGGGACTCTTGGAATGGTGGCACGACCCTGGAGTTCCTCTCGCCTTTCCTGTGGAGAGCGCCTCCTCTTGAGATGCGACGGGAACGCCGGGAATTCTTTCCCTACGAAACAGGGAAAGGATCCTTCATCTCGAGCTAGGCGGCGGAAACGGGTCTCCCCTGGATGTGTGCGCGACCCTCGTGCTTCCTCTCGAGTGGAGACGGGTATGTCGGGGAACTTCTTGAGTTGCAGCAAGGGTGTGAAGGACCCTTTGGAAGTTCCAGTGGTTAGATGTGATTAGCCTCGAGAAGCCTCAGCGGAAATGGGCATCATCTCGCCTGGAGGGCAAAACCTCCTGGATTTTCACGAGTTGGGGCAGGTGCTCTCGACTTACGACGGGGACCTCAGGGATTCGCTCTGGTGGCATCAGGAAAGGCCAGTCCCCATGCGAGTTCCACGGGGTCCTCTCGGGATTCCTCTCCCGTCGATGCCGGGGCCTAAGACCTTGTGTGGAGTCGGGGCCGGAACCTGAGGACTCCTCTCCAGTGCTGACATGGATCTTGGGGTCCTTCTGGAGTTTAACCAGCGGAGTCAGTCCTCGTCTCGAATGCGGGCATGCACTTGCGCTTTCCTCCAGAGCGGTAGCTGCAGTGTCACGCAGTCCGCCGCGTGGATCAAAGGATCTATGGTTTTCCCTCGAGTCTTTCCCACGAGGCTTTCCCACGAGGCTTTGCCACAGGCCTGTCCCACGTGCACACGTGGTGGGAGTCGATCATCAGCTTGAACGTCAAGGCAGTGCAGGGAAAACAGGTTCCTCTGGAATGGACTGACACGTCTGGGGGATTCTTGGAATGGTGGCACGACCCTGGAGTTCCTCTCGCCTTTCCTGTGGAGAGCGCCTCCTCTTGAGATGCGACGGGAATGCCGGGAATTCTTTCCCTATGAAACAGGGAAAGGATCCCTCATCTCGAGCTAGGAGGCGGAAACCGGGCTCCCCTGGATGTGTGCGCGACCCTCGTGCTTCCTCTCGAGTGGAGACGGGTATGTCGGGGAACTTCTTGAGTTGCAACAAGGGTGTGAAGGACCCTTTGGAAGTTCCAGTGGTTAGATGTGATGAGCCTCGAGAAGCCTCAGCGGAAATGCGCCTCATCTCGCCTGGAGGGCAAATCCTCCAGGAATTTCTCGAGTTGCGGCAGGTGCTCTCGACTTACGACGGGAACCACAGGGACTCGCTCTGGTGGCCTCAGGAAAGGCCAGTCCCCATGCGAGTTCCTCGGGGGCCTCTCGGGATTCCTCTCCCGTCGATGCCGGGGACTAAGACCTTGTGTGAAGTCGGGGCCGGAACCTGAGGATTCCTCTCCAGTGCTGACATGGATCTTGGGGTACTTCTGGAGTTTAACCAGCGGAGTCAGTCCTCGTCTCGAATGCGGGCATGCACTTGCGCTTTCCTCCAGAGCGGTAGCAGCAGTGTCACGCAGTCCGCCTCGCAGATTAAAGGATCTATGGTTTTCCCTCGAGTCTTTCCCACGAGGCTTTCCCACGAGGCTTTGCCACAGGGCTGTCCCACGTGCACACGTGGTGGGAGTCGATCCTCGGCTTGAACCTCAGGGCAGTGCTGGGAAAACAGGTTCCTCTGGAATGGACTGACACATCTGGGGGACTCTTGGAATGGTGGCACGACCCTGGAGTTCCTCTCGCCTTTCCTGTGGAGAGCGCCTCCTCTTGAGATGCGACGGGAACGCCGGGAATTCTTTCCCTACGAAACAGGGAAAGGATCCCTCATCTCGAACTAGGAGGCGGAAACGGGGCTCCCCTGGATGTGTGCGGGACCCCACGTGCTTCCTCTCGTGTGGAGACCGGTATGTCGCGGAACTGCTTGAGTTGCAGCAAGGGTGTGAAGGACCCTTTGGAAGTTCCAGTGGTTAGATGTGATTGGCCTCGAGAAGCCTCAGCGGAAATGGGCCTCATCTCGCCTGGAGGGCAAAACCTCCTGGATTTTCTCGAGTTGCGGCAGGTGCTCTCGACTTACGACGGGAACCACAGGGACTCGCTCTGGTGGCCTCAGGAAAGGCCAGTCCCCATGCGAGTTCCTCGGGGGCCTCTCGGGATTCCTCTCCCGTCGATGCCGGGGCCTAAGACCTTGTGTGGAGTCGGGGCCGGAACCTGAGGACTCCTCTCCAGTGCTGACATGGATCTTGGGGTACTTCTGGAGTCTCCTCAGGGGAGTCAGTCCTCGTCTCGAATGCGGGCATGCACTTGCGCTTTCCTCCAGAGCGGTAGCAGCAGTGTCACGCAGTCCGCCGCGTGGATCAAAGGATCTATGGCTTTCCCTCGAGTCTTTCCCACGAGGCTTTCCCACGAGGCTTTCCCACAGGGCTGTCCCACGTGCACACGTGGTGGGAGTCGATCCTTGGCTTGAATGTCAAGGCAGTGTTGGGAAAACAGGTTCCTCTGGAATGGACTGACACATCTGGGGGACTCTTGGAATGGTGGCACGACCCTGGAGTTCCTCTCGCCTTTCCTGTGGAGAGTGCCTCCTCTTGAGATGCGACGGGAACGCCGGGAATTCTTTCCCTACGAAACAGGGAAAGGATCCCTCATCTCGAGCTAGGAGGCGGAAACGGGGCTCCCCTGGATGTGTGCGGGACCCCACGTGCTTCCTCTCGAGTGGAGACGGGTATGTCGGGGAACTTCTTGAGTTGCAGCAAGGGTGTGAAGGACCCTTTGGAAGTTCCAGTGGTTAGACGTGATTAGCCTCGAGAAGCCTCAGCGGAAATGGGCCTCATCTCGCCTGGAGGGCAAAACCTCCTGGATTTTCTCGAGATGCGGCAGGTGCTCTCGACTTACGACGGGGACTTCAGGGACCCGCTCTGGTGGCCTCAGGAAAGGCCAGTCCCCATGCGAGTTCCTCGGGGGTCTCTCGGGATTCCTCTCCCATCGATGCCGGGGCCTAAGACCTTGTGTGGATTCGGGGCCGGAACCTGAGGATTCCTCTCCAGTGCTGACATGGATCTTGGGGTACTTCTGGAGTCTCCCCAGGGGAGTCAGTCCTCGTCTCGAATGCGGGCATGCACTTGCGCTTTCCTCCAGAGCGGTAGCAGCAGTGTCACGCAGTCCGCCGCGTGGATCAAAGGATCTATGGTTTTCCCTCGAGTCTTTCCCAAGAGGCTTTCCCACGAGGCTTTCCCACAGGGCTGTCCCACGTGCACACGTGGTGGGGGTCGATCCTCGGCTTGAACGTCAAGGCAGTGCAGGGAAAACAGGTTCCTCTGGAATGGACTGACACATCTGGGGGACTCTTGGAATGGTGGCACGACCCTGGAGTTCCTCTCGCCTTTCCTGTGGAGAGCGCCTCCTCTTGAGATGCGACGGGAACGCCGGGAATTCTTTCCCTATGAAACAGGGGAAGGATCACTCATCTCGAGCTAGTCGGCGGAAACGGGGCTCCCCTGGATGTGTGCGGGACCGTCGTGCTTCCTCTCGAGCGGAGACGGGTATGTCGGGGAACTGCTTGAGTTGCAGCAAGGGTGTGAAGGACCCTTTGGAAGTTCCAGTGGTTAGATGTGATTAGCCTCGAGAAGCCTCAGCGGAAATGGGCCTCATCTCGCCTGGAGGGCAAAACCTCCTCGATTTTCTCGAGTTGAGGCAGGTTCTCTCGACTTACGAGGGGGACCTCAGGGACCCGCTCTGGTGGCCTAAGGAAAGGCTAGTCCCCATGCGAGTTCCTCGGGGGCCTCTCGGGGTTCCTCTCCCGCCGATGCCGGGGCCTAAGACCTTGTGTGGAGTCGAGGCCGGAACCTGAGGACTCCTCTCCAGTGCTGACATGGATCTTGGGGTACTTCTGGAGTCTCCCCAGTGGAGTCAGTCCTCGTCTGGAAGGCGGGAATGCCCTTGCGCTTTCCTCCAGAGCGGTAGCAGCAGTGTCACGCAGTCCGCCGCGTGGATCAAAGGATCTATGGTTTCCCTCGAGTCTTTCCCTCGAGGCTTTCCCACGAGGCTTTTCCACAGGGCTGTCCCACGTGCACACGTGGTGGGAGTCGATCCTCGGCTTGAACGTCAAGGCAGTGCAGGGAAAACAGGTTCCTCTGGAATGAACTGACACATCTGGGGGACTCTTGGAATGGTGGCACGACCCTGGAGTTCCTCTCGCCTTTCCTGTGGAGAGCGCCTCCTCTTGAGATGCGACGGGAACGCCGGGAATTCTTTCCCTACGAAACAGGGAAAGGATCCTTCATCTCGAGCTAGGCGGCGGAAACGGGTCTCCCCTGGATGTGTGCGCGACCCTCGTGCTTCCTCTCGAGTGGAGACGGGTATGTCGGGGAACTTCTTGAGTTGCAGCAAGGGTGTGAAGGACCCTTTGGAAGTTCCAGTGGTTAGATGTGATTAGCCTCGAGAAGCCTCAGCGGAAATGGGCATCATCTCGCCTGGAGGGCAAAACCTCCTGGATTTTCACGAGTTGGGGCAGGTGCTCTCGACTTACGACGGGGACCTCAGGGATTCGCTCTGGTGGCATCAGGAAAGGCCAGTCCCCATGCGAGTTCCACGGGGTCCTCTCGGGATTCCTCTCCCGTCGATGCCGGGGCCTAAGACCTTGTGTGGAGTCGGGGCCGGAACCTGAGGACTCCTCTCCAGTGCTGACATGGATCTTGGGGTCCTTCTGGAGTTTAACCAGCGGAGTCAGTCCTCGTCTCGAATGCGGGCATGCACTTGCGCTTTCCTCCAGAGCGGTAGCTGCAGTGTCACGCAGTCCGCCGCGTGGATCAAAGGATCTATGGTTTTCCCTCGAGTCTTTCCCACGAGGCTTTCCCACGAGGCTTTGCCACAGGCCTGTCCCACGTGCACACGTGGTGGGAGTCGATCATCAGCTTGAACGTCAAGGCAGTGCAGGGAAAACAGGTTCCTCTGGAATGGACTGACACGTCTGGGGGATTCTTGGAATGGTGGCACGACCCTGGAGTTCCTCTCGCCTTTCCTGTGGAGAGCGCCTCCTCTTGAGATGCGACGGGAATGCCGGGAATTCTTTCCCTATGAAACAGGGAAAGGATCCCTCATCTCGAGCTAGGAGGCGGAAACCGGGCTCCCCTGGATGTGTGCGCGACCCTCGTGCTTCCTCTCGAGTGGAGACGGGTATGTCGGGGAACTTCTTGAGTTGCAACAAGGGTGTGAAGGACCCTTTGGAAGTTCCAGTGGTTAGATGTGATGAGCCTCGAGAAGCCTCAGCGGAAATGCGCCTCATCTCGCCTGGAGGGCAAATCCTCCAGGAATTTCTCGAGTTGCGGCAGGTGCTCTCGACTTACGACGGGAACCACAGGGACTCGCTCTGGTGGCCTCAGGAAAGGCCAGTCCCCATGCGAGTTCCTCGGGGGCCTCTCGGGATTCCTCTCCCGTCGATGCCGGGGACTAAGACCTTGTGTGAAGTCGGGGCCGGAACCTGAGGATTCCTCTCCAGTGCTGACATGGATCTTGGGGTACTTCTGGAGTTTAACCAGCGGAGTCAGTCCTCGTCTCGAATGCGGGCATGCACTTGCGCTTTCCTCCAGAGCGGTAGCAGCAGTGTCACGCAGTCCGCCTCGTAGATTAAAGGATCTATGGTTTTCCCTCGAGTCTTTCCCACGAGGCTTTCCCACGAGGCTTTCCCACAGGGCTGTCCCACGTGCACACGTGGTGGGAGTCGATCCTCGGCTTGAACCTCAGGGCAGTGCTGGGAAAACAGGTTCCTCTGGAATGGACTGACACATCTGGGGGACTCTTGGAATGGTGGCACGACCCTGGAGTTCCTCTCGCCTTTCCTGTGGAGAGCGCCTCCTCTTGAGATGCGACGGGAACGCCGGGAATTCTTTCCCTACGAAACAGGGAAAGGATCCCTCATCTCGAACTAGGAGGCGGAAACGGGGCTCCCCTGGATGTGTGCGGGACCCCACGTGCTTCCTCTCGTGTGGAGACCGGTATGTCGCGGAACTGCTTGAGTTGCAGCAATGGTGTGAAGGACCCTTTGGGAGTTCCAGTGGTTAGATATGATTAGCCTCGAGAAGCCTCAGCGGAAATGGGCCTCATCTCACCTGGAGGGCAAAACTTCCTGGATTTTCTAGAGTTGCGGCAGGTGCTCTCGAGTTATGACGGGGACCTCGGGGACCCTCTCTGGTGGCCTCAGGAAAGGCCAGTTCCCATGCGAGTTCCTCGGGGGCCTCGCGGGATTCCTCTCCCGTCGATGCCGGGGCCTAAGACCTTGTGTATAGTCGGGGCCGGACCTGAGGATTCCTCTCCAGTGCTGACATGGATCTTGGGGTACTTCTGGAGATTCCCCAGGGGAGTCAGTCCTCGTCTCGAATGCGGGCATGCTCTTGCGCTTTCCTCCAGAGCGGTAGCAGCAGTGTCACGCAGTCTGTCCCGTGGATCAAAGGATCTATGGTTTTCCCTCGAGTCTTTCCCACGAGGCTTTCCCACAGGGCTGTCCCACGTGCACACGTGGTGGGAGTCGATCCTCGGCTTGAACGTCAAGGCAGTGCAGGGAAAACAGTTTCCTCTGGTATGGACTGATACATCTGGGGGACTCTTGGAATGGTGGCACGACCCTGGAGTTCCTCTCGCCTTTCCTGTGGAGAGCGCCTCCTCTTGAGATGCGATGGGAACGCTGGGAATTCTTTCCCTAAGAAACAGGGAAAGGATCCCTCATCTCGAGCTAGGAGGCGGAAACGGGGCTCCCCTGGATGTGTGCGGGACACCACGTGCTTCCTCTCCAGTGGAGACGGGTATGTCGCGGAACTGCTTGAGTTGCAGCAAGGGTGTGAAGGACCCTTTGGAAGTTCCAGTAGTTAGATGTGATTGGCCTCGAGAAGCCTCAGCGGAAATGGGCCTCATCTCGCCTGGAGGGCAAAACCTCCTGGATTTTCTCGAGTTGCGGCAGGTGCTCTCGACTTACGACGGGGTCCTCAGGGACCCGCTCTGGTGGCCTCAGGAAAGACCAGTCCCCATGCGAGTTCCTCGGGGGCCTCTCGGGATTCCTCTCCCGTCGATGCCGGGGCCTAAGACCTTGTGTGGAGTAGGGGCCGGAACCTGAGGATTCCTCTCCAGTGCTGACATGGATCTTGGGGTACTTCTGGAGTCTCCTCAGGGGAGTCAGTCCTCGTCTCGAATGCGGGCATGCACTTGCGCTTTCCTCCAGAGCGGTAGCAGCAGTGTCACGCAGTCCGCCGCGTGGATCAAAGGATCTATGGTTTTCCCTCGAGTCTTTCCCACGAGGCTTTCCCACGAGGCTTTCCCACAGGGCTGTCCCACGTGCACACGTGGTGGGAGTCGATCCTCGGCTTGAATGTCAAGGCAGTGTTGGGAAAACAGGTTCCTCTGGAATGGACTGACACATCTGGGGGACTCTTGGAATGGTGGCACGACCCTGGAGTTCCTCTCGCCTTTCCTGTGGAGAGTGCCTCCTCTTGAGATGCGACGGGAACGCCGGGAATTCTTTCCCTACGAAACAGGGAAAGGATCCCTCATCTCGAGCTAGGATGCGGAAACGGGGCTCCCCTGGATGTGTGCGGGACCCCACGTGCTTCCTCTCGAGTGGAGACGGGTATGTCGGGGAACTTCTTGAGTTGCAGCAAGGGTGTGAAGGACCCTTTGGAAGTTCCAGTGGTTAGACGTGATTAGCCTCGAGAAGCCTCAGCGGAAATGGGCCTCATCTCGCCTGGAGGGCAAAACCTCCTGGATTTTCTCGAGATGCGGCAGGTGCTCTCGACTTACGACGGGGACTTCAGGGACCCGCTCTGGTGGCCTCAGGAAAGGCCAGTCCCCATGCGAGTTCCTCGGGGGCCTCTCGGGATTCCTCTCCCATCGATGCCGGGGCCTAAGACCTTGTGTGGATTCGGGGCCGGAACCTGAGGATTCCTCTCCAGTGCTGACATGGATCTTGGGGTACTTCTGGAGTCTCCCCAGGGGAGTCAGTCCTCGTCTCGAATGCGGGCATGCACTTGCGCTTTCCTCCAGAGCGGTAGCAGCAGTGTCACGCAGTCCGCCGCGTGGATCAAAGGATCTATGGTTTTCCCTCGAGTCTTTCCCAAGAGGCTTTCCCACGAGGCTTTCCCACAGGGCTGTCCCACGTGCACACGTGGTGGGGGTCGATCCTCGGCTTGAACGTCAAGGCAGTGCAGGGAAAACAGGTTCCTCTGGAATGGACTGACACATCTGGGGGACTCTTGGAATGGTGGCACGACCCTGGAGTTCCTCTCGCCTTTCCTGTGGAGAGCGCCTCCTCTTGAGATGCGACGGGAACGCCGGGAATTCTTTCCCTATGAAACAGGGGAAGGATCACTCATCTCGAGCTAGTCGGCGGAAACGGGGCTCCCCTGGATGTGTGCGGGACCGTCGTGCTTCCTCTCGAGCGGAGACGGGTATGTCGGGGAACTGCTTGAGTTGCAGCAAGGGTGTGAAGGACCCTTTGGAAGTTCCAGTGGTTAGATGTGATTAGCCTCGAGAAGCCTCAGCGGAAATGGGCCTCATCTCGCCTGGAGAGCAAAACCTCCTCGATTTTCTCGAGTTGAGGCAGGTTCTCTCGACTTACGAGGGGGACCTCAGGGACCCGCTCTGGTGGCCTAAGGAAAGGCTAGTCCCCATGCGAGTTCCTCGGGGGCCTCTCGGGATTCCTCTCCCGTCGATGCCGGGGCCTAAGACCTTGTGTGGAGTCGGGGCCGGAACCTGAGGATTCCTCTCCAGTGCTGACATGGATCCTGGGGTACTTCTGGAGTCTCCCCAGGGGAGTCAGTCCTCGTCTCGAATGCGGACATGCACTTGCGCTTTCCTCCAGAGCGGTAGCAGCAGTGTCACGCAGTCCGCCGCGTGGATCAAAGGATCTATGGTTTTCCCTCGAGTCTTTCCCACGAGGCTTTCCCACGAGGCTTTCCCACAGGGCTGCCCAACATGCACACGTGGTGGGAGTCGATCCTCGGCTTGAACGTCAAGGTAGTGCATGGAAAACAGGTTCCTCTGGAATGGACTGACACGTCTGGGGGATTCTTGGAATGGTGCCACGACCCTGGAGTTCCTCTCGCCTTTCCTGTGGAGAGCGCCTCCTCTTGAGATGCAACGGGAATGCCGGGAATTCTTTCCCTATGAAACAGGGAAAGGATCCCTCATCTCGAGCTAGGAGGCGGAAACGGGGCTCCCCTGGATGTGTGCGGGACCCTCGTGATTCCTCTCGAGTGGAGACGGGTATGTCGGGGAACTTCTTGAGTTGCAACAAGGGTGTGAAGGACCCTTTGGAAGTTCCAGTGGTTAGATGTGATGAGCCTCGAGAAGCCTCAGCTGAAATTGTCCTCATCTCGCCTGGAGGGCAAATCCTCCTGGAATTTCTCGAGTTGCGGCAGGTGCTCTCGACTTACGACGGGAACCACAGGGACTCGCTCTGGTGGCCTCAGGAAAGGCCAGTCCCCATGCGAGTTCCTCGGGGGCCTCTCGGGATTCCTCTCCCGTCGATGCCGGGGCCTAAGACCTTGTGTGGAGTCGGGGCCGGAACCTGAGGACTCCTCTCCAGTGCTGACATGGATCTTGGGGTACTTCTGGAGTCTCCCCAGTGGAGTCAGTCCTCGTCTCGAAGGCGGGAATGCCCTTGCGCTTTCCTCCAGAGCGGTAGCAGCAGTGTCACGCAGTCCGCCGCGTGGATCAAAGGATCTATGGTTTTCCCTCGAGTCTTTCCCACGAGGCTTTCCCACGAGGCTTTCCCACAGGGCTGTCCCACGTGCACACGTGGTGGGAGTCGATCCTCGGCTTGAATGTCAAGGCAGTGTTGGGAAAACAGGTTCCTCTGGAATGGACTGACACATCTGGGGGACTCTTGGAATGGTGGCACGACCCTGGAGTTCCTCTCGCCTTTCCTGTGGAGAGTGCCTCCTCTTGAGATGCGTCGGGAACGCCGGGAATTCTTTCCCTACGAAACAGGGAAAGGATCCCTCATCTCGAGCTAGGATGCGGAAACGGGGCTCCCCTGGATGTGTGCGGGACCCCACGTGCTTCATCTCGAGTGGAGACGGGTATGTCGGGGAACTTCTTGAGTTGCAGCAAGGGTGTGAAGGACCCTTTGGAAGTTCCAGTGGTTAGACGTGATTAGCCTCGAGAAGCCTCAGCGGAAATGGGCCTCATCTCGCCTGGAGGGCAAAACCTCCTGGATTTTCTCGAGATGCGCCAGGTGCTCTCGACTTACGACGGGGACTTCAGGGACCCGCTCTGGTGGCCTCAGGAAAGGCCAGTCCCCATGCGAGTTCCTCGGGGGCCTCTCGGGATTCCTCTCCCATCGATGCCGGGGCCTAAGACCTTGTGTGGATTCGGGGCCGGAACCTGAGGATTCCTCTCCAGTGCTGACATGGATCTTGGGGTACTTCTGGAGTCTCCCCAGGGGAGTCAGTCCTCGTCTCGAATGCGGGCATGCACTTGCGCTTTCCTCCAGAGCGGTAGCAGCAGTGTCACGCAGTCCGCCGCGTGGATCAAAGGATCTATGGTTTTCCCTCGAGTCTTTCCCAAGAGGCTTTCCCACGAGGCTTTCCCACAGGGCTGTCCCACGTGCACACGTGGTGGGGGTCGATCCTCGGCTTGAACGTCAAGGCAGTGCAGGGAAAACAGGTTCCTCTGGAATGGACTGACACATCTGGGGGACTCTTGGAATGGTGGCACGACCCTGGAGTTCCTCTCGCCTTTCCTGTGGAGAGCGCCTCCTCTTGAGATGCGACGGGAACGCCGGGAATTCTTTCCCTATGAAACAGGGGAAGGATCACTCATCTCGAGCTAGTCGGCGGAAACGGGGCTCCCCTGGATGTGTGCGGGACCGTCGTGCTTCCTCTCGAGCGGAGACGGGTATGTCGGGGAACTGCTTGAGTTGCAGCAAGGGTGTGAAGGACCCTTTGGAAGTTCCAGTGGTTAGATGTGATTAGCCTCGAGAAGCCTCAGCGGAAATGGGCCTCATCTCGCCTGGAGAGCAAAACCTCCTCGATTTTCTCGAGTTGAGGCAGGTTCTCTCGACTTACGAGGGGGACCTCAGGGACCCGCTCTGGTGGCCTAAGGAAAGGCTAGTCCCCATGCGAGTTCCTCGGGGGCCTCTCGGGATTCCTCTCCCGTCGATGCCGGGGCCTAAGACCTTGTGTGGAGTCGGGGCCGGAACCTGAGGATTCCTCTCCAGTGCTGACATGGATCCTGGGGTACTTCTGGAGTCTCCCCAGGGGAGTCAGTCCTCGTCTCGAATGCGGACATGCACTTGCGCTTTCCTCCAGAGCGGTAGCAGCAGTGTCACGCAGTCCGCCGCGTGGATCAAAGGATCTATGGTTTTCCCTCGAGTCTTTCTCACGAGGCTTTCCCACGAGGCTTTCCCACAGGGCTGCCCAACATGCACACGTGGTGGGAGTCGATCCTCGGCTTGAACGTCAAGGTAGTGCATGGAAAACAGGTTCCTCTGGAATGGACTGACACGTCTGGGGGATTCTTGGAATGGTGGCACGACCCTGGAGTTCCTCTCGCCTTTCCTGTGGAGAGCGCCTCCTCTTGAGATGCAACGGGAATGCCGGGAATTCTTTCCCTATGAAACAGGGAAAGGATCCCTCATCTCGAGCTAGGAGGCGGAAACGGGGCTCCCCTGGATGTGTGCGGGACCCTCGTGATTCCTCTCGAGTGGAGACGGGTATGTCGGGGAACTTCTTGAGTTGCAACAAGGGTGTGAAGGACCCTTTGGAAGTTCCAGTGGTTAGATGTGATGAGCCTCGAGAAGCCTCAGCTGAAATTGTCCTCATCTCGCCTGGAGGGCAAATCCTCCTGGAATTTCTCGAGTTGCGGCAGGTGCTCTCGACTTACGACGGGAACCACAGGGACTCGCTCTGGTGGCCTCAGGAAAGGCCAGTCCCCATGCGAGTTCCTCGGGGGCCTCTCGGGATTCCTCTCCCGTCGATGCCGGGGCCTAAGACCTTGTGTGGAGTCGGGGCCGGAACCTGAGGACTCCTCTCCAGTGCTGACATGGATCTTGGGGTACTTCTGGAGTCTCCCCAGTGGAGTCAGTCCTCGTCTCGAAGGCGGGAATGCCCTTGCGCTTTCCTCCAGAGCGGTAGCAGCAGTGTCACGCAGTCCGCCGCGTGGATCAAAGGATCTATGGTTTCCCTCGAGTCTTTCCCTCGAGGCTTTCCCACGAGGCTTTTCCACAGGGCTGTCCCACGTGCACACGTGGTGGGAGTCGATCCTCGGCTTGAACGTCAAGGCAGTGCAGGGAAAACAGGTTCCTCTGGAATGGACTGACACATCTGGGGGACTCTTGGAATGGTGGCACGACCCTGGAGTTCCTCTCGCCTTTCCTGTGGAGAGCGCCTCCTCTTGAGATGCGACGGGAACGCCGGGAATTCTTTCCCTACGAAACAGGGAAAGGATCCCTCATCTCGAGCTAGGCGGCGGAAACGGGTCTCCCCTGGATGTGTGCGCGACCCTCGTGCTTCCTCTCGAGTGGAGACGGGTATGTCGGGGAACTTCTTGAGTTGCAGCAAGGGTGTGAAGGACCCTTTGGAAGTTCCAGTGGTTAGATGTGATTAGCCTCGAGAAGCCTCAGCGGAAATGGGCCTCATCTCGCCTGGAGGGCAAAACCTCCTGGATTTTCACGAGTTGGGGCAGGTGCTCTCGACTTACGACGGGGACCTCAGGGATTCGCTCTGGTGGCATCAGGAAAGGCCAGTCCCCATGCGAGTTCCACGGGGTCCTCTCGGGATTCCTCTCCCGTCGATGCCGGGGCCTAAGACCTTGTGTGGAGTCGGGGCCGGAACCTGAGGACTCCTCTCCAGTGCTGACATGGATCTTGGGGTCCTTCTGGAGTTTAACCAGCGGAGTCAGTCCTCGTCTCGAATGCGGGCATGCACTTGCGCTTTCCTCCAGAGCGGTAGCTGCAGTGTCACGCAGTCCGCCGCGTGGATCAAAGGATCTATGGTTTTCCCTCGAGTCTTTCCCACGAGGCTTTCCCACGAGGCTTTGCCACAGGCCTGTCCCACGTGCACACGTGGTGGGAGTCGATCATCAGCTTGAACGTCAAGGCAGTGCAGGGAAAACAGGTTCCTCTGGAATGGACTGACACGTCTGGGGGATTCTTGGAATGGTGGCACGACCCTGGAGTTCCTCTCGCCTTTCCTGTGGAGAGCGCCTCCTCTTGAGATGCGACGGGAATGCCGGGAATTCTTTCCCTATGAAACAGGGAAAGGATCCCTCATCTCGAGCTAGGAGGCTGAAACCGGGCTCCCCTGGATGTGTGCGCGACCCTCGTGCTTCCTCTCGAGTGGAGACGGGTATGTCGGGGAACTTCTTGAGTTGCAACAAGGGTGTGAAGGACCCTTTGGAAGTTCCAGTGGTTAGATGTGATGAGCCTCGAGAAGCCTCAGCGGAAATGCGCCTCATCTCGCCTGGAGGGCAAATCCTCCAGGAATTTCTCGAGTTGCGGCAGGTGCTCTCGACTTACGACGGGAACCACAGGGACTCGCTCTGGTGGCCTCAGGAAAGGCCAGTCCCCATGCGAGTTCCTCGGGGGCCTCTCGGGATTCCTCTCCCGTCGATGCCGGGGACTAAGACCTTGTGTGAAGTCGGGGCCGGAACCTGAGGATTCCTCTCCAGTGCTGACATGGATCTTGGGGTACTTCTGGAGTTTAACCAGCGGAGTCAGTCCTCGTCTCGAATGCGGGCATGCACTTGCGCTTTCCTCCAGAGCGGTAGCAGCAGTGTCACGCAGTCCGCCTCGTAGATTAAAGGATCTATGGTTTTCCCTCGAGTCTTTCCCACGAGGCTTTCCCACGAGGCTTTCCCACAGGGCTGTCCCACGTGCACACGTGGTGGGAGTCATCCTCGGCTTGAACCTCAGGGCAGTGCAGGGAAAACAGGTTCCTCTGGAATGGACTGACACATCTGGGGGACTCTTGGAATGGTGGCACGACCCTGGAGTTCCTCTCGCCTTTCCTGTGGAGAGCGCCTCCTCTTGAGATGCGACGGGAACGCCGGGAATTCTTTCCCTACGAAACAGGGAAAGGATCCCTCATCTCGAACTAGGAGGCGGAAACGGGGCTCCCCTGGATGTGTGCGGGACCCCACGTGCTTCCTCTCGAGTGGAGACCGGTATGTCGCGGAACTGCTTGAGTTGCAGCAAGGGTGTGAAGGACCCTTTGGGAGTTCCAGTGGTTAGATGTGATTAGCCTCGAGAAGCCTCAGCGGAAATGGGCCTCATCTCACCTGGAGGGCAAAACTTCCTGGATTTTCTAGAGTTGCGGCAGGTGCTCTCGAGTTATGACGGGGACCTCGGGGACCCTCTCTGGTGGCCTCAGGAAAGGCCAGTTCCCATGCGAGTTCCTCGGGGGCCTCGCGGGATTCCTCTCCCGTCGATGCCGGGGCCTAAGACCTTGTGTATAGTCGGGGCCGGACCTGAGGATTCCTCTCCAGTGCTGACATGGATCTTGGGGTACTTCTGGAGATTCCCCAGGGGAGTCAGTCCTCGTCTCGAATGCGGGCATGCTCTTGCGCTTTCCTCCAGAGCGGTAGCAGCAGTGTCACGCAGTCTGTCCCGTGGATCAAAGGATCTATGGTTTTCCCTCGAGGCTTTCCCGCGAGGCTTTCCCACAGGGCTGTTCCACGTGCACACGTGGTGGGAGTCGATCCTCGGCTTGAACCTCAAGGCAGTGCAGGGAAAACAGGTTCCTCTGGAATGGACTGACACATCTGGGGGACTCTTGGAATGGTGGCACGACCCTGGAGTTCCTCTCGCCTTTCCTGTGGAGAGCGCCTCCTCTTGAGATGCGTCGGGAACGCCGGGAATCTTTCCCTACGAAACAGGGAAAGGATCCGTCATCTCGAGCTAGGAGGCGCAAACGGGGCTCCCCTGGATGTGTGCGGGACCCTCGTGCTTCCTCTCGAGTGGAGACGGGTATGTCGGGGAACTTCTTGAGTTGCAGCATGGGTGTGAAGGACCCTTTGGAAGTTCCAGTGGTTAGATGTGATTAGCCTCGAGAAGCCTCAGCGGAAATGGGCCTCATCTTGCCTGGAGGGCAAAACCTCCTGGATTTTCTCGAGTTGCGGCAGGTGCTCTCGACTTACGACGGGGACCTCAGGGACCCGCTCTGGTGGCCTCAGGAAAGGCCAGTCCCCATGCGAGTTCCGCGGGGGCCTCTCGGGATTCCTCTCCCCTCGATGCCGGGGCCTAAGACCTTGTGTGGAGTCGAGGCCGGAACCTGAGGATTCCTCTCCAGTGCTGACATGGATCTTGGGGGTACTTCTGGAGTCTCCCCAGGGGAGTCAGTCCTCGTCTCGAATGCGGGCATGCACTTGCGCTTTCCTCCAGAGCGGTAGCAGCAGTGTCACGCAGTCCGCCGCGTGGATCAAAGGATCTATGGTTTTCCCTCGAGTCTTTCCCACGAGGCTTTCCCACGAGGCTTTCCCACAGGGCTGTCCCACGTGCACACGTGGTGGGAGTCGATCCTCGGCTTGAATGTCAAGGCAGTGCAGGGAAAACAGGTTCCTCTGGAATGGACTGACACATCTGGGGGACTCTTGGAATGGTGGCACGACCCTGGAGTTCCTCTCGCCTTTCCTGTGGAGAGTGCCTCCTCTTGAGATGCGACGGGAACGCCGGGAATTCTTTCCCTACGAAACAGGGAAAGGATCCCTCATCTCGAGCTAGGATGCGGAAACGGGGCTCCCCTGGATGTGTGCGGGACCCCACGTGCTTCCTCTCCAGTGGAGACGGGTATGTCGGGGAACTTCTTGAGTTGCAGCAAGGGTGTGAAGGACCCTTTGGAAGTTCCAGTGGTTAGACTTGATTAGCCTCGAGAAGCCTCAGCGGAAATGGGCCTCATCTCGCCTGGAGGGCAAAACCTCCTGGATTTTCTCGAGATGCGGCAGGTGCTCTCGACTTACGACGGGGACTTCAGGGACCCGCTCTGGTGGCCTCAGGAAAGGCCAGTCCCCATGCGAGTTCCTCGGGGGCCTCTCGGGATTCCTCTCCCATCGATGCCGGGGCCTCAGACCTTGTGTGGATTCGGGGCCGGAACCTGAGGATTCCTCTCCAGTGCTGACATGGATCTTGGGGTACTTCTGGAGTCTCCCCAGGGGAGTCAGTCCTCGTCTCGAATGCGGGCATGCACTTGCGCTTTCCTCCAGAGCGGTAGCAGCAGTGTCACGCAGTCCGCCGCGTGGATCAAAGGATCTATGGTTTTCCCTCGAGTCTTTCCCAAGAGGCTTTCCCACGAGGCTTTCCCACAGGGCTGTCCCACGTGCACACGTGGTGGGGGTCGATCCTCGGCTTGAACGTCAAGGCAGTGCAGGGAAAACAGGTTCCTCTGGAATGGACTGACACATCTGGGGGACTCTTGGAATGGTGGCACGACCCTGGAGTTCCTCTCGCCTTTCCTGTTGAGAGCGCCTCCTCTTGAGATGCGACGGGAACGCCGGGAATTCTTTCCCTATGAAACAGGGGAAGGATCACTCATCTCGAGCTAGTCGGCGGAAACGGGGCTCCCCTGGATGTGTGCGGGACCGTCGTGCTTCCTCTCGAGCGGAGACGGGTATGTCGGGGAACTGCTTGAGTTGCAGCAAGGGTGTGAAGGACCCTTTGGAAGTTCCAGTGGTTAGATGTGATTAGGCTCGAGAAGCCTCAGCGGAAATGGGCCTCATCTCGCCTGGAGAGCAAAACCTCCTCGATTTTCTCGAGTTGAGGCAGGTTCTCTCGACTTACGAGGGGGACCTCAGGGACCCGCTCTGGTGGCCTAAGGAAAGGCTAGTCCCCATGCGAGTTCCTCGGGGGCCTCTCGGGATTCCTCTCCCGTCGATGCCGGGGCCTAAGACCTTGTGTGGAGTCGGGGCCGGAACCTGAGGATTACTCTCCAGTGCTGACATGGATCCTGGGGTACTTCTGGAGTCTCCCCAGGGGAGTCAGTCCTCGTCTCGAATGCGGACATGCACTTGCGCTTTCCTCCAGAGCGGTAGCAGCAGTGTCACGCAGTCCGCCGCGTGGATCAAAGGATCTATGGTTTTCCCTCGAGTCTTTCTCACGAGGCTTTCCCACGAGGCTTTCCCACAGGGCTGTCCCACATGCACACGTGGTGGGAGTCGATCCTCGGCTTGAACGTCAAGGCAGTGCATGGAAAACAGGTTCCTCTGGAATGGACTGACACGTCTGGGGGATTCTTGGAATGGTGCCACGACCCTGGAGTTCCTCTCGCCTTTCCTGTGGAGAGCGCCTCCTCTTGAGATGCGACGGGAATGCCGGGAATTCTTTCCCTATGAAACAGGGAAAGGATCCCTCATCTCGAGCTAGGAGGCGGAAACGGGGCTCCCCTGGATGTGTGCGCGACCCTCGTGATTCCTCTCGAGTGGAGACGGGTATGTCGGGGAACTTCTTGAGTTGCAACAAGGGTGTGAAGGACCCTTTGGAAGTTCCAGTGGTTAGATGTGATGAGCCTCGAGAAGCCTCAGCTGAAATTGTCCTCATCTCGCCTGGAGGGCAAATCCTCCTGGAATTTCTCGAGTTGCGGCAGGTGCTCTCGACTTACGACGGGAACCACAGGGACTCGCTCTGGTGGCCTCAGGAAAGGCCAGTCCCCATGCGAGTTCCTCGGGGGCCTCTCGGGATTCCTCTCCCGTCGATGCCGGGGCCTAAGACCTTGTGTGGAGTCGGGGCCGGAACCTGAGGATTCCTCTCCAGTGCTGACATGGATCTTGGGGTACTTCTGGAGTCTCCCCAGGGGAGTCAGTCCTCGTCTCGAATGCGGGCATGCACTTGCGCTTTCCTCCAGAGCGGTAGCAGCAGTGTCACGCAGTCCGCCGCGTGGATCAAAGGATCTATGGTTTTCCCTCGAGTCTTTCCCACGAGGCTTTCCCGCGAGGCTTTCCCACAGGGCTGTTCCACGTGCACACGTGGTGGGAGTCGATCCTCGGCTTGAACCTCAAGGCAGTGCAGGGAAAACAGGTTCCTCTGGAATGGACTGACACATCCTGGGGACTCTTGGAATGGTGGCACGACCCTGGAGTTCCTCTCGCCTTTCCTGTGGAGAGCCCCTCCTCTTGAGATGCGACGGGAACGCCGGGAATTCTTTCCCTACGAAACAGGGAAAGGATCCCTCATCTCGAACTAGGAGGCGGAAACGGGGCTCCCCTGGATGTGTGCGGGACCCCACGTGCTTCCTCTCGAGTGGAGACCGGTATGTCGCGGAACAGCTTGAGTTGCAGCAAGGGTGTGAAGGACCCTTTGGAAGTTCCAGTGGTTAGATGTGATTAGCCTCGAGAAGCCTCAGCGGAAATGGGCCTCATCTCGCCTGGAGGGCAAAACCTCCTGGATTTTCTCGAGTTGCGGCAGGTCCTCTCGACTTACGACTGGGAACTCAGGGACCCGCTCTGGTGGCCTCAGGAAAGGCCAGTCCCCATGCGAGTTCCTCGGGGACCTCTCGGGATTCCTCTCCCGTCGATGCCGGGGCCTAAGACCTTGTGTGGAGTCGGGGCCGGAACCTGAGGATTCCTCTCCAGTGCTGACATGGATCTTGGGGTACTTCTGGAGTCTCCCCAGGGGAGTCAGTCCTCGTCTCGAATGCGGGCATGCACTTGCGCTTTCCTCCAGAGCGGTAGTAGCAGTGTCACGCAGTCCGCCGCGTGGATCAAAGGATCTATGGTTTTCCCTCGAGTCTTTCCCACGAGGCTTTCCCACGACGATTTCCCACAGGGCTGTCCCACGTGCACACGTGGTGGGACTCGATTCTCGGCTCGAACGTCAAGGCAGTGCAGGGAAAACAGGTTCCTCTGTAATGGACTGACACATCTGGGGGACTCTTGGAATGGTGGCACGACCCTGGAGTTCCTCTCGACTTTCCTGTGGAGAGCGCCTCCTCTTGAGATGCGACGGGAACGCCGGGAATTCTTTCCCTACTAAACAGGGAAAGGATCCCTCATCTCGAGCTAGGAGGCGGAAACGGGGCTCCCCTGGATGTGTACGGGACCCCACGGGCTTCCTCTCGAGTGGAGACGGGTATGCCACGGAACTGCTTGAGTTGCAGCAAGGGTGTGAAGGACCCTTTGAAAGTTCCAGTGGTTAGATGTGATTAGCCTCGAGAAGACTCAGCGGAAATGGGCCTCATCTCGCCTGGAGGGCAAAACCTCCTGGATTTTCTCGAGTTGCGGCAGGTCCTCTCGACTTACGACTGGGACCTCAGGGACCAGCTCTGGTGGCCTCAGGAAAGGCCAGTCCCCATGCGAGTTCCTCGGGGGCCTCTCGGGATTCCTCTCCCGTCGATGCCGGGGCCTAAGACCTTGTGTGGAGTCGGGGCCGGAACCTGAGGATTCCTCTCGAGTGCTGACATGGATCTTGGGGTACTTCTGGAGTCTCCCCAGGGGAGTCAGTCCTCGTCTCGAATGTGGGCATGCACTTGCGCTTTCCTCCAGAGCGGTAGCAGCAGTGTCACGCAGTCCGCCGCGTGGATCAAAGGATCTATGGTTTTCCCTCGAGTCTTTCCCACGAGGCTTTCCCACGAGGCTTTCCCACAGGGCTGTCCCACGTGCACACGTGGTGGGACTCGATCCTCGGCTTGAACGTCAAGGCAGTGCAGGGAAAACAGGTTCCTCTGGAATGGACTGACACATCTGGGGGACTCTTGGAATGGTGGCACGACCCTGGAGTTCCTCTCGCCTTTCCTGTGGAGAGCGCCTCCTCTTGAGATGCGTCGGGAACGCCGGGAATCTTTCCCTAAGAAACAGGGAAAGGATCCGTCATCTCGAGCTAGGAGGCGCAAACGGGGCTCCCCTGGATGTGTGCGGGACCCTCGTGCTTCTTCTCGAGTGGAGACGGGTATTTCGGGGAACTTCTTGAGTTGCAGCATGGGTGTGAAGGACCCTTTGGAAGTTCCAGTGGTTAGATGTGATTAGCCTCGAGAAGCCTCAGCGGAAATGGGCCTCATCTCGCCTGGAGGGCAAAACCTCCTGGATTTTCTCGAGTTGCGGCAGGTGCTCTCGACTTACGACGTGGACCTCAGGGACCCGCTCTTGTGGCCTCAGGAAAGGCCAGTCCCCATGCGAGTTCCGCGGGGGCCTCTCGGGATTCCTCTCCCCTCAATGCCGGGGCCTAAGACCTTGTGTGGAGTCGGGGCCGGAACCTGAGGATTCCTCTCCAGTGCTGACATGGATCTTGGGGTACTTCTGGAGTCTCCCCAGGGGAGTCAGTCCTCGTCTCGAATGCGGGCATGCACTTGCGCTTTCCTCCAGAGCGGTAGCAGCAGTGTCACGCAGTCCGCCGCGTGGATCAAAGGATCTATGGTTTACCCTCGAGTCTTTCCCACGAGGCTTTCCCACGAGGCTTTCCCACAGGGCTGTCCCACGTGCACACGTGGTGGGAGTCGATCCTCGGCTTGAATGTCAAGGCAGTGCAGGGAAAACAGGTTCCTCTGGAATGGACTGACACATCTGGGGGACTCTTGGAATGGTGGCACCACCCTGGAGTTCCTCTCGCCTTTCCTGTGGAGAGTGCCTCCTCTTGAGATGCGACGGGAACGCCGGGAATTCTTTCCCTACGAAACAGGGAAAGGATCCCTCATCTCGAGCTAGGATGCGGAAACGGGGCTCCCCTGGATGTGTGCGGGACCCCACGTGCTTCCTCTCGAGTGGAGACGGGTATGTCGGGGAACTTCTTGAGTTGCAGCAAGGGTGTGAAGGACCCTTTGGAAGTTCCAGTGGTTAGACGTGATTAGCCTCGAGAAGCCTCAGCGGAAATGGGCCTCATCTCGCCTGGAGGGCAAAACCTCCTGGATTTTCTCGAGATGCGGCAGGTGCTCTCGACTTACGACGGGGACTTCAGGGACCCGCTCTGGTGGCCTCAGGAAAGGCCAGTCCCCATGCGAGTTCCTCGGGGGCCTCTCGGGATTCCTCTCCCATCGAAGCCGGGGCCTCAGACCTTGTGTGGATTCGGGGCCGGAACCTGAGGATTCCTCTCCAGTGCTGACATGGATCTTGGGGTACTTCTGGAGTCTCCCCAGGGGAGTCAGTCCTCGTCTCGAATGCGGGCATGCACTTGCGCTTTCCTCCAGAGCGGTAGCAGCAGTGTCACGCAGTCCGCCGCGTGGATCAAAGGATCTATGGTTTTCCCTCGAGTCTTTCCCAAGAGGCTTTCCCACGAGGCTTTCCCACAGGGCTGTCCCACGTGCACACGTGGTGGGGGTCGATCCTCGGCTTGAACGTCAAGGCAGTGCAGGGAAAACAGGTTCCTCTGGAATGGACTGACACATCTGGGGGACTCTTGGAATGGTGGCACGACCCTGGAGTTCCTCTCGCCTTTCCTGTGGAGAGCGGCTCCTCTTGAGATGCGACGGGAACGCCGGGAATTCTTTCCCTATGAAACAGGGGAAGGATCACTCATCTCGAGCTAGTCGGCGGAAACGGGGCTCCCCTGGATGTGTGCGGGACCGTCGTGCTTCCTCTCGAGCGGAGACGGGTATGTCGGGGAACTGCTTGAGTTGCAGCAAGGGTGTGAAGGACCCTTTGGAAGTTCCAGTGGTTAGATGTGATTAGCCTCGAGAAGCCTCAGCGGAAATGGGCCTCATCTCGCCTGGAGGGCAAAACCTCCTCGATTTTCTCGAGTTGAGGCAGGTTCTCTCGACTTTCGAGGGGGACCTCAGGGACCCGCTCTGGTGGCCTAAGGAAAGGCTAGTCCCCGTGCGAGTTCCTCGGGGGCCTCTCGGGATTCCTCTCCCGTCGATGCCGGGGCCTAAGACCTTGTGTGGAGTCGGGGCCGGAACCTGAGGATTCCTCTCCAGTGCTGACATGGATCCTGGGGTACTTCTGGAGTCTCCCCAGGGGAGTCAGTCCTCGTCTCGAATGCGGACATGCACTTGCGCTTTCCTCCAGAGCGGTAGCAGCAGTGTCACGCAGTCCGCCGCGTGGATCAAAGGATCTATGGTTTTCCCTCGAGTCTTTCTCACGAGGCTTTCCCACGAGGCTTTCCCACAGGGCTGTCCCACATGCACACGTGGTGGGAGTCGATCCTCGGCTTGAACGTCAAGGCAGTGCATGGAAAACAGGTTCCTCTGGAATGGACTGACACGTCTGGGGGATTCTTGGAATGGTGCCACGACCCTGGAGTTCCTCTCGCCTTTCCTGTGGAGAGCGCCTCCTCTTGAGATGCGACGGGAACGCCGGGAATTCTTTCCCTATGAAACAGGGAAAGGATCCCTCATCTCGAGCTAGGAGGCGGAAACGGGGCTCCCCTGGATGTGTGCGCGACCCTCGTGATTCCTCTCGAGTGGAGACGGGTATGTCGGGGAACTTCTTGAGTTGCAACAAGGGTGTGAAGGACCCTTTGGAAGTTCCAGTGGTTAGATGTGATGAGCCTCGAGAAGCCTCAGCTGAAATTGTCCTCATCTCGCCTGGAGGGCAAATCCTCCTGGAATTTCTCGAGTTGCGGCAGGTGCTCTCGACTTACGACGGGAACCACAGGGACTCGCTCTGGTGGCCTCAGGAAAGGCCAGTCCCCATGCGAGTTCCTCGGGGGCCTCTCGGGATTCCTCTCCCGTCGATGCCGGGGCCTAAGACCTTGTGTGGAGTCGGGGCCGGAACCTGAGGATTCCTCTCCAGTGCTGACATGGATCTTGGGGTACTTCTGGAGTCTCCCCAGGGGAGTCAGTCCTCGTCTCGAATGCGGGCATGCACTTGCGCTTTCCTCCAGAGCGGTAGCAGCAGTGTCACGCAGTCCGCCGCGTGGATCAAAGGATCTATGGTTTTCCCTCGAGTCTTTCCCACGAGGCTTTCCCGCGAGGCTTTCCCACAGGGCTGTTCCACGTGCACACGTGGTGGGAGTCGATCCTCGGCTTGAACCTCAAGGCAGTGCAGGGAAAACAGGTTCCTCTGGAATGGACTGACACATCCTGGGGACTCTTGGAATGGTGGCACGACCCTGGAGTTCCTCTCGCCTTTCCTGTGGAGAGCCCCTCCTCTTGAGATGCGACGGGAACGCCGGGAATTCTTTCCCTACGAAACAGGGAAAGGATCCCTCATCTCGAACTAGGAGGCGGAAACGGGGCTCCCCTGGATGTGTGCGGGACCCCACGTGCTTCCTCTCGAGTGGAGACCGGTATGTCGCGGAACAGCTTGAGTTGCAGCAAGGGTGTGAAGGACCCTTTGGAAGTTCCAGTGGTTAGATGTGATTAGCCTCGAGAAGCCTCAGCGGAAATGGGCCTCATCTCGCCTGGAGGGCAAAACCTCCTGGATTTTCTCGAGTTGCGGCAGGTCCTCTCGACTTACGACTGGGAACTCAGGGACCCGCTCTGGTGGCCTCAGGAAAGGCCAGTCCCCATGCGAGTTCCTCGGGGACCTCTCGGGATTCCTCTCCCGTCGATGCCGGGGCCTAAGACCTTGTGTGGAGTCGGGGCCGGAACCTGAGGATTCCTCTCCAGTGCTGACATGGATCTTGGGGTACTTCTGGAGTCTCCCCAGGGGAGTCAGTCCTCGTCTCGAATGCGGGCATGCACTTGCGCTTTCCTCCAGAGCGGTAGTAGCAGTGTCACGCAGTCCGCCGCGTGGATCAAAGGATCTATGGTTTTCCCTCGAGTCTTTCCCACGAGGCTTTCCCACGACGATTTCCCACAGGGCTGTCCCACGTGCACACGTGGTGGGACTCGATTCTCGGCTCGAACGTCAAGGCAGTGCAGGGAAAACAGGTTCCTCTGTAATGGACTGACACATCTGGGGGACTCTTGGAATGGTGGCACGACCCTGGAGTTCCTCTCGCCTTTCCTGTGGAGAGCGCCTCCTCTTGAGATGCGACGGGAACGCCGGGAATTCTTTCCCTACTAAACAGGGAAAGGATCCCTCATCTCGAGCTAGGAGGCGGAAACGGGGCTCCCCTGGATGTGTACGGGACCCCACGGGCTTCCTCTCGAGTGGAGACGGGTATGCCACGGAACTGCTTGAGTTGCAGCAAGGGTGTGAAGGACCCTTTGAAAGTTCCAGTGGTTAGATGTGATTAGCCTCGAGAAGACTCAGCGGAAATGGGCCTCATCTCGCCTGGAGGGCAAAACCTCCTGGATTTTCTCGAGTTGCGGCAGGTCCTCTCGACTTACGACTGGGACCTCAGGGACCAGCTCTGGTGGCCTCAGGAAAGGCCAGTCCCCATGCGAGTTCCTCGGGGGCCTCTCGGGATTCCTCTCCCGTCGATGCCGGGGCCTAAGACCTTGTGTGGAGTCGGGGCCGGAACCTGAGGATTCCTCTCGAGTGCTGACATGGATCTTGGGGTACTTCTGGAGTCTCCCCAGGGGAGTCAGTCCTCGTCTCGAATGTGGGCATGCACTTGCGCTTTCCTCCAGAGCGGTAGCAGCAGTGTCACGCAGTCCGCCGCGTGGATCAAAGGATCTATGGTTTTCCCTCGAGTCTTTCCCACGAGGCTTTCCCACGAGGCTTTCCCACAGGGCTGTCCCACGTGCACACGTGGTGGGACTCGATCCTCGGCTTGAACGTCAAGGCAGTGCAGGGAAAACAGGTTCCTCTGGAATGGACTGACACATCTGGGGGACTCTTGGAATGGTGGCACGACCCTGGAGTTCCTCTCGCCTTTCCTGTGGAGAGCGCCTCCTCTTGAGATGCGTCGGGAACGCCGGGAATCTTTCCCTAAGAAACAGGGAAAGGATCCGTCATCTCGAGCTAGGAGGCGCAAACGGGGCTCCCCTGGATGTGTGCGGGACCCTCGTGCTTCTTCTCGAGTGGAGACGGGTATTTCGGGGAACTTCTTGAGTTGCAGCATGGGTGTGAAGGACCCTTTGGAAGTTCCAGTGGTTAGATGTGATTAGCCTCGAGAAGCCTCAGCGGAAATGGGCCTCATCTCGCCTGGAGGGCAAAACCTCCTGGATTTTCTCGAGTTGCGGCAGGTGCTCTCGACTTACGACGTGGACCTCAGGGACCCGCTCTTGTGGCCTCAGGAAAGGCCAGTCCCCATGCGAGTTCCGCGGGGGCCTCTCGGGATTCCTCTCCCCTCAATGCCGGGGCCTAAGACCTTGTGTGGAGTCGGGGCCGGAACCTGAGGATTCCTCTCCAGTGTTGACATGGATCTTGGGGTACTTCTGGAGTCTCCCCAGGGGAGTCAGTCCTCGTCTCGAATGCGGGCATGCACTTGCGCTTTCCTCCAGAGCGGTAGCAGCAGTGTCACGCAGTCCGCCGCGTGGATCAAAGGATCTATGGTTTACCCTCGAGTCTTTCCCACGAGGCTTTCCCACGAGGCTTTCCCACAGGGCTGTCCCACGTGCACAAGTGGTGGGAGTCGATCCTCGGCTTGAATGTCAAGGCAGTGCAGGGAAAACAGGTTCCTCTGGAATGGACTGACACATCTGGGGGACTCTTGGAATGGTGGCACCACCCTGGAGTTCCTCTCGCCTTTCCTGTGGAGAGTGCCTCCTCTTGAGATGCGACGGGAACGCCGGGAATTCTTTCCCTACGAAACAGGGAAAGGATCCCTCATCTCGAGCTAGGATGCGGAAACGGGGCTCCCCTGGATGTGTGCGGGACCCCACGTGCTTCCTCTCGAGTGGAGACGGGTATGTCGGGGAACTTCTTGAGTTGCAGCAAGGGTGTGAAGGACCCTTTGGAAGTTCCAGTGGTTAGACGTGATTAGCCTCGAGAAGCCTCAGCGGAAATGGGCCTCATCTCGCCTGGAGGGAAAAACCTCCTGGATTTTCTCGAGATGCGGCAGGTGCTCTCGACTTACGACGGGGACTTCAGGGACCCGCTCTGGTGGCCTCAGGAAAGGCCAGTCCCCATGCGAGTTCCTCGGGGGCCTCTCGGGATTCCTCTCCCATCGAAGCCGGGGCCTCAGACCTTGTGTGGATTCGGGGCCGGAACCTGAGGATTCCTCTCCAGTGCTGACATGGATCTTGGGGTACTTCTGGAGTCTCCCCAGGGGAGTCAGTCCTCGTCTCGAATGTGGGCATGCACTTGCGCTTTCCTCCAGAGCGGTAGCAGCAGTGTCACGCAGTCCGCCGCGTGGATCAAAGGATCTATGGTTTTCCCTCGAGTCTTTCCCAAGAGGCTTTCCCACGAGGCTTTCCCACAGGGCTGTCCCACGTGCACACGTGGTGGGGGTCGATCCTCGGCTTGAACGTCAAGGCAGTGCAGGGAAAACAGGTTCCTCTGGAATGGACTGACACATCTGGGGGACTCTTGGAATGGTGGCACGACCCTGGAGTTCCTCTCGCTTTTCCTGTGGAGAGCGGCTCCTCTTGAGATGCGACGGGAACGCCGGGAATTCTTTCCCTATGAAACAGGGGAAGGATCACTCATCTCGAGCTAGTCGGCGGAAACGGGGCTCCCCTGGATGTGTGCGGGACCGTCGTGCTTCCTCTCGAGCGGAGACGGGTATGTCGGGGAACTGCTTGAGTTGCAGCAAGGGTGTGAAGGACCCTTTGGAAGTTCCAGTGGTTAGATGTGATTAGCATCGAGAAGCCTCAGCGGAAATGGGCCTCATCTCGCCTGGAGGGCAAAACCTCCTCGATTTTCTCGAGTTGAGGCAGGTTCTCTCGACTTACGAGGGGGACCTCAGGGACCCGCTCTGGTGGCCTAAGGAAAGGCTAGTCCCCATGCGAGTTCCTCGGGGGCCTCTCGGGATTCCTCTCCCGTCGATGCCGGGGCCTAAGACCTTGTGTGGAGTCGGGGCCGGAACCTGAGGATTCCTCTCCAGTGCTGACATGGATCCTGGGGTACTTCTGGAGTCTCCCCAGGGGAGTCAGTCCTCGTCTCGAATGCGGACATGCACTTGCGCTTTCCTCCAGAGCGGTAGCAGCAGTGTCACGCAGTCCGCCGCGTGGATCAAAGGATCTATGGTTTTCCCTCGAGTCTTTCTCACGAGGCTTTCCCACGAGGCTTTCCCACAGGGCT
This sequence comes from Ovis canadensis, assembly GCF_042477335.2. Taxonomy (NCBI): domain Eukaryota; kingdom Metazoa; phylum Chordata; class Mammalia; order Artiodactyla; family Bovidae; genus Ovis; species Ovis canadensis. The sequence continues at coordinate 9,328,987 of NC_091253.1, forward strand.
GTCCCACATGCACACGTGGTGGGAGTCGATCCTCGGCTTGAACGTCAAGGCAGTGCATGGAAAACAGGTTCCTCTGGAATGGACTGACACATCTGGGGGATTCTTGGAATGGTGCCACGACCCTGGAGTTCCTCTCGCCTTTCCTGTGGAGAGCGCCTCCTCTTGAGATGCGACGGGAACGCCGGGAATTCTTTCCCTATGAAACAGGGAAAGGATCCCTCATCTCGAGCTAGAAGGCGGAAACGGGGCTCCCCTGGATGTGTGCGCGACCCTCGTGATTCCTCTCGAGTGGAGACGGGTATGTCGGGGAACTTCTTGAGTTGCAACAAGGGTGTGAAGGACCCTTTGGAAGTTCCAGTGGTTAGATGTGATGAGCCTCGAGAAGCCTCAGCTGAAATTGTCCTCATCTCGCCTGGAGGGCAAATCCTCCTGGAATTTCTCGAGTTGCGGCAGGTGCTCTCGACTTACGACGGGAACCACAGGGACTCGCTCTGGTGGCCTCAGGAAAGGCCAGTCCCCATGCGAGTTCCTCGGGGGCCTCTTGGGATTCCTCTCCCGTCGATGCCGGGGCCTAAGACCTTGTGTGGAGTCGGGGCCGGAACCTGAGGATTCCTCTCCAGTGCTGACATGGATCTTGGGGTATTTCTGGAGTCTCCCCAGGGGAGTCAGTCCTCGTCTCGAATGCGGGCATGCACTTGCGCTTTCCTCCAGAGCGGTAGCAGCAGTGTCACGCAGTCCGCCGCGTGGATCAAAGGATCTATGGTTTTCCCTCGAGTCTTTCCCACGAGGCTTTCCCACGAGGCTTTCCCACAGGGCTGTCCCACGTGCACACGTGGTGGGACTCGATCCTCGGCTTGAACGTCAAGGCAGTGCAGGGAAAACAGGTTCCTCTGGAATGGACTGACACATCTGGGGGACTCTTGGAATGGTGGCACGACCCTGGAGTTCCTCTCGCCTTTCCTGTGGAGAGCGCCTCCTCTTGAGATGCGTCGGGAACGCCGGGAATCTTTCCCTACGAAACAGGGAAAGGATCCGTCATCTCGAGCTAGGAGGCGCAAACGGGGCTCCCCTGGATGTGTGCGGGACCCTCGTGCTTCCTCTCGAGTGGAGACGGGTATGTCGGGGAACTTCTTGAGTTGCAGCATGGGTGTGAAGGACCCTTTGGAAGTTCCAGTGGTTAGATGTGATTAGCCTCGAGAAGCCTCAGCGGAAATGGGCCTCATCTCGCCTGGAGGGCAAAACCTCCTGGATTTTCTCGAGTTGCGGCAGGTGCTCTCGACTTACGACGGGGACCTCAGGGACCCGCTCTGGTGGCCTCAGGAAAGGCCAGTCCCCATGCGAGTTCCGCGGGGGCCTCTCGGGATTCCTCTCCCCTCGATGCCGGGGCCTAAGACCTTGTGTGGAGTCGGGGCCGGAACCTGAGGATTCCTCTCCAGTGCTGACATGGATCTTGGGGTACTTCTGGAGTCTCCCCAGGGGAGTCAGTCCTCGTCTCGAATGCGGGCATGCACTTGCGCTTTCCTCCAGAGCGGTAGCAGCAGTGTCACGCAGTCCGCCGCATGGATCAAAGGATCTATGGTTTTCCCTCGAGTCTTTCCCACGAGGCTTTCCCACGAGGCTTTCCCACAGGGCTGTCCCACGTGCACACGTGGTGGGAGTCGATCCTCGGCTTGAATGTCAAGGCAGTGCAGGGAAAACAGGTTCCTCTGGAATGGACTGACACATCTGGGGGACTCTTGGAATGGTGGCACGACCCTGGAGTTCCTCTCGCCTTTCCTGTGGAGAGTGCCTCCTCTTGAGATGCGACGGCAACGCCGGGAATTCTTTCCCTACGAAACAGGGAAAGGATCCCTCATCTCGAGCTAGGAGGCGGAAACGGGGCTCCCCTGGATGTGTGCGGGACCCTCGTGCTTCCTCTCGAGTGGAGACGGGTATGTCAGGGAACTTCTTGAGTTGCAGCAAGGGTATGAAGGACCCTTTGGAAGTTCCAGTGGTTAGATGTGATTAGCCTCGAGAAGCCTCAGCGGAAATGGGCCTCATCTCGCCTGGAGGGCAAAACCTCCTGGATTTTCTCGAGTGGCGGCAGGTGCTCTCGACTTACGACGGGGACCTCGGGGACCCGCTCTGGTGGCCTCAGGAAAGGCCAGTCCCCATTTGAGTTCCTCGGGGGCCTCTCGGGATTCCTCTCCCGTCAATGCCGGGGACTAAGACCTTGTGTGGAGTCGGGGCCGGAACCTGAGGATTCCTGTCCAGTGTTGACATGGATCTTGGGGTACTTCTGGAGTCTCCCCAGGGGAGTCAGTCCTCGTCTCGAATGCGCGCATGCACTTGCGCTTTCCTCCAGAGCGGTAGCAGCAGTGTCACGCAGTCCGCCGCGTGGATCAAAGGATCTATGGTTTTCCCTCGAGTCTTTCCCACGAAGCTTTCCCACGAGGCTTTCCCACAGGACTGTCACACGTGCACACGTTTTGGGAGTCGATCCTCGGCTTGAACGTCATGGGAAGGCAGGGAAAACAGGTTCCTCTGGAATGGACTGACATATCTGGGGGAATCTTGGAATAGTGGCACGACCCTGGAGTTCTTCTCGACTTTCCTGTGGAGAGCGCCTCCTCTTGAGATGCGACGGGTATGCCGGGAATTCTTTCCCTACGAAACAGGGAAAGGATCCCTCATCTCGAGCTAGGAGGCGGAAACGGGGCTCCCCTGGATGTGTGCGGGACCCTCGTGCTTCCTCTCGAGTGGAGACAGGTATGTCGGGGAACTTCGTGAGTTGCAGCAAGGTTGTGAAGGACCCTTTGGAAGTTCCAGTGGTTAGATGTGATTAGCCTCGAGAAGCCTCAGCGGAAATGGGCCTCATCTCGCCTGGAGGGCAAAACCTCCTGTATTTTCTCGAGTTGCGGCAGGTGCTCTCGACTTACGACGGGGACCTCGGGGACCCGCTCTGGTGGCCTCAGGAAAGGCCAGTCCCCATGCGAGTTCCTCGGGGGCCTCTCGGGATTCCTCTCCCGTCGATGCCGGGGCCTAAGACCTTGTGTGGAGTCGGGGCCGGAAGCTGAGGATTCCTCTCCAGTGCTGACATGGATCTTGGGGTACTTCTGGAGTCTCCCCAGGGGAGTCAGTCCTCGTCTCGAATGCGGGCATGCACTTGCGCTTTCCTCCAGAGCGGTAGCAGCAGTGTCACGCAGTCCGCCGCGTGGATCAAAGGATCTATGGTTTTCCCTCGAGTCTTTCCCACGAGGCTTTCCCACGAGGCTTTCCCACAGGGCTGTCCCATGTGCACACGTGGTGGGAGTCGATGCTCGGCTTGAACGTCAATGCAGTGCAGGGAAAACAGGTTCCTCTGGAATGGACTGACACATCTGGGGTATTCTTGGAATGGTGGCACGACCCTGGAGTTCCTCTCGCCTTTCCTGTGGAGAGCGACTCCTCTTGAGATGCGACGGGAACGCCGGGAATTCTTTCCCTATGAAACAGGGAAAGGATCCCTCATCTCGAGCTAGGCGGCGGAAACGGGTCTCCCCTGGATGTGTGCGCGAGCCTCGTGCTTCCTCTCGAGTGGAGACGGGTATGTTGGGGAACTTCTTGAGTTGCAGCAAGGGTGTGAAGGACCCTTTGGAAGTTCCAGTGTTTAGATGTGATTAACCTCGAGAAGCCTCAGCGGAAATGGGCCTCATCTCGCCTGGAGGTCAAAACCTCCTGGAATTTCTCGAGTTGCGGCAGGTGCTCTCGACTTACGACGGGGACATCAGGGACTCGCTCTGGTGGCCTCAGGAAAGGCCAGTCCCCATGCGAGTTCCTCGGGGGCCTCTCGGGATTCCTCTCCCGTCGATGCCGGGGCCTAAGACCTTGTGTGGATTCGGAGCCGGAACCTGAGGATTCCTCTCCAGTGCTGACATGGATCTTGGGGTACTTCTGGAGTTTAACCAGCGGAGTCAGTCCTCGTCTCGAATGCGGGCATACACTTGCGCTTTCCTCCAGAGCGGTAGCAGCAGTGTCACGCAGTCCGCCGCTGGATAAAAGAATCTATCGTTTCCCCTCGAGTCTTTCCAACGAGGCTTTCCCACGAGGCTTTCCCACAGGGCTGTCCCACGTGCTCACGTGGTTGGAGTCGATCCTCGGCTTGAACGTCAAGGCAGTGCAGGGAAAACAGGTTCCTCTGGAATGGACTGACTCATCTGGGGGACTCTTGGAATGGTGGCACGACTCTGGAGTTCTTCTCGCCTTTCCTGTGGAGAGCGCCTCCTCTTGAGATGCGACGGGAACGCCGGGAATTCTTTACCTACGAAACAGGGAAAGGATCCCTCATCTCGAGCTAGGAGGCGGAAACGGGGCTCCCCTGGATGTGTGCGGGACCATCGTGCTTCCTCTCGAGTGGAGACGGGTATGTCGGGGAACTTCTTGAGTTGCAGGAAGGGTGAGAAGGACCCTTTGGATGTTCCAGGGGTTAGATATGATTAGCCTCGTGAAGCCTCAGCGGAAATGGGCCTCATCTCGCCTGGAGGTCAAAACCTCCTGGATTTTCTCGAGTTGCGGCAGGTGCTCTCGACTTACGACTGGGACCTCAGGGACCCGCTCTGGTGGCCTCAGGATAGGCCAGTCCCCATGCGAGTTCCTCGGGGGCCTCTCGGGATTCCTCTCCCGTCGATGCCAGGGCCTAAGACCTTGTGTGGATTCGCGGCCGGAAACTGAGGTTTCCTCTCCAGTGCTGACATGGATCTTGGGGTACTTCTGGAGTCTCCCCAGGGGAGTCAGTCCTCGTCTCGAATGCGGGCATGCACTTGCGCTTTCCTCCAGAGCGGTAGCAGCAGTGTCACGCAGTCCGCCGCGTGGATCAAAGGATCTATGGTTTTCCCTCGAGTCTTTCCCATGAGGCTTTCCCACGAGGCTTTCCCTCAGGGCTGTCCCACGTGCACACGTGGTGGGAGTCGATCCTCGGCTTGAACGTCAAGGCAGTGCAGGGAAAACAGGTTCCTCTGGAATGGACTGACACATCTGGGGGACTCTTGGAATGGTGGCACGACCCTGGAGTTCCTCTCGCCTTTCCTGTGGAGAGCGACTCCTCTTGAGATGCGACGGGAACGCCGGGAATTCTTTCCCTACGAAACAGGGAAAGGATCCCTCATCTCGAGCTAGGAGGCGGAAACGGGGCTCCCCTGGATGTGTGGGAGACCCTCGTGCTTCCTCTCGAGTGGAGACGGGTATGTCGGGGAACCTGTTGAGTTGCAGCAAGGGTGTGAAGGACCCTTTGGAAGTTCCAGTGGTTAGATGTGATTAGCCTCGAGAAGCCTTAGCGGAAATGCGCCTCATCTCGCCTGGAGGGAAAAACCTCCTGGATTTTCTCGAGTTGCGGCAGGTGCTCTCGACTTACGACGGGGACCTCAGGGACCCGCTCTGGAGGCCTCAGGAAAGGCCAGTCCCCATGCGAGTTCCTCGGGGGCCTCTCGGGATTCCTCTCCCGTCGATGCCGGGGCCTAAGACCTTGTGTGGAGTCGGTGCCGGAACCTGAGGTTTCCTCTCCAGTGCTGACATGGATCTTGGGGTACTTCTTGAGTCTCCCCAGGGGAGTCAGTCCTCGTCTCGAATGCGTGCATGCACTTGCGCTTTCCTCCAGAGCGGTAGCAGCAGTGTCACCCAGTCCGCCGCGTGGATCAAAGGATCTATGGTTTTCCCTCGAGTCTTTCCCACGAGGCTTTCCCACGAGGCTTTCCCACAGGGCTGTCCCACGTGCACACGTGGTGGGAGTCGATCCTCGGCTTGAACGACAAGGCAGTGTAGGGAAAACAGGTTCCTCTGGAATGGACTGACACATCTGCGGGTCTCTTGGAATGGTGCCATGACCCTGGAGTTCCTCTCGACTTTCCTGTGGAGCGCGCCTCCTCTTGAGATGCGACGGGAACGCCGGGAATTCTTTCCCTACGAAACAGGGATAGGATCCCTCATCTCGAGCTAGGAGGCGGAAACGGGGCTCCCCTGGATGTGTGCGGGACACTCGTGCTTCCTCTCGAGTGGAGACGGGTATGTCGGGGAACCTGTTGAGTTGCAGCAAGGGTGTGAAGGACCCTTTGTAAGTTCCAGTGGTTAGATGTGATTAGCCTCGAGAAGCCTTAGCGGAAATGCGCCTCATCTCGCCTGGAGGGCAAAACCTCCTGGATTTTCTCGAGTTGCGGCAGGTGCTCTCGACTTACGACGGGGACCTCAGGGACCCGCTCTTCAGGCCTCAGGAAAGGCCAGTCCCCATGCGAGTTCCTCGGGGGCCTCTCGGGATTCCTCTCCCCTCGATGTCGGGGCCTAAGACCTTGTGTGGAGTCGGTGCCGGAACCTGAGGTTTCCTCTCCAGTGCTGACATGGATCTTGGGGTACTTCTTGAGTCTCCCCAGGGGAGTCAGTCCTCGTCTCGAATGCGTGCATGCACTTGCGCTTTCCTCCAGAGCGGTAGCAGCAGTGTCACCCAGTCCGCCGCGTGGATCAAAGGATCTATGGTTTTCCCTCGAGTCTTTCCCACGAGGCTTTCCCACGAGGCTTTCCCACAGGGCTGTCCCACGTGCACACGTGGTGGGAGTCGATCCTCGGCTTGAACGTCAAGGAAGTGCAGGGAAAACAGGTTCCTCTGGAATGGACTGACCCATCTGGGGGACTCTTGGAATGGTGGCACGACCCTGGAGTTCCTCTCGCCTTTCCTGTGGAGAGCGCCTCCTCTTGAGATGCGACGGGAACGCCGGGAATTCTTTCCCTACGAAACAGGGAAAGGATCCCTCATCTCGAGCTAGGAGGCGGAAACGGGGCTCCCCTGGATGTGTGCGGGACCCCACGTGTTTCCTCTCGAGTGGAGACGGGTATGTTGGGGAACTTCTTGAGTTGCAGCAAGGGTGTGAAGGACCCTTTGGAAGTTCCAGTAGTTAGATGTGATTAGCCTGGAGAAGCCTCAGCGGAAATGAGCCTCATCTCGCCTGGAGGGCAAAACCTACTGGATTTTCTCGAGTTAGGGCAGGTGCTCTCGACTTATGAGGGGGACCTCAGGGACCCGCTCTGGTGGCCTCAGGAAAGGTCAGTCCCCATGCGAGTTCCTCGGGGGCCTCTCGGGATTCCTCTCCCGTCGATGCCGGGGCCTAAGACCTTGTGTGGAGTCGGGGCCGGAACCTGACGATTCCTCTCCAGTGCTGACATGGATCTTGGGGTCCTTCTGGAGTCTCCCCAGGGGAGTCAGTCCTCCTTTCGAATGTGGGCATGCACTTGCGCTTTCCTCCAGAGCAGTAGCAGCAGTGTCACGCAGTCCGCCGCGTGGATCAAAGGATCTATGGTTTTCCCTCGAGTCTTTCCCACGAGGCTTTCCCACGAGGCTTTCCCACAGGGCTGTCCCACGTGCACACGTGGTGGGAGTCGATCCTCGGCTTGAACGTCAAGGCAGTGCAGGGAAAACAGGTTCCTCTGGAATGGACTGACCCATCTAGGGGACTCTTCGAATGGTGGCACGACCCTGGAGTTCCTCTCGCCTTTCCTGTGGAGAGCGCCTCCTCTTGAGATGCGACGGGAACGCCGGGAATTCTTTCCCTACTAAACAGGGAAAGGATCCATCATCTCGAGCTAGGAGGCGGAAACGGGGCTCCCCTGGATGTGTGCGGACCCCACGTGCTTCCTCTCCAGTGGAGACGGTTATGTCGGGGAACTTCTTGAGTTGCAGCAAGGGTGTGAAGGACCCTTTGGAAGTTCCAGTGGTTAGATGTGATTAGCCTCGAGAAGCCTCAGCGGAAATGGGCCTCATCTCGCCTGGAGGGCAAAACCTCCTGGATTTTCTCGAGTTGCGGCAGGTGCTCTCGACTTACGACGGGGACCTCAGGGACCCGCTCTGGTGGCCTCAGGAAAGGCCAGTCCCCATGCGAGTTCCTCGGGGGCCTCTCGGGATTCCTCTCCCGTCGATGCCGGGGCCTGAGACCTTGTGTGGAGTCGGGGCCGGAACCTGAGGATTCCTCTCCAGTGCTGACATGGATCTTGGGGTCCTTCTGGAGTCTCCCCAGGGGAGTCAGTCCTCGTTTCGAATTCGGGCATGCACTTGCGCTTTCCTCCAGAGCAGTAGCAGCAGTGTCACGCAGTCCGCCGCGAGGATCAAAGGATCTATGGTTTTCCCTCGAGTCTTTCCCACGAGGCTTTCCCACGGGGCTTTCCCAAAGGGCTGTCCCACGTGCACACGTGGTGGGAGTCGATCCTCGGCTTGAACGTCAAGGCAGTGCAGGGAAAACAGGTTCCTCTGGAATGGACTGACCCATCTGGGGGACTCTTGGAATGGTGGCACGACCCTGGAGTTCCTCTCGCCTTTCCTGTGGAGAGCGCCTCCTCTTGAGGTGCGACGGGAACGCCGGGAATTCTTTCCCTACGAAACAGGGAAAGGATCCCTCATCTCGAGCTAGGAGGCGGAAACGGGGTTCCCCTGGATGTGTGCGGGACCCAACGTGCTTCCTCTCGAGTGGAGACGGGTATGTCGCGGAACTGCTTGAGTTGCAGCAAGGGTGTGAAAGACCCTTTGGAAGTTCCAGTGGTTAGATGTGATTAGCCTCGAGAAGCCTCAGCGGAAATGGGCCTCATCTCGCCTGGAGGGCAAAACCTCCTGGATTTTCTCGAGTTGCGGCAGGTGCTCTCGACTTACGACGGGGACCTCAGGAACCCGCTCTGGAGGCCTCAGGAAAGGCCAGTCCCCATGCGAGTTCCTCGGGGGCCTCTCGGGATTCCTCTCCCGTCGATGCCGGGGCCTAAGACCTTGTGTGGAGTCGGGGCCGGAACCTGAGGATTCCTCTCGAGTGCTGACATGGATCTTGGGGTACTTCTGGAGTCTCCCCAGGGGAGTCAGTCCTCGTCTCGAATGTGGGCATGCACTTGCGCTTTCCTCCAGAGCGGTAGCAGCAGTGTCACGCAGTCCGCCGCGTGGATCAAAGGATCTATGGTTTTCCCTCGAGTCTTTCCCACGAGGCTTTCCCACGAGGCTTTCCCACAGGGCTGTCCCACGTGCACACGTGGTGGGACTCGATCCTCGGCTTGAACGTCAAGGCAGTCCAGGGAAAACAGGTTCCTCTGGAATGGACTGACACATCTGGGGGACTCTTGGAATGGTGGCACGACCCTGGAGTTCCTCTCGCCTTTCCTGTGGAGAGCGCCTCCTCTTGAGATGCGTCGGGAACGCCGGGAATCTTTCCCTAAGAAACAGGGAAAGGATCCGTCATCTCGAGCTAGGAGGCGCAAACGGGGCTCCCCTGGATGTGTGCGGGACCCTCGTGCTTCTTCTCGAGTGGAGACGGGTATTTCGGGGAACTTCTTGAGTTGCAGCATGGGTGTGAAGGACCCTTTGGAAGTTCCAGTGGTTAGATGTGATTAGCCTCGAGAAGCCTCAGCGGAAATGGGCCTCATCTCGCCTGGAGGGCAAAACCTCCTGGATTTTCTCGAGTTGCGGCAGGTGCTCTCGACTTACGACGTGGACCTCAGGGACCCGCTCTTGTGGCCTCAGGAAAGGCCAGTCCCCATGCGAGTTCCGCGGGGGCCTCTCGGGATTCCTCTCCCCTCAATGCCGGGGCCTAAGACCTTGTGTGGAGTCGGGGCCGGAACCTGAGGATTCCTCTCCAGTGCTGACATGGATCTTGGGGTACTTCTGGAGTTTAACCAGCGGAGTCAGTCCTCGTCTCGAATGCGGGCATACACTTGCGCTTTCCTCCAGAGCGGTAGCAGCAGTGTCACGCAGTCCGCCGCTGGATAAAAGAATCTATCGTTTCCCCTCGAGTCTTTCCAACGAGGCTTTCCCACGAGGCTTTCCCACAGGGCTGTCCCACGTGCTCACGTGGTTGGAGTCGATCCTCGGCTTGAACGTCAAGGCAGTGCAGGGAAAACAGGTTCCTCTGGAATGGACTGACTCATCTGGGGGACTCTTGGAATGGTGGCACGACTCTGGAGTTCTTCTCGCCTTTCCTGTGGAGAGCGCCTCCTCTTGAGATGCGACGGGAACGCCGGGAATTCTTTACCTACGAAACAGGGAAAGGATCCCTCATCTCGAGCTAGGAGGCGGAAACGGGGCTCCCCTGGATGTGTGCGGGACCATCGTGCTTCCTCTCGAGTGGAGACGGGTATGTCGGGGAACTTCTTGAGTTGCAGGAAGGGTGAGAAGGACCCTTTGGATGTTCCAGGGGTTAGATATGATTAGCCTCGAGAAGCCTCAGCGGAAATGGGCCTCATCTCGCCTGGAGGTCAAAACCTCCTGGATTTTCTCGAGTTGCGGCAGGTGCTCTCGACTTACGACTGGGACCTCAGGGACCCGCTCTGGTGGCCTCAGGATAGGCCAGTCCCCATGCGAGTTCCTCGGGGGCCTCTCGGGATTCCTCTCCCGTCGATGCCAGGGCCTAAGACCTTGTGTGGATTCGCGGCCGGAAACTGAGGTTTCCTCTCCAGTGCTGACATGGATCTTGGGGTACTTCTGGAGTCTCCCCAGGGGAGTCAGTCCTCGTCTCGAATGCGGGCATGCACTTGCGCTTTCCTCCAGAGCGGTAGCAGCAGTGTCACGCAGTCCGCCGCGTGGATCAAAGGATCTATGGTTTTCCCTCGAGTCTTTCCCATGAGGCTTTCCCACGAGGCTTTCCCTCAGGGCTGTCCCACGTGCACACGTGGTGGGAGTCGATCCTCGGCTTGAACGTCAAGGCAGTGCAGGGAAAACAGGTTCCTCTGGAATGGACTGACACATCTGGGGGACTCTTGGAATGGTGGCACGACCCTGGAGTTCCTCTCGCCTTTCCTGTGGAGAGCGACTCCTCTTGAGATGCGACGGGAACGCCGGGAATTCTTTCCCTACGAAACAGGGAAAGGATCCCTCATCTCGAGCTAGGAGGCGGAAACGGGGCTCCCCTGGATGTGTGGGAGACCCTCGTGCTTCCTCTCGAGTGGAGACGGGTATGTCGGGGAACCTGTTGAGTTGCAGCAAGGGTGTGAAGGACCCTTTGGAAGTTCCAGTGGTTAGATGTGATTAGCCTCGAGAAGCCTTAGCGGAAATGCGCCTCATCTCGCCTGGAGGGAAAAACCTCCTGGATTTTCTCGAGTTGCGGCAGGTGCTCTCGACTTACGACGGGGACCTCAGGGACCCGCTCTGGAGGCCTCAGGAAAGGCCAGTCCCCATGCGAGTTCCTCGGGGGCCTCTCGGGATTCCTCTCCCGTCGATGCCGGGGCCTAAGACCTTGTGTGGAGTCAGTGCCGGAACCTGAGGTTTCCTCTCCAGTGCTGACATGGATCTTGGGGTACTTCTTGAGTCTCCCCAGGGGAGTCAGTCCTCGTCTCGAATGCGTGCATGCACTTGCGCTTTCCTCCAGAGCGGTAGCAGCAGTGTCACCCAGTCCGCCGCGTGGATCAAAGGATCTATGGTTTTCCCTCGAGTCTTTCCCACGAGGCTTTCCCACGAGGCTTTCCCACAGGGCTGTCCCACGTGCACACGTGGTGGGAGTCGATCCTCGGCTTGAACGACAAGGCAGTGTAGGGAAAACAGGTTCCTCTGGAATGGACTGACACATCTGCGGGTCTCTTGGAATGGTGCCATGACCCTGGAGTTCCTCTCGACTTTCCTGTGGAGCGCGCCTCCTCTTGAGATGCGACGGGAACGCCGGGAATTCTTTCCCTACGAAACAGGGATAGGATCCCTCATCTCGAGCTAGGAGGCGGAAACGGGGCTCCCCTGGATGTGTGCGGGACACTCGTGCTTCCTCTCGAGTGGAGACGGGTATGTCGGGGAACCTGTTGAGTTGCAGCAAGGGTGTGAAGGACCCTTTGTAAGTTCCAGTGGTTAGATGTGATTAGCCTCGAGAAGCCTTAGCGGAAATGCGCCTCATCTCGCCTGGAGGGCAAAACCTCCTGGATTTTCTCGAGTTGCGGCAGGTGCTCTCGACTTACGACGGGGACCTCAGGGACCCGCTCTGGAGGCCTCAGGAAAGGCCAGTCCCCATGCGAGTTCCTCGGGGGCCTCTCGGGATTCCTCTCCCGTCGATGTCGGGGCCTAAGACCTTGTGTGGAGTCGGTGCCGGAACCTGAGGTTTCCTCTCCAGTGCTGACATGGATCTTGGGGTACTTCTTGAGTCTCCCCAGGGGAGTCAGTCCTCGTCTCGAATGCGTGCATGCACTTGCGCTTTCCTCCAGAGCGGTAGCAGCAGTGTCACCCAGTCCGCCGCGTGGATCAAAGGATCTATGGTTTTCCCTCGAGTCTTTCCCACGAGGCTTTCCCACGAGGCTTTCCCACAGGGCTGTCCCACGTGCACACGTGGTGGGAGTCGATCCTCGGCTTGAACGTCAAGGAAGTGCAGGGAAAACAGGTTCCTCTGGAATGGACTGACCCATCTGGGGGACTCTTGGAATGGTGGCACGACCCTGGAGTTCCTCTCGCCTTTCCTGTGGAGAGCGCCTCCTCTTGAGATGCGACGGGAACGCCGGGAATTCTTTCCCTACGAAACAGGGAAAGGATCCCTCATCTCGAGCTAGGAGGCGGAAACGGGGCTCCCCTGGATGTGTGCGGGACCCCACGTGTTTCCTCTCGAGTGGAGACGGGTATGTTGGGGAACTTCTTGAGTTGCAGCAAGGGTGTGAAGGACCCTTTGGAAGTTCCAGTAGTTAGATGTGATTAGCCTGGAGAAGCCTCAGCGGAAATGAGCCTCATCTCGCCTGGAGGGCAAAACCTACTGGATTTTCTCGAGTTAGGGCAGGTGCTCTCGACTTATGAGGGGGACCTCAGGGACCCGCTCTGGTGGCCTCAGGAAAGGTCAGTCCCCATGCGAGTTCCTCGGGGGCCTCTCGGGATTCCTCTCCCGTCGATGCCGGGGCCTAAGACCTTGTGTGGAGTCGGGGCCGGAACCTGACGATTCCTCTCCAGTGCTGACATGGATCTTGGGGTCCTTCTGGAGTCTCCCCAGGGGAGTCAGTCCTCCTTTCGAATGCGGGCATGCACTTGCGCTTTCCTCCAGAGCAGTAGCAGCAGTGTCACGCAGTCCGCCGCGTGGATCAAAGGATCTATGGTTTTCCCTCGAGTCTTTCCCACGAGGCTTTCCCACGAGGCTTTCCCACAGGGCTGTCCCACGTGCACACGTGGTGGGAGTCGATCCTCGGCTTGAACGTCAAGGCAGTGCAGGGAAAACAGGTTCCTCTGGAATGGACTGACCCATCTAGGGGACTCTTCGAATGGTGGCACGACCCTGGAGTTCCTCTCGCCTTTCCTGTGGAGAGCGCCTCCTCTTGAGATGCGACGGGAACGCCGGGAATTCTTTCCCTAAGAAACAGGGAAAGGATCCATCATCTCGAGCTAGGAGGCGGAAACGGGGCTCCCCTGGATGTGTGCGGACCCCACGTGCTTCCTCTCCAGTGGAGACGGTTATGTCGGGGAACTTCTTGAGTTGCAGCAAGGGTGTGAAGGACCCTTTGGAAGTTCCAGTGGTTAGATGTGATTAGCCTCGAGAAGCCTCAGCGGAAATGGGCCTCATCTCGCCTGGAGGGCAAAACCTCCTGGATTTTCTCGAGTTGCGGCAGGTGCTCTCGACTTACGACGGGGACCTCAGGGACCCGCTCTGGTGGCCTCAGGAAAGGCCAGTCCCCATGCGAGTTCCTCGGGGGCCTCTCGGGATTCCTCTCCCGTCGATGCCGGGGCCTGAGACCTTGTGTGGAGTCGGGGCCGGAACCTGAGGATTCCTCTCCAGTGCTGACATGGATCTTGGGGTCCTTCTGGAGTCTCCCCAGGGGAGTCAGTCCTCGTTTCGAATTCGGGCATGCACTTGCGCTTTCCTCCAGAGCAGTAGCAGCAGTGTCACGCAGTCCGCCGCGAGGATCAAAGGATCTATGGTTTTCCCTCGAGTCTTTCCCACGAGGCTTTCCCACGGGGCTTTCCCAAAGGGCTGTCCCACGTGCACACGTGGTGGGAGTCGATCCTCGGCTTGAACGTCAAGGCAGTGCAGGGAAAACAGGTTCCTCTGGAATGGACTGACCCATCTGGGGGACTCTTGGAATGGTGGCACGACCCTGGAGTTCCTCTCGCCTTTCCTGTGGAGAGCGCCTCCTCTTGAGGTGCGACGGGAACGCCGGGAATTCTTTCCCTACGAAACAGGGAAAGGATCCCTCATCTCGAGCTAGGAGGCGGAAACGGGGTTCCCCTGGATGTGTGCGGGACCCAACGTGCTTCCTCTCGAGTGGAGACGGGTATGTCGCGGAACTGCTTGAGTTGCAGCAAGGGTGTGAAAGACCCTTTGGAAGTTCCAGTGGTTAGATGTGATTAGCCTCGAGAAGCCTCAGCGGAAATGGGCCTCATCTCGCCTGGAGGGCAAAACCTCCTGGATTTTCTCGAGTTGCGGCAGGTGCTCTCGACTTACGACGGGGACCTCAGGAACCCGCTCTGGAGGCCTCAGGAAAGGCCAGTCCCCATGCGAGTTCCTCGGGGGCCTCTCGGGATTCCTCTCCCGTCGATGCCGGGGCCTAAGACCTTGTGTGGAGTCGGGGCCGGAACCTGAGGATTCCTCTCGAGTGCTGACATGGATCTTGGGGTACTTCTGGAGTCTCCCCAGGGGAGTCAGTCCTCGTCTCGAATGTGGGCATGCACTTGCGCTTTCCTCCAGAGCGGTAGCAGCAGTGTCACGCAGTCCGCCGCGTGGATCAAAGGATCTATGGTTTTCCCTCGAGTCTTTCCCACGAGGCTTTCCCACGAGGCTTTCCCACAGGGCTGTCCCACGTCCACACGTGGTGGGACTCGATCCTCGGCTTGAACGTCAAGGCAGTGCAGGGAAAACAGGTTCCTCTGGAATGGACTGACACATCTGGGGGACTCTTGGAATGGTGGCACGACCCTGGAGTTCCTCTCGCCTTTCCTGTGGAGAGCGCCTCCTCTTGAGATGCGTCGGGAACGCCGGGAATCTTTCCCTAAGAAACAGGGAAAGGATCCGTCATCTCGAGCTAGGAGGCGCAAACGGGGCTCCCCTGGATGTGTGCGGGACCCTCGTGCTTCTTCTCGAGTGGAGACGGGTATTTCGGGGAACTTCTTGAGTTGCAGCATGGGTGTGAAGGACCCTTTGGAAGTTCCAGTGGTTAGATGTGATTAGCCTCGAGAAGCCTCAGCGGAAATGGGCCTCATCTCGCCTGGAGGGCAAAACCTCCTGGATTTTCTCGAGTTGCGGCAGGTGCTCTCGACTTACGACGTGGACCTCAGGGACCCGCTCTTGTGGCCTCAGGAAAGGCCAGTCCCCATGCGAGTTCCGCGGGGGCCTCTCGGGATTCCTCTCCCCTCAATGCCGGGGCCTAAGACCTTGTGTGGAGTCGGGGCCGGAACCTGAGGATTCCTCTCCAGTGCTGACATGGATCTTGGGGTACTTCTGGAGTCTCCCCAGGGGAGTCAGTCCTCGTCTCGAATGCGGGCATGCACTTGCGCTTTCCTCCAGAGCGGTAGCAGCAGTGTCACGCAGTCCGCCGCGTGGATCAAAGGATCTATGGTTTACCCTCGAGTCTTTCCCACGAGGCTTTCCCACGAGGCTTTCCCACAGGGCTGTCCCACGTGCACAAGTGGTGGGAGTCGATCCTCGGCTTGAATGTCAAGGCAGTGCAGGGAAAACAGGTTCCTCTGGAATGGACTGACACATCTGGGGGACTCTTGGAATGGTGGCACCACCCTGGAGTTCCTCTCGCCTTTCCTGTGGAGAGTGCCTCCTCTTGAGATGCGACGGGAACGCCGGGAATTCTTTCCCTACGAAACAGGGAAAGGATCCCTCATCTCGAGCTAGGATGCGGAAACGGGGCTCCCCTGGATGTGTGCGGGACCCCACGTGCTTCCTCTCGAGTGGAGACGGGTATGTCGGGGAACTTCTTGAGTTGCAGCAAGGGTGTGAAGGACCCTTTGGAAGTTCCAGTGGTTAGACGTGATTAGCCTCGAGAAGCCTCAGCGGAAATGGGCCTCATCTCGCCTGGAGGGCAAAACCTCCTGGAATTTCTCGAGTTGCGGCAGGTGCTCTCGACTTACGACGGGGACTTCAGGGACCCGCTCTGGTGGCCTCAGGAAAGGCCAGTCCCCATGCGAGTTCCTCGGGGGCCTCTCGGGATTCCTCTCCCATCGAAGCCGGGGCCTCAGACCTTGTGTGGATTCGGGGCCGGAACCTGAGGATTCCTCTCCAGTGCTGACATGGATCTTGGGGTACTTCTGGAGTCTCACCAGGGGAGCCAGTCCTCGTCTCGAATGTGGGCATGCACTTGCGCTTTCCTCCAGAGCGGTAGCAGCAGTGTCACGCAGTCCGCCGCGTGGATCAAAGGATCTATGGTTTTCCCTCGAGTCTTTCCCAAGAGGCTTTCCCACGAGGCTTTCCCACAGGGCTGTCCCACGTGCACACGTGGTGGGGGTCGATCCTCGGCTTGAACGTCAAGGCAGTGCAGGGAAAACAGGTTCCTCTGGAATGGACTGACACATCTGGGGGACTCTTGGAATGGTGGCACGACCCTGGAGTTCCTCTCGCTTTTCCTGTGGAGAGCGGCTCCTCTTGAGATGCGACGGGAACGCCGGGAATTCTTTCCCTATGAAACAGGGGAAGGATCACTCATCTCGAGCTAGTCGGCGGAAACGGGGCTCCCCTGGATGTGTGCGGGACCGTCGTGCTTCCTCTCGAGCGGAGACGGGTATGTCGGGGAACTGCTTGAGTTGCAGCAAGGGTGTGAAGGACCCTTTGGAAGTTCCAGTGGTTAGATGTGATTAGCATCGAGAAGCCTCAGCGGAAATGGGCCTCATCTCGCCTGGAGGGCAAAACCTCCTCGATTTTCTCGAGTTGAGGCAGGTTCTCTCGACTTACGAGGGGGACCTCAGGGACCCGCTCTGGTGGCCTAAGGAAAGGCTAGTCCCCATGCGAGTTCCTCGGGGGCCTCTCGGGATTCCTCTCCCGTCGATGCCGGGGCCTAAGACCTTGTGTGGAGTCGGGGCCGGAACCTGAGGATTCCTCTCCAGTGCTGACATGGATCCTGGGGTACTTCTGGAGTCTCCCCAGGGGAGTCAGTCCTCGTCTCGAATGCGGACATGCACTTGCGCTTTCCTCCAGAGCGGTAGCAGCAGTGTCACGCAGTCCGCCGCGTGGATCAAAGGATCTATGGTTTTCCCTCGAGTCTTTCTCACGAGGCTTTCCCACGAGGCTTTCCCACAGGGCTGTCCCACATGCACACGTGGTGGGAGTCGATCCTCGGCTTGAACGTCAAGGCAGTGCATGGAAAACAGGTTCCTCTGGAATGGACTGACACATCTGGGGGATTCTTGGAATGGTGCCACGACCCTGGAGTTCCTCTCGCCTTTCCTGTGGAGAGCGCCTCCTCTTGAGATGCGACGGGAACGCCGGGAATTCTTTCCCTATGAAACAGGGAAAGGATCCCTCATCTCGAGCTAGAAGGCGGAAACGGGGCTCCCCTGGATGTGTGCGCGACCCTCGTGATTCCTCTCGAGTGGAGACGGGTATGTCGGGGAACTTCTTGAGTTGCAACAAGGGTGTGAAGGACCCTTTGGAAGTTCCAGTGGTTAGATGTGATGAGCGTCGAGAAGCCTCAGCTGAAATTGTCCTCATCTCGCCTGGAGGGCAAATCCTCCTGGAATTTCTCGAGTTGCGGCAGGTGCTCTCGACTTACGACGGGAACCACAGGGACTCGCTCTGGTGGCCTCAGGAAAGGCCAGTCCCCATGCGAGTTCCTCGGGGGCCTCTTGGGATTCCTCTCCCGTCGATGCCGGGGCCTAAGACCTTGTGTGGAGTCGGGGCCGGAACCTGAGGATTCCTCTCCAGTGCTGACATGGATCTTGGGGTATTTCTGGAGTCTCCCCAGGGGAGTCAGTCCTCGTCTCGAATGCGGGCATGCACTTGCGCTTTCCTCCAGAGCGGTAGCAGCAGTGTCACGCAGTCCGCCGCGTGGATCAAAGGATCTATGGTTTTCCCTCGAGTCTTTCCCACGAGGCTTTCCCACGAGGCTTTCCCACAGGGCTGTCCCACGTGCACACGTGGTGGGACTCGATCCTCGGCTTGAACGTCAAGGCAGTGCAGGGAAAACAGGTTCCTCTGGAATGGACTGACACATCTGGGGGACTCTTGGAATGGTGGCACGACCCTGGAGTTCCTCTCGCCTTTCCTGTGGAGAGCGCCTCCTCTTGAGATGCGTCGGGAACGCCGGGAATCTTTCCCTACGAAACAGGGAAAGGATCCGTCATCTCGAGCTAGGAGGCGCAAACGGGGCTCCCCTGGATGTGTGCGGGACCCTCGTGCTTCCTCTCGAGTGGAGACGGGTATGTCGGGGAACTTCTTGAGTTGCAGCATGGGTGTGAAGGACCCTTTGGAAGTTCCAGTGGTTAGATGTGATTAGCCTCGAGAAGCCTCAGCGGAAATGGGCCTCATCTCGCCTGGAGGGCAAAACCTCCTGGATTTTCTCGAGTTGCGGCAGGTGCTCTCGACTTACGACGGGGACCTCAGGGACCCGCTCTGGTGGCCTCAGGAAAGGCCAGTCCCCATGCGAGTTCCGCGGGGGCCTCTCGGGATTCCTCTCCCCTCGATGCCGGGGCCTAAGACCTTGTGTGGAGTCGGGGCCGGAACCTGAGGATTCCTCTCCAGTGCTGACATGGATCTTGGGGTACTTCTGGAGTCTCCCCAGGGGAGTCAGTCCTCGTCTCGAATGCGGGCATGCACTTGCGCTTTCCTCCAGAGCGGTAGCAGCAGTGTCACGCAGTCCGCCGCATGGATCAAAGGATCTATGGTTTTCCCTCGAGTCTTTCCCACGAGGCTTTCCCACGAGGCTTTCCCACAGGGCTGTCCCACGTGCACACGTGGTGGGAGTCGATCCTCGGCTTGAATGTCAAGGCAGTGCAGGGAAAACAGGTTCCTCTGGAATGGACTGACACATCTGGGGGACTCTTGGAATGGTGGCACGACCCTGGAGTTCCTCTCGCCTTTCCTGTGGAGAGTGCCTCCTCTTGAGATGCGACGGCAACGCCGGGAATTCTTTCCCTACGAAACAGGGAAAGGATCCCTCATCTCGAGCTAGGAGGCGGAAACGGGGCTCCCCTGGATGTGTGCGGGACCCTCGTGCTTCCTCTCGAGTGGAGACGGGTATGTCAGGGAACTTCTTGAGTTGCAGCAAGGGTATGAAGGACCCTTTGGAAGTTCCAGTGGTTAGATGTGATTAGCCTCGAGAAGCCTCAGCGGAAATGGGCCTCATCTCGCCTGGAGGGCAAAACCTCCTGGATTTTCTCGAGTTGCGGCAGGTGCTCTCGACTTACGACGGGGACCTCGGGGACCCGCTCTGGTGGCCTCAGGAAAGGCCAGTCCCCATTTGAGTTCCTCGGGGGCCTCTCGGGATTCCTCTCCCGTCAATGCCGGGGACTAAGACCTTGTGTGGAGTCGGGGCCGGAACCTGAGGATTCCTGTCCAGTGTTGACATGGATCTTGGGGTACTTCTGGAGTCTCCCCAGGGGAGTCAGTCCTCGTCTCGAATGCGCGCATGCACTTGCGCTTTCCTCCAGAGCGGTAGCAGCAGTGTCACGCAGTCCGCCGCGTGGATCAAAGGATCTATGGTTTTCCCTCGAGTCTTTCCCACGAAGCTTTCCCACGAGGCTTTCCCACAGGACTGTCACACGTGCACACGTTTTGGGAGTCGATCCTCGGCTTGAACGTCATGGGAAGGCAGGGAAAACAGGTTCCTCTGGAATGGACTGACATATCTGGGGGAATCTTGGAATAGTGGCACGACCCTGGAGTTCTTCTCGACTTTCCTGTGGAGAGCGCCTCCTCTTGAGATGCGACGGGTATGCCGGGAATTCTTTCCCTACGAAACAGGGAAAGGATCCCTCATCTCGAGCTAGGAGGCGGAAATGGGGCTCCCCTGGATGTGTGCGGGACCCTCGTGCTTCCTCTCGAGTGGAGACAGGTATGTCGGGGAACTTCGTGAGTTGCAGCAAGGTTGTGAAGGACCCTTTGGAAGTTCCAGTGGTTAGACGTGATTAGCCTCGAGAAGCCTCAGCGGAAATGGGCCTCATCTCGCCTGGAGGGCAAAACCTCCTGTATTTTCTCGAGTTGCGGCAGGTGCTCTCGACTTACGACGGGGACCTCGGGGACCCGCTCTGGTGGCCTCAGGAAAGGCCAGTCCCCATGCGAGTTCCTCGGGGGCCTCTCGGGATTCCTCTCCCGTCGATGCCGGGGCCTAAGACCTTGTGTGGAGTCGGGGCCGGAAGCTGAGGATTCCTCTCCAGTGCTGACATGGATCTTGGGGTACTTCTGGAGTCTCCCCAGGGGAGTCAGTCCTCGTCTCGAATGCGGGCATGCACTTGCGCTTTCCTCCAGAGCGGTAGCAGCAGTGTCACGCAGTCCGCCGCGTGGATCAAAGGATCTATGGTTTTCCCTCGAGTCTTTCCCACGAGGCTTTCCCACGAGGCTTTCCCACAGGGCTGTCCCATGTGCACACGTGGTGGGAGTCGATGCTCGGCTTGAACGTCAATGCAGTGCAGGGAAAACAGGTTCCTCTGGAATGGACTGACACATCTGGGGTATTCTTGGAATGGTGGCACGACCCTGGAGTTCCTCTCGCCTTTCCTGTGGAGAGCGACTCCTCTTGAGATGCGACGGGAACGCCGGGAATTCTTTCCCTATGAAACAGGGAAAGGATCCCTCATCTCGAGCTAGGCGGCGGAAACGGGTCTCCCCTGGATGTGTGCGCGAGCCTCGTGCTTCCTCTCGAGTGGAGACGGGTATGTTGGGGAACTTCTTGAGTTGCAGCAAGGGTGTGAAGGACCCTTTGGAAGTTCCAGTGTTTAGATGTGATTAACCTCGAGAAGCCTCAGCGGAAATGGGCCTCATCTCGCCTGGAGGTCAAAACCTCCTGGAATTTCTCGAGTTGCGGCAGGTGCTCTCGACTTACGACGGGGACATCAGGGACTCGCTCTGGTGGCCTCAGGAAAGGCCAGTCCCCATGCGAGTTCCTCGGGGGCCTCTCGGGATTCCTCTCCCGTCGATGCCGGGGCCTAAGACCTTGTGTGGATTCGGAGCCGGAACCTGAGGATTCCTCTCCAGTGCTGACATGGATCTTGGGGTACTTCTGGAGTTTAACCAGCGGAGTCAGTCCTCGTCTCGAATGCGGGCATACACTTGCGCTTTCCTCCAGAGCGGTAGCAGCAGTGTCACGCAGTCCGCCGCTGGATAAAAGAATCTATCGTTTCCCCTCGAGTCTTTCCAACGAGGCTTTCCCACGAGGCTTTCCCACAGGGCTGTCCCACGTGCTCACGTGGATGGAGTCGATCCTCGGCTTGAACGTCAAGGCAGTGCAGGGAAAACAGGTTCCTCTGGAATGGACTGACTCATCTGGGGGACTCTTGGAATGGTGGCACGACTCTGGAGTTCTTCTCGCCTTTCCTGTGGAGAGCGCCTCCTCTTGAGATGCGACGGGAACGCCGGGAATTCTTTACCTACGAAACAGGGAAAGGATCCCTCATCTCGAGCTAGGAGGCGGAAACGGGGCTCCCCTGGATGTGTGCGGGACCATCGTGCTTCCTCTCGAGTGGAGACGGGTATGTCGGGGAACTTCTTGAGTTGCAGGAAGGGTGAGAAGGACCCTTTGGATGTTCCAGGGGTTAGATATGATTAGCCTCGAGAAGCCTCAGCGGAAATGGGCCTCATCTCGCCTGGAGGTCAAAACCTCCTGGATTTTCTCGAGTTGCGGCAGGTGCTCTCGACTTACGACTGGGACCTCAGGGACCCGCTCTGGTGGCCTCAGGATAGGCCAGTCCCCATGCGAGTTCCTCGGGGGCCTCTCGGGATTCCTCTCCCGTCGATGCCAGGGCCTAAGACCTTGTGTGGATTCGCGGCCGGAAACTGAGGTTTCCTCTCCAGTGCTGACATGGATCTTGGGGTACTTCTGGAGTCTCCCCAGGGGAGTCAGTCCTCGTCTCGAATGCGGGCATGCACTTGCGCTTTCCTCCAGAGCGGTAGCAGCAGTGTCACGCAGTCCGCCGCGTGGATCAAAGGATCTATGGTTTTCCCTCGAGTCTTTCCCATGAGGCTTTCCCACGAGGCTTTCCCTCAGGGCTGTCCCACGTGCACACGTGGTGGGAGTCGATCCTCGGCTTGAACGTCAAGGCAGTGCAGGGAAAACAGGTTCCTCTGGAATGGACTGACACATCTGGGGGACTCTTGGAATGGTGGCACGACCCTGGAGTTCCTCTCGCCTTTCCTGTGGAGAGCGACTCCTCTTGAGATGCGACGGGAACGCCGGGAATTCTTTCCCTACGAAACAGGGAAAGGATCCCTCATCTCGAGCTAGGAGGCGGAAACGGGGCTCCCCTGGATGTGTGGGAGACCCTCGTGCTTCCTCTCGAGTGGAGACGGGTATGTCGGGGAACCTGTTGAGTTGCAGCAAGGGTGTGAAGGACCCTTTGGAAGTTCCAGTGGTTAGATGTGATTAGCCTCGAGAAGCCTTAGCGGAAATGCGCCTCATCTCGCCTGGAGGGAAAAACCTCCTGGATTTTCTCGAGTTGCGGCAGGTGCTCTCGACTTACGACGGGGACCTCAGGGACCCGCTCTGGAGGCCTCAGGAAAGGCCAGTCCCCATGCGAGTTCCTCGGGGGCCTCTCGGGATTCCTCTCCCGTCGATGCCGGGGCCTAAGACCTTGTGTGGAGTCGGTGCCGGAACCTGAGGTTTCCTCTCCAGTGCTGACATGGATCTTGGGGTACTTCTTGAGTCTCCCCAGGGGAGTCAGTCCTCGTCTCGAATGCGTGCATGCACTTGCGCTTTCCTCCAGAGCGGTAGCAGCAGTGTCACCCAGTCCGCCGCGTGGATCAAAGGATCTATGGTTTTCCCTCGAGTCTTTCCCACGAGGCTTTCCCACAGGGCTGTCCCACGTGCACACGTGGTGGGAGTCGATCCTCGGCTTGAACGACAAGGCAGTGTAGGGAAAACAGGTTCCTCTGGAATGGACTGACACATCTGCGGGTCTCTTGGAATGGTGCCATGACCCTGGAGTTCCTCTCGACTTTCCTGTGGAGCGCGCCTCCTCTTGAGATGCGACGGGAACGCCGGGAATTCTTTCCCTACGAAACAGGGATAGGATCCCTCATCTCGAGCTAGGAGGCGGAAACGGGGCTCCCCTGGATGTGTGCGGGACACTCGTGCTTCCTCTCGAGTGGAGACGGGTATGTCGGGGAACCTGTTGAGTTGCAGCAAGGGTGTGAAGGACCCTTTGTAAGTTCCAGTGGTTAGATGTGATTAGCCTCGAGAAGCCTTAGCGGAAATGCGCCTCATCTCGCCTGGAGGGCAAAACCTCCTGGATTTTCTCGAGTTGCGGCAGGTGCTCTCGACTTACGACGGGGACCTCAGGGACCCGCTCTGGAGGCCTCAGGAAAGGCCAGTCCCCATGCGAGTTCCTCGGGGGCCTCTCGGGATTCCTCTCCCGTCGATGTCGGGGCCTAAGACCTTGTGTGGAGTCGGTGCCGGAACCTGAGGTTTCCTCTCCAGTGCTGACATGGATCTTGGGGTACTTCTTGAGTCTCCCCAGGGGAGTCAGTCCTCGTCTCGAATGCGTGCATGCACTTGCGCTTTCCTCCAGAGCGGTAGCAGCAGTGTCACCCAGTCCGCCGCGTGGATCAAAGGATCTATGGTTTTCCCTCGAGTCTTTCCCACGAGGCTTTCCCACGAGGCTTTCCCACAGGGCTGTCCCACGTGCACACGTGGTGGGAGTCGATCCTCGGCTTGAACGTCAAGGAAGTGCAGGGAAAACAGGTTCCTCTGGAATGGACTGACCCATCTGGGGGACTCTTGGAATGGTGGCACGACCCTGGAGTTCCTCTCGCCTTTCCTGTGGAGAGCGCCTCCTCTTGAGATGCGACGGGAACGCCGGGAATTCTTTCCCTACGAAACAGGGAAAGGATCCCTCATCTCGAGCTAGGAGGCGGAAACGGGGCTCCCCTGGATGTGTGCGGGACCCCACGTGTTTCCTCTCGAGTGGAGACGGGTATGTTGGGGAACTTCTTGAGTTGCAGCAAGGGTGTGAAGGACCCTTTGGAAGTTCCAGTAGTTAGATGTGATTAGCCTGGAGAAGCCTCAGCGGAAATGAGCCTCATCTCGCCTGGAGGGCAAAACCTACTGGATTTTCTCGAGTTAGGGCAGGTGCTCTCGACTTATGAGGGGGACCTCAGGGACCCGCTCTGGTGGCCTCAGGAAAGGTCAGTCCCCATGCGAGTTCCTCGGGGGCCTCTCGGGATTCCTCTCCCGTCGATGCCGGGGCCTAAGACCTTGTGTGGAGTCGGGGCCGGAACCTGACGATTCCTCTCCAGTGCTGACATGGATCTTGGGGTCCTTCTGGAGTCTCCCCAGGGGAGTCAGTCCTCCTTTCGAATGCGGGCATGCACTTGCGCTTTCCTCCAGAGCAGTAGCAGCAGTGTCACGCAGTCCGCCGCGTGGATCAAAGGATCTATGGTTTTCCCTCGAGTCTTTCCCACGAGGCTTTCCCACGAGGCTTTCCCACAGGGCTGTCCCACGTGCACACGTGGTGGGAGTCGATCCTCGGCTTGAACGTCAAGGCAGTGCAGGGAAAACAGGTTCCTCTGGAATGGACTGACCCATCTAGGGGACTCTTCGAATGGTGGCACGACCCTGGAGTTCCTCTCGCCTTTCCTGTGGAGAGCGCCTCCTCTTGAGATGCGACGGGAACGCCGGGAATTCTTTCCCTACTAAACAGGGAAAGGATCCATCATCTCGAGCTAGGAGGCGGAAACGGGGCTCCCCTGGATGTGTGCGGACCCCACGTGCTTCCTCTCCAGTGGAGACGGTTATGTCGGGGAACTTCTTGAGTTGCAGCAAGGGTGTGAAGGACCCTTTGGAAGTTCCAGTGGTTAGATGTGATTAGCCTCGAGAAGCCTCAGCGGAAATGGGCCTCATCTCGCCTGGAGGGCAAAACCTCCTGGATTTTCTCGAGTTGCGGCAGGTGCTCTCGACTTACGACGGGGACCTCAGGGACCCGCTCTGGTGGCCTCAGGAAAGGCCAGTCCCCATGCGAGTTCCTCGGGGGCCTCTCGGGATTCCTCTCCCGTCGATGCCGGGGCCTGAGACCTTGTGTGGAGTCGGGGCCGGAACCTGAGGATTCCTCTCCAGTGCTGACATGGATCTTGGGGTCCTTCTGGAGTCTCCCCAGGGGAGTCAGTCCTCGTTTCGAATTCGGGCATGCACTTGCGCTTTCCTCCAGAGCAGTAGCAGCAGTGTCACGCAGTCCGCCGCGAGGATCAAAGGATCTATGGTTTTCCCTCGAGTCTTTCCCACGAGGCTTTCCCACGGGGCTTTCCCAAAGGGCTGTCCCACGTGCACACGTGGTGGGAGTCGATCCTCGGCTTGAACGTCAAGGCAGTGCAGGGAAAACAGGTTCCTCTGGAATGGACTGACCCATCTGGGGGACTCTTGGAATGGTGGCACGACCCTGGAGTTCCTCTCGCCTTTCCTGTGGAGAGCGCCTCCTCTTGAGGTGCGACGGGAACGCCGGGAATTCTTTCCCTACGAAACAGGGAAAGGATCCCTCATCTCGAGCTAGGAGGCGGAAACGGGGTTCCCCTGGATGTGTGCGGGACCCAACGTGCTTCCTCTCGAGTGGAGACGGGTATGTCGCGGAACTGCTTGAGTTGCAGCAAGGGTGTGAAAGACCCTTTGGAAGTTCCAGTGGTTAGATGTGATTAGCCTCGAGAAGCCTCAGCGGAAATGGGCCTCATCTCGCCTGGAGGGCAAAACCTCCTGGATTTTCTCGAGTTGCGGCAGGTGCTCTCGACTTACGACGGGGACCTCAGGAACCCGCTCTGGAGGCCTCAGGAAAGGCCAGTCCCCATGCGAGTTCCTCGGGGGCCTCTCGGGATTCCTCTCCCGTCGATGCCGGGGCCTAAGACCTTGTGTGGAGTCGGGGCCGGAACCTGAGGATTCCTCTCCAGTGCTGACATGGATCTTGGGGTACTTCTGGAGTCTCCCCAGGGGAGTCAGTCCTCGTCTCGAATGCGGGCATGCACTTGCGGTTTCCTCGAGAGTGGTAGCAGCAGTGTCACGCAGTCCGCCACGTGGATCAAAGGATCTATGGTTTTCCCTTGAGTCTTTCCCACGAGGCTTTCCCACAGGGCTGTCCCACGTGCACACGTGGTGGGAGTCGATCCTCGGCTTGAACGTCAAGTCAGTGCAGGGAAAACAGGTTCCTCTGGAATGGACTGACCCATCTGGGGGACTCTTGGAATGGTGGCACGACCCTGGAGTTCCTCTCGCCTTTCCTGTGGAGAGCGCCTTCTCTTGAGATGCGACGGGAACGCCGGGAATTCTTTCCCTACGAAACAGGGAAAGGATCCCTCATCTCGAGCTAGGATGCGGAAACGGGGCTCCCCTGGATGTGTGCGGGACCCCACGTGCTTCCTCTCGAGTGGAGACGGGTATGTCGCGGAACTGCTTGAGTTGCAGCAAGGGTGTGAAGGACCCTTTGGAAGTTCCAGTGGTTAGATGTGATTAGCCTCGAAAAGCCTCAGCGGAAATGGGCCTCATCTCGCCTGGAGGGCAAAACCTCCTCGATTTTCTCGAGTTGAGGCAGGTGCTCTCGACTTACGACTGGGACCTCAGGGACCCGCTCTGGTGGCCTCAGGAAAGGCCAGTCCCCATGCGAGTTCCTCGGGGGCCTCTCGGGATTCCTCTCCCGTCGATGCTGGGGCCTAGGACCTAGTGTGGAGTCGGGGCCGGAACCTGAGGATTCCTCTCCAGTGCTGACATGGATCTTGGGGTACTTCTGGAGTCTCCCCAGGGGAGTCAGTCCTCGTCTCGAATGCGGGCATGCACTTTTGCTTTCCTACAGAGCGGTAGCAGCAGTGTCACGCAGTCCGCCGGGTGGATCAAAGGATCTATGGTTTTCCCTCTAGTCTTTCCCACGAGGCTTTCCCACGAGGCTTTCCCACAGGGCTGTACCACGTGCACACTTGGTGGGACTCGATCTTCGGTTTGAACGTCAAGGCAGTGCAGGGAAAACAGGTTCCTCTGGAATGGACTGACACATCTGGGGGTCTCTTGGAATGGTGACACG
Organism: Ovis canadensis; assembly: GCF_042477335.2. Classification (NCBI taxonomy): domain Eukaryota; kingdom Metazoa; phylum Chordata; class Mammalia; order Artiodactyla; family Bovidae; genus Ovis; species Ovis canadensis. The sequence continues at coordinate 9,356,042 of NC_091253.1, forward strand.
ACCCTGGAGTTCCTCTCGCCTTTCCTGTGGAGAGTGCCACCTCTTGAGATACGACGGGAACGCCGGGAATTCTTTCCCTACGAAACAGGGAAACGATCCCTCATCTCGAGCTAGGAGGCGGAAACGGGGCTCCCCTGGATGTGTGCGGGACCCTCGTGCTTCCTCTCGAGTGGAGACGGTTATGTCGGGCAACTTCTTGAGTTGCAGCAAGGGTGTGAAGGACCCTTTGGAAGTTCCAGTGGTCAGATGTGATTAGCCTAGAGAAGCCTCTGCGGAAACGGGCCTCATCTCGCCTGGAGGGCAAAACCTCCTGGATTTTCTCGAGTTGCGGCACGTGCTCTCGACTTACGACGGGGACCTCAGGGACCCGCTCTGGTGCCCTCAGGAAAGGCCAGTCCCCATGCGAGTTCCTCGGGGGCCTCTCGGGATTCCTCTCCCGTCGATGCCGGGGCCTAAGACTTTGTGTGGAGTCGGGGCCGGAACGTGAGGATTCCTCTCGAGTGCTGACATGGATCTTGGGGTACTTCTGGAGTCTCCACAGGGGAGTCAGTCCTCGTCTCGAATGCGGGCATGCACTTGTGCTTTCCTCCAGAGCGGTAGCAGCAGTGTCACGCAGTCCGCCGCATGGATCAAAGGATCTATGTTTTTCCCTCGAGTCTTTCCCACGAGGCTTTCCCACGAGGCTTTCCCACAGGGCTGTCCCACGTGCACACGTGGTGGGACTCGATCCTCGGCTTGAACGTCAAGGCAGTGCAGGGAAAACAGGTTCCTCTGGAATGGACTGACACATCTGGGGGTCTCTTGGAATGGTGACAGGACCCTGGAGTTCCTCTCGCCTTTCCTGTGGAGAGGTCCTCCTCTTGAGATGCGGCGGGAACGCCGGGAATTCTTTCCCTACGAAACAGGGAAAGGATCCCTCATCTCGAGCTAGGAGGCAGAAACGGGGCTCCCCTGGATGTGTGCGGGACCCCATGTGCTTCCTCTCGAGTGGAGACGGGTATGTCGGGGAACTTCTTGAGTTGCAGCAAGGGTGAGAAGGACCCTTTGGAAGTTCCAGTGGTTAGATGTGATTAGCCTCGAGAAGCCTCAGCGGAAATGGGCCTCATCTCGCCTGGAGGGCAAAACCTCCTGGATTTTCTCGAGTTGCGGCAGGTGCTCTCGACTTACGACGGGGACCTCAGGGACCCGCTCTGGTAGCCGCAGGAAAGGCCAATCCCCATGCGAGTTCCTCGGGGGCCTCTCGGGATTCCTCTCCCATCAAGGCCGGGGCCTAAAACCTTGTGTGGAGTCGGGGCCGGAACCTGAGGTTTCCTCTCCAGTGCTGACATGGATCTTGGGGTACTTCTGGAGTCTCCCCAGGGGAGTCAGTCCTCGTCTCGAATGCGGACATGCACTTGCGCTTCCCTCCAGTGCGGTAGGAGCAGTGTCACGCAGTCTGCAGCGTGGATCAAAGGATCTATAGTTTTCCCTCGAGTCTTTCCCACGAGGCTTTCCCACGAGGCGTTCCCCCAGGGATGTCCCACTTGCACACGTGGTGGGAGTCGATCCTCGGCTTGAACGTCAAGGCAGTGCAGGAAAAACAGGTTCCTCTGGAATGGACTGACACATCTGGGGGACTCTTGGAATCGTGGCACGACCCTGAATTTCCTCTCGCCTTTCCTGTGGAGAGCGCCTCCTCTTGAGATGCGACGGGAACGCCGGGAATTCTTTCCCTACGAAACAGGGAAAGGATCCCTCATCTCGAGGTAGGAGGCGGAAACAGGGCTCCCCTGGATGTGTGCGGGACCCTCGTGCTTTCTCTCGAGTGGAAACGGCTATGTCGGGGAACTTCTTGAGTTGCATCAAGGGTGTGAAGGACCCTTTGGAAGTTCCAGTGGTTAGATGTGATTAGCCTCGAGAAGCCTCAGCGGACATGGGCCTCATCTCGCCTGGAGGGCAAAACCTCCTAGATTTTCCCGAGTTGCGGCAGGTGCTCTCGACTTACGACGGGGACCTCAGGGACCCGCTCTGGTGGCCTCAGGAAAGGCCAGTCCCCATGCGAGTTCCTCGGGGGCCTCTCGGGATTCCTCTCCCGTTGATGCCGGGGCCTAAGACCTTGTGTGGGGTCTGGGCCGGAACTTGAGGATTCCTCTCCAGTGCTGACATGGATCTTGGGGTACTTCTGGAGTCTCCCCAGGGGAGTCAGTCCTCGTCTCGAATGCGGGCATGCACTTGCGCTTTCCTCCAGAGCGGTAGCATCAGTGTCACGCAGTCCGCCGCGTGGATCAAAGAATCTATGGTTTTCCCTCGAGTCTTTCCCACGAGGCTTTCCCACGAGGCTTTCCCACAGGGCTGTCCCACGTGCACACGTGGTGGGAGTCGATCCTCGGCTTGAACGTCAAGGCAGTGCAGGGAAAACAGGTTCCTCTGGAATGGACTGACCCATCTGGGGGACTCTTGGAATGGTGGCACGACCCTGGAGTTCCTCTCGCCTTTCCTCTGGAGAGCGCCTCCTCTTGAGATGCGACGGGAACGCCGGGAATTCTTTCCCTTCGAAACAGGGAAAGATCCCTCATCTCGAGCTAGGAGGCGGAAACGGGGCTCCCCTGGATGTGTGCGGGACCCTCGTGCTTCCTCTCGAGTGGAGACGGGTATGTCGGGGAACTTCTTGAGTTGCAGCAAGGGTGTGAAGGACCCTTTGAAAGTTCCAGTGGTTAGATGTGATTAGCCTCGAGAAGCCTCAGCGGAAATGGGCCTCATCTCGCCTGGAGGGCAAAACCTCCTGGATTTTCTCGAGTTGCGGCAGGTGCTCTCGACTCACGACGGGGACCTCAGGGACCCGCTCTGGTGACCTCAGGAAAGGCCAGTCCCCATGCGAGTTCCTCGGGGGCCTCTCGGGATTCCTCTCCCGTCGATGCCGGGGCCTAAGACCTTGTGTGGATTCGGGGCCGGAACCTGAGGATTCCTCTCCAGTGCTGACATGGATCTTGGGGTACTTCTGGAGTCTCCCCAGGGGAGTCAGTCCTCATCTCGAATGCGGGCATGCACTTGCGCTTTCCTCCAGAGCGGTAGCAGCAGTGTCACGCAGTCCGCCGCGTGGATCAAAGGATCTATGGTTTTCCCTCGAGTCTTTCCCACGAGGCTGTCCCACGAGGCTTTCCCACAGGGCTGTCCCACGTGCACACGTGTTGGGAGTCGATCCTCGGCTTGAACGTCAAGGCAGTGCAGGGAAAACAGGTTCCTCTGGAAAGGACTGACACATCTGGGGGACTCTTGGAATGGTGGCACGATCCTGGAGTTCCTCTGGCCTTTCCTGTGGAGAGCGCCTCCTCCTGAGATGCGACGGGAACGCTGGGAATTCTTTCCCTACGAAACAGGGAAAGGATCCCTCATCTCGAGCTAGGAGGAGAAAACGGCACTCCCCTGGATGTGTGCGGGACCCTCGTGCTTCCTCTCGAGTGGAGACGGGTATGTCGGAGAACTTCTTGAGTTGCAACAAGGGTGTGAAGGACCCTTTGGAAGTTTCAGTGGTTAGATGTGATTAGCCTCAAGAAGCCTCAGGGGAAATGGGCCTCATCTCGCCTGGAGGGCAAAACCTCCTGGATTTTCTCGAGTTGCGGCAGGTGCTCTCGACTTACGACTGGGACCTCAGGGACCCGCTCTGGTGGCCTCAGGAAAGGCCAGTCCCCATGCGAGTTCCTCGGGAGCCTCTCGGGATTCCTCTCCCCTCGATGCCCGGGCCTAAGACCTTGTGTGGAGTCGGGGCCGGAACCTGAGGATTCCTCTCCAGTGCTGACATGGATCGTGGGGTACTTCTGGAGTCTCCCCAGGAGAGTCAGTCCTCGTCTCGAATGCGGGCATGCAGTTGTGCTTTCCTCCAGAGCTGTAGCAGCAGTGTCACCCAGTCCGCAGCGTGGATCAAAGGATCTATGGTTTTCCCTCGAGTCTTTCCCACGAGGCTTTCCCACGAGGCTTTCCCACAGGGCTGTCCCACGTGCACACGTGGTGGGAGTCGATCCTCGGCTTGAATATCAAGGCAATGCAGGGAAAACAGGTTCCTCTGGAATGGACTGACACATCTGGGGGACTCTTGGAATGGTGGCAAGGGCCTGGAGTTCCTCTCGCCTTTCCTGTAGATAGCGCCTCCCCTTGAGATGCGACGGGATCGTCGGGAATTCTTTCCCTACGAAACAGGGAAAGGATCGCTCATCTCGAGCTAGGAGGCGGAAACGGGGCTCCCCTGGATTTGTGCGGGACCCTCGTGCTTCCTCTCGAGTGGAGACGGGTATGCCGGGGAACTTCTTGAGTTGCAGCAATAGTGTGAAGGACCCTTTGGAACTTCCAGTGGTTAGATGTGATTAGCCTCGAGAAGCCTCAGCGGAAATGTGCCTCATCTCGCCTGGAGGGCAAAACCTCCTGGATTTTTTCGAGTTGCGGCAGGTGCTCTCGACATACGACGGGGACCTCAGGGAACCGCTCTGGTGGCCTCAGGAAAGGCCAGTCCCCATGCGAGTCCCTCGGGGGCCTCTCGGGATTCCTCTCCCGTCGATGCCGGGGCCTAAGACCTTGTGTGGAGTCGGGGCCGGAACCTGAGGATTCCTCTCCAGTGCTGACATGGATCTTGGGGTACTTCTGGAGTCTCCCCAGGGTAGTCAGTCCTCGTCTCGAATGCGGGCATGCACTTGCGCTTTCATCCAGAGCGGTAGCAGCAGTGTCACGCAGTCGCCGCGTGGATCAAAGGATCTATGGTTTTCCCTAGTGTCTTTCCCACGAGGCTTTCCCCCGAGGCTTTCCCACAGGGCAGTACCACGTGCACACGTGGTGGGAGTCGATCCTCGGCTTGAACGTCAAGGCAGTGCAGGGAAAACAGGTTCCTCTGGAATGGACTGACACATCTGGAGGACTCTTGGAATGGTGGCACGACCCTGGAGTTCCTCTCGCCTTTCATGTGGAGAGCGCCTCCTCTTGAGATGCGACGGGAACGCCGGGAATTCTTTCCCTTCGAAACAGGGAAAGGATCCCTCATCTCGAGCTAGGAGGTGGAAACGGGGCTCCCCTGGATGTGTGCGGGACCCCACGTGCTTCCGCTCCATTGGAGACGGGTATGTCCGGAACTGCTTGAGTTGCAGCAAGGGTGTGAAGGACCCTTTGGAAGTTCCAGTGGTTAGATGTGATTAGCCTCGAGAAGCCTCAGCGGAAATGGGCCTCATCTCGCCTGGAGGGCAAAACCTCCTGGATTTTCTCGAGTTGCGGCAGGTGCTCTCGACTTACGACGGGGACCTCAGGAACCCGCTCTGGAGGCCTCAGGAAAGGCCAGTCCCCATGCGAGTTCCTCGGGGGCCTCTCGGGATTCCTATCCCGTTGATGCCGGGGCCTAAGACCTTGTGTGGAGTGAGGATTCCTCTCCAGTGCTGACATGGATCTTGGGGTACTTCTGGAGTCTCCCCAGGGGAGTCAGTCCTCGTCTCGAATGCGGGCATGCACTTGCGCTTTCCTCCAGAGTGGTAGCAGCAGTGTCACGCAGTCCGCCGCGTGGATCAAAGGATCTATGTTTTCCCTCGAGTCTTTCCCACGAGGCTTTCCCACGAGGCTTTCCCACAGGGCTGTCCCACGTGCACACGTGGTGGGAGTCGATCCTCGGCTTGAACGTCAAGGCAGTGCAGGGAAAACAGGTTCCTCTGGAATGGACTGACCCATCTGGGGGACTCTTGGAATGGTGGCACGACCCTGGAGTTCCTCTCGCCTTTCATGTGGAGAGCGCCTCCCCTTGTGATGCGACGGGAACGCCGGGAATTCTTTCCCTACGAAACAGGGAAAGGATCCCTCATCTCGAGCTAGGAGGCGGAAACGGGGCTCCCCTGGATGTGATCGGGACCTCACGTGCTTCCTCTCGAGTGGAGACGGATATGTCCGGGAACTTCTTGAGTTGCAGCAAGGGTGTGAAGGACCCTTAGGAAGTTCCAGTGGTTAGACGTGATTAGCCTCGAGAAGCCTCAGCGGAAATGGCCCTCATCTCGCCTGAGGGCAAAACCTCCTGGATTTTCTCGAGTTGCGGCAGGTGCTCTCGACTTTCGACGGGGACCTCAGGGACCCGCTCTGTTGGCCTCAGGAAAGGCAAGACCACATGCGAGTTCCTCGGGGGCCTCTCGGGATTCCTCTCCCGTCGATGCCGGGGCCTAAGACCTTTTTTGGAGTCGGGGCTGGAACCTGAGGATTTCTCTCCAGTGCTGACATGGATCTTGGGGTACTTCTGGAGTCTCCCCAGGGGAGTCAGTCCTCGTCTCGAATGCGGGCATGCACTTGCGCTTTCCTCCAGAGCGGTAGCAGCAGTGTCACGCAGTCCGCCGCGTGGATCACAGGATCTATGGTTTTCCCTCGAGTCTTTCCCACGAGGCTTTCCAACGAGGCTTTCCCATAGGGCTGTCCCACGTGCACACGTGGTGGGAGTCGATCCTCCGCTTGAACGTCAAGGCAGTGCAGGGAAAACAGGTTCCTCTGGAATGGACTGACACATCTGGGGTCTCTTGGAATGGTGGCACGACCCTGGAGTTCCTCTCCCCTTTCCTGTGGAGAGCGCCTCCTCTTGAGATGCGACGGGAACGCCGGGAATTCTTTCCCTACGAAACAGGGAATCGATCCCTCATCTCGAGCTAGGAGGCGGAAACGGGGCTCCCCTGGATGTGTGCGGGACCCCACGTGCTTCCTCTCGAGTGGAGACGGGTATGTCGGGGAACTTCTTGAGTTGCAGCAAGGGTGTGAAGGACCCTTTGGAAGTTCCAGTGGTTAGATGTGATTAGCCTCGAGAAGCCTCAGCGGAAATGGGCCTCATCTCGCCTGGAGGGCAAAACCTCCTGGATTTTCTCGAGTTGCGGCAGGTGCTCTCGACTTACGACGGGGACCTCAGGGACCCGCTCTGGTGGCCTCAGGAAAGGCCAGTCCCCATGCGAGTTCCTCGGGGGCCTCTCGGGATTCCTCTCCCGTCGATGCCGGGGCCTAAGACCTTGTGTGGAGTCGGGGCCGGAACCTGAGGATTCCTCTCCAGTGCTGACATGGATCTTGGGGGTACTTCTGGAGTCTCCCCAGAGGAGTCAGTCCTCGTCTCGAATGAGGGCATGCACTTGCGCTTTCCTCCAGAGCGGTAGCAGCAGTGTCACGCAGTCCGCCGTGTGGATCAAAGGATCTATGGTTTTCCCTCGAGTCTTTCCCACGAGGCTTTCCCACGAGGCTTTCCCACAGGGCTGTCCCACGTGCACACGTGGTGGGAGTCGATCCTCGGCTTGAAAGTCAAGGCAGTGCAGGGAAAACAGGTTCCTCTGGAATGGACTGACCCATCTGGGGGACTCTTGGAATGGTGGCACGACCCTGGAGTTCCTCTCGCCTTTCCTGTGGAGAGCGTCTCCTCTTGAGATGCGATGGGAATGCCGGAAATTCTTTCCCTACGAAACAGGGAATGAATCCCTCATCTCGAGCTAGGAGGCGGAAACGGGGCTCCCCTGGATGTGTGCGGGACCCCACGTGCTTCATCTCGAGTGGAGACGGGTATGTCGGGAAACTTCTTGAGTTGCAGCAAGGTTGTGATGGACCCTTTGGAAGTTCCAGTGGTTAGATGTGCTTAGCCTCGAGAAGCCTCAGCGGAAATGGGCCTCATCTCGCCTGGAGGGCAAAACCTCCTGGATTTCCTCGAGTTTCGGCAGGTGCTCTCGACATATGACGGGGACCTCAGGGACCCGCTCTGGTGGCCTCAGGAAAGGCCAGTCCCCATGCGAGTTCCTCGGGGGCCTCTCGGGATTCCTCTCCCGTCGATGCCGGGGCCTAAGACCTTGTGTGGAGTCGGGGCCGGAACCTGAGGATTCCTCTCCAGTGCTGACATGGATCTTGGGGTACTTCTGGAGTCTCCCCAGGGGAGTCAGTCCTCGTCTCGAATGCGGGCATGCACTTGCGCTTTCCTCCAGAGCGGTAGCAGCAGTGTCACACAGTCCGCCGCGTGGATCAAAGGATCTATGGTTTTCCCTCGAGTCTTTCCCACGAGGCTTTCCCACGAGGCTTTCCCACAGGGCTGTCCCACGTGCACACGTGGTGGGATTCGATCCTCGGCTTGAACGTCAAGGCAGTGCAGGGAAAACAGGTTCCTCTGGAATGGACTGACACATCTCTGGGACTCTTGGAATGGTGGCACGACCCTGGAGTTCCTCTCGCCTTTCCTGTGGAGAGCGCCTCCTCTTGAGATGCGACGGGAACGCCGGGAATTCTTTCCCTACGAAACAGGGAAAGGATCCCTCATCTCGAGCTAGCAGGCGGAAACGGGGCTCCCCTGGATGTGTGCGGGACCCCACGTGCTTCCTCTCGAGTGGAGACGGGTATGTCGCGGAACTGCTTGAGTTGCAGCAAGGGTGTGAAGGACCCTTTGGAAGTTCTAGTGGTTAGATGTGATTAGCCTCGAGAAGCCTTAGCGGAAATGGGCCTCATCTCGCCTGGAGGGCAAAACCTCCTGGATTTTCTCGAGTTGCGGCAGGTGCTCTCGACTTACGACCGGGACCTCAGGGACCCGCTCTGGTGGCCTCAGGAAAGGCCAGTCCCCATGCGAGTTCCTCGGGAGCCTCTCGGGATTCCTCTCCCGTCGATGCCGGGGCCTAAGACCTTGTGTGGAGTCGGGGCCGGAACCTGAGGATTCCTCTCCAGTGCTGACATGGATCGTGGGGTACTTCTGGAGTCTCCCCAGGGGAGTCAGTCCTCGTCTCGAATGCGGGCATGCAGTTGTGCTTTCCTCCAGAGCTGTAGCAGCAGTGTCACCCAGTCCGCAGCGTGGATCAAAGGATCTATGGTTTTCCCTCGAGTCTTTCCCACGAGGCTTTCCCACGAGGCTTTCCCACAGGGCTGTCCCACGTGCACACGTGGTGGGAGTCGATCCTCGGCTTGAACATCAAGGCAATGCAGGGAAAACAGGTTCCTCTGGAATGGACTGACACATCTGGGGGACTCTTGGAATGGTGGCACGGGCCTGGAGTTCCTCTCGCCTTTCCTGTAGATAGCGCCTCCCCTTGAGATGCGACGGGATCGTCGGGAATTCTTTCCCTACGAAACAGGGAAAGGATCGCTCATCTCGAGCTAGGAGGCGGAAACGGGGCTCCCCTGGATTTGTGCGGGACCCTCGTGCTTCCTCTCGAGTGGAGACGGGTATGTCGGGGAACTTCTTGAGTTGCAGCAAGGGTGTGAAAGACCCTTTGGTAGTTCCAGTGGTTAGATGTGATTACCCTCGAGAAGCCTCAGCGGAAATGGGCCTCATCTCGCCTGGAGGGCAAAACCTCCTGGATTTTCTCGAGTTGCGGCAGGTGCTCTCGACTTAGGACGGGGACCTCAGGGACCCGCTCTGGTGGCCTAAGGAAAGGCCAGTCCCCATGCGAGTTCCTCGGGGTCCGCTCGGGATTCCTCTCCCGTCGATGCCGGGGCCTAAGACCTTGTGTGGAGTCGGGGCCGGAACCTGAGGATTCCTCTCCAGTGCTGACATGGATCTTGGGGTAATTCTGGAGTCTCCCCAGGGGAGTCAGTCCTCGTCTCGAATGCGGGCATGCACTTGCGCTTTCCTCCAGAGCGGTAGCAGCAGTGTCACGCAGTCCGCCGCGTGGATCAAAGGATCTATGGTTTTCCCTCGAGTCTTTCCCACGAGGCTTTCCCACGAGGCTTTCCCACAGGGCTGTCCCACGTGCACACGTGGTGGGAGTCGATCCTCGGCTTGAACGTCAAGGCAGTGCAGGGAAATCAGGTTCCTCTGGAATGGACTGACACATCTGGGGGACTCTTGGAATGGTGGCACGACCCTGGAGTTCCTCTCGCCTTTCCTGTGGAGAGCGCCTCCTCTTGAGATGCGACGGGAACTCCGGGAATTCTTTCCCTACGAAACAGGGAATGAATCCCTCATCTCGAGCTAGGAGGCGGAAACGGGGCTCCCCTGGATGTGTGCGGGACCCCACGTGCTTCCTCTCGAGTGGAGACGGGTATGTCGGGGAACTTCTTGAGTTGCAGCAAGGGTGTGAAGGACCCTTTGGAAGTTCCAGTGGTTAGATGTGATTAGCCTCGAGAAGCCTCAGCGGAAATGGGCCTCATCTCGCCTGGAGGGCAAAACCTCCTGGATTTTCTCGAGTTGCGGCAGGTGCTCTCGACTTACGACGGGGACCTCAGGGACCCGCTCTGGTGGCCTCAGGAAAGGCCAGTCCCCATGCGAGTTCCTCGGGGGCCTCTCGGGATTCCTCTCCCGTCGATGCCGGGGCCTAAGACCTTGTGTGGAGTCGGGGCCGGAACCTGAGGATTCCTCTCCAGTGCTGACATGGATCTTGGGGGTACTTCTGGAGTCTCCCCAGAGGAGTCAGTCCTCGTCTCGAATGAGGGCATGCACTTGCGCTTTCCTCCAGAGCGGTAGCAGCAGTGTCACGCAGTCCGCCGTGTGGATCAAAGGATCTATGGTTTTCCCTCGAGTCTTTCCCACGAGGCTTTCCCACGAGGCTTTCCCACAGGGCTGTCCCACGTGCACACGTGGTGGGAGTCGATCCTCGGCTTGAAAGTCAAGGCAGTGCAGGGAAAACAGGTTCCTCTGGAATGGACTGACCCATCTGGGGGACTCTTGGAATGGTGGCACGACCCTGGAGTTCCTCTCGCCTTTCCTGTGGAGAGCGCCTCCTCTTGAGATGCGATGGGAATGCCGGAAATTCTTTCCCTACGAAACAGGGAATGAATCCCTCATCTCGAGCTAGGAGGCGGAAACGGGGCTCCCCTGGATGTGTGCGGGACCCCACGTGCTTCATCTCGAGTGGAGACGGGTATGTCGGGAAACTTCTTGAGTTGCAGCAAGGTTGTGATGGACCCTTTGGAAGTTCCAGTGGTTAGATGTGCTTAGCCTCGAGAAGCCTCAGCGGAAATGGGCCTCATCTCGCCTGGAGGGCAAAACCTCCTGGATTTTCTCGAGTTGCGGCAGGTGCTCTCGACATATGACGGGGACCTCAGGGACCCGCTCTGGTGGCCTCAGGAAAGGCCAGTCCCCATGCGAGTTCCTCGGGGGCCTCTCGGGATTCCTCTCCCGTCGATGCCGGGGCCTAAGACCTTGTGTGGAGTCGGGGCCGGAACCTGAGGATTCCTCTCCAGTGCTGACATGGATCTTGGGGTACTTCTGGAGTCTCCCCAGGGGAGTCAGTCCTCGTCTCGAATGCGGGCATGCACTTGCGCTTTCCTCCAGAGCGGTAGCAGCAGTGTCACACAGTCCGCCGCGTGGATCAAAGGATCTATGGTTTTCCCTCGAGTCTTTCCCACGAGGCTTTCCCACGAGGCTTTCCCACAGGGCTGTCCCACGTGCACACGTGGTGGGATTCGATCCTCGGCTTGAACGTCAAGGCAGTGCAGGGAAAACAGGTTCCTCTGGAATGGACTGACACATCTGGGGGACTCTTGGAATGGTGGCACGACCCTGGAGTTCCTCTCGCCTTTCCTGTGGAGAGCGCCTCCTCTTGAGATGCGACGGGAACGCCGGGAATTCTTTCCCTACGAAACAGGGAAAGGATCCCTCATCTCGAGCTAGCAGGCGGAAACGGGGCTCCCCTGGATGTGTGCGGGACCCCACGTGCTTCCTCTCGAGTGGAGACGGGTATGTCGCGGAACTGCTTGAGTTGCAGCAAGGGTGTGAAGGACCCTTTGGAAGTTCTAGTGGTTAGATGTGATTAGCCTCGAGAAGCCTTAGCGGAAATGGGCCTCATCTCGCCTGGAGGGCAAAACCTCCTGGATTTCCTCGAGTTTCGGCAGGTGCTCTCGACTTACGACTGGGACCTCAGGGACCCGCTCTGGTGGCCTCAGGAAAGGCCAGTCCCCATGCGAGTTCCTCGGGAGCCTCTCGGGATTCCTCTCCCGTCGATGCCGGGGCCTAAGACCTTGTGTGGAGTCGGGGCCGGAACCTGAGGATTCCTCTCCAGTGCTGACATGGATCGTGGGGTACTTCTGGAGTCTCCCCAGGGGAGTCAGTCCTCGTCTCGAATGCGGGCATGCAGTTGTGCTTTCCTCCAGAGCTGTAGCAGCAGTGTCACCCAGTCCGCAGCGTGGATCAAAGGATCTATGGTTTTCCCTCGAGTCTTTCCCACGAGGCTTTCCCACGAGGCTTTCCCACAGGGCTGTCCCACGTGCACACGTGGTGGGAGTCGATCCTCGGCTTGAACATCAAGGCAATGCAGGGAAAACAGGTTCCTCTGGAATGGACTGACACATCTGGGGGACTCTTGGAATGGTGGCACGGGCCTGGAGTTCCTCTCGCCTTTCCTGTAGATAGCGCCTCCCCTTGAGATGCGACGGGATCGTCGGGAATTCTTTCCCTACGAAACAGGGAAAGGATCGCTCATCTCGAGCTAGGAGGCGGAAACGGGGCTCCCCTGGATTTGTGCGGGACCCTCGTGCTTCCTCTCGAGTGGAGACGGGTATGTCGGGGAACTTCTTGAGTTGCAGCAAGGGTGTGAAAGACCCTTTGGTAGTTCCAGTGGTTAGATGTGATTACCCTCGAGAAGCCTCAGCGGAAATGGGCCTCATCTCGCCTGGAGGGCAAAACCTCCTGGATTTTCTCGAGTTGCGGCAGGTGCTCTCGACTTAGGACGGGGACCTCAGGGACCCGCTCTGGTGGCCTAAGGAAAGGCCAGTCCCCATGCGAGTTCCTCGGGGTCCGCTCGGGATTCCTCTCCCGTCGATGCCGGGGCCTAAGACCTTGTGTGGAGTCGGGGCCGGAACCTGAGGATTCCTCTCCAGTGCTGACATGGATCTTGGGGTAATTCTGGAGTCTCCCCAGGGGAGTCAGTCCTCGTCTCGAATGCGGGCATGCACTTGCGCTTTCCTCCAGAGCGGTAGCAGCAGTGTCACGCAGTCCGCCGCGTGGATCAAAGGATCTATGGTTTTCCCTCGAGTCTTTCCCACGAGGCTTTCCCACGAGGCTTTCCCACAGGGCTCTCCCACGTGCACACGTGGTGGGAGTCGATCCTCGGCTTGAACGTCAAGGCAGTGCAGGGAAATCAGGTTCCTCTGGAATGGACTGACACATCTGGGGGACTCTTGGAATGGTGGCACGACCCTGGAGTTCCTCTCGCCTTTCCTGTGGAGAGCGCCTCCTCTTGAGATGCGACGGGAACTCTGGGAATTCTTTCCCTACCAAACAGGGAAAGGATCCCTCATCTCGAGCTAGGAAGCGGAAACGGGGCTCCCCTGGATGTGTGCGGGACCCTCGTGCTTCCTCTCGAGTGGAGACGGCTATGTCGGGGAACTTCTTGAGTTGCAGCAAGGGTGTCAAGGACCCTTTGGAAATTCCAGTGGTTAGATGTGATTAGCCTCGAGAAGCCTCAGCGGAAATGGGCCTCATCTCGCCTGGAGGGCAAAACCTCCTGGATTTTCTCGAGTTGCGGCAGGTGCTCTCGACTTACGACGGGGACCTCAGGGACCCGCTCTGGTGGCCTCAGGAAAGGCCAGTCCCCATGCGAGTTCCTCGGGGGCCTCTCGGGATTCCTCTCCCGTCGATGCCGGGGCCTAAGACCTTGTGTGGAGTCGGGGCCGGAACCTGAGGATTCCTCTCCAGTGCTGACATGGATCTTGGGGGTACTTCTGGAGTCTCCCCAGAGGAGTCAGTCCTCGTCTCGAATGAGGGCATGCACTTGCGCTTTCCTCCAGAGCGGTAGCAGCAGTGTCACGCAGTCCGCCGTGTGGATCAAAGGATCTATGGTTTTCCCTCGAGTCTTTCCCACGAGGCTTTCCCACGAGGCTTTCCCACAGGGCTGTCCCACGTGCACACGTGGTGGGAGTCGATCCTCGGCTTGAAAGTCAAGGCAGTGCAGGGAAAACAGGTTCCTCTGGAATGGACTGACCCATCTGGGGGACTCTTGGAATGGTGGCACGACCCTGGAGTTCCTCTCGCCTTTCCTGTGGAGAGCGCCTCCTCTTGAGATGCGATGGGAATGCCGGAAATTCTTTCCCTACGAAACAGGGAATGAATCCCTCATCTCGAGCTAGGAGGCGGAAACGGGGCTCCCCTGGATGTGTGCGGGACCCCACGTGCTTCATCTCGAGTGGAGACGGGTATGTCGGGAAACTTCTTGAGTTGCAGCAAGGTTGTGATGGACCCTTTGGAAGTTCCAGTGGTTAGATGTGCTTAGCCTCGAGAAGCCTCAGCGGAAATGGGCCTCATCTCGCCTGGAGGGCAAAACCTCCTGGATTTTCTCGAGTTGCGGCAGGTGCTCTCGACATATGACGGGGACCTCAGGGACCCGCTCTGGTGGCCTCAGGAAAGGCCAGTCCCCATGCGAGTTCCTCGGGGGGCTCTCGGGATTCCTCTCCCGTCGATGCCGGGGCCTAAGACCTTGTGTGGAGTCGGGGCCGGAACCTGAGGATTCCTCTCCAGTGCTGACATGGATCTTGGGGTACTTCTGGAGTCTCCCCAGGGGAGTCAGTCCTCGTCTCGAATGCGGGCATGCACTTGCGCTTTCCTCCAGAGCGGTAGCAGCAGTGTCACACAGTCCGCCGCGTGGATCAAAGGATCTATGGTTTTCCCTCGAGTCTTTCCCACGAGGCTTTCCCACGAGGCTTTCCCACAGGGCTGTCCCACGTGCACACGTGGTGGGATTCGATCCTCGGCTTGAACGTCAAGGCAGTGCAGGGAAAACAGGTTCCTCTGGAATGGACTGACACATCTGGGGGACTCTTGGAATGGTGGCACGACCCTGGAGTTCCTCTCGCCTTTCCTGTGGAGAGCGCCTCCTCTTGAGATGCGACGGGAACGCCGGGAATTCTTTCCCTACGAAACAGGGAAAGGATCCCTCATCTCGAGCTAGCAGGCGGAAACGGGGCTCCCCTGGATGTGTGCGGGACCCCACGTGCTTCCTCTCGAGTGGAGACGGGTATGTCGCGGAACTGCTTGAGTTGCAGCAAGGGTGTGAAGGACCCTTTGGAAGTTCTAGTGGTTAGATGTGATTAGCCTCGAGAAGCCTTAGCGGAAATGGGCCTCATCTCGCCTGGAGGGCAAAACCTCCTGGATTTCCTCGAGTTTCGGCAGGTGCTCTCGACTTACGACTGGGACCTCAGGGACCCGCTCTGGTGGCCTCAGGAAAGGCCAGTCCCCATGCGAGTTCCTCGGTAGCCTCTCGGGATTCCTCTCCCGTCGATGCCGGGGCCTAAGACCTTGTGTGGAGTCGGGGCCGGAACCTGAGGATTCCTCTCCAGTGCTGACATGGATCGTGGGGTACTTCTGGAGTCTCCCCAGGGGAGTCAGTCCTCGTCTCGAATGCGGGCATGCAGTTGTGCTTTCCTCCAGAGCTGTAGCAGCAGTGTCACCCAGTCCGCAGCGTGGATCAAAGGATCTATGGTTTTCCCTCGAGTCTTTCCCACGAGGCTTTCCCACGAGGCTTTCCCACAGGGCTGTCCCACGTGCACACGTGGTGGGAGTCGATCCTCGGCTTCAACATCAAGGCAATGCAGGGAAAACAGGTTCCTCTGGAATGGACTGACACATCTGGGGGACTCTTGGAATGGTGGCACGGGCCTGGAGTTCCTCTCGCCTTTCCTGTAGATAGCGCCTCCCCTTGAGATGCGACGGGATCGTCGGGAATTCTTTCCCTACGAAACAGGGAAAGGATCGCTCATCTCGAGCTAGGAGGCAGAAACGGGGCTCCCCTGGATTTGTGCGGGACCCTCGTGCTTCCTCTCGAGTGGAGACGGGTATGTCGGGGAACTTCTTGAGTTGCAGCAAGGGTGTGAAAGACCCTTTGGTAGTTCCAGTGGTTAGATGTGATTACCCTCGAGAAGCCTCAGCGGAAATGGGCCTCATCTCGCCTGGAGGGCAAAACCTCCTGGATTTTCTCGAGTTGCGGCAGGTGCTCTCGACTTAGGACGGGGACCTCAGGGACCCGCTCTGGTGGCCTAAGGAAAGGCCAGTCCCCATGCGAGTTCCTCGGGGTCCGCTCGGGATTCCTCTCCCGTCGATGCCGGGGCCTAAGACCTTGTGTGGAGTCGGGGCCGGAACCTGAGGATTCCTCTCCAGTGCTGACATGGATCTTGGGGTAATTCTGGAGTCTCCCCAGGGGAGTCAGTCCTCGTCTCGAATGCGGGCATGCACTTGCGCTTTCCTCCAGAGCGGTAGCAGCAGTGTCACGCAGTCCGCCGCGTGGATCAAAGGATCTATGGTTTTCCCTCGAGTCTTTCCCACGAGGCTTTCCCACGAGGCTTTCCCACAGGGCTCTCCCACGTGCACACGTGGTGGGAGTCGATCCTCGGCTTGAACGTCAAGGCAGTGCAGGGAAATCAGGTTCCTCTGGAATGGACTGACACATCTGGGGGACTCTTGGAATGGTGGCACGACCCTGGAGTTCCTCTCGCCTTTCCTGTGGAGAGCGCCTCCTCTTGAGATGCGACGGGAACTCCGGGAATTCTTTCCCTACCAAACAGGGAAAGGATCCCTCATCTCGAGCTAGGAAGCGGAAACGGGGCTCCCCTGGATGTGTGCGGGACCCTCGTGCTTCCTCTCGAGTGGAGACGGCTATGTCGGGGAACTTCTTGAGTTGCAGCAAGGGTGTCAAGGACCCTTTGGACATTCCAGTGGTTAGATGTGATTAGCCTCGAGAAGCCTCAGCGGAAATGGGCCTCATCTCGCCTGGAGGGCAAAACCTCCTGGATTTTCTCGAGTTGCGGCAGGTGTTCTCGACTTACGACGGGGACCTCAGGGACCCGCTCTGGTGGCCTCAGGAAAGGCCAGTCCCCATGCGAGTTCCTCGGGGGCCTCTCGGGATTCCTCTCCCGTCGATGCCGGGGCCTAAGACCTTGTGTGGAGTCGGGGCCGGAACCTGAGGATTCCTCTCCAGTGCTGACATGGATCTTGGGGTACTTCTGGAGTCTCCCCTGGGGAGTCAGTCCTCGTCTCGAATGCGGGCATGCACTTGTGCTTTCCTCCAGAGCGGTAGCAGCAGTGTCACGCAGTCCGCCGCGTGGATCAAAGGATCTATGGTTTTCCCTCGAGTCTTTCCCACGAGGCTTTCCCACGAGGCTTTCCCACAGGGCTGTCCCACGTGCACACGTGGTGGGAGTCGATCCTCGGCTTGAACGTCAAGGCAGTACAGGGAAAACAGGTTCCTCTGGAATGGACTGACACATCTGGGGTCTCTTGGAATGGTGGCACGACCCTGGAGTTCCTCTCGCCTTTCCTGTGGAGAGCGCCTCCTCTTGAGATGCGACGGGAACACCGGGAATTCTTTCCCTACGAAACAGGGATAGGATCCCTCATCTCGAACTTGGAGGCGGAAAGGGGGCTCACCTGGATGTGTGTGGCACCCCACGTGCTTCCTCTCGTGTGGAGACGGGTATGTCGCGGAACTGCTTGAGTTGCAGCAAGGGTGTGAAGGACCCATTGGAAGTTCCAGTGGTTAGATGTGATTAGCCTCGAGAAGCCTCAGCGGACATGGGCCTCATCTCGCCTGGAGGGCAAAACCTCCTGGATTTTCTTGAGTACCGGCAGGTGCTCTCGACTTACGATGGGGACCTCAGGGACCCGCTCTGGTGGCCTCAGGAAAAGCCAGTCCCCATGCGAGTTCCTCGGGGGCCTCTCGGGATTCCTCTCCCCTCGATGCCCGGGCCTAAGACCTTGTGTGGAGTCGGGGCCGGAACCTGAGGATTCCTCTCCAGTGCTGACATGGACCTTGGGGTACTTCTGGAGTCTCCCCAGGGGAGTCAGTCCTCGTCTCGAATGCGGGCATGCACTTGCGCTTTCCTCCAGAGCGGTAGCAGCAGTGTCACGCAGTCCGCCGCGTGGATCAAAGGATCTATGGTTTTCCCTCGAGTCTTTCCCACGAGGCTTTCCCACAGGCCTGTCCCACGTGCACACGTAGTGGGAGTCGATCCTCGGCTTGAACGTCAAGGCAGTGCAGGGAAAAGAGGTTCCTCTGTAATGGACTGACACATCCGGGGGTTTCTTGGAATGGTGGCACGACTCTGGAGTTCCTCTTCCCTTTCCTGTGGAGAGCGCCTCCTCTTGAGTTGCGACGGGAACACCGGGAATTCTTTCCCTACGAAACAGGGAAAGGATCCCTCATCTCGAGCTATGAGGCGGAAACGGGGCTCCCCTGGATGTGTGCGGGACCCCACGTGCTTCCTCTCGAGTGGAGACGGGTATGTCGGGGAACTTCTTGAGTTGCAGCAATAGTGTGAAGGACCCTTTGGAACTTCCAGTGGTTAGATGTGCTTAGCCTCGAGAAGCCTCAGCGGAAATGGGCCTCATCTCGCCTGGAGGGCAAAACCTCCTGGATTTTCTCGAGTTGCGGCAGGTGCTCTCGACATATGACGGGGACCTCAGGGACCCGCTCTGGTGGCCTCAGGAAAGGCCAGTCCCCATGCGAGTTCCTCGGGGGCCTCTCGGGATTCCTCTCCCGTCGATGCCGGGGCCTAAGACCTTGTGTGGAGTCGGGGCCGGAACCTGAGGATTCCTCTCCAGTGCTGACATGGATCTTGGGGTACTTCTGGAGTCTCCCCAGGGGAGTCAGTCCTCGTCTCGAATGCGGGCATGCACTTGCGCTTTCCTCCAGAGCGGTAGCAGCAGTGTCACACAGTCCGCCGCGTGGATCAAAGGATCTATGGTTTTCCCTCGAGTCTTTCCCACAAGGCTTTCCCACGAGGCTTTCCCACAGGGCTGTCCCACGTGCACACGTGGTGGGAGTCGATCCTCGGCTTGAACGTCAAGGCAGTGCAGGGAAAACAGGTTCCTCTGGAATGGACTGACACATCTGGGGGACTCTTGGAATGGTGGCACGACCCTGGAGTTCCTCTCGCCTTTCCTGTGGAGAGCGCCTCCTCTTGAGATGCGACGGGAACGCCGGGAATTCTTTCCCTCCGAAACAGGGAAAGGATCCCTCATCTCGAGCTAGGAGGCGGAAACGGGCCTCCCCTGGATGTGTGCGGGACCCCACGTGCTTCCTCTCGAGTGGAGACGGGTATGTCGCGGAACTGCTTGAGTTGCAGCAAGGGTGTGAAGGACCCTTTGGAAGTTCTAGTGGTTAGATGTGATTAGCCTCGAGAAGCCTCAGCGGAAATGGGCCTCATCTCGCCTGGAGGGCAAAATCTCCTGGATTTTCTCCAGTTGCGGCAGGTGCTCTCGAATTACGACGGGGACCTCAGGGACCCGCTCTGGTGGCCTCAGGAAAGGCCAGTCCCCATGCGAGTTCCTCGGGGGCCTCTCGGGATTCCTCTCCCATCGATGCCGGGGCCTAAGACCTTGTGTGGAGTCGGGGCCGGAACCTGAGGATTCCTCTCCAGTGCTGACATGGATCTTGGGGTACTTCTGGAGTCTCCCCAGGGGAGTCAGTCCTCGTCTCGAATGCGGGCATGCACTTGCGCTTTCCTCCAGAGCGGTAGCAGCAGTGTCACGCAGTCCGCCGCGTGGATCAAAGGATCTATGGTTTTCCCTCGAGTCTTTCCCACGAGGCTTTCCCACGAGGCTTTCCCACAGGGCTGTCCCACGTGCACACGTGGTGGGAGTCGATCCTCGGCTTGAACGTCAAGGCAGTGCAGGGAAAACAGGTTCCTCTGGAATGGACTGACCCATCTGGGGGACTCTTGGAAATGTGGCACGACCCTGGAGTTCCTCTCGCCTTTCCTGTGGAGAGCGCCTCCTCTTGAGATGGGACGGGAACGCCGGGAATTCTTTCCATACTAAACAGGGAAAGGATCCCTCATCTCGAGCTAGGAGGCGGAAACGGGGCTCCCCTTGATGTGTGCGGGACCCCACGTGCTTCCTCTCGAGTGGAGACGGGTATGTCGGGGAACTTCTTGAGTTGCAGCAAGGGTGTGAAGGACCCTTTGGAATTTCCAGTGGTCAGATGTGATTAGCCTCGAGAAGCCTCAGCGGAAATGGGCCTCATCTCGCCTGGAGGGCAAAACCTCCTTGATTTTCTCGAGTTGCGGCAGGGGCTCTCGACTTACGACGGGGACCTCAGGGACCCGCTCTGGTGGCCTCAGGAAAGGCCAGTCCCCAAGCGAGTTCCTCGGGGGCCTCTCGGGATTCCTCTCCCGTCGATGCCGGGGCCTAAGACCTTGTGTGGAGTCGGGGCCGGAACCTGAGGATTCCTCTCCAGTGCTGACATGGATCTTGGGGTACTTCTGGAGCCTCCCCAGGGGAGTCAGTCCTCGTTTCGAATGCGGGCATGCACTTGCGCTTTCCTCGAGAGCGGTAGCAGCAGTGTCACGCAGTCCGCCGCGTGGATCAAAGGATCTATGGTTTTCCCTCGAGTCTTTCCCACGAGGCTTTCCCACAGGGCTGTCCCACGTGCACACGTGGTGGGAGTCGATCCTCGGCTTGAACGTCAAGGCAGTGCAGGGAAAACAGGTTCATCTGGAATGGACTGACACATCTGGGGGTCTCTTGGAATGGTGGCACGACCCTGGAGTTCCTCTCGCCTTTCCTGTGGAGAGCGCCTCCTCTTGAGATGCGACGGGAACGCCGGGAATTCTTTCCCTACGAAACAGGGAAAGGATCCCTCATCTCGAGCTAGGAGGCGGAAACGGGGCTCCCCTGGATGTGTGCAGGACCCTCGTGCTTCCTCTTCAGTGGAGACGGGTATGTAGGGGAACTTATTGAGTTGCAGCAAGGGTGTGAAGGACCCTTTGGAAGTGCCAGTGGTTAGATGTGATGAGCCTCGAGAAGCCTCAGCGGAAATGGGCCTCATCTCGCCTGGAGGGCAAAACCTCCTGGATATTCTCGAGTTGCGGCAGGTGCTCTCCACTTTCGACGGGGACCTCAGGGACCCGCTCTGGTGGCCTCAGGAAAGGCCAGTCCCCATGCGAGTTCCTCGGGGGCCTCTCGGGATTCCTCTCCTGTCGATGCCGGGGCCTAACACCTTGTGTGGAGTCGGGGCCGGAACCTGAGGATTCCTCTCCAGTGCTGACATGGATCTTGGGGTACTTCTGGAGTCTCCCCAGGGGAGTCATTCCTCGTCTCGAATGCGGGCATGCACTTGCAATTTCCTCCAGAGCGGTAGCAGCAGTGTCACGCAGTCCGCCGCGTGGATCAAGGGATCTATGGTTTTCCCTCGAGTCTTTCCCACGAGGCTTTCCCACAGGTCTTTCCCACAGGGCTGTCCGAGGTGCACACGTGGTGGGAGTCGATCCTCGGCTTGAACGTCAAGGTAGTGCAATGAAAACAGCTTCCTCTTGAATGGACTGACACATCTGGGGGACTCTTCGAATGGTGGCACGACCCTGGAGTTCCTCTTCCCTTTCCTGTGGAGAGCGCCTCCTCTTGAGATGCGACGGGAACTCCGGGAATTCTTTCCCTACCAAACAGGGAAAGGATCCGTCATCTCGAGCTAGGAGGCGGAAACGGGGCTCCCCTGGATGTGTGCGGGACCCTCGTGCTTCCTCTCGATGGAGACGGCTATGTCGGGGAACTTCTTGAGTTGCAGCAAGGGTGTCAAGGACCCTTTGGAAATTCCAGTGGTTAGATGTGATTAGCCTCGAGAAGCCTCAGCGGAAATGGGCCTCATCTCGCCTGGAGGGCAAAACCTCCTGGATTTTCTCGAGTTGCGGCAGGTGCTCTCGACTTACGACGGGGACCTCAGGGACCCGCTCTGGTGGCCTCAGGAAAGGCCAGTCCCCATGCGAGTTCCTCGGGGGCCTCTCGGGATTCCTCTCCCGTCGATGCCGGGGCCTAAGACCTTGTGTGGAGTCGGGGCCGGAACCTGAGGATTCCTCTCCAGTGCTGACATGGAACTTGGGGTACTTCTGGAGTCTCCCCAGGGGAGTCAGTCCTCGTCTCGAATGCGGGCATGCACTTGTGCTTTCCTCCAGAGCGGTAGCAGCAGTGTCACGCAGTCCGCCGCGTGGATCAAAGGATCTATGGTTTTCCCTCGAGTCTTTCCCACGAGGCTTTCCCACGAGGCTTTCCCACAGGGCTGTCCCACGTGCACACGTGGTGGGAGTCGATCCTCGGCTTGAACGTCAAGGCAGTACAGGGAAAACAGGTTCCTATGGAATGGACTGACACATCTGGGGTCTCTTGGAATGGTGGCACGACCCTGGAGTTCCTCTCGCCTTTCCTGTGGAGAGCGCCTCCTCTTGAGATGCGACGGGAACACCGGGAATTCTTTCCCTACGAAACAGGGATAGGATCCCTCATCTCGAACTTGGAGGAGGAAAGGGGGCTCACCTGGATGTGTGTGGCACCCCACGTGCTTCCTCTCGTGTGGAGACGGGTATGTCGCGGAACTGCTTGAGTTGCAGCAAGGGTGTGAAGGACCCATTGGAAGTTCCAGTGGTTAGATGTGATTAGCCTCGAGAAGCCTCAGCGGACATGGGCCTCATCTCGCCTGGAGGGCAAAACCTCCTGGATTTTCTTGAGTACCGGCAGGTGCTCTCGACTTACGACGGGGACCTCAGGGAACCGCTCTGTTGGCCTCAGGAAAAGCCAGTCCCCATGCGAGTTCCTTGGGGGCCTCTCGGGATTCCTCTCCCCTCGATGCCCGGGCCTAAGACCTTGTGTGGAGTCGGGGCCGGAACCTGAGGATTCCTCTCCAGTGCTGACATGGAACTTGGGGTACTTCTGGAGTCTCCCCAGGGGAGTCAGTCCTCGTCTCGAATGCGGGCATGCACTTGCGCTTTCCTCCAGAGCGGTAGCAGCAGTGTCACGCAGTCCGCCGCGTGGATCAAAGGATCTATGGTTTTCCCTCGAGTCTTTCCCACGAGGCTTTCCCACAGGCCTGTCCCACGTGCACACGTAGTGGGAGTCGATCCTCGGCTTGAACGTCAAGGCAGTGCAGGGAAAAGAGGTTCCTCTGTAATGGACTGACACATCTGGGGGTTTCTTGGAATGGTGGCACGACTCTGGAGTTCCTCTTCCCATTCCTGTGGAGAGCGCCTCCTCTTGAGTTGCGACGGGAACACCGGGAATTCTTTCCCTACGAAACAGGGAAAGGATCCCTCATCTCGAGCTATGAGGCGGAAACGGGGCTCCCCTGGATGTGTGCGGGACCCCACGTGCTTCCTCTCGAGTGGAGACGGGTATGTCGGGGAACTTCTTGAGTTGCAGCAATAGTGTGAAGGACCCTTTGGAACTTCCAGTGGTTAGATGTGATTAGCCTCGAGAAGCCTCAGCGGAAATGTGCCTCATCTCGCCTGGAGGGCAAAACCTCCTGGATTTTTTCGAGTTGCGGCAGGTGCTCTCGACATACGACGGGGACATCAGGGAACCGCTCTGGTGGCCTCAGGAAAGGCCAGTCCCCATGCGAGTTCCTCGGGGGCCTCTCGGGATTCCTCTCCCGTCGATGCCGGGGCCTAAGACCTTGTGTGGAGTCGGGGCCGGAACCTGAGGATTCCTCTCCAGTGCTGACATGGATCTTGGGGTACTTCTGGAGTCTCCCCAGGGTAGTCAGTCCTCGTCTCGAATGCGGGCATGCACTTGCGCTTTCATCCAGAGCGGTAGCAGCAGTGTCACGCAGTCGCCGCGTGGATCAAAGGATCTATGGTTTTCCCTCGAGTCTTTCCCACGAGGCTTTCCCACAGGGCTGTCCCACGTGCACACGTGGTGGGAGTCGATCCTCGGCTTGAACGTCAAGGCTGTGCAGGGAAAACAGGTTCATCTGGAATGGACTGACACATCTGGGGGTCTCTTGGAATGGTGGCACGACCCTGGAGTTCCTCTCGCCTTTCCTGTGGAGAGCGCCTCCTCTTGAGATGCGACGGGAACGCCGGGAATTCTTTCCCTACGAAACCGGGAAAGGATCCCTCATCTCGAGCTAGGAGGCGGAAACGGGGCTCCCCTGGATGTGTGCGGGACCCTCGTGCTTCCTCTTCAGTGGAGACGGGTATGTCGGGGAACTTCTTGAGTTGCAGCAAGGGTGTGAAGGGCCCTTTGGAAGTTCCAGTGGTTAGATGTGATGAGCCTCGAGAAGCCTCAGCGGAAATGGGCGTCATCTCGCCTGGAGGGCAAAACCTCCTGGATTTTCTCTAGTTGCGGCAGGTGCTCTCGACTTACGACGGGGACTTCAGGGACCCGCTCTGGTGGCCTCAGGAAAGGCCAGTCCCCATGCGAGTTCCTCGGGGGCCTCTCGGGATTCCTCTCCTGTCGATGCCGGGGCCTAACACCATGTGTGGAGTCGGGGCCGGAACCTGAGGATTCCTCTCCAGTGCTGACATGGATCTTGGGGTAATTCTGGAGTCTCCCCAGGGGAGTCATTCCTCGTCTCGAATGCGGGCATGCACTTGCAATTTCCTCCAGAGCGTAGCAGCAGTGTCACGCAGTCCGCCGCGTGGATCAAGGGATATATGGTTTTCCCTCGAGTCTTTCCCACGAGGCTTTCCCACGAGGCTTTCCCACAGGGCTGTCCCACGTGCACACGTGGTGGGAGTCGATCCTCGGCTTGAACGTCAAGGCAGTGCACGGAAAACAGGTTCCTCTGGAATGGACTGACACATCTGGGGGACTCTTGGAATGGTGGCACGACCCTGGAGTTCCTCTCGCCTTTCCTGTGGAGAGCGCCTCCTCTTGAGATGCGACGGGAACGCCGGGAATTCTTTCCCTACGAAACAGGGAAAGGATCCCTCATCTCGAGCTAGGAGGCGGAAACGGGGCTCCCCTGGATGTGTGCGGGACCCCACGTGCTTCCTCTCGAGTGGAGACGGGTATGTCGCGGAACTGCTTGAGTTGCAGCAAGGGTGTGAAGGACCCTTTGGAAGTTCTAGTGGTTAGATGTGATTAGCCTTGAGAAGCCTCAGCGGAAATGGGCCTCATCTCGCCTGGAGGGCAAAATCTCCTGGATTTTTTCGAGTTGCGGCAGGTGCTCTCGAATTACGACGGGGACCTCAGGGACCCACTCTGGTGTCCTCAGGAAAGGCCAGTCCCCATGCGAGTTCCTCGGGGGCCTCTCGGGATTCCTCTCCCATCGATGCCGGGGCCTAAGACCTTGTGTTGAGTTGGGGCCGGAATCTGAGGATTCCTCTCCAGTGCTGACATGGATCTTGGGGTACTTCTGGAGTCTCCCCAGGGGAGTCAGTCCTCGTCTCGAATGCGGGCATGCACTTGCGCTTTCCTCCAAAGTAGTAGCAGCAGTGTCACGCAGTCCGCCGCGTGGATCAAAGGATCTATGGTTTTCCCTCGAGTCTTTCCCACGAGGCTTTCCCACGAGGCTTTCCCACAGGGCTGTCCCACGTGCACACGTGGTGGGAGTCGATCCTCGGCTTGAACGTCAAGGCAGTGCAGGGAAAACAGGTTCCTCTGGAATGGACTGACACATCTGGGGGACTCTTGGAATGGTGGCACGACCCTGGAGTTCCTCTCGCCTTTCCTGTGGAGAGCGCCTCCTCTTGAGATGCGACGGGAACGCCGGGAATTCTTTCCCTACGAAACATGGAAAGAATCCCTCATCTCGAGATAGGAGGCGGAAACGGGGCTCCCCTGGATGTGTGCGGGACCCCACGTGCTTCCTCTCGAGTGGAGACGGGTATGTCGGGAAACTTCTTGAGTTGCAGTAAGGGTGTGAAGGACCCTTTGGAAGTACCAGTGGTTAGATGTGATTAGCCTCGAGAAGCCTCAGCGGAAATGTTCCTCATCTCGCCTGGAGGGCAAAACCTCCTGGATTTTCTCGAGTTGCGGCAGGTGCTCTCGACTTACGACGGGGACCTCAGGGACCCGCTCTGGTGGCCTCAGGAAAGGCAAGACCACATGCGAGTTCCTCGGGGGCCTCTCGGGATTCCTCTCCGGTCGATGCCGGGGCCTAAGACCTTGTGTGGAGTCGGGGCCGGAACCTGAGGATTCCTCTCCAGTGCTGACATGGATCTTGGGGTACATCTGGAGTCTCCCCAGGGGAGTCAGTCCTCTTCTCGAATGCGGTCATGCACTTGCGCATTCCTCCAGAGCGGTAGCAGCAGTGTCACGCAGTCCGCCGCGTGGATCAAAGGATCTATGATTTTCCCTCGAGTCTTTACAACGAGGCTTTCCCACGAGGCTTTCCCACAGGGCTGTCCCACGTGCACACGTGGTGGGAGTCCATCCTCGCCTTGATCGTCAAGGCAGTGCAGGGAAAACAGGTTCCTCTGGAATGGACTGACCCATCTGGGGGACTCTTGGAAATGTGGCACGACCCTGGAGTTCCTCTCGCCTTTCCTGTGGAGAGCGCCTCCTCTTGAGATGGGAGGGGAACGCCGGGAATTCTTTCCATACTAAACAGGGAAAGGATCCCTCATCTCGAGCTAGGAGGCGGAAACGGGGCTCCCCTGGATGTGTGCAGGACCCTCGTGCTTCCTCTCGAGTGGAGACGGCTATGTCGGGGAACTTCTTGAGTTGCAGCAAGGGTGTGAAGGACCCTTTGGAAGTGCCAGTGGTTAGATGTGATGAGCCTCGAGAAGCCTCAGCGGAAATGGGGCTCATCTCGCCTGGAGGGCAAAACCTCCTGGATTTTCTCTAGTTGCGGCAGGTGCTCTCGACTTACGACGGGGACCTCAGGGACCCGCTCTGGTGGCCTCAGGAAAGGCCAGTCCCCATGCGAGTTCCTCGGGGGCCTCTCGGGATTCCTCTCCTGTCGATGCATGGGCCTAACACCTTGTGTGGAGTCGGGGCCGGAACCTGAGGATTCCTCTCCAGTGCTGACATGGATCTTGGGGTACTTCTGGACTCTCCCCAGGGGAGTCAGTCCTCGTCTCGAATGCGGGCATGCACTTGCGCTTTCCTCCAGAGCGGTAGCAGCAGTGTCACGCGGTCCGCCGCGTGGATAAAGGGATCTATGGTTTTCCCTCGAGTCTTTCCCACGAGGCTTTCCCACGAGGCTTTCCCACAGGGCTGTCCCACGTGCACACGTGGTGTGATTCGATCCTCGGCTTGAACGTCAAGGCAGTGCAGGGAAAACAGATTCCTCTGGAATGGACTGACACATCTGGGGGACTCTTGGAATGGTGGCATGACCCTGGAGTTCCTCTCGCCTTTCCTGTGGAGAGCGCCTCCTCTTGAGATGCGACGGGAACGCCGGGAATTCCTTCCCTACGAAACAGGGAAAGGATCCCTCATCTCGAGCTAGGAGGCGGAAACGTGGCTCCCCTGAATGTGTGCGGGACCCTCCTGCTTCCTCTCGAGTGGAGACGGGTATGTCGGGGAACTTCTTGAGTTGCAGCAAGGGTGTGAAGGCCCCTTTGGAAGTTCCAGTGGTTAGATGTGATTAGCCTTGAGAAGCCTCAGCGGAAATGGGCCTCATCTCCCCTGGAGGGCAAAGCCTCCTGGATTTTCTCGAGTTGCGGCAGGTGCTCTCGACTTACGACGGGGACCTCAGGGACCCGCTCTGGTGGCCTCAGGAAAGGCCAGTCCCCATGCGAGTTCCTCGGGTGCCTCTCGGGATTCCTCTCCCGTCGATGCCGGGGCCTAACACCTTGTGTGGAGTCGGGGCCGGAACCTGAGGATTCCTCTCCAGTGCTGACATGGATCTTGGGGTACTTCTGGAGTCTCCCCAGGGTAGTCATTCCTCGTCTCGAATGCGGGCATGCCCTTGCGCTTTCCTCCAGAGCGGTAGCAGCAGTGTCACGCGGTCCGCCGCGTGGACCAAGGGATCTATGTTTTTCCCTCGAGTCTTTCCCACGAGGCTTTCCCACGAGGCTTTCCCACAGGCTGGGTGACTCTTTGAATGGTGGCACGACCCTGGAGTTCCTCTCGCCTTTCCTGTGGAGAGCGCCTCCTCTTGAGATGCGACGGGAACGCCGGGAATTCTTTCCCTCCGAAACAGGGAAAGAATCCCTCATCTCGAGCTAGGAGGCGGAAACGGGGCTCCCCTGGATGTGTGCGGGACCCTCGTGCTTCCTCTCGAGTGTAGACGGCTATGTCGGGGAACTTCTTGAGTTGCAGCAAGGGTGTCAAGGACCCTTTGGAAGTTCCAGTGGTTAGATGTGATGAGCCTCGAGAAGCCTCAGCGGAAATGGGCCTCATCTCGCCTCGAGGGCAAAACCTCCTGGATTTTCTCGAGTTGCGGCAGGTGCTCTCGACTTACGACGGAGACCTCAGGGACCCGCTCTGGTGGCCTCAGGAAAGGCCAGTCCCCATGCGAGTTCCTCGGGGGCCTCTCGGTATTCCTCTCCCGTCGATGCCGGGGCCTAACACCTTGTGTGGAGTCGGGGCCGGAACCTGAGGATTCTTCTCCAGTGCTGACATGGATCTTGGGGTACTTCTGGAGTCTCCCCAGGGGAGTCAGTCCTCGTTTCGAATGCGGGCATGCACTTGCGCTTTCCTCCAGAGCGGTAACAGCAGTGTCACGCAGTCCGCCGCGTGGATCAAAGGATCTATGGTTTTCCCTCGAGTCTTTCCCACGAGGCTTTCCCATGAGGCTTTCCCACAGGGCTGTCCCACGTGCACACGTGGTGGGAGTCGATCCTCGGCTTGAACGTCAAGGCAGTGCAGGGAAAACTGGTTCCTCTGGAATGGACTGACACATCTGGGGAACTCTTGGAATGGAGGCACGACCCTGGAGTTCCTCTCGCCTTTCCTGTGGAGAGCGCCTCCTCTTGAGATGCAACGGAAACGCCGGGAATTCTTTCCCTACGAAACATGGTAAGGATCCCTCATCTCGAGCAAGGAGGCGGAAACGGGGCTCCCCTGGATGTTTGCGGGACCCTCCTGCTTCCTCTCGAGTGGAGACGGGTATGTCGGGGAACTTCTTGAGTTGCAGCAAGGGTGTGAAGGAACCTTTGGAAGTTCCAGTGGTTAGATGTGATTAGCCTCGAGAATCCTCAGCGGAAATCGGCCTCATCTCTCCTGGAGGGCAAAGCCTCCTGGATTTTCTCGAGTTGCGGCAGGTGCTCTCGACTTACGACGGGGACCTCAGGGACCCGCTGTGGTGGCCTTAGGAAAGGCCAGTCCCCATGCGAGTTCCTCGGGGGCCTCTCGGGATTCCTCTCCCGTCGATGCCTGGGCCTAAGACCTTGTGTGGAGTCGGGGCCGGAACCTGAGGATTCCTCTCCAGTGCTGACATGGATCTTGGGGTACTTCTGGAGTCTCCCCAGGGGAGTCAGTCCTCGTCTCCAATGCGGGCATGCGCTTGCGCTTTCCTCCAGAGCGGTAGCAGCAGTGTCACGCAATCCGCCGCGTGGATCAAAGGATCTACGGTTTTCCCTCGAGTCTTTCCCACGAGGCTTTCCCACGAGGCATTCCCACAGGCTGGGGGACTCTTGGAATGGTGGCACGACCCTGGAGTTCCTCTCGCCTTTCCTGTGGAGAGCGTCTCCTCTTGAGATGCGACGGGAACTCCGGGAATTCTTTCCCTACGAAACAGGGAAAGGATCCCTCATCTCGAGCTAGGAGGCGGAAACGGGGCTCCCCTGGATGTGTGCGGGACCCTCGTGCTTCCTCTCGAGTGTAGACGTCTATGTCGGGGAACTTCTTGAGTTGCAGCAAGGGTGTCAAGGACCCTTTGGAAATTCCAGTGGTTAGATGTGAATAGCCTCGAGAAGCCTCAGCGGAAATGGGCCTCATCTCGCCTCGAGGGCAAAACCTCCTGGATTTTCTCGAGTTGTGGCAGGTGCTCTCGACTTACGACGGAGACCTCAGGGACCCGCTCTGGTGGCCTCAGGAAAGGCCAGTCCCCATGCGAGTTCCTCGGGGGCCTCTCGGTATTCCTCTCCCGTCGATGCCGGGGCCTAACACCTTGTGTGGAGGCGGGGCCGGAACCTGAGGATTCTTCTCCAGTGCTGACATGGATCTTGGGGTACTTCTGGAGTCTCCCCAGGGGAGTCAGTCCTCGTCTCGAATGCGGGCATGCACTTGCGCTTTCCTCCAGAGCGGTAGCAGCAGTGTCACGCAGTCCGCCGCGTGGATCAAAGGATCGACGGTTTTCGCTGGAGTCTTTCCCACGAGGCTTTCCCACGAGGCTTTCCCACAGGGCTGTCCCACGTGCACACGTGGTGGGAGTCGATCCTCGGCTTGAACGTCAAGGCAGTGCGGGGAAAACAGGTTCCTCTGGAATGGACTGACACATCTGGGGGACTCTTGGAATGGTTGCACGACCCTGGAGTTCCTCTCGCCTTTCCTGTGGAGAGCGCCTCCTCTTGAGATGCGACGGGAACGCCGGGAATTCTTTCCCTACGAAACAGGGAAAGGATCCCTCATCTCGAGCTAGGAGGCGGAAACGGGGCTCCCCTGGATGTGTGCGGGACCCCACGTGCTTCCTCTCGAGTGGAAACGGGTATGTCGCGGAACTGCTTGAGTTGCAGCAAGGGTGTGAAGGACCCTTTGGAAGTTCCAGTGGTTAGATGTGATTAGCCTCGAGAAGCCTCAGCGGAAATGGGCCTCATCTCGCCTGGAGGGCAAAACCTCGTGGAATTTCTCGAGTTGCGGCAGATGCTCTCGACTTACGACGGGGACCTCAGGGACCCGCTCTGGTGGCCTCAGGAAAGGCCAGTCCCCATGCGAGTTCTTCGGGGGCCTCTCGGGATTCCTCTCCCTTCGATGCCGGGGCCTAAGACCTTGTGTGGAGTCGAGGCCGGAACCTGAGGATTCCTCTCCAGTGCTGACATGGATCTTGGGGTACTTCTGGAGTCTCCCCAGGGGAGTCAGTCCCCGTATCGAATGCGGGCATGCACTTGCGCTTTCCTCCAGAGCGGTAGCAGCAGTGTCACGCAGTCCGCCGCGTGGATCAAAGGATCTATGGTTTTCCCTCGAGTCTTTCCCACGAGGCTTTCCCACGAGGCTTTCCCACAGGGCTGTCCCACGTGCACACGTGGTGGGAGTCGATCCTCGGCTTGAACGTCAAGGCAGTGCAGGGAAAACAGGTTCCTCTGGAATGGACTGACACATCTGGGGGTCTCTTGGAATGGTGCCACGACCCTGGAGTTCCTCTCGCCTTTCCTGTGGAGAGCGCCTCCTCTTGAGATGCGACGGGAACGCCGGGAATTCTTTCCCTACGAAACATGGAAAGGATCCCTCATCTCGAGCTAGGAGGCGGAAACGGGGCTCCCCTGGATGTGTGCGGGACCCCACGTGCTTCCTCTCGAGTGGAGACGGGTATGTCGCGGAACTGCTTGAGTTGCAGCAAGGTTGTGAAAGACCCTTTGGAAGTTCCAGTGGTTAGATGTGATTAGCCTCGAGAACCCTCAGCGGAAATGGGCCTCATCTCGCCTGGAGGGCAAAACCTCCTGGATTTTCTCGAGTTGCGGCAGGTGCTCTCGACTTACGACGGGGACCTCAGGGACCCGCTCTGGAGGCCTCGGGAAAGGCCAGTTCCCATGCGAGTTCCTCAGGGGCCTCTCGGGATTCCTCTCCCGTGGATGCCGGGGCCTAAGACCTTGTGTGGAGTCGGGGCCGGAACCTGAGGATTCCACTCCCGTGCTGACATGGATCTTGGGGTACTTCTGGAGTCTCCCCAGGGGAGTCAGTCCTCGTCTCGAATGCGGGCATGCACTTGCGCTTTACTCCAGAGCGGTAGCAGCAGTGTCACGCAGTCCGCCGCGTGGATCAAAGGATCTATGGTTTTCCCTCGAGTCTTTCCCACGAGGCTTTCCCACGAGGCTTTCCCACAGGGCTGTCCCACGTGCACACGTGGTGGGAGTCGATCCTCGGCTTGAACGTCAAGGCAGTGCGGGGAAAACAGGTTCCTCTGGAATGGACTGACACATCTGGGGGACTCTTGGAATGGTGGCACGACCCTGGAGTTCCTCTCGCCTTTCCTGTGGAGAACGCCTCCTCTTGAGATGCGACGGGAACGCCGGGAATTCTTTCCCTACGAAACAGGGAAAGGATCCCTCATCTCGAGCTAGGAGGCGGAAACGGGGCTCCCCTGGATGTGTGCGGGACCCCACGTGCTTCCTCTCGAGTGGAGACGGGTATGTCGCGGAACTGCTTGAGTTGCAGCAAGGGTGTGAAGGACCCTTTGGAAGTTCCAGTGGTTAGCTGTGATTAGCCTCGAGAAGCCTCAGTGGAAATGGGCCTCATCTCGCCTGGAGGGCAAAACCTCGTGGATTTTCTCGAGTTGCGGCAGGTGCTCTCGACTTACGATGGGGACCTCAGGGACCCGCTCTGGTGGCCTCAGGAACGGCCAGTCCCCATTCGAGTTCCTCGGGGGCCTCTCGGGATTCCTCTCCCGTCGATGCCGATTCCTAAGACCTTGTGTGGAGTCGGGGCCGGAACCTGAGGATTCCTCTCCAGTGCTGACATGGATCTTGGGGTACTTCTGGAGTCTCCCCAGGGGAGTCATTCCTCGTCTCGAATGCGGGCATGCACTTGCGCTTTCCTCCAGAGCGGTAGCAGCAGTGTCACGCAGTCCGCCGGGTGGATCAAAGGATCTATGGTTTTCCCTCGAGTCTTTCCCACGAGGCTTTCCCACGAGGCTTTCCCACAGGGCTGTCCCACGTGCACGAGTGGTGGGAGTCGATCCTCGGCTTGAACGTCAAGGCAGTGCAGGGAAAACAGGTTCCTCTGGAATGGACTGACCCATCTGGGGGACTCTTGGAATGGTGGCACGACCCTGGAGTTCCTCTCACCTCTCCTGTGGAGAGCGCCTCCTCTTGAGATGCGACGGGAACGACGGGAATTCTTTCCCTGCGAAACAGGGAAAGGATCCCTCATCTCGAGCTAGGAGGCGGAAACGGGGCTCCCCTGGATGTGTGCGGGACCCCACGTGCTTCCTCTCGAGTGGAGACGGGTATGTCGCGGAACTGCTTGAGTTGCAGCAATGGTGTGAAGGACCCTTTGGAAGTTCCAGTGGTTAGATGTGATTAGCCTCGAGAAGCCTCATGGGAAATGGGCCTCATCTCGCCTGGAGGGCAAAACCTCGTGGAATTTCTCGAGTTGCGGCAGGTGCTCTCAACTTACGACAGGGACCTCAGGGACCCGCTCTGGTGGCCTCAGGAAAGGCCAGTCCCCATGCGAGTTCCTCGGGGGCCTCTCGGGATTCCTCTCCCGTGGATGCCGGGGCCTAAGACCTTGTTTGGAGTCGGGGCCGGAACCTGAGGATTCCTCTCCCGTGCTGACATGGATCTTGGGGTACTTCTGGAGTCTCCCCAGGGGAGTCAGTCCTCGTCTCGAATGCGGGCATGCACTTGCGCTTTCCTCCAGAGCGGTAGCAGCAGTGTCACGCAGTCCGCCGCGTGGATCAAAGGATCTATGGTTTTCCCTCGAGTCTTTCCCACGAGGCTTTCCCACGAGGCTTTCCCACAGGGCTGTCCCACGTGCACACGTGGTGGGAGTCGATCCTCGGCTTGAACGTCAAGGCAGTGCGGGGAAAACAGGTTCCTCTGGAATGGACTGACACATCTGGGGGACTCTTGGAATGGTGGCACGACCCTGGAGTTCCTCTCGCCTTTCCTGTGGAGAACGCCTCCTCTTGAGATGCGACGGGAACGCCGGGAATTCTTTCCCTACGAAACAGGGAAAGGATCCCTCATCTCGAGCTAGGAGGCGGAAACGGGGCTCCCCTGGATGTGTGCGGGACCCCACGTGCTTCCTCTCGAGTGGAGACGGGTATGTCGCGGAACTGCTTGAGTTGCAGCAAGGGTGTGAAGGACCCTTTGGAAGTTCCAGTGGTTAGCTGTGATTAGCCTCGAGAAGCCTCAGCGGAAATGGGCCTCATCTCGCCTGGAGGGCAAAACCTCGTGGATTTTCTCGAGTTGCGGCAGGTGCTCTCGACTTACGATGGGGACCTCAGGGACCCGCTCTGGTGGCCTCAGGAACGGCCAGTCCCCATTCGAGTTCCTCGGGGGCCTCTCGGGATTCCTCTCCTGTGGATGCCGATTCCTAAGACCTTGTGTGGAGTCGGGGCCGGAACCTGAGGATTCCTCTCCAGTGCTGACATGGATCTTGGGGTACTTCTGGAGTCTCCCCAGGGGAGTCATTCCTCGTCTCGAATGCGGGCATGCACTTGCGCTTTCCTCCAGAGTGGTAGCAGCAATGTCACGCAGTCCGCCGGGTGGATCAAAGGATCTATGGTTTTCCCTCGAGTCTTTCCCACGAGGCTTTCCCACGAGGCTTTCCCACAGGGCTGTCCCACGTGCACACGTGGTGGGAGTCGATCCTCGGCTTGAACGTCAAGGCAGTACAGGGAAAACAGGTTCCTCTGGAATGGACTGACCCATCTGGGGGACTCTTGGAATGGTGGCACGACCCTGGAGTTCCTCTCGCCTTTCCTGTGGAGAGCGCCTCCTCTTGAGATGCGACGGGAATGCCGGGAATTCTTTCCCTGCGAAACAGGGAAAGGATCCCTCATCTCGAGCTAGGAGGCGGAAACGGGGCTCCCCTGGATGTGTGCGGGACCCCACGTGCTTCCTCTCGAGTGGAGACGGGTATGTCGCGGAACTGCTTGAGTTGCAGCAATGGTGTGAAGGACCCTTTGGAAGTTCCAGTGGTTAGATGTGATTAGCCTCGAGAAGCCTCATGGGAAATGGGCCTCATCTCGCCTGGAGGGCAAAACCTCGTGGAATTTCTCGAGTTGCGGCAGGTGCTCTCGACTTACGACAGGGACCTCAGGGACCCGCTCTGGTGGCCTCAGGAAAGGCCAGTCCCCATGCGAGTTCCTCGGGGGCCTCTCGGGATTCCTCTCCCGTCGATGCCGGGGCCTAAGACCTTGCGTGGAGTCGGGGCCGGAACCTGAGGATTCCTCTCCAGTGCTGACATGGATCTTGGGGTACTTCTGGAGTCTCCCCAGGGGAGTCAGTCCTCGTCTCGAATGCGGGCATGCACTTGCGCTTTCCTCCAGAGCGGTAGCAGCAGTGTCCCGCAGTCCGCCGCGTGGATCAAAGGATCTATGGTTTTCCCTCGAGTCTTTCCCACGAGGCTTTCCCACGAGGCTTTCCCACAGGGCTGTCCCACGTGCACACGTGGTGGGAGTCGATCCTCGGCTTGAACGTCAAGGCAGTGCAGGGAAAACAGGTTCATCTGGAATGGACTGACACATCTGGGGGTCTCTTGGAATGGTGGCACGACCCTGGAGTTCCTCTCGCCTTTCCTGTGGAGCGCGCCTCCTCTTGATATGCGACGGGAACGTCGGGAATTCTTTCCCTACGAAACAGGGAAAGGATCCCTCATCTCGAGCTAGGAGGCGGAAACGGGGCTCCCCTGGATGTGTGCTTGACCCTCGTGCTTCCTCTCGAGTGGAGACGGGTATGTCGGGGAACTTCTTGAGTTGCAGCAAGGGTGAGAAGGACCCTTTGGATGTTCCAGTGGTTAGATGTGATTAGCTTCGAGAAGCCTCTGCGGAAATGGGCCTCATCTCGCCTGGAGGGCAAAACCTCCTGGATTTTCTCGAGTTGCGGCAGGTGCTCTCGACTTACGACGGGGACCTCAGGGACCTGCTCTGGTGGCTTCAGGAAAGGCCAGTCCCCATGCGAGTTCTTGGGGGCCTCTCGGGATTCCTCTCCCGTGGATGCCGGGGCCTAAGACTTTGTGTGGAGTCGGGGCCTTAACCTGAGGATTCTCTCCAGTGCTGACATGGATCTTGGGGTACTTCTGGAGTCTCCCCAGGGGAGTCAGTCCTCGTCTCGAATGCGGGCATGCACTTGCGCTTTCCTCCAGAGCGGTAGCAGCAGTGTCACGCAGTCCGCCGCGTGGATCAAAGGATCTATGGTTTTCCCTCGAGTTTTTCCCACGAGGCTTTCCCACAGGGCTGTACCACGTGCACACGTGGTGGGAGTCGATCCTCGGCTTGAACGTCAAGTCAGTGCAGGGAAAACAGGTGCCTCTGGAATGGACTGACACCTCTGGGGGTCTCTTGGAATGGTGGCACGACCCTGGAGTTCCTCTCGCCTTTCCTGTGGAGAGTGCCTCCTTTTGAGATGCGACGGAAACGCCGGGAATTCTTTCCCTACGAAACAGGGAAAGGATCCCTCATCTCGAGATAGGAGGCGGAAACGGGGCTCCCCTGGATGTGTGCGGGACCCCATGGGCTTCCTCTCAAGTTGAGACGGGTATGTCGGGGAACTTCTTGAGTTGCAGCAAGGGTGTGAAGGACCCTTTGGAAGTTCCAGTGGTTAGATCTGATTAGCCTCGAGAAGCCTCAGCAGAAATGGGCCTCATCTCGCCTGGAGGGCAAAACCTCCTGGATTTTCTCGAGTTGTGGCAGATGCTCTCGACTTACGACGGGAACCTCGGGGACCCGCTCTGGTGGCCTCAGGAAAGGCCAGTCCCCATGCGAGTTCCTCGGCGGCCTCTCGGGATTCCTCTCCCGTCGATGCCGGGGCCTAAGACCTTGTGTGGAGTCGGGGCCGGAACCTGAGGATTCCTCTCCAGTGCTGACATGGATCTTGGGGTACTTCTGGAGTCTCCCCAGGGGAGTCAGTCCTCGTCTCGAATGCGGGCATGCACTTGCGCTTTCCTCCAGAGCGGTAGCAGCAGTGTCACGCAGTCCGCCGCGTGGATCAAAGGATCTATGGTTTTCCCTCGAGTCTTTCCCACGAGGCTTTCCCACGAGGCTTTCCCACAGGGCTGTCCCACGTGCACACGTGGTGGGAGTCGATCCTCGGCTTGAACGTCAAGCCAGTGCAGGGAAAACA